>NC_091637.1:32862703-33487703 GCF_027580195.1 Bos mutus | reverse complement strand
GAGCCAAGACCTAAAATTTGACTGGGGCAGGTGCTAGGGAGATGGGCCCAGCACTGGCACCATTCAGAGGCAGTCTAGCCAGAAGGCTAGACAGAAGCAGGTGACAAGTGGTATCTGATGAGCCCCTGCTGTCTGGAAACCCCGCCCCAGGAAGCCAGCAGCCCACCATGCAACAGGTTGGAGGCAGTGACTGGGAGCCAGGCCATATCCCCAGTCAGCATGGGGCCCAGGTGGGAGTTGAGATCTGAGCTCTGCTTCCTGAGGACTTGGGAGCCCCTTCCTGGCTGGAGCCCCCACCCCCCGCCTGCAAGGCCTGCACAGTCTCAGGAAGGCCACAGACCACAAGCTCCCCCTGGCCTTGCTTCCTCCTCCTTTTCCACCCCCAACCTAGCTCCTACCTCCTCCCTCTCCGCGGACCTTTCTGGCTTCACATTTTGAGTCTCTCTTTTCTATTTTGTTGTACTGTTTATATTTAAGAAACTACCTTCACAAAAGTGTTTGTAAATAACAGTAGAGGATTTCTGATTATAAAACAAATAATGTAAATATAACCTATGAATTCTCCTATGTACACACAAGGGTAAACATGAACTTTTTTTCCCAAGTTGAAATCATAATTCTTTGTAGTAACCTGTTTTCATCACTTCTCAAAATATTGTGAAGTTTCCCTACATGGGGCATCGTGACAGGATTGCACAGTGCTTAAGAACAAGGATTCAAGGGCCAGCAGGCCTGGATTTCAGACCCTGACTCTGCCACTCATTAGTTTTGTGACTAAGCAGGCTACTCACCTCTCTGGGCCTTGTCTTCATCATCGATAAAATGAGGATGATAATAGAACCCATCCTCACAGGCTAAATGAAGGAGGTGGGCCTGACCTAGAACATGGGAAATGCTCAATGAACACCAGATATTAGTATTGCTGTTGCTGCTGCTGCTGCTGCTAAGTCGCTTCAGTCATGTCCGACTCTGTGCGACCCCATAGACAGAAACCCACCAGGCTCCTCCGTCCATGGGATTTTCCAGGCAAGAACACTGGAGTGGGTTGCCATTGCCTTCTCCAAGTATTGCTGTTACTCCTAACCTAACGACAGAGCCTGGCATCCTGGCCCCACCTCATACCCTGGATCCTATAGCTGGATCCCAGCACTGACCCTGAGTCCTTATCTGGGTCTCCCAGGCTTACCTTGGGTCCCTTCAAGACCCCTGGGCTCGTTGGGAGGCTGGTGTCCAGGGGCAGCTCCCAAGGAGCCTTCAGGGAGATTTCAGAAAGATTCTTCCCTGGGTCCTCAGTGACTCAAGGAAGAAGAGGGATTAGAGAAGGAAGAAAGGAGAAGGGAGAAGGTGAGAATGGCCCTGATTTAGCCAGGCCCTGGAGAGCTGGCCCAGAGCTTTTCAAGTCTCCATCGCTCAGGGGCTTCCTCAATGGTGTCTGAGGCCTGGGTCCCCCCTAGAAGGCATCTCAGGAAAAGATGTAACCCCCAGAAGAGCACATTTACAGACCTGTTCTCACTGACCAGGAGGGGTGAAGACCCTGTCGTGACCACCCCTCCAAGGAGTTGCTAAGACTTGAGGGCACAGCTTGGGATTCTCTCTGTTCTTTGGCCTCGGGAGTGACCCGCTGACCTCTAAGTGTGAATGTCGATGTTGGGTGGCAGCCACACGGGGCTGGGGGTTCAGCTCTGAGCTCCGGGGTCTGCAGGAGATGAACAACTACCGGCGGGCCATGCAGAAGATGGCAGAGGACATCCTGTCACTGCGGAAACAGACCAGCGTCCTGGAGGCAGAGAACCGCATGCTGAGAAGCCAGCTGGCCCAGAAGGAGGTAGAAGAGGAGTCAGCCAGCCCCATCAAGGCCCAGAACCTGGGTGAGGGCGTGCAGGCCACCGAGGGAATAGGGAGGTGGGGGCCTCTCCCAGGTGTGCGTGCTGCGGGACACAGGCTAATCAGTAGGAGCCTGGGGTCTCTCCGGGGAAGGAAATTGAGAGTCCAGTCCTGTCTCAAGCCCCAGGACTGAGAGACATCTGCCCTCCCCACCTGCACCCGCCTCAAGTATTCCAATTTGAATTGGGAGGTGCCTCCTCCCTGAGCCAGCTCCTCCACCACCACTAGCATCCATGAAGCAGAAACTGCTGCTGAGTGAGCTGGACATGAAGAAGCTGAGGGACAAGGTGCAGCGTTTGCAGAGTGAACTGACTCTAGTAAGCCAGGGCTCAGAGGGCAGAGGGGAAGGGCGCTCGGGAGGGAGTACCTGAAAGTGGGAGGGAGTACCTGAAAGTAGAAGGGAGAGGGACATAGGGGCCAGGGGGCCAGGGAAGTGGTGAACTGAGCAGGGGGAGCTGGGGTGGACCCTCGGGGCCAAGGGCACCCCTGTTCCCCCTTCTCCCCTCTCTCTGCAACCCCCACCACCATCAGAAGAATGATCGAGAAAAGGAGCTGCTCCTCCTACACCAGGCTCAGCAGCCACAGGCTGCGCTGCTGAAGCACTACCAGGACAAGTTGCAGAAGATGAAGGCGCTGGAGGAGACCGTGAGGCACCAGGAGAAGGCAGGTAGCAGAAGGGCCAGGCTGCCCCGGATCCGGCCACTGAAGGGAAGGTGTGATGCCCCCGGGCCAGCCCAGCCTCTGTGCTCCGCCCTCCAGGTGATCGAGAAGATGGAGCAAGTGCTGGAGGACAAGCTGCGCAAGAGGAGCAAGCCCCTGCAGGACAAGCCGCAGGGAAAGCCCAGCATGCGTGAGTCTGCTCCCGCCCCTGCAGGCCCTGCCTTCTTGAGGCCTCTCAGTTTCAGCAGCACCTTCAAACTGCGCAGAGGGTGCTAGTTCCCCATTCATTCAGACACTCAGCACTTCCAGAGGCCCCTGAACTCCCTTCTCCTGCCAGGGAGCCCCTCAGAACACAAGGGAGGGGACACAGCGTGTGCACCATGCTAGAAAGAGGCTCTGACCTTCCAGAAGCAGCTCTGAGACTCAAGTGAACAGAAATGGGCTACCTGCAAAGTGGGGCTTTGCCAGGCAGCAGTTCCCTCAAATTATATGCTCATCTCCCTACATTTTCAAAGAGTCTGCTTCTACAAAATAAACAGAAAAAAAAATATTTTGGTTAAGTCCATGATTTACTTTCTCCATCAATGTTAACCAAAGCCATCCAGAACTGCCCATCCGAGGCAGCTCTGATGAGCAAAAGAGAACCAGATCACACGGGATCAGGTCAGCCCAAGCGGAGGATTTCTGTGCCACCTCACTGGAGACCCCCATAAGCCCAGCCCTGTGACAGCCTTCACTGCATGGGGGTGTCAGTGGGGGGGTATTTTTGAAGGCCTTTAACAAACAATGAAAGTTGGGCCCGCCTTTCAGGAACCCTGAGGTTAGCATGAGAGATGAGAAGGGAATCTCGGGAAAGGAAACAGCCAGGCCCTGGCCCAGGGAGTAAGGATGCCAGAAGCAGAAAAAGGAGGAAAGATAGAGATGAGGAGCTGAAACAGACCCAGGACAAAGGGCAGGGCAGTGATTAGGGAGATCACCCAGGTCAGATTCTAAAGAGCCTAAAACCATGGCCTCAGGAGGCATGTGGACCTGATCTCACTGGCAGTAGGGAGCCATAGCTGGGGAGCAGAGGACGAGCAGAAAGAAGGAAAACACTGAGGCAGATTGGACCAGGCACACGGAGGCAGGAAAGCCTATCTCATGCACATCTATGGCCGCATTCACAGCCTTCCCCATACTCTCAGCCTCTGGCCTTCCCCCGGGTCCTACGGGCGAGAATCTGCCTGTTGACGTCTACTCAGTGCTGCTCACGGAAAACTTGAGACTGCAGGCAGAGCTGGATAAGAGCTGCCACCAGTCAGCCCCCATCATTCTGCAGCCGCAGGCCGTGCCGGTAAGAGCCACCAGCACAAGCGTGGTCCTGGGCCTGCCTACCCAGGTCACCAGGTGCCCAGAAACCATTCACCACACAATCCGAGGTGAAGCCCCAGACCAGGAGCTAGGTTTCCCAGGGTCTTCAGTGTGCCTGGAATCTCTGGAGAGTCTCTAGCTCTTGGGCCTTGGCTTTTTTCCCCTGGAGAACACTCACGAGTCTGAAAGCTTCACCCTTACCCTCATCTAGTATCATGGGAGAGCAAGCAAGCCCCTAGCTGACCCCTGAGCCCATTTGCCACTGGCTGGCCTGCAGTGGGGCTCCACACAGGGCTCTCAGAACTCCATCCTGGAGCATTTCCTGGGGTTGGTACAGCCTTGGAGAACCCTTTCCCTGATCCCAGGTGGACCCTGGGGAGTTGGGAGCAAGAGGAGACCTGGCAGAGAGCCTGCAAGAGACAGAAGCCCCCGGGCCACTCCAGGGGCACCCTGCCCGCACAGGTGGGTGTCCCTGGCCCCTCCCCTTCTGAGGCTGTTACAGGTGTCCCTGCTTTATGCAAACCCAGAGACCGAACATTTGGAATTACAAGCCAGGTGGGCTGGGCACAGCAAAGTTTTTCTCTTCATCCCAGGATTCTCAGGAGGTGAGTTCTGTTTGAAAGCACCCTCGATGCGCGGACATCCAGGTAAAGAGCGGAAGACGGGGAACCCTCACTTTACAAACAGATCCTTTACTTTACAGAAAGACCCCCCCCCAGCTCAAGATTCCCTTCTGTGCACTAACCTAGTGCTCCCTAGTATTAATGCATCTTTTCTTAAAAAAGATTTATTCATTTATTTATGGCTGTGCTGGGTCTTCGTTGCTGTGTGGGGCCTTTCTCCAGCTGCAGTGAGCAAGGGCTACTCTTCGCTGTGGTCCATAGGCTTCTCACTGCAGTGGCTTCTCTTGCTGCAGAGCGTGGGCTCCAGGCACGTGGGCTCAGTAGTTGCGGCTCCCAGGCTCTAGAGCACAGGCTCAATAGTTGTGGCGCATGGGCCTAGTTGCTTCGGCAGCATGTGGGATCTTTCCAGATCAGGGGTCAAACTCGTGTACCTTGCACTGGCAGGTAGGTTCTTCACCCCTGAGCCACCAGAGAGGCCCTCCCTGGTATATTTTTAAATTTTTAACTGATGTACAAAAATTTCATACACTCGAAATATATGGGGAGAACAGCTGTGAAAAAGCCACATGCCAAGTGTGAAACCCTGGACAGGGGCTTTGGCCCTGAGTCTGAGGTTCTGCAAAGAGCCGGACACGACTGAGCGACTGAACAACAACTGGGGCTCTGCATTGGGAGCTGAACTTGGAGCTTGGACCTGGCTGATTTCTTCCTCAGTGTCACCTGGCCTCCCGAGCTCACACAGCTACAGCCCCTGACGGGGACCATGTGCGAATTTCTGCTTTGCCCACAGGATCTCCTTGCCAGTAATTCAGACAAGTTTAACCTCCTGGCCAAGCTGGAACGAGCTCAGAGCCGGATCTTGTCCCTGGAAAGCCAGGTAGGTGAGGTGAAGGGGCCACACAGGCCAGAGAGCCTCCACTCAGTCAGAGACCCGGCTCCGCCTCTATATTTCAGGAGGGTTGGGGGCTCCGTGTGTGAGGAGGGTCAAGGCTCCAAGTTTGAGGAGGGTTTGGGTCCATTTGTGACCAGAGTCGGGGCTCTGTGTTTGAAAAGGATCAGGGCTGTATGTGTGAGGAGGGTCAGGACTCAGTTCATGACCAGGACTGGGGCTCCCTGTATTTAGACTATCAGGACTCCCTACTTAACTACATTTGGGCTCAGTGTGTATGTGTAGGATCAGGACTCAGTCTGCATCCAGGGTCAGGGGTCCATTTGTGACCAGGATTGGGGGCTCCATTTTGTGACCAGGGCCTGGTGTGTGACTAGGGTCGGGGCTCCCTGTGTGATCAGGGTTGGGGTCCAGTGCATGAGGGGGATTGCGTCTCTGGGGGGTGATCAGGGTGGGAATTTCCTCTGTGAGGAGGGTCGTGGCTCAGTGTGTGACTAGGGTCAGTGCTCTGTATGAGAGGAGGGTCAAGGCTTCGTGTGTGATCAGGGTGGGGGCTCTGTGTGTGTCGAGGGTTGGTGATGGGTGGTTTTATTTTTAATATTTATTTATTATTCGGCTGCTTCGGGCCTTAGTTGCAGCACACGGGGTCCTCGTTGTGTCGTGCGGGATCTTTCCTTGCAGGGCACAGACCCTAGTTGTGGAGAGCACGGGCTCAGTAGTTGTGGCACACGAGCTTAGTTGCCCCGAGGCATGTGGGAGCTTAGCGCGCCTGCATCCCCTGCGTTGCGAAGCAGATTCTCAACTGCTGGATGACACGGGTGTCTCAGTAATCAGTTTTGGTCTAGGGTTTGGACTTCCTGTGTGAGGAGTGTCAGAGCTCAGTGTGTGAAGAAAGTCAGGGTTCCCTTTGTGACCAGGGTCAAGGCTGCATGTTAGAGTAGGCTTGGGCCCAGGTCAGTCTCCATGCATGACCAGGGTGGGAATTCTCTGTGTGACCAAGGTCAGAGCTCTGTGTGTGTCTGGCACTGGTGATCGGTGTTTGCTAGGGTCGGGACTCCCTGTATGAGGAGGTTGGGACTCCAAGTGTGAAGAGGGTCAAGGCTTGCTTTGTGACCAGGATTTGTGTTTCAGGACGGTTAGGGCTATGTGAGAAGAATTGGGGCTTCACTGGTGACAAGGATCAGGTCTGCATGTTAGAAGAGGGTTGGGGCTCAGAGCGTGAGGAGAGTTGAAGCTCCATGTGTAAAGCCTCGAGAGTGGGGGCTCTGTGTGTTTGGAGGGTCAGATCTCTGTATATGACCAGTGTCAGGGCTCCATATGTGACCGGGATCTGGGCTCATTGTTTGTCCAGGGATGGAGCTCCCTGTTTGACCATGTCTGGGCTCAGTGAGGAGGGTCAGGGTTCAGTCTTCATCTGGGGTCAGAGCTCCATTTGTGACATGGGTTGGGGCTCCTTGTATGAAGGGTCAGGTCTCCATGTGTTTGGAGGGTTGGGGCTCAGTGTGTGGGGAGGGTTGCGGCTCCATGTGTGACCAGGGTCAGGACTCAGTGTTTGTCCAGGGTCAGGGCTCCCTGTGTGACCACGTCTGTGCTCAGTGAGGAGGGTCAGGGTTCAGTCTGCATCCAGGGTCAGGGCTCCACTTGGACCAGAGTCCAAGTTTGGTGTGTGACTGGGTCCATGCTCCATGTGTGATCAGGGTGGTGGCTCAGTTTGTGAGGAGGGTCTGGGATCTGTGTGTCAGGAGAGGTGGGGCTCCATTTGTGACCAAGGGGGCTTCCTTGGTGGCAAGACCTGGGTTCAGTCCCTGGGTGGGGAAGATCCCCTGGAGAAGGGAACAACTACCCACTCCAGTATGCTTGCCTGGAGAATTCCATGGACAGAGGAGCCTGGTAGGCTACAGTCCATGGAGCTGCAAAGAGTTGGACACAACTGAGCGACTTTCACTTTCACTTTGTAATCAGGATCAGGGCTCCCTGTGTGATCAGGTTTGGGGTTCAGTGAATGAGGAGTTTGGGGGCTCAACTCGTGACAATGGTAGAGGTGAGACAGGGTTTCCCGTATGTACAAGGAGGGCTGGAGCCCCATGGTGGAGGATTGGTTGGACCCATTGTAATAGCGTCTGGGCTCAGTCCGCTGGTGAAACTAAGAGAAGATCCATCAGTCATAGTCAAGCTGTCACTTAGTCCCTCTTCACCCACTCTTGTCACCCTGAGGTCTCTTGGGAAGGTAGTAGCTAGCCCACATGAACCGGAGTTTTGCTTTTTCCCCTAAGAGCAGGCTCAGGTAGGCTGTCCTAGCTCTCAGGGAGGGGCCATGCTGCCTGGTGGTTCTCCATCTATGCCTCTTCATGTCTATAGTTAGAGGACTCAGCTCGGCGCTGGGGACGAGAGAAGCAGGACTTGGCCACCCGGCTGCAGGAACAAGAATATGGTTTGCGGCACCCTTCCAACAGTCGCCACAGACGTGCCCGTGAGCGATCCCCATGGGGGAGCTTCTCGGGGCTTGGGTGGAGGGTCTGGCAGCCACACCACCTCCAGAGTCACTAGACCCTGAGAAAAACTGTCCAGGGGGCCCTGCTTCCTGGCTGGTAGTCAGAAGACCCAGGCTCAGCTTCTGCTGAGTTACCAGCTGAAGCTCTTGCCCCATCTCAATGCCCCTGGTCTAAGGGGAAGTGAATCCTGCCAATACATGTCCTCCCCTTCAGGTAGTGATGAGTATCACCAATGAGGTGGCTGTGGTTGACAGCTTGCCCACAGGGCATTTCTCAAATGCCCTGGCACTGGCTGTACCTTAGGACCAGATTTGCTCATGGGCAGAGTAGCTGTGGCCCCACCCCACCGCACAGTGCCTAAGATTCCCCAGTGAACATGCCCTTCTCAGACAAGTGCAGTGCTGCAGACCTGCCAGAGATGGGATCGTGCTGCCAGAGAGAAACCTTGCCAGCTTCCCAAGAACAAACAGGCCCCTCAAGCTCAGCCCTGGGCCACCCAGCCCCACAAAGCAAACCCCCTGATTGCTCCTGCTCTTGAATTATCAGTATTTTGCTTCTTTCCTGGCTCCTGGCCAGATCTGAAAAGGATGGGGGGCTGGGGGGTGGGAGGAATACCAGGCTACCTTAGTAGACTCACCCACTGAGCCCTGAAGACTCTGGGAAAAATTAGGTATGACCTACTGTGGTTAAATGAGTTTGGAAATATTTGAGAAGTCATGACCCACTGGATTTCGGATTGTCTGAGGCATGACTTTCCAAGAAAGATGCATTTTATTGGTTCATTCCTCTAGGGGCAGGGGCATACTCACTTCATCTTGCTTTGCCACCACAGAACCCCTCCAAGGACCAAACGCAACCCTCCAAGTTGGACCCCTTGATGCCCAGCTCAGAGACTAAGCTCAAAAAGCTCTCGAAATCTCAACAGACTGACTCCTAGCAGGCCACCCCCTCTGCATGCTGGAGTCGCAGCCCCACCCCCTTAAAATGACTTTATTAAATGCTGTATGTCAGTGAGCATTCACCCCTTTCCCAGAGCAGGGCAGCTTGGGGTACCTAAGCTTCCTCCTTCCAGACCCCACTCTGGGTCTGGGCCTTCTGCTGTAGCCCTGTAGCCTCCTGCCTGTCCCAGGAGCTACTCTCTTTAGAGAGTCCAATGCCATAGTGGACTCAGGACAGGGGTGGGCAGGGAGAGGGAAGAGGCCTTTCAAAGCAGGAGCCAGGGAGACAAGTCCCATTCAGACCTCCAAAAGAACTGAGACCACCAGAGGTCAGCTGGTAAGAGAGGCTGGGATTTTCTACCTGCCCCTCAACATGTATCATATCTGAAATCCTTTATTTCAAGTTTGGTTTATCTGTTTCTTGGGAAGCAAAAGACTTGAAGCCTGCCTGTGACAATCAGTTACGTGTTAGTATGAAATACTCCATTCACGAGGGATAGGCTGAGCTGGTAGTGTTGTGTCTAAACACATCCAGGGACAGAAAAGCAGAAGGGGCTAGAAGAAGGAGCCCTCCACTGACAGTTAGAAGGCCTGGCTTCTAGCTACAAGCCTGCTGTGTTACCCTGAGTGACTCAAGCAACCTCTCTGGGCTAACATCTGTGACTGTAAGGCCCTCCAACTCTAACATTTCCAAGCAAAACTGACTCAAGCCTGGAGAAAGGAAAGGAAGCAGGAAGGATAAAGACAACAAGGAAGAGGATTGTGATGAGGAAAAGCAGAAAGGCTCCAAGAGTGAATTCAGAACCTGCAGATCCTGGTAGAAGAGGCCAAGCCATCTGGGCTGCTATCCTGAGCAGCACTAGCCCCCTATGTCTGCCTGACTTGGACTTGGGTAGCCAAGGGCCAGGGAGGATCAGGTACCTGGTCAAGTTAGGAGTCACAGAACTCAGAGGGGGCCAAGAGGGTTAAAATTGAGACCATTGTCAGGCGGTCCAAATAATGCACCAGAGACTGCCCCAGTCTCCCTGCCTAATGCCCAGAGCTTGGACCTGTGGGCCCATCCCACTGGGGCAGGAAGTTAAGGCCTGGGGAAGTCCAGAAAAGGGTGGTCAGGTGGGGTAGAGGAAGCATGCGGGCCTCTTCTTCCCAGAATCAGTCACCTCACACCAGCCCCTCACCCACATCCTCTTCACCACATCATCCCCAGACATCATGCTCGAGACTCTCACTGGCCCTTGGCAGGAAGTCCTCATGGCCCCACAGGGAATTCCCACCCAAGGCTCAGCCAAGCAGAGCACTGTGGGAGCCTCACCCATGAGAGGCGGGCCCCGGGAGCCAGGATTGGCCCACAACCTCTCAGGCTGCCCTGTTCTCTCAACAGAACTCTGCCAAGTTCTTTATCCCTATGCCAGCTGCTCCAGGGGTGCAATGGCAATAGCCCTCCATCTGCTCTGCCTCATAAGCAACGGGACAACAGGGAGGTGGAGCCTATTGGCTCCTGAGCTGCTATAGGTGGGTGGGTCCCAGCAGAAATGGCTTCAAGGGCAGCAGTTCTCCATTCATACTCAGATCTATCTGCTGACCTGGGTCAGAGAGCATCTCTCCAAGTGTGATGACTACCTTAGGGGGTCAGATGGAAAATGAAAGCACTTTGCAGCGTTCACTCGTTTATTGCCTTCATGGGATGGGCGAAGAAGGGGAAGAGGTAGGGTGAGACAGGGGTGCCTCAGCTGAGTGGAAGCAGCTGACCCCTGAGTGCCAGCTTCATCTGGTCAGACATAGCCAGAAAGGTGCAAGAGGTGTGGACTGAGCGAGCAATGGAGGTGCGGGTACCTCCATGGCCCCACCCCCTCGGGCCGTCTTCCCACACCCCAGCTAGCTGGATTGGTGGAAAGGGCAGTGCCCGCCCTCTCCGGTCACGCCTGGGGCGGGTCCTGGTTGAAGGGGCGGAAGACAAGGAAGATGGGCTTGTCCGGCGTCAGGATGAGGTTGAATATGGTGTCCACGTCACCGATATGCTGCATTTCAACCTTGAAGTTCTCCAGAATCTGAGAAAGAGGGATAGTGGGCTTAGGGGAGAGGCGGGGTGGGTCTGTCTCCCCCAGCCCAGGCTCATTCACCTGGGAGCAGTTGCGTGTGATGTGAGATGCTCCAAGTGGGTCTCCCTCCAGCTCCTACTGAACCCTGTGCAGAGCCTGAAAATACCACTAGCCCTCTGTCCCCCTGGTTCAGGCTTTCACTTTGGTTTCTATGAAACCTTTTCCACCCCACCCCCCTTCCATCATAAGTTCTGTGGGAACTTATGGCCAGGGAGCACCCGTGGATGGTGAGTGGATTTGCCCCAAAAGGAGACCGCAGGAGGTTGTTGGGGAGGGGAGACCAAGTCCCGGGAGACAGATGTCCCCAGGTCAGACTCACGTGGATGAGGAAGAGGGTCATCTCCAGCTCGGCGATCCGCCGGCCCACGCACTGCCGCACTCCCCAGCCAAAGCCCAGGTTCCGGAAGTGGATGAGGTCTTTGTCTTTACTCAGCCACCTGGTTGGGTCAAACTTGTCCGGACTGGAGAAGAAGGCAGGGTCTCGGCCCATGGCATAGATGGCCACTTGCACCAGTGTCTGAGGACAAGGTGAGCCGAGGTCTGAATAGGCCTTACCTCCTCACAGCCCGGAACAATACCAGCACAGCATAATACCCACTATGTGATCTTGAATAAGGCCTCACCTCTCCCTGAGCCTCGTCCATCCAATGCGTACCACCGATGACACTAGGCTGGGGACGGGCCAAGAGATTGTCCTGCCCTTTTCCTCAGTCCCAGAGGACCCTCAGAAACCCAGGCAGCCCATGGAATCTCCCTCCTAACCTAGAAGTCCAGCAACATCCCAAAACCACCGTCCACTGTGACCATCCCCTCTGCCCTTCATTCACACTGGGACCACTGCTGCCAAGGACCCCACCAGCCAGCCCCAGGAAGAAAGGCAGGACAGAAGCCCCCCTTGCCACTATCTTATGCAATTGCAGTCTGCCCCTGGCCTCCCCTGTCTGACTGACAGAGCCTGCAGCCTTCTTGCCACACCTACCTTGGCAGGAATCAGGTAATCTTGAAGAACCAAGTCACTTTCAGGGTATCTCTGCAGGGTCACGGAGATGGGGTGGAGTCTGCCAGTGAAAAGCATTCAGAAGCTGATGCCCCAAGGCCTGGACAGAGGCCCAGCCCCCAGCATGGCAGCTCAGCTCCAGCTGCACACCCTGGCGGGGGGTGGTGGTCTGGAGGCAGGACCCCTCCTCCCCATTCCCAGCTGTCTTCCCCAGACTCCTCACTTCCTGCTACCCATCTTCTCCACCAGCCCATCCTTGTAACCCTGTGCTCAGGCAGCACCCTGTCCCTGCCCAGGGATTTGAGGGGGTGGGGTGGGGCGGGGCAGGCATAGGTGGGAGTGGGCTTGCCTCAGCGTCTCCTTGATGCTAGCTTTGAGAAGTGGGACCATTTGCAGCATCTTGCTTATGTCTCCCTCTGCCTGGCGTCGGGCATTCAGAACCTCCTCCCGCAGCATCTCCTGCACATTCAGGCTGCGTGCCATCTCGTACAAGTGCCATTGCAATGTCATGGATGTCTGGTGGAGAGTGTGGGGGTGCAGAAAACCCAGAGGGCTGGTTACTCATGGGGCATCTAGACCCATGCTAAATTTTCATTGCCAAACACTTCCCCTCACCCTTGTCCAGGGATCCAGAAACCACTATCCACATAAAGCAAAACACAATTCAGAAGGCAAATGTCAGGACTTCCCTGGTGATCTGGTGGCTAAGACTCTGCATTCTCAAAGCAGGGGTGGCCCAGGTTCAACCCCTAGTCAGGGAACTAGATCCTGCCTGCTGCAACAAAGACCTGGTGCAGCCAAATAAATAAATTTTTTTTTTTTTTTGAGGCAAATGTCCAAGAAGCTTTTCTTGTGGTCCAAGCAGGAATGTTTGGGGCAGCACTTATCCCTGCCCTCCCCACTCATGTCACCAGAGCCCTCCCATCTTCCCCGCCAGTAGAGGGTCAGCCATATAACTAATGCCTTCTTCCAAAGGACTCCAGAGGCCTTAAGAGGCCAAATCCTACTTCTGTAATGATTGTACTCCTGATGACTGCCATTCCTCTTGAAATGCCTGTTAAATGAGCAGCCCTCTCCCCAGTAGCAGAGAAGGCAATGGCACCCCACTCCAGTACTCCTGCCTGGAAAATCCTATGGACGGAGGAGCGTGGTAGGCTGCAGTCCATGGGGTCGCTGAGGGTCGGACACGACTGAGTGACTTCACTTTCACTTTTCACTTTCATGCATTGGAGAAGGAAATGGCAACCCACTCCAGTGTTCTTGCCTGGAGAACCCCAGGGATGGGGGAGCCTGGTGGGCTTCCTTCTATGGGGTCACACAGAGTCAGACATGACTGAAGTGACAGCAGCAGCAGCAGCTCCCCAGTAGAACTTCCCCCTAAATGTAGCATCTGCCTATAGTAGTATAGCATAAAGTGAGGCTCATAAATGCTGAAACCAGAACAACCAGACCTGTTTTATGTCAGAGTTGCAATTAGCATGTGGTCTATACTGAGACTGACCAGCTAATCTCAGGGCTAATGTAGTGAGTGTTAACTTTCACTGGAGGTATGAGTGATCCTCCTCAGGCCCCATAGTACAGATTCTTCAGTGATGGAACTGGAATATGACCTAGGGCTAGACACATGGTGTTGGCATATTAACTTGCCAAGGATCATATTTTGGTCCAAGAGGTTTGGACGTGCTTCTTATTCCTCCCAGTGGAAGCAATTGTGAAAAAATGCCATCCAGTCACTTCCCAGCTTGAAATTCTTGCCTGGATCCCTGGAGTCCCCAGATCAAGTCCAGAGGCTGTGACCAGACCCATGGACCCCCTCCAATACCTGCCGGTTGCTCCCAGCCCACTGCCACCTCTCTCCAGCATGCTCCAGCCGCCCTGAGCTACACACAGTTCCTGAAGCCCAGAAATCTTCCTCATGCTGTTCCCTTTTCCTACAGTTCCCTTCCCAGCCTAGGAAGCAGGTGTGTACCCCTCCCTCAAGGCTCAGATCAAATGCATGTAATTGTCTCATTTTTTCCAAGGCCCAACACAGCGTGGGTACTCAGGAGATACTTGTTTAATAAGTAACAGGGCTGGTGACGAGGCATCAGGTACTGACAACACTGAGAAAAGAGGAGAGACCAACATGGCTTTTGCAGGATGAGGAGAGGGACTACTGGCTGTATTCAACTAAGTTAGGGCTTCCCTGGTGGCTCAGATGGTAAAAGAATCTGCCTGCAATGCACGAGACCTGGGTTCGATCCCTGCAGAGGGGAACGGCTACCCACTCCAGTGTTATTGCCTGGAGAATTCCATGGACAGAGAAGCCTGGTGAGCTATAGTCCATGGGGTGGAAAAGAGTCAGACACGACTGAGTGACTTTCACTTTCACTTTTCACTTTCACCTGAATTACTGGTTGTGTGACCTTAATGAAGTTCCTTAACCTCTCTGTGCCCCAGTTTCCTCATCTCAACAAAGGGGAACAGTAAAATACTGCAAAGTGTTGTTTGTGAATGCTAAATGGGTTAAAAGAGTTAATGTGAAAAGCTTAGGATCCTGCTTGCTGTATAGTGCTTGCTTAATAAATATTACCCAAGAATAACAGCTGCTCTGGTGCAGGTGAGCTTTTAGGGGGGAATCCCTTTTACATGACTGACAATGAACTATGTTTAAAATATGCTCAAAGCCTCCATCTGCAGCCCAGGAATGGAAACTCCTGCACTGGAGGTTAGAGCACAACGCAAATAGAATACCTAGGAAATGAAGTTATTCACCCAGCGGCTTTGTCACCTGCTTCTCCCCAGTCCTGAAATGCTATTTCCTCTCTCTCCTCCTGGCACAAGAGGGAAGACAAGTTGACTTTACTCTGTGGAGTGCTCTCCCTGTCCTGTAAGGCCACATTGGTCTCTCCCCTCTTCTTAGCATTGTCAGTACCCAGTACCTCGTCATCCAGCCCTTTAAGGTGAAGAGGTGGTCGTCTGGGCCCATGCTGCCTCCTTGTGCTGGGCTGAATCGTGTCCCTCCCAAATTCATATGTTGAAGTCATAACCCCCAGCACCTCACAGTGTGACTGTATTTGGAGAGAGGGCCTTTAATAAGATAATTAAGGTAAAATGAGAGCTTCCCTGGTAGCTCAGCATTATAGAACCCGCCTGCCAATGCAGGAGACACCGTTCGATCCCTGAGTCAGGAAGATCCCCTGGAGGAGGAAATGGCAACCCACTCCAGTATTCTTGCCTGGTAAATCCCATGGACAGAGGAGCCTGGCAGGCTGCAGTCCATGGGGTTGCAAAAGAGCGGACACAACTTAGCTACTAAACAAGGTAAAATGAGGTCATATGGGGGGTCCCTAATCGAATAGGATTGGTGTCCGTGTAAGAAGAAAAGGGAGTGTTAGTTGCGGCACAGGAACTCTTAGTTGAGGTATGTGGGATCTTGTTTCCCAACCAAGGATTGAATCCAGGCCCCCTACATTGACAGCATGGAATCAGAGTTCAAATGCTGCAACTAAAGATCCTGCATGCTGCCACTAAGACCTGGCTCAACCAAATAAATAAATATTTTTTTGAAAAGAAAAAGAAGGAAGTAAGGAAAATCATGTGAAGATGTAGGAAGAAGACAGCCATCAACAAGCCAGGCAGAGGGGCTTCAGAAGAAAGCAACCTTGCTGACACATTGATCCAGAATTATGAGCCGCTACACTTTTGTGGTTAAAGTCACCCAGTCTGTACTATTTTGTCATGGCACCTCTCACAAACTTATACACGTTTCCCGTCTGAGCCATTTAGGATATTTGAGGTCTGCTGTATTCATCTTTATAGTCTTGGGGCCTGAATCGTAACTAGCAATCAAGAAACGCTAATGAATTAACCCTCACCATCACATTGGCTTGAGGAAGTTTAAGGTTTAGGAAAAGGGAAGGCACACAGGACAGAGAAATTTTGACATTCAAGAACAGAAGCTTCTGGGACTTCCCTGAAGGTCTAATGGTTAGGACTCCACGTTCCCAGTGCAGAGGGTCTGGGTTCAATCCCTGGTCAGGGAACCAGACCCTACAGGCCACAACTAAAGATCCACGTGCCACAACCAAGTCCTGACACAGCCAAATTAATACAATAAAATAAATACTGAAAAAGAAGTTTCTTGGATATTATTCTGCCTGTGGACCTCTGGGAGACACCATGCATGATGCCTTCAGACACTGGAGGCATCAAGGGGGACTGAGGTCTGGAAGAGGGGGCATGGAAGGCAACAAAAAGATTTGGAGGGCAAGCCCAGGGCAAATTCCACTGGTTGGCTCCCAGCTTCTCTGAGATCCCGCCTGCCTTCCTGATACCAAGTAAGCTTTGTCACCCACCTGTACCTAGTCACCCCCTCTTCACTGGCAAAGAAAAAAAGGTGGATCAGCCTCAAGGCACGCTCAGTGGATGACTGACTTGAGCTCGCCCTCCTAGAAGATTAGCATCTAGGAAGTGGGGTCAGGAGAGGGAGATGGAGCCCTCATGGACCGGGGTTTCAGACAATGAGGAAGGCTGTGGGGAAAGGGCGCAGGAAGGGACCGGATGTACCTCTACGGCCACCTCACTGGGTCCTCACCGTGTCCACACCCCCTGCCAGCATCTCCGTAATATTGGCCTTGACATCCTCCAAGAGCATCTTCTCACTTTTCAGGAGGCAGTAGAGGATGCCTGGGTAATTCCTAAATTCTGTTTTCCGTCTCAGGTCCTGGTAGAAGATCTCAGTGTATTTTTCAGCTGTGGGGCAGGAAGAAAGAAAACAGAGGGAGGCCAGAAATTTCCCTGGCTGTGCAGGGGTTAAAATCCATGCTTCTACTGCAGGGGGCACGGAGTCAATCCCTGGGCAGGGGAATAAGATCGCACATGTTTCAAGATGGCCAAAAAAAAGAAAAAGCAGCGAGGCTCTCTGCAGAGGGGCAAGAAAGAGCACAAGGGCTTGAGGATTCTGGAGCCCTGCACTTTCTTGGCTGCTGTTTCTCTGAGGAGCATGCTCTATAAAGTTCCTCATACCTGTTGTGGTTTTTTTAAATTATTATTTAGGGTAAGTGCTATCATGCCCATTTTACAGATAAGGAAACAGAAGTCCATCTAAGATGATAACTTGCACAAGGTCACAAGGGTGTCAGGGCAGAGGCAGGATTTAACTCCAGACCTGGCATCATCACCACATCCCAGTCAGCCTTCTCCACCCTTTACGAATCCCTGTCACCGAAGCCCTGCTCTGTCACCAAGCACAGCCATGTCTGAAATGCTGGTCTTTAACCCATGTTGGGAATCCTGGGCTCCTTGGAAGAATATGACAGACTTCTTTAATCCTCTTTCTCCAGAAAAATCTGATCATCCTCAGGAGCCAGCTTTCTGCATACCATATGCAGGGGTTCCTGGGCCTTCCCGATGGCCATCCATGGGTTTTCTACACGGCAAGTCATAACTTGGGACAAAGCGGCAGGCCAAGGTCTGAGGCTCCCAACTGACTTTCTCTCTCCCTCTGTGTCTTTCTCCCCACTCCCCCAACCCTCAACCCTCCAACCCAGGCCTGGATTTCCCATCTCCAGAGGCAAACAGGGCTCTCCTGGCTTCCACCTGTGACTGCCCAGGGTACAGCCCTCACCTTTATTGAAAATTGTGTCCCATGCGGCTACATGGTCCCTCCAAGTCTTGGTTCTGAATAGACGGTACAGTTCTGGAGGGACGTTGAGCAGAGGGACACTGGTGTGGAACATCTTGTAGACGGCATCAATGAACTTCTGGGCCTCGGGGTTCACTGTCTCCTCCAGCATCCCCAGGCGCTCCCCAAACATGACATTGGTGATGGCTGCAAAGTTGAAGAATCTCATCCAACCTGACCATCTGAGAGCCTCAGCTCCCAGGAAACCATCGCCCCCCTCCCCAACACATGGGAGCCCTTGCATCCAACCTCAGCCTCCTTCAGTAAAGAAACTGACAGCTGAGTCCCAAAGGGCTGAAATTGCAGGAGTAAGGAAAACTGCCTTTGTGGCAGTCAGTCAGGCCCTTCAGAGGGTCATGGGACAGACCCTAAAAGGGATCCCTCAAGTGGGAGGCAGAGCCTCCAGCACAGCTGAGAAAAGGCTCAGACTGGGAGGAAACTGCCCTCTCCCGCTTCCAACAGCACCCCCCAGCAGCCTCTCAGCTTTCCTCCTGGGAAGAGAGACTTCTCATCTATGATTGACCAGAGTGGCTAAATACTTCCTGGAACAGGTCAGATGGGTGTCTGGGGGGACATCAATCCCCAGTAACTGGCCATCCAGGGCCCACTTGGCTGGTCATAAGAAGTCACAACAACCCCCAAGGGTTTCCTGCCTCTTGGGTCAGGAATTTTATGCCAAACCCTGGGCACTCCAAATCTCCTGCAGTGACCACATGATCCCTATCAAGCCACAGGGCCTTTGTATGTATTGTTCCCTCTGCCTATACTGCCCAACCTCTTTATTCCATCTGGAAAATTCCTACACATCCTCCAATACCCTGTTTCAATAACCCACCCAACCCTCCCCTCCCCTCCCAGACTTGAAAGGGAAGGTCTCTGTCCCAAGAGAGAGAGAGATTTGCTGAATGAAAGGCCAAGTCAAACCCTGGCTTTTGGAGGAAAGGGGCAATAGGGACCCACATTCTAGAAATTCTTGGCCCCATATCATGAATCAGATGAGAGCGTGCAGCTCTCCCCCCGGTAGCTGATGACAGAGAATGTGTTCAGTGGCTCCTCCCAGAAACCAATCCTGACACTTCTTCAGAGTCTATTCTGGGTCTCAAGGTGAGATGCTGGGTTCTCCCATCCCCAGGACTGTGGCCAGGTAGGTTCAAGTTCCTTACACTCAAAGGCAAAGTGAAACAGGTCTTCCTTGATGTCCCCTACAAACTTTCCGGAGCCCTGCTGCTTGATGCGCTTGTGCAGGAGGCTGACGAAGTCCTGAGACACTGGATTCAGCAGTGGGATGAAGTTCTTTATTGCCTCTGGAGCCATCACCTCCGTGTTCAGGACCACCCGGTCTTTCTTCCAGGTTCCTGACTTCCTGAGAAAACATGGGCCCTCAGGCCCTCATGGTCACAAACCCCAGGCCTGGCAAACACAGAGGGAACTGACTAGGCTTTCCCAGGAGGCTGAGCCACAGCTCACAGTCCACTGCTCACATCCACAGCCCTCCCTACCCTCCCCTCCTCCCAGCTTCTGCCTGGCCTGGGCGGGACAGAGGGGAGGGAATAGGGAGGCTTGTGTGACAGAAAAAAAAAGGGTGAAGATCAAACCCCCAACCGTGCTCTACTCCCTCTGCTGCTGCTGCTGCTGCTGCTGCTTTAAACAAGATGGAAATCCTATTCTTAGAGCCTTTAAGTAACTGTCAAGCCCTCTAGTCTTGGCCTCTGCTGCAGGCCTGCCCTCCCCACCACTTCCACTTCCTCCTGGTCAGTCTCACCTCCTACCATTCAAGGGTCCCTCTACATCACCTTTTCTGGCGCCTGCATGGGCACAGCTGACCAACCTCTGCACCCCCAATGTCTCATTACTTTCATTGGTGGGGAACCTCAGGTGCCCAGAATTGGGTTAATATCCATTCCTATTCTCAACTTACGCCCATTCTTGAAAATAGATCTGTGCAAAGCCCTCTTTGTTATTTGGGGGCTTTTTATGCTTACAAGAATGTTATTATAAACTCACAGTCCAACATGAATACTAGAAACTTGATGATAACTTTCAGATGCCAACCCAGTCCTCCCACATCCTGCCTCCCTGCCTCCCAACCTAAATCTCTTATTTGCTTTTGTAAATAGCTTTAGCTGCTGCTGCTGCTGCTGCTGCTGCTGCTGCTGCTGCTGCTAAGTCATTTCAGTTGTGTCCGACTCTGTGGGACCCCATAGACAGCAGCCCACCAGACTCCCCCGTCCCTGGGGTTCTCCAGGCAAGAACACTGGAGTGGGTTGCCATTTCCTTCTCCAATGCGTGAAAGTGAAAAGTGAAAGTGAAGTCGCTCAGTCCCGTCCGACTCTTAGCGACCCCATGTACTGCAGCCTACCAGGCTCCTCCATCCATGGGATTTTCCAAGCAGGAGTACTGGAGTGGGGTGCCATTGCCTTCTCCAGTTTTATCTGATCAACATATATTTCCAAAACATGCTTTTTAAAAATGCATGCTTTTCAACATGCATGTTGAAAAATAAAATAAAACAAAAATGCATGCTTGTTTTCAACTTCTTATAAAAG
Organism: Bos mutus; assembly: GCF_027580195.1. NCBI lineage: Eukaryota > Metazoa > Chordata > Mammalia > Artiodactyla > Bovidae > Bos > Bos mutus. The sequence goes on along the minus strand of NC_091637.1, from coordinate 33,467,560 downwards.
CTGTCATGATTTGCTTTTTTTCACTCAGCTTATATCTCTAGTATCTTCTGTATTGTTGTATCATCTGTATTGTGTGAGACACGGAGTCTGTTCTTGTTGACTGGGGTCTGCCTCTGTCACTCTTTTCATGCTCCTGTTCTGCATTTAGGTGATTTCCCAGTTTTTGCTATTATGAACAACTGCATTGCAAACATTTTAGTACATATCCGTCTCAGTGGGTGAGGTGCGGGTATTCTTTGGAGTATATTCCTGAGTGCAGAATGACTGCATTATAAGCATGGGTTTATAATGGCTGCTTTATAAACATTCAACTGCAGGAAGTAATGTCCAACCATTTTCCAAAGTGGTGGCATCGGCTTTCAGTCCCACTAGCAAGCTAGGAGCACTCTAGCTGCTCCATATCCTCATCAACACTTGTTATGGTCACATTTCCTTTTTTTGATGAGCAATTTGGTGGAAAATGGTATCTATGCATTTAGATACACTGATTTGTTCATGCTTCTTACTGCTCCTTTAGACTATAAGGGACTCTCCTAGGGGCAGGGCTCCACCCTACTTGTCACTCAGAGTTCAGCACCAGGACTAGCACATAGGAGGCACTCAATAAAATGGGTCTTACTGGATGAACCAATGAATGAGAACTTTTCAAGGCCTTTAATTACTCAGTAAGATCTTCTTCCTGACCATGTTCCTGAAGGTTGGCAGGGCAGTTCACCCTCCCCATCATCTGTTTGATGGAGGCAGGAAGAGGACAGGGGTTTGTCTAGAGGCCCAGCTGTTAACAGAAAGGGCAGGACAAGCACGGTCCCAGCATCTCACCCTCAGCCTCTGCCCTTGCTCCAGCCACCCAGCATCTCCCTCCAGCCCCTGGGAGAGGACCCAGGACTCACTTAAACAGGACTCCGATGGGTTTCTGATAATATCGGTGATAGGCCAGCCAGGGCGGGATGTCATATCTCTCTGGGTAGGATCCCTCGAACTTGAAGAGATGGGCCACGTCTTCAGGGTGAATGATATAAACTGACTCCAAATTGCCAAGCTTCTCCCTGGAGGGGCAGAAGAGGGTTGCTGTGAGGTAAGGATCTGAGGAGAGTCCTGCAGACCCTGCACAATCAGGGCACAGGACCCAGCTCCTCTGTAACCACTTTGCGGCTGACAGCACGGAGCAGACCGGCCTGGGAGTGGATCCTGGCCCATAGTTTCCTCACTGTATGACTTTAGTCTCATCCTCTGAGTCTCAGTTTCTTTAGTGGAGATAAATACAGTACCTGCCTGACAGGATTGCTGAAGAATAAGATGATATGAAATCTATGAGTGTGGCTCCTATTGCATGTATCTGTGCTCAGTCTGATTCTTTGTGACCTTATGGACTGTAACCCACCAGGCTCCTCTGTCCATGGAATTCTCCAGGGAAGAATACTGGAGTGGGTTGCCATGCCCTCCTCCAAGGGATCTTCCTGCCCAGGGATTGAACCCTCGTCTCTTGCGTCTCCTGCATTGGCAGGCAGATTCTTTACCACTGTGCCACCTGGGAAGACATTCTCTAAGTAACAGCTTCGTGCTCATCTTATCATCACAGTGGCTCCTGCACATCCTCAGGACCAAGCCCACCCCTACCCAGGGCCTCCCCTGGATCATCAGGTCCTCCAATGTTCATTCTTCCTGTGTGTCTACACTCTCAGCACCCTCCACCCTCTCACCTATGCAGAGCTCAGAAACATGGCACTTTCATGGCAGCTGGGAGTAACCCTGGACTAGAGTGACTCCATGTAGCTTGCTGGGCAGGTCACACACCAGGCCAGGCAGTCCCTTCTAAGCTCTAGGATTGAAGTTCTGGAACTGGTCACCCTCCCCCAGGAATTAGAGGCCCAACAAAGTACTCTGTCACTATTAAAATAAAACTGAGGTAAAACATCAAGCCCCAGGTATAAATATACCTTAAGGCACTTTGCAGAGAATTAATGTACAACTGTCATGAAACAACAGAAAATTCTGCTTCTGACTTGTATCTGCCTTTTGCATAAGAAAGTTAATTCAAGATACACTTCAAGGTAAAACATAAAAGCATACAAGTATAAGCCAAATTCTCATTCTCTCCCTCTCTCTACCCTCCTTCCCCTCTCTTCCTCCCTCTTCCTTGAGAATGGAGAGGGAGGGGGAGGGGAGAAGACTAGGCTGGGGAGTGGGAGAGAGCATGGCTTTAGCCACTAACCCACAGAGCCCAGGCCTATCTTCCCCAAGTCTCCTTGGCCCACCATGGCCTCCCAGAAAATCCCCTCAGTGTTTTTCCAGCTGCCACACATCCTCAAACCACTGACTCCATTAAAAACAGCTAAGCAAAGTCCTTGAACTGCTATTGTTATTATCAATTCTACCTCTGGGAATCTAGCCCAAGGCAGCTATCTGACATCAGTGATGCCTGATGGATGAAAATGTTCATAGAAAAAAAAAAATGTATAAGGATGTCTAATAGTTAAAAAAAAAAAAAAAACCTAGAGTGGTCTAAATATCCACTTTTAAAAGCTAGCTGAAAAATATATGGCTATCCATACTATGGGCTACTATGCTGCCTTTTAAAATTATATTAAAGAGAGAAAAGAGAAAAGAAGTCCTTGGTACATTATTATAGGACAACACAAAATAGCATATAAATACATTCATATTCTGAATGGTACATAAATATTATCAAAACTGAGATTGTATTTGATATCAATTTTTCTAAACTATTGAATAAAGAACAGGAACAGACTTGTATTAAGGGAAAGTCCATGAAACTTGTAAATTCCTCATGCTCATTTAGAAGTTTGTTATCTCAAGGCTATAGTTAGACTACTGACACCCTGAATAATATAATAATATGCATGCTCACTCATGTCCAACTCTTTTCGACCCCATGGACTCTAGCCCACCAGGCTTCTCTGTCCATGGGATTTCCAGGCAAGAATACTGGAGTGGGTTGCCATGTCCTCCTCCAAGGGATTTTCCTGACCCAGGGATCAAACCTGCATCTCTTGGATCTCCAACATTGGCAAGTGGATTCTTTACCACTAGCGCCCCCTGGGAAGCCTGACACCCCGAACTGGAAGCCAAACAATCAGGGTTCCAGCCCTTGCTTTGCCCTGATGAACTGTGTGACCTTGGCAAGACCCTTCTCTCTGGGTCTCAGTTTTCCCATCTGTGAATTAGGAATAATGCCAAATTTAAGGACAGGTTGCAAGACTCAGATGAAAGTGACTCAGAAAATAGGGACTTTATAAAATAAAGAGTTCCTACAAGGGGCTAGGAACAGGAAGGAGGAGGAGGGGAGGAAGCAGGGAATAATGAAAAAATTCATGAAGTAAGACTGGGGAGAGAGGCTTAGAAGGGAGAGAAAGAGACAGAAAGACAAAGAAGAGAGACTAAGGAGCAAACTTCTTCCAAATCTAACATTCAGCCTGGGGCTAAGCGGGTGCCCTGTCTCCAACCAGTTCTAAAAAAGCACTTATAACTGTAAAAGGGGGAATTCCCTGTCAGTCCAGTGGTTACGGCTCAGTGCTCCCACTGCAGGGGACACAGGTTCAATCCCTGAAGAGAACTAAGATCCCACAGGCCACGCGGTGCATCCCCCCAACCAAAAATAAAAAAATAAAGTAAAAGTAAAGCATTATACTTCCTGGTGTCTCCTCCCTGCCCTCAGCCATCATCTTTGCCACCTCTAATCCCCCTCACCTATGCTCTCAGAAAGGAACCCAAATGTCTCTTGAAGCCCACCTACTTTAGAAACTGCTAAACCAGAACAAGTGAGGCCTCCCTCCCAAGGGCAGCCCCCAGACCTCACCCCCACCCCAGGGCAAGAAGGTGGGGTACAGCGAGGCCAAAAGACCAAAGGCTCTCCCTCCTGGCTGGAAGCAAGGCAGATGTTTGGGGAAGAGGGACAGCAGCCAGGCCTAGTGGAAGGGACCAATCAGCCACTCAGAGTCCCACAGGCCAAGGGGAGGCAAGACCAGCACCCCGGGTAGCAGGACAGTCTTCTAGCTGAGTGATCAGGGCTAGAGTCCTAACCTCTTTGAACTTCCTTCTCCTCTGAAAATGGGGATGACAACCACACCTTGCAAAGTGTCCTGCAGATAATGGAGGTACCGGGGCTTATTTTCTTGGCCTCCCCACCTCCCCAAAGTTTCTAAGGGTGTAGAGCCCGGGGACTGTTGAGGCCTCAGGGCTGGGAAGTGAACCCACTGTCTGGGAAGCATTAACTCTACTCCTGCCACCGCCAGGCAGGAAGAAATAAAGTCAGAGGTGAACCAGAGCCTGGAAGGGGAGGGCAGACCTTTCAGGGAGGGGGCCACCACAGGCTTCCCTATCCCGCCAGCCCCAATCCTCTGCCAGGCTTACCTGTAAATGGGGCCATACTTCTGGAAGTTCTCGATGTGGCGAAAGTGGATTCTCTGTGAGCCCTTCTCCCTCCAGAAATGGTAGAGGTTAAGCCAGCCATTGTCACCAGGGGAGGGGATCTCACTGTAGGGGCGAGGGGTCTTTGTGGAGATGCCAGCTCCCTCTCCAGTGCCCACCCTGTGGTGGCCCCAGCCCTCCCCCACTGTGCTCAGGATGGGTGGGCAGGCTTTGACCAGGGCTGAGCGGAGGGGAAGCCCCCTTGCTAGCATGCTGCCCCCACAGCTGCTGCTGTCTCTGCTCGTACTGCAGCAGGTGACTCTGGCCCTGGGGCCCTGGGACCCAGCTTATAATCACCAGCTCAAGGCTAAGTGAGAAGCTGACAGGGCGGTCAGCCTCCTCCGGCTGACTCCAGCCCACACAGCTCCTCCCAGACTCAGTACTGTAAACAAAAGAATGTAACCCATCATTCCAGTTCTACAACATCAAGCGTCAGCCACTGTGGTCACCCACCTGAGGGGACTCCCTCCCTCAATGCACCCTGAGGAGACTTCAGGATGAAGAAAAACAGGAAGCATTTGCATTGTACTGGTCCCTAGATACGATGTATATCTAAGGGAAAATTTCCATGACCCCGGATTCTTGCACACATAACTTCCCTGGTGGCTCAGTCGGTAAAAAATCCACCTGCAATGCAGGAGACAAGGGTTCAGTCCTTGGGTTAGGAAGATCCCAGGGAGAAGGAAATGGCAACCCACTCCAGTATTCTTGCCTAGAAAAATCCCATGGACAGAGGAGCTTGGTGGGCTACAGTCTATGGGGTCGCAAAAGAGTCGGACAGGACTTAGTGACTAAACAACAACATATATAGAAAAACACTAAAACCATTCACTTGAGGTGTCTGTTGTTTGGGATTAGCAGTGATCTTTTTATGTTTGACTACATGTTCATCCCCCTTCTCCCAGCAAAAAAAAAGATTGATATAAACCCTAGCTTTTCCCTTACTTCTTTGGAACAGATCGTCGGAGCTGGCTGAGAGCCGTCTCCTAGGACAAAGTCCTGTAGGAGAGCAAAATCTGCCACCCAAAATATCTCTTTAGAATGCAGATAATTTAAAAATGAAAACAATCAAAGCCCAAAAGCCTTGGGAAAAATTGACCTTCCCTCTAACTGCTGAAGAATTTAAACAGAGGGCCTGTTTCAGGAATCACCAGGGACATCTGCAGAGAATATGGGCTTAGAGACAGAGATGAGACCCCTCTGTATCCCATTGTCTCTGCATAGGCCAGCAAACATCTATTTATCAAACATGTGCTATTCCATCTCCATGCCTCTTCAAAGCCCTTAAGCCCCTACCTCCAACATCTTCTTTTATGGGAAAAACACAGGATACTGGCCCCAGATAGCTGAGATACAAATGAAAAAAATTATTTCAGTGAGCCCAGACTCTTGTAGTTGTTGTTTAGCCGCTCACTTGTGTCCAACTCTGCGAGCCCTTTGATTGCAGCACGCCAGGCTTCCCTGTCCTTTACCATCTCCCAGAGCTTGCTCAAACTCATGTCCATTGAGTCGGTGATGCCATCCAACCATCTCGTCCTCTGTCATCCCCTTCTCCTCCTGCCTTCAACCATTCCCAGCACCAGGGTCTTTTCTAATGAGTCGGCTTTTCGCATCAGGTGGCCAAAGTATTGGAGCTTCAGCTTCAGCATTAGTCTTTCCAATGAATACTCAGGGTTGATTTCCTTTAGAATTGACTTGTTTGATTTCCTTGCAGTCCAAGGGACTCTCAAGAGTCTTCTCCAACATCACAGTTCAAAAGCATGAGTTCTTCAGCACTCAGTCTTCTTATTGTCCAACTCTCACATCCATACATGACTACCGGAAAAACCATAGCATTGACTACATGGACCTTTGTTGGCAATGTCTCTGGTTTTAATATGCTATCTCGGTTTGTCATAGCTTTTCTTCCAAGGAGCAAGTGTCTTTTATTTTCATGGCTGCAGTCACCTTCCTCAGTGATTTTGGAGCCCAAGAAAATAAAGTTATTCACTGTTTCCATTATTTCCGCATTAATTTGCCATGAAGTGATGGGACTGGATGCCATGATCTTCATCTTTTGAATGTTGAGTTTTAAGCCAGCTTTTCACTCTCCTCTTTCACCTTCATCAAGGGGCTCTTTAGTTCCTCTTCACTTTCTTCCATAAGGGTGATGTCATTTGCATATATGAAATTATTGATATTTCTCCCAGCAATCTTGATTCCAGGAATCAAGCTTGTGCTTTTTTCAGCCCAGCATTTCACATGATGTACTCTGCATATAAGTTAAATAAGCAGTGTGACTATATACAGCCTTGACATACTCCTTTCCCAATTTTGAACCAGTCTGTTGTTCCAGGTACGGTTATAACCGTTGCTTCTTGACCTGCCTACAGGTTTCTCAGGTTTCTCAGGAGGCAGGTAAGGTGGCCTGAAATTCCCTTCTCTTTAAGAATTTTCCACAGTTTGTTGTGATCCACACAGTCGAAGGCTTTAGCATAGCCAATGAAGCAGAAGTAGATTCTAACATCTTCCCATGTATAGAAAAGTGCTAAATTCATTAACTTAGGATATCTGGTTTCCTTTAATTATAATACTTTGATATTCAGACTACGTGCCCTTTGTTACAAAACTTCTATATAACCTGGCTCCTCGTCTCACCTCCTCAGAGAAGTTCTCTCAGGGTCACTTGGGATGCTGTCTCCCAGGCTTAAAGTCCTAAAAATCCCCACCAAATGAAACATATTTCTCAACTTTTAGGCTGTGACTATTTTTTAATTAGACAGTATTTAAGGTGAAAGTTTCAAGTATTTCAGTGTGTTAGTTTTTCCGGATCTCTCCGATTTATGTGTGTTGTTAAACTTCATTTTATTTTCTTCTGATGAGACATCAATCTCATGTCAATTTCATTCTTAGACCAGCCAGAGGAACCTAGAAGGGCAGAGGAAAATTTCTTCCTCCCCAGTAGCTGGCAACAAAGATGGGATGCAGCTTTACTGGCTGGATGCTACTCACTTCAAAGCTGCTACAGTTAAGAGACCCTAGGATGATTGACAAAATTTAAGAATTCTTACTATGCCTATCTCCTGAGTCTCTATCTTCTAGATCTGTTGGAAACAAGAGTGGTAAGTTTTTCCCTTTCCTAAAATAGATTATCTGGAGAAAACAGATATACGGCTAGCTGGATTTGGCGACTCTTGGCTTGAAATTTGGCAGAGTACTGTCGATTTGTTGATTCTTTTCCTCTCAGAAATTGTCACTGTTTTCCCTTGTCCGTTTTTTGTGTCCTTTGTCATAAGGAAGAAAATCATTCATCTGACTAGGTTTTCCTTTCATCTTGTTCTGTGTCTTGAGAGCTGGGCTTGTAAACAAGTGAGAATATTCTCTATTTTAGAGAGAATTCTGGCAGGTGCACTTTTGTTGTTGTTCAGACACTAAGTCTAGTCTGTCTCTTTGTAGCCCCATGGGTTACAGCATGCCAGGCTCCTCTGTCCTCTACTGTCTCCTGGAGTTTGCTCAAGTTCATGTCTATTGAATTGGTGATGCCATCCAACCACCTCATCCTCTATCACCCCCTTCTCTTCCTGCCCTCAATCTTTCCCAGCATCAGGGTCTTTCCCAATGAGTGGACACATCCCATCAGGTGGCCAATGTTTGGAGCCTCAGCTTCAGCATTGGTCCTTCCAAAGAATATTCAGGATTTATTTCCTTTAGGATTGACTGGTTTGATCTCCTTGCATACCAAGGGGCTCTCAAGAGTCCTCTCTAGCAACTCATTTTGAAAACGTCAATTCTTTAGTGCTCAGCCTTCCTTATGGTCCAGCTCTCACAAGGTGAGATTTTCTCTTTAAGAAAATCAGAGATACCAAAGGAACATTTCATGCAAAGGTGGGCTCGATAAAGGACAGAAATGGTATGGACCTAACAGAAGCAGAAGATATTAAGAACAGATGGCAAGAATACACAGAAGAACTGTACAAAAAAGATCTTCACGACCCAGATAATCACAATGGTGTGATCACTGACCTAGAGCCAGACATCCTGGAATGTGAAGTCAAGTGGGCCTTACAAAGCATCAGTATGAACAAAGCTAGTGGAGGTGATGGAATTCCAGTTGAGCTATTCCAAATCCTGAAAGATGATGCTGTGAAAGTGTTGCACTCAATATGCCAGCAAATTTGGAAAACTCAGCAGTGGCCACAGGACTGGAAAAGGTCAGTTTTCATTCCAAGCCCAAAGAAAGGCAATGCCAAAGAATGCTCAAACTACACCACAATTGCACTCATCTCACACGCTAGTAAAGTAATGCTCAAAATTCTCCAAGCCAGGCTTCAGCAATATGTGAACCATGAACTTCCTGATGTTCAAGCTGGTTTTAGAAAAGGCAGAGGAACCAGAGATCAAATTGCCAACATCAGCTGGATCATCGAAAAAGCAAGAGAGTTCCAGAAAAACATCTATTTCTGCTTTATTGACTATGCCAAAGCCTTTGACTGTGTGGATCACAATAAACTGTGGAAAATTCTGAAAGAGATGGGAATATCAGACAACCTGATCTGCCTCTTGAGAAATTTGTATGCAGGTCAGGAAGCAACAGTTAGAACTGGACATGGAACAACAGACTGGTTCCAAATAGGAAAAGGAGTACGTCAAGGCTGTATACTGTCACCCTGTTTATTTAACTTCTATGCAGAGTACATCATGAGAAACGCTGGACTGGAAGAAGCACAAGCTGGAATCAAGATTGCCGGGAGAAATATCAATAACCTCAGATATGCAGATGACACCACCCTTATGGCAGAAAGTGAAGAGGAACTAAAAAGCCTCTTGATGAAGGTGAAAGTGGAGAGGGAAAAATTTGGCTTAAAGCTCAACATTCAGAAAACGAAGATCATGGCATCCGGTCCCACCACTTCATGGGAAATAGATGGGCAAACAGTGGAAACAGTGTCAGACTTCATTTTTCTGGGCTCCAAAATCACTGCAGATGGTGACTGCAGCCATGAAATTAAAAGACTCTTACTCCTTGGAAGGAAAGTTATGACCAACCTAGATAGCATATTCAAAAGCAGAGACATTACTTTGCCAACAAAGGTCCATCTAGTCAAGGCTATGGTTTTTCCTGTGGTCATGTATGGATGTGAGAGTTGGACTGTGAAGAAGGCTGAGCGCCGAAGAATTGATGCTTTTGAACTGTGGTGTTGGAGAAGACTCTTGAGAGTCCCTTGGACTGCAAGGAGATCCAACCAGTCCATTCTGAAGGAGATCAGCCCTGGGATATCTTTGGAAGGAATGATGCTAAAGCTGAAACTCCAGTACTTTGGCCACCTCATGCAAAGAGTTGACTCATTGGAAAAGACTTTGATGCTGGGAGGGATTGGGGGCAGGAGGAGAAGGGGACGACAGAGGATGAGATGGCTGGATGGCATCACTGACTCAATGGACTTGAGTCTCAGTGAACTCTGGGAGTTGGTGGTGGACAGGGAGGCCTGGCGTGCTGCGATTCATGGGGTCGCAAAGAGTCAGACACGACTGAGCGACTGATCTGATCTGATCTGATCTTCTGCATTCTGGCAGTTTGTGGAGTTCTCTTTATTGTGGAGTTTCCTCACTGTGGGTGGGGTGTACGGGTGGCTTATCAAGGTTTCCTGGTTAGGGAAGCTTGTGTGGGTGTTCTGGTGGATGGAGCTGGATTTCTTCTCTCTGGAGTGCAATGAAGTGTCCAGTAATGAGTTATGAGATGTCAGTGGGTTTGGAGTGACTTTGGGCAGCCTGTATATTGAAGCTCAGGGCTATGTTCCTGTGTTGCTGGAGAATTTGCATGGTATGTCTTGTTCTGGAACTTGTTGGCCCTTGGGTGGTGCTTGGTTTCAGTGAAGGTATGGAGGCATTTGATGAGCTCCTGTCGATTAATGCTCCCTGGAGTCTGGAGTTCTCTGGTGTTCTCAAGATTTGGACTTTAGCTTCCTGCTTCTGATTTTCAGTCTTATTTTTGCAGTAGCCTCAAGACTTCTCCATCTATACAGCACTGTTGATAAAATATCTCCTTTCAAAGACAATGGGCTGCTTTTCTGGGTGCCTGATGTCCTCTGCCGGCATTCAGAAGTTGTTTTGTGGAATTTTCTCAGCATTCAAATGTTCTTTTGATGAATTTGTGGGGGAGAAAGTGGTCTCCCCGTCCTATTCCTCCACCATCTTAGGACCACCTCCTCTCTGCTTTTTATATGCTATCTAGCTTGGTCATCACTTTCCTTTCAAGGGGTAAGCGTCTTTTAATTTCATGGCTGCAATCACCATCTGCAGTGATTTTGGAGCCCAGAAAAATAAAGTCTGACACTGTTTCCATTGTTTCCCCATTTATTTCCTATGAAATGATGGGACCCGATGCCATGATCTTAGTTTTCTGACTGTTGAGCTTTAAGCCAACTTTTTCTCTTTCCTCCTTCACTTTCATCAAGAGGCTTTTTAGTTCCTCTTCACTTTCTGCCATAAGGGTGCTGTCATCTGCATATCTGAGGTTATTGATATTTCTCCCGGCAATCTTGATTCCAGCTTGTGCTTCTTCCAGTCCAGCGTTTCTCATGATGTACTCTGCATAGAAGTTAAATAAGCAGGGTGACAATATACAGCCTTGACGTACTCCTTTTCCTATTTGGAACCAGTCTGTTGTTCATGTCCAGTTCTAACTGTTGCTTCCTGACCTGCATACAGATTTCTCAAGAGGCAGGTCAGGTGGTCTGGTATTCCCATCTCTTGAAGAATTTTCCACAGTTCATGGTGATCCATACAGTCAAAGGCTTTGGCATAGTCAATAAAGCAGAAATAGATGTTTTTCTGGAACTCTCTTGCTTTTTTGATGATCCAGTAGATGTTGGCAATTTGATCTCTGGTTCCTCTGCCTTTTCTAAACTAGCTTGAACATCTGGAAGTTCACAGTTCACGTATTGCTGAAGCCTGGCTTGGAGAATTTTGAGCATTACTTTACTAGCATGTGAGATGAGTGCAATTGTGGTGTAGTTTGAGCATTCTTTGGCATTGCCTTTCTTTGGGATTGGAATTCTGGTCAGATTTTTCAGTGTATTTTTTTCCAGTTTTTAAATTTTTCTAAAATGGGAGTAAACAGAGTGGACTTGTTTAGAAAAATTTAAAAACTGGAAGGAAAAAAAAATACACTGAAAAATCTGACCAGAATTACTTACAGCAACAGTTAGACCAATTAGTCAAGTTAAAGACTGACCATAGAACCTGAGTCCCTTGGCTCCATCCTTCAGTGATGACCCAAAGTCTTTTATACTGGAGTAGACAAAATACCAGGGGACACCTGAACTATCACAACATTGTTAATTCACTATATGCCAATACTTTTAAAAGTTTTTTAAAAAATAGCCAGAGGATTGGGTCATTTATTTTTCTGGAGTTGAGCTGTAGGAGTTGCTTGTATATTTTATGATCCAGCAATCCCACTGCTGGGCATACACACTGAAGAAACCAGAAGGGAAAGAGACACGTGTACCCCAATGTTCATCACAGCACTGTTTATAACAGCCAGGACATGGAAGCAACCTAGATGCCCATCAGCAGATGAATGGATAAGAAAGCTGTGGTACATATACACAATGGAGTATTACTCAGCCATTAAAAAGAATACATTTGAATCAGTTCTAATGAGATGGATGAAACTGGAACCTATTATACAGAGTGAAGTAAGCCAGAAAGAAAAACACCAATACAGTATACTAACGCATATATATGGAATTTAGAAAGATGGTAACAATAACCCTGTGTACGAGACTGCAAAAGAGACACCGACGTATAGATCAGTCTTATGGACTCTGTGGGAGAGGGAGAGGGTGGGGAGATTTGGGAGAATAGCATTGAAACATGTATAATATAATGTATGAAACGAGTCGCCAGTCCAGGTTCGATGCACGGTACTGGATGCTTGGGGCTGGTGCACTGGGATGACCCAGAGGGAGGGTAGGGGAGGGAGGAGGGAGGAGGGTTCAGGATGGAGAACGCGGGTATACCTGTGGCGGATTCATTTCAATATTTGGCAAAACTAATACAATATTGTAAAGTTTAAAAATAAAATTAAATTTAAAAAAAAAAAAAAAATAGCTCAATTGGAATTCAAAAAAAAAAAAAAATAGCCAGAGGATAAAAGTTTCTGGGACTCATTGCAAAACTGAGTCCCCACTAAAACCGAGTTCCCATACCAAGTTTGTGATTAACTTCTCTGTCCAAAACTCTATTCTCTTTCTTGTCCCATTCCTGTTCCCCTCACAACTGAGGAATATCAAAGAAAAGGGGGGATTAAAACTGAGCAAGATCCTGTCAGACCTTCCCAGTGACAAGACCCCTCTGTGTCCCCCACTTCTTGTTTGTAGAAAAAGCTTTCATCTCCTAGACCTCCCCTGAGTTCCAAAGAGCAGGTTCAAGAAGTTAGCAAGTAGAGAAGTGAGGGAATGCAAAATCAAATGAAAATCTGTCCATCAAGAAAAAGAATGGTAACTTAAACAAATAGTTCAGTAATAAAAGAGCCTTGGTTCTTCCTCAAGGGCTCTAGATAATCATCTGATTCAGAGCTTTGAGTTGTTCTGCAGAAACTTAAACCCTCTCCTGGCAAAGGAAGGGGACTCACTGACCACGAGGACACGGACCCCAGACTGGCTGGAATCAGAAGGTTGATGATAAAGATTCCTGAAATATCACCCTGTTGCCTCACAAGCAGCCAATTAGAAGAAAGTCCACAAGCTGCACCCATCACCCCTAATGTTGCCTTTGAAAACACTTTCCTGAAAGCCCTTGGGGAGTTCAGGTCTTTTGAGCAAAAACTACCCACTTTCGTTGCCTCGTGCTTTGCAATAAACGCTGTACTTTCTTTCACAACAATCCAATGTCAGTAAATTGGCTTTGCTGTAGAGTCAGGCAAAGGAACCCAAATTTGGTTCAGTAGCAGCTGTAAGACCAGGACTTGCTGATGGGGTCCTAATGGAGGCTATGGTTAACAGTGTAGGAGTTAACAGAATTGAGATGAAAGTTTCTAGGGAAACTGAAATATCTGAATGGGCTTTTTATAAGATGGTGGCGTCTCTTTTGCCTGATTTGAACAGAGGAGCCTGGCAGGTTACAGGCCACGGGGTCACAAAGAATGAAACACGATTGAGCAACTGAACAACAACAACACTCTTGGGGACATCGTGTCTCACTGGGAAAAGTTCGCCCAACCTGTAACTCAGGGCGTGGGAATCCAGCCTCAGGCAATGTTAATTAAACATTCTGGAGAGACTAGTAGGGAAGACTTAACCCATGCAATGTGAGGTAAAAACTGGGGCCTCACACTGCGTGGGTTCAGTTGCCCCTACTGATATTAAGGGGCTAAAACGAGCAGCAGTGGAAGCTTTTTGCCCATAGGGTGAATTGATCTGGGGTCGACTTGTGTGCTGGGAAAAGGGGTCTTGTTGAATGCTTTGGGCAAACTTTTGAAGGCATAGTACACTGAACTCTAAAGTTTTAGAACATAACCATCTTTTGATTTCCCATTTAGTTAAAAATCTCACTGATACAAAGAAGCAAAGTGAGAAAAAATGTAGTTGGGCAAATCAATCTTTTGATATCATTTAGACAGCAGTCCACTTCTTTGGGAAATTGAAAGTAACTGTCTTTGTCTTGAAAACTCTACAAAGTCAGAAATATAAATACAGCACACGATAGTCTGAGACTGAGCCTAGTTAACTCGATCAGATAAAACTTGAAACCAAAGAAGAGACCTTTGAAAAAATATAAATTGCTGGAGTTTTCCCTTACCCAAAAACTAGTTCACAGGGCTTCCCTGGTGGCTCAGTGCTAAAGAATTCACCTGCCAATGCATGAGATGTGAATTTGATCCCTGGTCTGGGCCTATCCCACTTGCTGTGGAGCAACTAAGCCCATGAGCCACAACTGCTGGAGACTGGGCCACCTAGAGCCCCTGCAGCAAAAGAAGGCACTGCAAAGAAAACCACCCGCACGACGACTAGAGAGTAGGCACCGATCGCAGCAGCTAGAGAAAAGCCACACGCAGCAACGAAGACCCAGCACAGCCAAAAATAAATCAATGAAATTATTTTTAAAAAACTAGTTCACAGCCTACGTAAGGCTTTATTAAGGACAAATACAAATCTTAAAACTCTTTTCCACAAATAGTAAAAAGCCTTAGCCATCAGAGCAAATAAACTTAACTTATTTCAACTGCTATTTATAAACTAATGAGTTTTATACTGTTATGTCTGATTCATGACTAAAATTTTTAAATGAAAGCTATAAGGTCTCTGGTTGTGTCTGTCTTTAGGTCTAAATGCGTACCTTATAGATGTGGTAGTTTTCTACCTCTGAATGTATTGCCAAAATTAATTTGTAAAAGATCTCTATTTAATGGGCTTAAAAGTAAACACTTACAAATCAAATATCTCTAAATCTCAAAAGTGTAATAGAAACTAATCCAAACATTTTTCAAGTTCACATGTTCTGGGACTAGTGCATGTGTGCGTGCTCAGTCGTGTCTTACTCCTTGCAATCCCATGAACTGTGGCTCCTCTGTCTATAAACTTGTCCAGGCAAAAACACTGGAGTGGATTGCCATTTCCTACTCCAAGGGTTCTAGGACTAATCTTTAGTAAATAAAAGCAAATTTTAAAATTATTGGTTTAATTAAAATAAGCATGTTTTTACTATTATCAGCATTAAATGTAAAACTTTTATTGTACTTAGGCTTACCAAAAGCCAAATAATTTTATGCTATCCCTCTTACAAAATCTATCAGCAAGAAAAATAGCTTGGGATGATGGGTGATTTTACAGAGAGAAAAAAAGTGTTTCGGCAGAAACTATAACACAGCAGTTGTGGGTGTTAGATTCCGGTTGTGTTTATCGTCTTTGAGGTATTTGTTTTTCCATCAGTAAGCTGGACTGGATCCTGAATTCTTAGGCTTTCCTCAAATATTTGACTACAGCCCTCCACACTCTTCCAATTTTTTTCCTACTTTGACTTGGAATCATTGAGAACAAAAACTACCCTTTTTCCTGAAGCCCTGCAAACTAAAGCTGGATGAATGGAAAGAAACTTCAGAGAAATCACCACAACAGCTCATGTTTAAACAGCTTTCACTTCTGTTGTTGTTGGGGCCACTCAGAAAGTTTACCTAAATACCTGGCAGCATCATCACAGACATTTCAAACTTCAGCAGGTGGTTTGGCCCTCACACCTGGAAACCTTGACAGGTAGCTTTCAGGACTCAGACACTCGGTTTATATTAGTAATTTGCTCCAATCACTAACCTTTGTTTTCCTCCATAGAAATGTCTCTTATTAAACACCTGATTGCTTGTACCTTATAGACCTAACTTTGAGAATCCCCCTGTATCAGCATCTCCTAAAATGAGTCCTGTTATCAGGACTAAGAGAGATGGAACAATCCACCAACTCAGCTTTTGGAATGTGAAACTTCTGAAAAATTTCAAAGGCAGGACTGCAAGGAAGCAAAACATGCCCAAAATATCTCTGAAATGCATATTGTTTCAAGATGGAAACAAAAGACTCATGTAGAAGCTTTTCATTTTCTCCCAAATTCCCTGAAGAATTTAGATAGAGGGTCTGTTTCAGAAACAGACTTATTATCAGAAACATCTACAAAGAATACAGGCTAAGTGCCATGAGGTCACAGAGTCCAACACCACCGAACAACTGATCAGGCATGCACGCAGGCACGAGCCCGTGCATGGGGGCGGGGGCAATGCTTGGAGATAGGAGACCACTCCATCCCACTGTCTCTGCATGGCCCACCAAACATTTATTTACCAAGCATTTGCTTTTCTGTCTCCCTGCCCCTTCAAAGTCTTAAACTCCTTCCTCCAGCATCCTCTTTTGTCTTCAGTTGAAGATGGTATCTATGGTGAAGGTTTCAGCCATTTTGGTGACTTACTCAGTTTTTCTGGGTCTTTCCCATGTATTCATGTTACTAACTTCATTTTATTTTCTCCTGTTAATCTGCCTCATGTCAATTTCATTCTTATACCAGCCAGAAGAACTTAAAAAGGTAAAGGAAAATTTCTTCCTCTCAACAGTCTTCAGGTAAGTCCCAAAATAAAACTGAAATCCACTGTTCTCACTGTGTGTGTGTGTGCTTTTTTTTTTTTTTTTTTCAGTTGATAGTACAAAGGCTTGACCTGGAATTCCTGCAGTCAGAGAGGTTCCCCAAAGCACAGGAGACCCCTATGTCTCTAAACTCAGTGCCAGCCTCAGTGAGCCCTTGTAATGATATAGAAATGGTACAGATTTATGCCTGTCTTCTACTGGGACCCTTTGCTAACCACCTCTGTTGTGGGACCTATTGTAACTGAATCCCCCTAAAACTGAGTTCCCTTACTGAGTTTATGATTAATCTTTTTTTAAATGTATTTGGCTGTGCCAGGTCTTAGCTGTGGCACAGAGGATCTCCATGTGGTGCACAGGCTTTTTTCTAGCTGTGTTGTGCAGGTTTATTTGCCCCACAGCATGTGGGCTCTTAGTTCCTCCACCAAGGTTCAAATCTGAGTCCCATGCATTGAAAGGTGGATTCTTAATCACTGGACCACACCAGGAAAGTCCCTGATTAACCTTTATGCCTAAAACTTTATTCCTTTTCTTTATCCCCTCTGACCTCAGTCCTATGCTAATCACAGTTAAATGAATAAAAGTGTTAATGTCAATAGTATCATTAATGTACTAAAATTGCTGTTCTAGATATCATCATCAACATAAAAACTCAAGTTGTTTCTTCAGGACAGGATAAGCTAACAGATCTCCAAGCCATAGAGAATTATAAATCAGGGACATCTTGACTCCCAAAACTACATTTAAGAAATGCCACATAAGTGTCACAAGACCATGCTTCATTCCAGCCTCTTTGCTCTTCCCCATTTAAAAAACCTCTAACTTGGGCTTCCCTGGTGGTACAGTGGAAATGAATCCACCTGCCAATGCAGGGGACATAGGCTTGATCCCTGGTCCAGGAAAACCCCACATGTCAAGGAACAGCTAGGCCCAAGCATCACAAGTATTGAGCCCGTGCACCTAGAGTCCAGGCTCTGCAACAAGAGAAGCCACTGCACTGAGAAGCTGATGCATCGCAACTAGAGAAAGCCCATGAGCAGCAACAAAGTCCTATGGCAACCCAAACTAAAATTAGTTAATTAATTAACAAAATAAATAAAAACCTCTAACTCAAAGACCAAGCAGAGTGGCTCTGAGGCCTGTATCTCACTCCCTTGCTTGGCACCCTGCAATAAACACTGTACTTTCTTTCACCACAGCCTGGTGTCAGCAGGTTGGCTTTGGTGCAAGTCAGGCAGGTGGACCCAAATTTGGTTCAGTAATGCTAGCTGCTGCAGGAATCTATAAGGTTGTGCAGACAGCCTGGTGTTGGGGTTAATGATGAGGGGCCCAAGAGGAGATTGGAGCCACCTTGCAACTTTGGGACAACATACATCTTAGTTGCCGCCTCATTATTTCTGTGCATATGATTATCAACTGTGTACAGTTCTATGATTTTTCAACTTCTACTTTTTCTGCTCACAAAAAAAAAAAAAAACCCTATACTTTCTGAAAATGTTGTAACTGACAGGTATTGCGATTATTTTTAAAGATATTATTATCTGTAAAAAATAAACTGAATTACAGTAATGCTTGCTCACTGTAGAACACTAAGGAGAAGGACAAACAAGAAAAATTGAAACCTCCTGAGCCTTTCGTGTGGAGTGAAAGAAACCAGACATGAAAGGGTATATACTGCTGCATTCCATTTTGACAAAGTTCAAGAATTGGCAAAACGAATTTGTGCCGTTTAGAAGTGGTTCTCTTGTGGGATAGTAACTAGGAGAGGGAATGTAAGAACTTCCTGGGGTCCAGGGATGTTATCTGTCTTAACCTGTGTGTTTACATTTGTAAACATTCACCTGAGCCATAAACTTGCAACATTTGTATTTTATGAAATATACACACTTAAAATATAAAGAAAAAGAATGGGCCTCTGCAAAGAGGAAACTGCCTCACCAAGTAGGAGTAAAATCCAAATCAAGCAGATCCCGGATCCTTAGGTACAGTGGAAAGAAGGAAGTCCTTGGCTGAGGGTGAGCACTGCAGACAGAGCACAGACGACCAGACCGGGGAGGGTACTGGAAACCCTGGTCCTGAGGAGCTGTGCACAGCATCGCCCTTCTGGTAAGGAAGGGGCAGCAGTCCACCCAGTGGGTTCCAGCAAGGATGACAGCATCGCCCTACCCGAACATCTGTCTTGCTGGCCCAGAAAGTGGCCATCAGACTCACTGTTTATGGGGCCAATGAATCAAAAACTGTCTTTTATCTAAAAATTGCTGGGGGACTTCCCTGGTGGCCCAGTGACTAAGACTCTGTATTCCCAATGGAGGAGGCCCAGGTTTGACCCCTGGTCAGGGAATTAGATTCCACTTACAGCAACTAACAGCTTACAGGCCACAACTAAAAATAAAAAGATCCCACATGCCTCAACGAAGATGGAAGATTTGCCACAACTAAGATTCAGGACAGCCAAAAAAAAATAACTGCTGGGCATCCAGGGCTGTGCTGTCCCAGGGACAAATGCCCACACATTGCTTTCTTTTTAGAGATGCTCCATTTAAGAACTCCACACCCCATTTGGAGGCAAAAGCCAGAAGCTCCCTTTCCCAGCATCCCTTGTACCCAGTGGCAGGCCAATGACTTGGGCTCCACCAATCAAACACCCCTTTTGTGAAATGTTAGTTGAGAAGCTAGTGACATGGAGAGGTAGCACCATGTGGAAGGTATCTGCCACCTGTTGTGGCAGAGACCTCCAGGTTGGGTAGCTGCAGTGTGTGAGCCTGGTGGGGGAGGGGGGCAGGGGGTGCGGGGGGAAGTAAGGCATGGGCAGGGATCAGTGGGTGGGCACCAAGGCAGCCCTGGGATATGATTCAACTGATGTTTCTGACACCATGGCATCCAAGCCTGATTAACTTCCCTCTGAGAGATTTTGTGAATGACACAGTAACCCTTGATAAGTTCCTTCCCTGAGAAATACTAGCTGGAGTGAATTCTATTCTTGACAACTAAGCACTCTCAATGAATCAATAGTAAACAAAGTTGGCTTAAAGCTCAACATTCAGAAAACTAAGATCATGGCATCTGGTCCCATCACTTCATGGCAAATAGATGGAGAAACAGTGGCAGACTTAATTTTTGGGGGGTCCAAAATCACTGCAGATGGTGACTTCAGTCATGAAATTAAAAGATGCTTGCTCCTTGGAAGAAAAACTATGACCAATATAGACAGCATATTAAACAGCAGAGATATTACTTTACCAACAAAGGTCCGTCTAGTCAACGCTATGGTTTTTCCAATAGTAA
Source organism: Bos mutus (assembly GCF_027580195.1). NCBI lineage: Eukaryota > Metazoa > Chordata > Mammalia > Artiodactyla > Bovidae > Bos > Bos mutus. The sequence goes on along the minus strand of NC_091637.1, from coordinate 33,447,743 downwards.
TGTATGGATGTGAGAGTTGGACTGTGAAGAAAGCTGAGCACTGAAGAATTGATGCTTTTGAACTGTGGTGTTAGAGAAGACTCTTGAGAGTCCCTTGGACTGCAAGGAGATCCAATCAGTCCATCCTAAAGGAGATCAGTCCTAAGTGTTCATTGGAAGGACTGATGTTGAAGCTGAAACTCCAATACTTTGGCCACCTGATGCGAAGAGCTGACTCATTGGAAAAGACCCTGATGCTGGGAAAGATTGAAGGCAGGAGGGGAAGGGGATGACAGAGGATGAGATGGTTGGATGGCATCATTGACTCAATGGACATGAGTTTGGATAAACTCTGGAAGTTTGTGGTGGACAGGGAGGCCTGGTGTGCTGCAGTCCATGGGGTGGCAAAGAGCTGGACATGACTAAGCAACTGAACTAAACTGAACTATATTGCTAAAAGTCCATCACACTCCTACATGTCAATCATCATTTATACCTAACTAAATAAAGCTAAGTTGGACCATTTTGAATAAACCTATAGATTTATTATGGGGACATTCCAGGAACCAAAGAGACAAAGTCTCATAACAAAGTGCTTTTGAGGGACCTCCCTGGTGGCCCACTGGTTAAGATTCTGCACTTCCGATGCAGGGGACAAAGATGTCACATGTTGTGGGACATGGCCAAAAAAAATAAATAAATACCAAGAAGCAAAACAAAGTGGTGTTTGATGGAAACAGGGGGCCGTGGGTTTGTCATGGGAACTGCCACTGTAGAACCTGTCATTCTATCACACTAACTAAAATAAACATAAACCAAATGTCAACTGAAGAAAAAAAATGCACAACATGAGAGCTGTGAGTTTCAGTTTTATTGGGAGACTTTCTGAGGACTATAGCCCCGGACACAGCTGCTCAGACAGCTCTGAAGAACTGTGCCAAAGAGGTAAGGAGAGAAGTCAGTGTATACGTGATTTTGGAGAAGGGGTATGTGTAACCAAACACACATTTCGCTGGAAGGCTACTGTTAGTCATGAGGAATGGTATCTCAGTAAATTACTTTAGTTCTTGTGTAAGTATGCAAGGTGGAGTAATCTGTGTTCAGACAGTTTTCTCCTCAAAATATCTAGCCTCTGGAGGCCTCCTCTACTTGTTTTCCCAGGGCACAGACTGCCTCATTCTTGATCTTTGCCCTGAATTCCTTCCAGGGTGAATTGTAGGTAGAACTTGATGGTGGGCAAACACTTTGATGTCTTTCCTTTAGTCCTGTTTCCTAGCTCCCCGTCCTATTTTCAGGACCTTCCTTAGAAGGAGAGCATGGAAGGTCAAAGTTGAGATCTTGCTATTCTGACAATGTCTGTATTCTACTCTCAACCTTGATGGCGAGTTTAGCTGGATATAGAATCTTGGAACTGTTGTTGAGAAGTCCAAAGCCATTCTGATTGCTGAATCTTCACATTTGCCTTCTTTCTACCCCTCGTCCTCCAATTGTTCATAGAACCTTATCTTTATTTCAGTTGCTTCAAATTTCACAATACATCTTGTCACATCAGTTCTGGGGCTGGATCCTTGGTAAGCCCTTTTAATCTGGAAACTCACATCCTCAAATTCCTGGACATTTTCTTGTATAATTTATTTCATAATTTCTCCCTTTTGATTTCTCTTTTCTCTATTTCTAGATCTCCTAGTTGTTACATGTGAACCTCCTGGATTTATCTCTCTCATTTTTTTCTTTTCTCTCCCATACTACATTTCTCTGTCTCTTCATTCCATCTAATAAGAGACTCTCTCCTTCAACTTCCAGTCTCACGGTGACTACAGCCATGAAAATTAAAAGATGCTTGCTCCTTGGAAGAAAAGCAATGGTAAACCTAGACAGCATATTAAAAAACAGAGACATCACTTTGCCGACAAAGGTCCATCTAGTCAGAGCTATGGTTTTTCCAGTAATCATGTACAGATGTGAGTGTTGGACCATAAAGAAGGCTGAGCTTCAAAGAATTGATGCTTTTGAACTGTGGTGTTGGAGAAGACTCTTGAGAGTCCCTTGGACTGCAAGGAGATCCAACCAGTCAATCCTAGAGGAAATCAACCCTGAATATTCTTTGGAAGGACTGATGCTGAAGCTGAAGCTCCTATACTTTGACTACCTGATGAGAAGAGTCAACTCATTGGAAAAGATCCTGATGCTGGGAAAGATTGAGGACGAGAGGAGAAGGGGGCAACAGAAGACGACATGGTTGGATGGCATGACTGCCTCAATGGACATGAGTTTGAGCAAACTCAGGGAGACGGTGACGGTCAGGGAAGCCTGGAGTGCTGCAGTTCATGGGGTGGCAAAGAGTCAGACATGAGTTAGTGACTGAACAACAATCCATTGTTTAGCTTCCTCAGGCCCCTTCCTGTGTCTGAATGTGTACACAACATGGACATGACAGCTTCTCAAATCTCTGAAGATACTAATCACAGGGTTGTTTTTTAAGTTTTTTGTTTTCAGTTTTCTTTTGTTCTCTGTATTATCTCTGTTTCCTCTGAGTTCCTTTTTCTATTTGTTTCAGTCTGTACTGTTCATGTCAGAAGTTTCCTCAAATGTCTACTGATTTTTGGCAGTTCCCTAGGAGTCCTGCCTTGACTCCAAATTTAACAGTCAGGACCCAAAAGGCTGGGGCTTCCCTGGTGGCCCAGAGGGTAAGAACTGCCTGCAAGGCAGGAGACCTGGGTTCGATCCCTGGGTTAGGAAGATCCCCTAGAGTAGGAAATGGAAACTGACTCCAGTATTCTTGCCTAGAGAATTCCATGGACTGACAAGCTACAGTCCATGGGGTCACAAAGAGTCAGCCACAGCTGAATGACTGAGCATACACACACACACACACACACACACACACACACGGCTGTCCTGTTTGGAGCAGGTGAACAAGGCTTGCCCACCTGTGGCTTCAGGGCAAAGTCATGAGAGAGGACCCTGACAGATCTTCAGTGTCAGCGGTTATATGGCTTTTCACTTAGGCTGATCATTTTCCCTGAGGAAGAATCTTGTACATTTTCAGTACAAGACATCTCACTCACTTCATTGCAGGTGGTATCCCCAGGCCCAGAGCCTTCTTGGTTCAATGAATCCAAGGAGCAAATTTCAACACATTGACCCAGAAACCCTCCAGACATCCTGTCAACCCAGCTATGATAATTATGTTTATACAATTTTCTGTGCTGCCACATGGTTGTCAACATCTTCATAAGCATTTCTCATTTGTTATTAAATGCCCCTGGACTGTCTCTCGGAAAAGTGGCATCACATTCTGTGAATGAGTTTATCTGTACCTTGTTCTTTTAAGTTCGAAACTCTGAGGTTCAGTGGCCTACTTGGGTGATTAGGTGGGGCCAGATTTTGCCAGGTCACAACCAAGAGGTTGGGGGAGGGGGGCTGGTGCTTTTACTTATTTCCCCAACTGCAGCATTTGACATCTCTACTCTAGACACTGGGCCAGGTAATGGTTTGGGGGCAGGGGTGTGGTCCAAAGGCCATGCGGGCCCTGACCCCGTGGAGGGCACAATCAGGGGAGGCAGTGAGAAAGCCTTGAGGCAGGGAAAGACTAGATGGACTCTGGCCTCCAAAGAGAAGGATGAAGTAGGATTCGTGGGCTGAGGCTTGGTGGCCCCCATGGGCTCCCAGATGAGAATCTGCAAAGAGGACAAAGGAGAAGCATGTAGAGGAGGCAGGAGAAAACCAGGAGAAAGCCAAGGGGAGCAGGTTTCATGAGGAGAGCGGATAAGGTGGTCAAACCTCCCCAAGGGAGGGGCTGTGTGTCTGGGGCTGTCAGTATTGGCATTTTTCTTTTTCTCTCTCTTTTTTTTTTTTCAGCTTGTATTTATTTTATTTTTGGCTGTGTTGGGTCTTAGTTGCTGCATGCAGTTTCTTCATTGCAGCACATGAACTTCTCTCTAATTGTGGCACATGGATTCCAGACCACGGACTCCGTAGTTGCGGTATGGAGGCTCAGTTGCCCCTCAGCATGTAGGAATCTTAGCTCCTGGACCAGTGATCGAGCCCATGTTCCCTCCACTGGAAGGTGGATTCTTCACCACTGGACCACCAGGGAAGTCCCAGTATTGGCATTTTTCACTCTTCGAGTGCCTGTGCCTTTGGTTTCCTGACACTGGACTGTCTCATGGAGGGCTAGATCAGCGAGGGGTTTGCCTAAGTGAAGGGCCATCCACCGCCTGCTGATTTCATGCCAATTTCCTCCTCTCCAAGGCAACAGATGAAGGATGAGTTCCAGAGAACAAAGGAGAAGGGAATGGGAGAGATGAAACAGGGAGAAGTAAGATCACAGTTTGGAATCAAGCTGACCAGGTTGACTATGGCTCTACATTTTACCAGCTGGTGACCCAAGACATGTATGCATCTTCGCTGAGAGTGAATATCCACCGTGGTCATCGGTCATTCTGACAGGGTCATCGGAAGTCAGAGAACACAGTTCTCAGAGCCCTCTGCAGAAGCCTTGCACTCTAGAACCATGGGTATGGACCTTCCCTTGGAGCAGTGAGGTGATGGGCAGAAGGAACCCGGACAGGACCCAGATGGGGCAGACAGGTCCAGTCAGGGTGTTTTCTGTTTTCCTTCTTTGGGGCAAAATAAGGGAAACCTATGGGGCTTCCCAGGTAGCGCTTAAGTCACCACCCAGGGAGTGGTAAAGAACCCACCTGCCAATGCAGGAGACACAGGAGACATGGGTTCGATCCCTGGGTCAGGAAGATCCCCTGGAGGAGGGCACAGCAATCCACTCCAGTATTGCCTGGAGAATCCCATAGACAGAGGAGTCTGGAGGGCTACAGTTTATAGGTTTGCTACGAGTCAGACATGACTTAAGCGACTTAGCACAGCATAAGGGAAACCTGTGTAGGCAGAGGAGCAGAGGGAAAAGGAGAGGCTGAGGGAGGCAGGGCCTTGAGTCCAGGTGCCGGGGCATTGAGGGAGTGGGGACAAGGCCAGTGAGGAAGGAAGGTGATCAGCTCCAGAGAATATTCTTTTTGAGTCATGCCATGTCCAGCAGTGAAAGGTGTCAGGGTGAGGGAGGGGAAAAACCAATTGCAAGAAGGAAATGATTCCCTGGGCACTGGGGCCCTGCCCTCCCCACACAGCACCCCAACTAGAGGGAAGGACTCAGTCCCCAGCAAGCAGCACACAGCCTTGTTTACTGCCTGACACTCACCCCACAGGCCACCCACATCTCTGTGTCATCCTGACCTCCCGGACCACAGCTCCAGAATTTTCCACAGCCCCCTCCAACACACTGCTGATGGGGGTCAAGCAGACAGCCCCAGCAGAAGTAGAGAGGTGTGCCCCCAGGCAGCTTGCCACCCAAGCAAAATCAGTAAGAGTCTGGTTTTCCATTTCTGCACCTGGACAAGCCCTGTAAGTTTCCCTGTCTGTATTTTTTTTTTTTTCCTGGTAGTACAGTGGTGGTGGTGCACACATAAGCTTTATTTATTTATTTTTATTGGAGTATAGCTGCTTTACAATGTTGTGTTAGTTTCTGCTGTACAGAATAGTCGATCAGCCATTTGTACACATAGATCCCCTCTTCCTTGGATTTCCTTTCCATTTAGGTCACCACAGAGCTCTGAGTAGAGTTCCCAGTGCTATATAGTTGGTTTCCATTAGTTAACTATTTTTTACGTGTGTGTGTGTATATGAAAGAGTCACTCAGTCGTGTCCAACTCTTTGTGACCCCGTGGACTGTAACTCGCCAGGCTCCTCTGTCCAGGGAATTCTCTGGGCAAGAATACTGGGGTGGGTTGCTAGTCCCTTCTCCAGGGAGTCTTCCCAACCCAGGGATTGAACCCCAGTCTTTCGCATTGCAGGCAGATTCTTTGCCATCTGAGCCACCAGGGAAGCCTACTGTACATAGGGAGTGTATTTATGTCAATCCCAATCTCCTACCTGTATTGATATGATATAGTGAATGTCTAGCATGTGCAGCGCATATGACATGCATTAATCCACTTAATCATCACACCTCCCTTAGGAGGTAGGTTTTAATACTTTCCCTATTTTACAGATGAGGAAACCAAGGCATAGACAGAATGGGTGTTTGCTCAAAGACACTGCACTAACCGGAAGCAGAGTTGAGATTCAAACCCAGGTTATCCCTCTCCCATGCCTGGGCTCTCAGCATGCTGTTGAGAAGTGAGCCTGAGGACACCAATGAGAGCATAATAATGTGACAAAACCCTACAAGCTGTAGAGCGATGACAACATTAACTGGTCTAGGCTGAAAGACCTAGAAAGGCCCTTGGGAGTCATTTCTTTGGTCTGCTGTTGTACAGATGGGAAGACTGAGGTCCAGAGAGGGCAGAGCCCTACCCTGGGTTACTAGAGCAAGGCAGGAGCAGAAGCAGGCCTGAACTAGGCCTTGAGCCCCCTAAAGAGCCTGAAGGGACCGATCAGGAGTGGCCATTCTCGAAAGGAATGGCTGGCCCATCCCCTGAGCCTGCCATGTGAAAGGCCAGCTGGGCACCCACTGCAGACTTCCAGAGAGTAGGTGTCTGGCTGATGACAGGGGGGAAGGTCAGAGCAAGAGGAAGAGGTGATGAGAAAGTCTTTATTTCCCCAGGCCTTGGAAGAACTTGAACAAAGGAATTTCACCTTGAACATCAATCCGTGCCATCCCTCCCCAGTTGGCCCTGATCTGGGGCTGTGATTCAACATGGCTGACTCAGATAGAGCTCTGGATCCCTTGAGCTGAGGTCTGCGGTCAGGCCACTTTGAACTCTTTCCAAAATCTTGGCAAATCAGGTCACCACTGAAGTCAGGATGTCAACTCCTATCCACCCACTGGCTCTTTTGTTTTCCTCACTGACCTGCCTCCACAACCCTCCCATCACACCACACCCCAGACCCATCCCAGGCCCCCCACACACCCTCTCCCTGCATCCACCACTTCCCCAGACAACAGGATCAATCGTACAACATCAGTCAACAAAACTACAACCTGGGCTTCCCTAGTGGTCCAGTGGTTCAGAATCCCCCTTGCAATGCAAGGGACACAGGTTCGATCCCTGGTACTGGAAGATCCCACATGCTGAGGAGCAAATAAGCCCACATGTCACAACTACTGAGCCCACGCGCTGCAACTAGTGAAGCCCAGTGCCCAGAGCCCACGCTCGGCCATAAGAGAAGCCGCTACGATGACAAGCCTGTGCACAACGAAGAGTGACCCCTGCTCACCACGACTGGAAAAAGCCAGCATTCAGCAACGAAGACCCAGCACGGCCAAAATAATTAAAAATAAAAATACATAAATCTTTTGTTTAGAAAAACTACAGCCCACTTGATCAATGCATATTTGTTAGGAAGCACACACACCACGCATTGCACTTGACAACTATAATCTACACTATACCTTATGTTTTACAGTGGACAATATGATATTTCTTCTTTTATTTCCCCCCAAAATCTTATCTGCTGGCAAAGCATATATGTAAAGCACACATAAAAGAGAAAGAGGAGCAGTTGCTTCCAGCTGAGAGGATGATATCTAAAGGGAATGGAGTTTCTTTGGCAGGTGATGAGCAGGAAAATGTTCTAAAATCGATGTATGTAATGGCTGCACAACTCTGAACATATGAAAAACCAGGGAACTGTACACTTTAATTGGGTGAATGGTGTAGTATGTGAGTGACATCTCAACAAGGCTGTTACCACACTTACTCATACACTCACAGGCTGACCTCCTGCAAACCCTTCTGCTGTGTTATCAGCCCATAGATCACGTGGGACAGTGAAAGCTGTCCTCTCGCGGTCACTTGACCTAGGATTCCAGCGCTGTTGTGTACCGCTTCCAACAGATTTGTAGCAGCAGCTTTTTTTTTTAGAAAAAAAATATATTTAAAAAATTATATTTATATTATACTTGTATATTTTATATTTATATATTTTTTCTCTTCATACTTATCAAGAGCAGTTGTTGTTCTCCTAGGGGGGTAACCATTGCCCCATCCAGGCCTGACTTTCAGATAAAGAGACTCTGGAGGAACCTGTTTTGCCTCACTGATGGCCCTGAGCCTGCAATGATGACATCAGCCCAGGAAGGTCATGTCTTATAGGCGGCACTGGAGCAACGAACTCTCACAAAGAAAAGCAGTCAACTTGTTTCTCTTCATACATAGACTGTCAGAACCAAGGTGAAATTCGTGGATTTCTGCCATGAAGCCAATCTCTTTAAGTGGCCCCACAGTTCTCTGTGGAAGGAGCATGAATGGCCACTTCTTGGCAGCACCCCAACTCTGGTCAGGCCTCCACCCCTCCCCCTCAGCCCATGTTCTTGGGGCACTTACCCCAGGAGTGGCCCAGGCCAGAGGCTATTGGCCTCCTCTGAGCCCCTGGCCAGTCATTGGTTGAAGAATAGGCCTGTGATCAGTCTGGGCCAATAAGACGTGAGGAAGGGTTTGCTGGAGGCTTCTGGGACAAAGGCTTCTTCACTTTCCTGAAAGAATTTCTAGAAGCATATTTCCCCCTTGGGCAAGGACAACTATGTTAGTTATCTATTCCTGTTTGACAAACTATCTCAAAACCTGGTGGCTTTACACAGCAGATAATTATTACCTCACAGTTTCTGAGGGCCAGGAATCCAAGAATAATTCTGCTAGCTCAGAGGCTGTTTTGAGGGGCTGCTGTCACCTGAGGTTTGGCCAGAGTCGAGGATCGGCCTCCAAGCTCACTGGATTAAACCGGCCCTTCCTCAAGACCTCTCAGTGGCTGTTGGCAGGGCGACTCGAGCTCTCCCTGGCTATTGGTTGGAGGTCAGTTTTTCACCTTAGGGGCCTCTTCCAGGGTCACTGGAGTGTCCTCACCATATCAGCAGCTGGCTTTCCCCAGAGCAAGTGATCTCAGGGACAGCAGCTCAAAGCTGTGTTCTCTCACCACCTCGTCTCTGAACCTACATGGTGTCATTTCTGCTTTTTCCTAGTTGTTAGATGCAAGTCCCTAAGTCTAGCCCCATTCAAAGAGAAGGGGATTGGCTTTGCACCTTCTAAATGTGTAGACATATTTTAAATCTCACTGAGGAAGCCTGCACCTCCCAAAATTCTGGGCAGCTATCTTCGCAATTACAAAGGGGGATCCAGTTTTTAGAAAGATGTAAAGAAATCAGGCCCTTGATGCCACTGTAGGAATGCTGAATTAAACCAGCTCTAAACCAAGTCTACTTGGAGACTTTCCAGTTATATGAGCCAACAAGCCCTCTTTATAGTTTCAGCTAGTTTGGAAACTTTCCATAAAACTATAGTTTCTACTGTCTGAAACTGAATGCTTCCTAATCCAGGCAGTGAGGGTGTGGAATTCCCTGGACCACTAGGGAATTCCAAACTCATGGTACAGTTCAAGGACAATCCCCCACTCCAGTGCCTGAGCGGGGATTCAGGACATGTCCCAGCCACTCCCTGGGCTGCCCTGCACACCAGGGTCAGTGAACTCTTTCCTAAGTACCAATCAGCCTAGGCGCGTCCACCACCTGATGAAGAGACTTGATTAAGAAGAAACTCCAGGACACTCACATATCTGCCATGCACTCACTTTGTTTCCCAGACAGAATGCTCAAATACAAGATTTTTAAGATCAAAAACCAAACCCTGGGAGACCTCTTAGTTGAATCCCAGCAATGAGATCAGTTTGGGGCACTCAGGCCTTGATGAGTCCTAGATCATTCAAATTCCAGAAGGTCATTCTAGATACGACTTCAACTACCAGCTCAGTTCAACACTTGCATGGAGTGGGAATTTACAAACAATTTTAAGAACTGACAAGTATGTGGTTGAATTCCTATCTACCCAATCAGGGATGGGGCCCTGGGCAAATGCTTAGCTGCTTCATCTGTTCGTGGAAAAATTAGCACCCAGCTCACCAACTACTGCAGGAAATAATGAAATCCTATATATATTATGTATACATATGACTATTGTCTCATTTTTTCGCTCCCTTTCTGTTTCTGCCGATGCTCAAACTGAAAGTGACAGGAAGTTAAGGTCCACCCTCACCAAGTCCTTCACAAGGGGTATGTGAATTATCTGAGGGGTGCAGATGGACTCATGGGCAGGCAAGCTCAAACCCCTCTTGGGTCTCTCAGGAGAGCCGGCCAGGGCTCGCCAAGCTCTTTTGCTCTCCTTTCCCATCACCTCTGACATTCTGGAACTACCCTGCAGTTCTCAGAGTGAGCGTAGTACACATTTAGATCCATCTAAAATTCTGCCTGGGCATCCCAAGTAGCTCAATGGTAAAGAATCCACCTGCCAATGAAGGAGACGTGGGTTCAATCCCTGAGTCGGGAAGACCCCCTGCAGTCAAATGGCAACACATTCCAGTATTCTTGCCTGGAAAATTCCATGGACAGAGGAGCCTGGTGGGCTACATAGTCCATAGGATGGCAAAGAGTCAGACATGACTAAGTAACTGGACATGCATGCAAAATTCTGCCTATGACAGAGAAGGTAAATATTTTGACTAGGATCAGATTTGGATAAATAAACAGCAAGTCCAAACCACAGGCTTACACAAAACAGGAGTGGATTTCCTCTCACATATAGGGCAGTCCAGGGCTAGTTTATCAGTCCTATGGAAAACCCAAGCTCTGTCTCCATGCATGCCAGCAACGGCTTTGTAGCCTCATGGCCACACGTCATGGTCCAAGACACTGCCAGAACTCTACTCAGGCTTCTAGGCAGAAAAGGAGGAAGAACTAAAGAAGACAAAAAGAGCCTTTCCTCCCCGCTGAACCAGATCCATCTAAGCAGGCTTCCTGGAGGTCCCACACAAGTCCAGCTATGTCTAATTTTCCAGAACTTACCTGCATGATTGCACCTAGCTACAGGGAGACTGGGAAATGTAATTTTTTTTCTTGGTAACATACCAAGTCTTGGCTGCAGTAAATTAGGCCAACTGGAGGAAGAATGGGAAGGAAGCCTGGTTCTTTCATTGAAAAAGAAAGCTGAAAATCTGACCCTGTCTAACATCTGGGTCTGTTGCTTAATCACTGCAGAACATGTCCAGGGGGGTGGGGGCCAGGAATGTGCCTGGAAACTCAGAAATCCCCTACCTCTAGTACAATGCCTGGCACAGAATAGATGAACAATATTTTCATTTCTCATACGTCAGATATGCAGATGACACCACCCTTATGGTAGAAAGCTAAGAGGAATTAAAGGGCCTCTAGTGAATGTGAAAGAGGAGAGTGAAAAAACTAATTTAAAATTCAACATTCAAAAAACGAAGCTCATGGCATCCGGTCCCATCACTTCTCAGCACAGGGATGGGGAAACAATAGAAACAATGACTTGCTTTATTTTCTTGGGCTCCAAAATCACTGTGGGTGGTGACTGCAGCCATGAAATTAAAAGATGCTTGCTCCTTGGAAGAAAAGCAATGACAAATATTTAGACAGCATATTAAAAAGCAGAGACATTAATTTGCTGACAAAGGTGCATATAGTCAAAGCTATGGTTTTTCCAGTAGTCATGTACGTGTAAGAGCTGGACAATAAAAAAGGCTGAGCACCAAAGAATTGATGCCTTCAAACTATGGTGCTGGAGAAGACTCCTGAGAGTCCCTTGGACTGCAAGGAGATCCAATCAGTCAATCCTAAAGGAAATCAACCCTGAGTATTCATTAATTGAAAGAGCTGATGCTGAAGCTGAAGCTCCAATACTTTGGCCACCTGATGCAAAGATCTGACTCATTGGAAAAGACCCTGATGCTGGGAAAGACTAAGGTCAGGAGGAAAGGGGGACGGCAGAGGATGAGATGATTGGATGGCATCACCAACTCTATGGACATGAGTTTGAGCAAACTCTGGGAGATGGTGAAGGATAGTGAAGCCTGGTGTGCTGCAGTCCATGGGGTCACAAAGAGTCAGACATGACTGAGCTACTGAACAATGATATTCTCATTTCTGTGGTAGATACAGTATGGTAATTCCCTGTCTCATGATAATCACTTCTTCTCTGGGAAAGACCCCAAAAACACACAGATGGGTCCTGAGTAACCCTCCCTTCTGACCACAGAGGACAGTTCTACTTGAGTATCAACTCACCCAGACTGAGCCATTCATGGTCCCTTCCAGAACCTTCTGAAGCCCATGTGAGGAAAGAGCAACAATCCTTCCCTGGTGGCCAACCAGAGAGGAGTCAGGGAGAGAGGGAAGAAGTCACTGAAAAGAATGAAAGCCTCAGAGAAACTCAGAGAAGAACTCTGAACACACAGGTCATGCCCAAGACCTTGTCTCTCTTCTCAGAGCCCCAGAGGCCGAGACACACCTCTTTTCTTCAGGTGAACCCGTCTGTGCCACCCAACTCAAGCTGGCTTTCTGTCACTTGCCATCAATAACTCTGACTGCCTTTCCCTTTCTAGCAGGGAAGAGCTTCCGTATTTATAACACATTTAATTATAGAATGGTATTTGTTAGAATTCTTTCAGTAACAAGTGGCAGAAATCTAGCTCAAACTGGCTAAAACAAAAATAAACACATAAATAAATAAAAATCCACAGACATAAATTTAAAAAGTCAGGACAGAAGCTGCTGATCCAATGGCGTTTCAGGGCTCACTCGCTCTCTCTGCAGCTCTCTCCCTGACTCTTGGTTCTCCTTTCTTTCATGTTGTCTGTGCCCTCCTGCGGCCACCTTCATAGGGCAAGAAGAAGCCAAGGCGACTCCAGACTCCATGATCCTCAGAGCTCACCCGCCTACAGGTAGATGGACCCCCGCCCTCTTCAACAACCACACATCTTACAGTAGAGGTCTGATTGGCCAACCAGGGTCACATGTCCATCTCTTGGTCAATCATAGTGGACAGGGCCACTATACACAGCCTGACGGGCAGGCATGTGTCACCACCCAGCTCTGCACCCAGGGGCCAGCAGCCTCCGTGGTTGACAGGGCCTCAGGATGCGGATCAGTCTCCAATGCAAGGAGGCACTGGGCAGGCACAGTGATACCATTTTGCACTGTGGAACAAGCAAAAGTTTTGGAGCCAAATGGATGTGGGTTTAAATCCTAGGTTAACCACTGAGTGAACATGTGGCCTTGGACAAGCTACTTCAGCCTTAATTTTTTTCAGCTTTAAAATGGGGATAATCAGGAGTTGCCAGGTGGTCCAGTGGTTGGGACTCAGCACATTCACTACCATGGCCCAGGTTTAATCCCTGGTCAGGGAACTAAGATCGCATAAGTCATACAGTGTAGCCAAAAATAATAAATAAAAACTTTAAATTTCTTTTTAAAAAATGGGGAGAATCACTTCTGCTCTTCAGTGTTGTTGCAAGAATAAAGTAAGATAATAAAGCACTTCAAATATCGTGGCTTCTCAAAGTAGCCCACCTAACTTCTTTGCATTTGAGAGCACTCTACTACCTGCTGTGACTTAGCTTAGGGTGTGGAGGTCATTCATGAGGGTGATGTGTTTCTTTTCACATGCACAGATTCAGGCTGTGTCAAATTGTCACTAAGTCAAACCATACCCCACCGCTGCCTCATTCCCTCCTTACAATGATCTTCTATGTTCTAACCCCACCCTGACTCTAGTAGTTTAAACAGTCTGGATCAGAGAGTGGGAAGGACCTAGAGATGTTTGGAGAGAAGTCAGCCATGGAAACAAGTCTCAGGGTTATGGCCTTTCTAATCTTGAGGAACAGAAAGTGAGTCGAGCATATTTTTATTATTATTACTAAACTAGCATTAAATTCCTTTTGCTCTTTCTCCCTCCCCCGCTTCTTTCTTGCCTTTTTTTCACCTTAGGAGGGGTCATATGGTCTTCTGAAGGTCAGGAGACCTTCCCAGGAAGGAATGACATCTGTCCTCCCTACCCAGGCTGGCCATGAAGGTTGACAAAGACTGAATTTTCATGTCCTGGAGGAAAGGGACCCCACTTGGAAAACTGTTTCTATTAATGGATCCTGGGCTATTCTTTTTGACTGGAGAGAGTGAAATGAAGGAAAATATGGGACAGAGTTGATGGAAATTTGGGGGTAAGAATAAAACAGGGTGGAGGAGCGAAGAAGATGAGACCTGGAAGCCAGGGGCCCAGAGCCCTCAACAGAGGAAGGTTTCCAGTTTGGAGATCCCTGCAAAGCGCATCTCTAAGGACTGATTCTCCCCGGTGCCATCCATCACAGCCCTCCTATGAGAACATCCTCCCCAAGGGCTGAGCACCCACAGGGACTTCCCACGCAGTGAGCGCAAGCTTGATCCCTACTCTTCCCTCATCTACTCTGTGGGCCCCTTCTGGCACCCCTAAGACTCCTGTAAATAGAGGAGCCCTGTACCCCAACTCCAGAGGTAAATAAGTAGCCCAGGGTACTCCCTGCCAGGTTCCAAGTCACCATCACTGTCAGCCCCCCACCTCTCCACCCCCCACCCCGCCCACCCATCCCCCCACTCCACCCCCTGTGTCTCCAGGCCTTCCTGTGCCCCACCCCACCCCAGCAGCCTCACTGCCTCCTGCAAGACAAAGCACAGTTTTTGACCTTTATAAGACCAGACATTTTTTATTTTTGATGGCTTCACCCCAAATCAGTGCAAACATATTAAAATATTAAAAATCCTCTGTAAAATTGTTGAAAGGATATTTATAATTTTGCTCTTGAAACCATTTGGCTAGGAGTAACTGATTTAAATTACAATTGGGGAATTCTTGTAAAATGAGAAAAACCCAACCACACATTCCTTCAAATGTAATGAAAGTTTCATGAATACTAAATTTAACAATTAATGAGGTTGATATAATGTTACAGTTGGACATTTTATTAAGGATTTATTGATTTCAATTTTGCAGTGTTCTTATTTTAGAGCAGGTAATTTTTTTTTCCAGCTGTCAAATATTCAAATGATGCCCCTGTGGAGGCTCTTGTGGGCAATATATGAGCAACCTGGGCCAATATGTCTTGCCTATCCTCCACCTGAAGCATACATCCCTTTATAAACACACACACAAGACAAACAGGACCTTGGTTAGACTGTGAAGTCAGAGTCTACTCCCAATGAAGAAGACAACGGGCCAGTTAAGAGCAGAGATGGAAGCAGGTCACATCATGTCATGTCATACATCATAAAAGAAAGAACTTCCTTACTACAACCAGTGGCTGGACCTGCTAAGGGCACAGAGGTTGAGACAAGCCAGCCTTGGAAGTTGGCATAGGTGCCTCCACCCTCCCAAGGAGGGTGAGTAGAGGGGGCAGAAGGGAGGGGACCACTTGCCCTGGTTTTCACAGCCAGTCACAGATCAGCTGCCTGAACGTATTTGGGGACTACAGCCTCCGTGTTCCAGGAAGGTGACCCCGGGGCTAGGGGGCTGTGAGGTTTCTCCCTGACACAAAGACAGTGCCCTACAGGGAGGATGTGGAAAGGCAGACAGAGGGCTGTTGGGGTAGATGCAGAGAGGAGAGGAGGGAGAGGCTGGGGAGAGAAAATCATTGAGACGCAGCTGGAATGAGGGCAGGAAGAAAGGTGGGAAGAGAGCTGGACTGTGTGCCAGTACTCAGGGGAAGGGAAGGAGGATCTCCCAGGATTGGGGTGGCCCTGGGACAGCAGCAGCAGCTAGGTGTCACCCAGGGATGGAGGCGGGGGTGGGAGTGATGTAGCCAGGAAAGACAGGGGCACTAGTTCTCGGAACACCCGCGTGATGTTACCCAAGCTTTCTCCACACAGAGGCAGAGGGGTCTGCAGGGGCATCTGGGGTTGGCAAGAACCTCTCCCAGTACCCCAGCCTCCCCTCGGAACAGGAGGGAGGGCCTGGGCTGAGGCAGCCCTCAGCCTGGTCTGCAGCAAGGGCCGAGGCAGAGAAATGTCACTCTGTCCGCCTCCCGCCCCCGCCCCATCTCTTTAAGGTACCGAGTGTACCAGCCGCCCCCATCGTCCCACAGCGTCAGCACCTCGGAAGTTAAACATTGTGCCACTAGGTGGAGCCAAAGCCCACGGCAACAGCATGGAATTGGGAAGTTCAGCGGCCAGGGTTTGAGGACAGTGGGCTCGGGAGGCAGAGGACAGAAGAGAGGCTGAGTCTACGCAGAGCCAGGGAGGGCACAGGACAGCGGGTCCCAGCCTATTTGGTTTATGAAGTCTCGTCTAGCAGTAATGCCTATATGGTCCCAGAGCGGATCCCGGCAGCCGAAAAACCCCATTTATCAGACGAGCCTGAGGCCCGTCAAAGGGATCCAGGAGTCGGTTGAAGCTACAGCCCGCGCCACAGCTCCTTCCCCTGCCCTGCTCCTGAAATCTGTGCCCTGCCGGCAGCTCCCGCTGGGCCCCGGGGCCTACGACTGGCACAGGCACAAAGTTGCCGGGCCCTCCGCCACCCTAGGGTGGGACGAGGTGGCTCAAGCGAAGGCCAGAGCTTCTGCAAAAGACCGCAGCTGACCCAGCATCTGAACAATCCACACGCCTCGGCCGCAGGTGGAGACGGTGGGGCGGGGCTTCAGTCGAGAGGCTCCTCATTGGGCGTGGGGGGTTACTGGGGTTCTCGCATTGGTTGGGGGTGAGGGGGTGGGATCAAGGGCGTGGCTGAGAGATGTGAAAACCGGGAGAAAAACGCTTGGAGACAATGCACGGACCTCAGGTGTTTCGCTGAGGCCAGGGCGGGAGATACAGAGTTGATCCGCACCTGGGGTGAGCATCGGCCACGTTGTCCCCAAGCACAGGTGTGTTGCGGAAAGACCAAGCTCCAAACTCCCTCTGGTAGCCTTGTCACTTCCAGAACTAGGGGGCTCTCCCGGGTCTCTTGCCTCCCCTCTCCTTGATCTCACTGACCTACCACCAGCTGAACCAGATAGGTGTCCAGACCTTTTCCAACCTGCCCTCCACCTCTCACAGCAGCCATGCCCTCTTTACCTTCATCATTCCCTTTTAAAAGAATCTTTCCCCAGGGTTCACGGATACATCGCACTTAGCTTCGCACAGCCAGCGCTCAGCACAGAACCCCTACCTTCAGTGGTGTCCTTTGGCTTTTCACAGTGTCTGTAGAGGGGGAGGATGGAGCAGGGGGGCAACATGGCCACCTGGTCACTATGCGTGCACTACTCATTCCACACACATGTACTGAGCGTCGACTATGTGCCACAGCCTGTGGTGGGCGGACACCGGAGATAGAGCTTTAAGCAAAACAGACACTCTCTCTACTATCTACTTTCACATCAAGCTGTAGGACAGGGAGAGAGAGAGAATTTAAGGATACTGACAGGTGAGCCCCACCACTGGGGGTGTGAGTGGGCAATGTTAGCCTTAGCCGGTGGATAAGGACGTTTGCAGAAATGTGTTTGGGGTCAAAGCTTATCACACCTGTAAAAGCAGAAAATGATCAATGATCTTAACTATCAAGAAGATATACACTGCCCTCTTGTAGCAGGGTACTGCTTCAAGCAAACTAATATGCAAATGCCAACCTGTGGGAGGAAGGGGAAGAAATTAGTTTGACTCTATCCAAGAATCAATCATTAATCAATCAAAAGCAGATTTCCTTCGGAATCCAAAGGAAGACATTGTCTTTGTGGACACAGCAAATTAACCGCCTTGCCTTCCTTCAGAACAGTGCAGTCAGTAGCCACTAGAGGGCAGCAGAGAGATGGAGATGCCAGAGAGAAGAGCCATTGGTTAGTTTCCACCTGCACCAGAGGGCATGAGGAGCCTAATGAAAACAATAGTAATAATTCACTTTCATTGAGTGCTTGCTCTAGGCCAAGCATCCTTCTAAGTGCTTTGTAAAAAAAACTACCTCATTTGATCCTCCCATCAACCCTGTGAGACAGATTGTTGTTTAGTCACTAAGTCGTGTCTGACTCTTTGCAACACCGTGGACTGTTGCCTACCAGGCTCCTCTGTCCACGGGATTTCCCAGGTGAGAGTACTGGAATGGGCTGCCACTTCCCTCTCCAATGAGACAGATACAGTTGTGCTAACCCCATTCTACGGGTGAGGAAACAGGTTGAGTATCTTGCCTGAAGTCACGTGGCCAATTGAGAGTAAATCCCAGATATAATCCCTGGAGTAGAGCTGCGGAGCCTGCATGCCTCACACTGTGCAGTTCTTTCTGTGAAGAGGACGGAGAATGGAGGAGGCAGCTGAGGTCCTTACACTATAACCCCAGTGTGTTTTCCAAGGCCCGTTCCAGATGCAGGCATCAGACAAGGCTTCTAGCTAATTAAGGACCTTGGGCCACCTGTCAGGTAAAGTCAGAAAATCTGAGCTTCCCTCTACAGGGCCATGGGGAGGCAACACCAGTTCTCATGACCACCTGCAACAAGACCCAGCCCTCCTTTACCCCTGGGTGCCCACCTCCATGGTGTACCCCTACACCGCATGGCCTCTTTGGTTCAACTGTGTGATGTTGGCTTCGACCCACCCTTCTGCTCATCCTCAGACAGCCCTGCCTGCCCCACCATCAGCCTGGCTCAGTCCTCACCGCAGTCAAAAAGGGTCTGGTCAAGAGTGGTGATGGCTGCTGAGAGGTGGGGGTCCAATGAGAATCAAGAGCATGTTGCTGGGGGGTCCTGTCCAGGACCACCTAGAGAAGAGTTTCAGGCCAGAGTCCAATCCTTTCTTGGCTTTCTTCCTGATTTAACAACCATTCATTGAGCTGCTGCTGTGTGCTGTTTCTATGCTGACTGAATGGGTCATAAGGAGAACTTGCTGGGTGACCTTGAACAAGCTGTTTACCTGAAGAGGCCTCTGACATTATGCCTATGTGTGCCTAGGTACATTTTTCCAGGTCAGGGTTCCTCAGCCTCGGCATGATTGGTATCTTTGTCTGGATCATTCTTGCCTGTGAGGACCTTTTCTGTGCACTGTGGGATATTTAACAACATCCATGGCCTTTACCCAATAGATGCCAGCAACACCACTTTCCCAGTTATGACAATAAAAAAAAATGTTTCCAGATATTGCCAAATGTGCCCTGGGGGTGGAAGGTGGGGCAAGGTTGCCCTTGGTTGAGAATCACTATACTACAGAGCTACAGGAAATCCTGGAATTTGCTGAAGAGCAAATTCATCAGTACCGCCCTCTGTAGACTGTGGGTAGAGCAGGGTTGCTGCCTGTGAGGCGATGGGTAGACAGTACTCAGCTTCCCTCTTTCCTCATCCCTGACCTGGGATTCTCAAGGGTCTGCTCCCCAAAGAGAGGAGTACCTCTTTTAAAAAATATTTATTTATTTCATCTTTGGCTGCGCTGGGGTCTTCGTTGCTTTTGTGTGGGCTTTCTCTAGCTGTGGCTAGCAGAGGTTGTGGAGCACAGGCTCTAAGTGCACAGGCTTCAGTAGCTGAGACACTCGGGCTCAGTAGTTGAAACTCACATTCTCTAGAGCGCGAAATCAGTGGTTGTGGTGCACGGGTTGCTCCACAGCACGTGGGATCTTCCCGGACCAGGGATCGAACCTGTGTCCTCTGCACTGGCAGATGGACTGTTATCCACTGCTCCACCAAGGAAGTCCAGGAGTGCCACTTTAAAGAAAGAACCTGAAGGACCAGCTCTTACCCAAAGTGCTGCTGGAGGGGGGACTTCAGACACCCTCTCTGAAGCCAGCTCACTGCGCAGGCTGGAAGGCGTGCAGGAAGGTGGCACATTGCCATGGACCGTTTGGGAGAGGGAATAGCAGGATCTCCTCCGGGCCCAGTTCTCCATGAGCTCTGCCAAGGCCGCCCACACCTGCCGACTCTCTGGGGCCCCTCAGCCCTGTCTTGGGCAATATGGCACCCCTCTGCCCCAGTGCCCGAAGATGCAGGCCTCCGCCCTAGGTCTTGCCTGTGCCTTCCTCCCTGAGAGCCCTGAGAGGAAAACGGGGCAGCGGCCAGAGTCAGCAATAGTGGCAGGTGTTGGAAGCAGATAATTCTTTCTCCCCTCTTGTTGGGCAGCCCTCCACTGACCCCTGCTGTGTGCCAAGGCAGGAGGTCACAGATGAATTGAATGGGAAGCTGGAAAATGTTTAACAACCAGTTCTCTGAGATGTGTGGAACTGACCCATTTCTGTGGTGTCAAAATTCCCACCATGGCTGGGGTCCAGTCACCAATGTGATGTTGTTGAAGGTTGGGTTGGTTCACACCATCGTAGAGGGTGTCCCCATCACCCTATCACCTTATGAGAATAGGAGACAGTAAAAGAATTAGAAAGTGATGAGGTTTTATGTGTATTTCCCCTTTTAATGAAATTAATTGTAGGTTTATATAATTTAATCACTAACAATGGCTACATTTAACACCCAGTTCATGAAATTCCTGAAAACTTAACCACCAGTTCTCAAAAGCCAGTCCAAGCCATCTCTGGTTCCTTGCTGGGAATTGAATGGGATCCATGACCTCAAGACCATCATTTCTAAGGAAGACAGGTCCACAGGATAGGATTGTCATTGGAGGACAGAGGGAAACACTGGGGCCATGGAGACCTGAGGAGGCACTGACTCTGCCCAGAGGTTCAGGGAAGGCTTCCTGGAGGAGGTGCCATCACACAGCGACCCGATGTAGCCCGGAGAGAAGGAAGGGAAGTGTGTGAGGCTGAAGCGGAAAGAGGGGCAACACCAGGAGAGGAAAAAGTGCTTGGCATGGACCAAAACCCCCAGTGAGAGGCTCAGTCTGCTGGAGGGAAGGCTAGGATCCAGTGCAAGTTCTTCGGTTGATGCCTCTCTCATTTTAGGCAAGTCTCCTCCTTTGTAGCTCAAGCAGTAAAGAATCTGCCTGTAATGCAGGAGTCCTCCAGCAATGCAGGAGATCCGGGTTTGATTCCTGGGTTGGGAAGATCCTCTGGAAAAGGAAATGGCAACCCATTCCAGCATTCGTGCCTGGAGAATCCCATGGACAGAGGAGCCTGGCAGATGACAGTCCATAGGGTCACAAGAGTTGGACACGACTCAGCAACTAAACCACCACCTCCTTCTCCAGGCTTCTCCCTTCTAACTGGGGCCTTGAACTACATGGTCTCCAGGCCAGTCAGTTACCTAGAGCCCCTAGGGGTCTCTGGAAGGGCCCTTGTGAGTGTAGTCAACTGGAGGTGAGGGTCTGGCCCATGGCAGACCCTCCTCAACCAAGTCTTCACCTCTCCTGCCCTCCCCCTCTCACGTGGTTCCCCCAGGTGATCCCCGAAACTCCTGGTTTGGCTGCAGAAAGTAACTATAATTACAGTCATTTATAGAGCAGTGTGCCACTTCTCCTAATTACCAAGCAGTGCAGTTTCAATTATACATCTAAGGAAACATCTCGGGAGCCCCCTCCCCAGGGCCAGCCTGTCAACTGCAGCCCTCAGGCCTACGGTGGGGGCGGGGGGGGGGGTGTGGAGAGGAATGGGATGAGGGACTGGCCGCGGCTGCTGCTGGATCTCCAAGGTAATTCTCTTCATGTGATGACAGGCAGGAAACCTTGGCTCAGAGGGCTGCCCTGCAGCGGGCATGGGGTGAAAGGAGGCAGGGGAAGGGCTCCAAGGAGAGGGCTTGAGATCTGCAGAGGGGCAGGGGCCCATCACACACAGGTCAGAGCTTGCAGCCAAGGAAGGGGTCTGTTCAATGTGGAGGAACCAAAGCTCCTGACCAGATGCAGACTCTCTGGCCTCACCTCGCTCACCACCCACTGCAAAAATCCCCGCAGAAACAGTTCCCCTCTACAGAGGGGCCATCAGGCCTGGCTCACACGCCTCCTGTGACAGGGAGCTCAGGGCCCAAAGAAGAAACCTGTGTTATCTTCAGGGGCTCTGTTGATGAGAAAATTCTTCCTCAAATCAAGAGAACCCACCCTCTGGGCAATTCCTGCCCACAAGCCCCGTCTCACACCCTCCCCACTGGGGCTGCTCTTCCCTGTGTCCTGGGGGCACTAACTGGCCCTGCTGCCCACTGGTCCTCTTCCAGACAGGTGTCTGGCCCTCAGGCCTTGTCTGGTTTCTTGCTGCACCACGACCCCCCCACCCCAGCCAGCTTCTGGGAGGACCCTGGTTTGCGGCTCCCAGGGCTTTTCCCTGTACATGCTCCTAGATGCCCGCATCCAGTCTCGCAGCTCTGGACAGATAATCCTCACGTGGCTCTGCTCCCGAACCCCAGACCCGCGCCCCTCCCCCAACCTGTGCCCACACCACACCTAGCCTGACCGCTGCCAGCTCTCCTGGCCCTGTCTCCTGTTTTCCCAGGCTTCAAATCCTCGAATTCCAGCACTTCCTTCTCTTTCTCGCAAGTATGCCCAAATCTATCTCTCTCTTCCAAAACCTCCGGCCCTGCCCCACTCAGCCCTCCATCCTGTCACCCAGAACACTGCCAAGCCCCCTCACTGGTTCCTCCCCTGAGGCTCCAGGGGCAGCAGAGCATGGAGATCAGGTACGTGGCTCCAGGTGGATTCCATTCCCAGTTCCTCCACTGCTACCTGGGCTCACAGGCCTTGAGCAAGCCATCTGACATCTCTGTTGTTGAGTTGCTAAGTCATGTCTGACTCTTTGCAAGCCAGTGGACTGTAGCCCGCCTGGCTCCTCTATCCGTGGGATTTTCCAGGCAAAAATACTGGAGTGGGTAGCCATCTCCTGCTCCAGGGGATCTTCCTGACCCAGAGATTGAACCCATGGCTCCTGTACCGGCAGCCAGATTCTTTACCAATGAGCCACCAGGGAAGCCTGGCATCCCTGCATCCTTTACTTAATATTAGAACCCATCACCTAGGATCACCTGTGAACAGCATGGTTCCCAAGGAATTCAGAGTGGCCAGAGCGGGTAGGAGGAAGAGAGATGAGATAAGGCAGAAAGGGCACAGAGGCCTGGTCCCTGACACCTTCTATGTTCCACTGAAGTCTGTGGGCTTGTTCCTGAGATGAGTGGGGAAGCTTCAGGATAAAGTCTCCGATCCATTTGCTATCTTAGATGGTGCCAGGTGATGCCCGGCATCTTCTCTCCTGAAGAACTGAAACCTCCCCTGCCCAGGGGTACAGGCGGTGTCTCGCTCCAGCCCCCACCAACCTCCTGGACTACTCTAGTATGCGTAAGTAGTTGAGTTCTGCCTGGCTCAGTCCTCCCCTCTCACCAGACTTCAGGCCTCTCTCACCTTGAGAAAGAGGACCAGACAACACTGCAGGGGTCTGACCTGAATTCCAAGCCTCAGAGGGTGGGCTTGTGGCCAGCGAATGCCACCAGCACAGGCACGGCCCAGCTGGCAGGGGGTGGGGAAGCTGGCCTCTCACACAGGCGCACCACCTACAAAGCTGTTTCGCAAACGTCATTAGCTTGTTTAATCCCCATAACACCTCTGGGAGTTGGGTGTTATTATTCCATTTTACTGGGGGCAAACAAAATAATGTTACGGTCCCATTACATACCCATCAGGAACTTGCTCAGAACGCATAGCACCCGGGTGAGAAGGAGGAAGTGTTTAAGTCAACCTCGCCAACCAGGCCCAAGGCAGAGGGATGGTCGAGCATGGAGTGGGGAGAGGGGCCACAGAGAGTGGAGGGGAGGTGCGGGTGGGTGTGCCCCCAAGGAGGGCTCCCGGAGCTGGAGCCTGCCAGGCACCAAGGAGAGAGGTGGGCAGGGGCGAGGAGAACAGGAATGGGGGTGAGAGTGAGGCTGAGAGAGGGCCCCAAAGCTGCGGATTGGGGGAAACCTCCTGGAGTCCCCCTGCTCCTTGTACAGATGGGAGAATTGAGGCCCAGGTAAGAACAGAAACTTGCTTCAGGCCACGGAGCCTGCCAGATGCCCAGCTGGGACCTGCCTCCTAGCCTAGGGCTCGAACTCCACTCTAAGTGTCCTGAGCTGCCCTGGGTCTCTCAGGGGGCCATGCAGCCGGGCCTTGGGGAGAAACAAGAATCAGAGCCTCTAGGGTCCCAGCAGCTCCATGGGCTTACCACAGGGGACGGAGTAAAAGCCTCCTGTAAGTGCCCATTGTCCCAGTCACAAGCTGCCTGGCTCTTCTGCCCAGAGAGAGCTGACAGGTGGGACGGGGAGCCAGGGAGCCACAGCAGGGACCCCAGAGGGGCAAGGAGAATCAGAGTGGAGACACAGGGGGCAGAGTCCTGGCAGGTCCTAGGCTTGCACTCCCTGGAGGGACCAGTGACTCACAGGGCCGGACAGGGGGCATTTCCTCCCGGAGCTGAAACCAGACAAGGAAGTGCGGGAGGGAGAAACACTCCATCCGGGAGGTAGGCTTTATTCTGAAGGTGTACATCCAGGTCTGCATGTGAGTCACTCGGACCCCTCCCACTGCCTCATGCTGACGCTAACGTCTGGGTCTGGCCCAGGTCCTGCTATAATGGTTTTTACATTACAAATAGGGTGCCCCGCCCACCCCCACCCCCATCACCAGCACTGTAGTTCAACCTTCTGCAAGGACCACAATAAGAGCTTCAAATCAAAAGTCTCCTCCTCCTTCCAGGGGCTTTCATCACGTTGACATTGTCAGTAAAGGCAGGCCTCCTGGGGGGCCCCCTCTCTGCTCTAGCCACCCCAGCTCTTCCTCAGCCTCTTCTCTTCTCGCCCATCTTGGTTGTTCTATTCCCTCTGCCTGGGATTCCCCTACCACCCCCTGCTTTGCCCAGTTGTTACTGATTATTAATAATAACTGCTTTGCCCTGTTATTACCGTCTTCAAGTTTCAACCCATGTCACTTCCTCCAGGAAGACTTCCCTGGCCTCCCTGCTACTGCTGCTAAGTCACTTCAGTCGTGTCCGACTCTGTGCGACCCCATAGACGGCAGCCCACCAGGCTCCCCCGTCCCTGGGATTCTCCAGGCAAGAACACTGGAGTGGGTTGCCATTTCCTTCTCCAATGCATGAAAGTGAAAAGTGAAAGTGAAGTCGCTCGGTCGTGCCCAACTCTTAGCGACCCCATGGACTGCAGCCAACCAGGCTCCTCCGTCCACGGGATTTTCCAGGCAAGAGTACTGGAGTGGGTTGCCATTGCCTTCTCCGCCTGGCCTCCCAAAGCAAGTCAAATTCTCCATGACCTGTGCGCTGGCACCATGCATCCCTCTCTCCAGCCCTTGTCAGAGCTGTATATATTCAGTGAGGTTCAGTTGTGTGGTAAGTGATGAGTGCCTGCTTCCCCTGCTAGATCGGAAGTGGGTCTACGTTCATTGGCCTCCATCACCTCCACCGCTTGTGGCACAGCGCTAGGCACACAGTAGACACTGAATGAACAAGAGTGAATGGATTCCCAGCCGTTGGGATGTCCCATGGTGTGTCTGCAGCCCCTCCCCTCCCACCTACACCCAACCCCACCCCACAAGGACCCAGGTCCTCTATCTCTAACCCTTCTCATCTGCAATCCCAGAAACTTCTTTTTTCAATGATTTTATTGATTGATTTGTGGCTGTGCTGGGTCTTTGTTCCTCTGCAGTCTTTCTCTGGTTGAGGCGAACAGGGTCTACTTTCCAGCTGTGGGGCGCAGGCTTCTCATCGTGGTGGCTTCTCTTGTTACAGAACACAGGCTCTCAGGTACACGGGCTTCAGTAGCTGCAGCTCCAGGATCTAGAGGGGCCTTTGGCAAATGCCTCAGCATTCCTGGGACCATTTCCTCTCCTCAGTCCTGTCCAACTCTTTGTGACCCCATAGACTGTAGCCCTCCAGGCTCCTCGGTCCATGGGATTTCCCAGGCAAGAATACTGGAGCGGGTTGCCATTTCCTTCTCCCAGAGCCTTCTAATGGTTGGGCTATGTGATGGGAACTGGGAAGGCAACCTGCCCCCAGGCCCCAAAATCAAGGCCAAACTCAAGACCCTTGTAAATTCCCCAGCAGGCACCAGGGACAGTCTCAGTGACATCAATTACCCTCATCCAGTCCCTCAGAGGAGCCCTCTTCCCTGAATTTGCATCTGACAGCTGGTTCACACTCAGAGCCTATGGCTCTCAGAGAGTGTCTAGCCTCCATCTAGAACCAGATACCCAGAGAGGGTCAGGGCCCAGCCCAAGGTCACACAGCAAGGCTGCCACAGAATCCAGGGCGCCAGCTCCAGCTTAGGGTTCTCCCGTGCTATAATAAACGTGGCTATTTTTAGGAAGCTAATTAGCAAGTCAAATATGACTCCTACTAATAATAATGCCACCTTTATGCTTTTCAGTCTCTGCCTCACCTCATTTGCTCCTGTGACTCCAGGTGGGCAATAAAGTAGAGGATGATCTCATTAAAAAGTCACGATCCAGAAAGAGGAAATAACTGGTCCTCCAGCCCATCTTGCAAGCCCAGCTCAATAATGCTCCCAGAAGGACATGGTGTCCCAACATCTCCCGTCCCTTGCTCCTAGCAGCCTCCTCTCTGTGTCAGCTCGCTTCTCTCAGCCCCCAGGTGGGCTCCAAGCCTGGTATCCACTGGTGTTCTGTCCCCTGCAAATCTCTAACATGTGTCAGGGATAGTTCATGGGCAGTCTCACTGTGCAGCCTGGGCCAGCCCTCAACTTGGAACCCCAGATAGAGAGAAGGACAGCTTTGCCCCCCAAAGGGGCTAGGGTTGGGTTCAGTAGCCCCACCGCCTACACACTGCCCGTTCTCCTGCAGAAGTTCCCGCAACATCTGGTGGCATGAGACAGGGCCGGATAAATGCAAACATGAGGTCAGATCCTCGATTTCTTCCTGAGCCCTTCCCAGAGAAGGGAGGTGCTTCCCACCAGGATGCAGCTGGGTCATGCTGTCTGGGATATGGAGTGGAGGGCAGGGTGTGCCTGTCTCTCAGATGAGCGACTGAGGCATAGGTGAGTGCTGACAGCATCATGAGCCTGTCACCTCTTGTAAGACCCCACGGGCTGGGCACACGCAGAGAAGGGTGGCAGGATAAGACCAAGGAAGTACGCAGGCCAATTCCCAGAAACCGGTCATGGTCCTCCACCCAGACTGGCTGGGGGAGCTCTGCAGTCCAGAGCGCTTCGCAGAAAGTGGGCACTGTTGAGCTCAAGGGCCACGAGCAGGATGGCGCTGAGCAGGGCACGGCAGGTGCAAAGTTGTGAAAAGAGGACAGATTCAGTGATTCTCCTCTCAGACTAATGCCGCCAACCTGCATCCCACCTGACCCAGGGAGGCTGCCTGCAGGGGAGAATGTGGGTCCCCCACACATGGTGACTATCCCAGACACTGCCCCCCATCATGGAGTCCCTTCACTGACCGACAGATCAGGCAACTGGTCCCCCTTGTTGAGCCAGCCAGGAGGGGCGGCTCACCAGGAAGGGGACAGGGGCCATCTAGGTGAGGAGGGAGGAGGGGCCTCCAGGGTGGCCCACAGCCCAGGGGTGATGAGGTGGGCACCCCACATCTGTGCCAGACCCTGTCCCCACCGTCCCCACCCCCAGGGAGCTGTGTCAGCTGAGGGCAGGGGTGATGTTGTCACAGCAAGAGCAAGGCCACCAGTGAACAAAAGTAGGGGTGAGGGTTTCGTGTGTAGGACTCATCCCTAAGGTGGCAGATGGTACCACGGGCCACGGGGCTGAAGGAGGAGGCTCAAGATCACCTCCCCGTGAATGTCCGATCCAGAGTGTTCCTGGTCACATACTTGGGAGCAGGATCAGCACAGGCCCCTCCTGGCCACAGCTCAGGGCGTGCATCAGCCTTCCCATAAAATCCTAGGGCCCAGGGCTGGCCTCTCCCCATGGACAAGGTCTCTGAGTTGCTTCTCAATCCCAATGGCAGGGTCTGTCCACCTCACCCTAGGGCAGGAGGGAGAACTACGGTAACGGGAACTGAGAATGGGTCCTGCCCAGCCCAAAGGCAGGTGGCACTGATGGGGAAGGGTGGCAGCCTTGTGGCAGATGCCATGCCCCCGTGAGGGAGGCACCCAGGAGCAGGACAGGCGGCAGGACAGGTGCGAGATCCCTGAGGCCGGACCTGTCACACGGCATCAGGGAAGGAGCTGCCAGGCCCGATGAAGATTAGGAGCCTCAGGGAAGCAGTGGCTTTTCAGCTGAGTGAGCAAGAAACATTGGCTAAAGTAGAGTCAGTGTCCCACTTTCCCAGCACAAGCTAGGGAGGGCTGCCCACTGCCTGCAGGGCCTAGCACCGGGAGTGCAGAGAACCAGAGTAGGCAGGGGAAGGTCAGGGTCCTGGAGAGGTGGGGGCAGCCAGTGGCAGACCCTCTTCCCCCTCTCCCCGCTGCATTTTCCCCACCACTGCAAGAAGAAATTGGGGTGTGTGGGGTAGGAAGGGAGGGGCTGGTGCTGGACAGGAGCCCTGGTGTCTGGGGCACAGGGAGGGCCAGCTCCCCGCATCTCCTCACTCCACTAGGGCTCTGTGTGTGTGTGTTAGTCACTCAATCGTGTCCAACTCTTAGCGACCCCAGGGACTGTAGCCTGCCAGGCTCCTCTGTCCATGGAATTCTCCAGGCAAGAACACTGGAGTGGGTTGCCATTCCTTTCTCCAAGGGATCTTCCTGACCCAGGGATTGAATCTGGGTCTCCTGCATTGCAGACAGATTCTTTAACAACTGAACCACTGGGACTGTAGGATGCTTCACGTCCTGGGATGTAAGCAGGGTGGAGGCATTCTCTCTGGAGCCAGGTCCTGGGAGTACCCCAGGGGCAGCATCAAACTTAGGCCTGGGCAAGAAGGGCCCCTGCCTTGGAGCCTGCATTCCAGAAGAATACACTCTGGCCCTCCTCTGGCCTCACTCCCCAAGAGAAGCGAAGAAAGTCCATGAGCCAAGGGGACTCAACCGATGGCAGGGTCTTGCTCCTCCTCCCAGTGCAGGACCCCGAGTTCCCTGCCCCACAGTCTGCGTGGACATTTCCTCAAGGACAGCTGTTGCCAGGTGTGTGGATGGACCATGGACCAATGGCCCGGGGACGTGACCTGTGAGGCCCAGGTAGGGTGTGGGGCTGGGGCTGGCTCTCCCAGGGCCGCCACATTCCAGCACTGGACTCCACAAGTCCAAGAATTCTGAATGCACCTGGCCTTCCAGGTGATGAGGAAGATGTGTTCACCAGTGTAGGAGGCTGGAGGATATTCCGTTTAGCAGTGTGTCTACTTCATGATGGCTTCTCTGCTGGCTCACTGGTAAAGAATCTGCCTGCAATGCAGAAGTCACAGGAGATGCGTGTTCGATCCCTGGGTTGAGAAGATTCCCTGGAAGAGGTCATGACAACCCACTCCAGTACTCTTGCCTGGAAAATTCCATGGACAGAGGAGCCTGGCGGGCTACATCCATGGGGTCACAGAGCATCAGACCTGACTTAGTGACTCAACAATGAACAACAAAGCTTGATTATAACTTAAATATCTAGACATCTGTTCTCTAGACCTCCATCTGTACTTCTGCCCTGAGCTTCACATATGTCAGGGGTGAGCCTGTCAGGGCGCTTCAGGCAACACATCCTCATTCTCACTCTGAAGCTTGTGGCCTCCTTTCTAAGGGAGGCCCCGAAAGGGAAATGAATTCTAAAACCCAGGGTGAACCCTCAGCTCCCACGAGCAGGGCCAAGTCCTAAAGCTCCACTCCCCATTTCCTGGCACTTAGCAGCCAACAGTGGGGGGTCATCCCAGGAAATTGGGGCCCTGGGGGAAAGGCAACAGGATTTTCTGAGCACCTCCTATGAACCAGGCTCTGGAACTATCTCCCCTAATCCTCACCAACCCTTTGGGGACAGTGTCGTCGTGAGCACCCCTCTATAGCAGGTGAGGAAACGAAGGTCCAGACCAGTCACAGTTCTGGCCCAGGGTCACATGGGTGGCCTCAAGACTTCATCCCTGAGCCCAGAGCCTGCACTCTCTACTCAAGCAGGCCAAGAGAAGTGGGGAGCATTTCTGACTGGGGCATTTGTGGGGCGCTAGGGCTAAGCAGAGAGCAGCTTGCTGTGAGTCACAACTGGGAGTCTGGTCCAGCCTCCATGTGTGGATCCCAAGCTCTGGCCATCAGGGGTCAATGCTGAGTCCCCAGTGGGGTGCCGTGGGAACTGAGGAGTGTCCACAAAGCTGGCCGTGTGCCAAGTACCCCCTCGGAGCCTTTCTCAGGCCCCGAGCACCTTTCACCAGGGTAGAAGGAACTCTCTCATGTCCGTGAGAGCCACAGGAACCCAAGGCATCCGGGAAAACAGCACCCTAGATAGGAGGGGGAGATTAAGAATGTCCGCTGTCACAAGAGAGCGTGTGGCCAGCCACATGCAGACAACGCAGGACAGATAACCCCCTGGCCAGGCCTCTCCACATCACATCAGTGACCTCACCTCTCCCTATGATGCCTGCTTAGCTTAGTCACTGTGTCTCCCCCTCAGCCTCCCCACCTGTTGAGTGGGGAGGACAGTGTCCTCTCTGTGGGGTCTTCACGAATCATCTCCGAGTCTGGCACCTATTCACACAAGGGTGGGAAGTGTGTATGTGTGTGTGTATGGGGAGCCCCGGGTAGGGACTCATTTAAAGGTGGGTTAATACCAACAGAATGCCAAATTCTTCCCTGGTGGCTCAGGTGGTAAAACGTCTGCCTGCAATGCAGGAGACACGGGTTCGATCCCTGGGTGGGGAAGATCTCCTGGAGAAGGAAATGGCAACCCACTCCAGTACTCTTGCTTGGAAAATCCCATGGACAGAGGAGCTTTGTAGGCTACAGTCCATGGGGTCGCAAAGAGTCGGACACGACTGAGTGACTTCACGTCACTTCACTAATACCAACAGTGTTAGTTAATACCAACAGGGTTAGTTCCTATTCCCTGAAGTTAAAGGTAGTTTCAATTTTCAGAAAAGAAGAAGTAGGTGGATTCCTAAGAAACCTTGGGCCAGAGGGGAAATATCCACCCCCGAGCCAATGGGTAGCTCTGAAGATTAAAAGTAGGTGAGGTCCAGGTATGCCCAGAAAGAGAAGAGATGACAAAGCAGCTCTTCCCCTCCCCTCAACCCTCGTCAGCCCCCACCACACCCCCAGACAGCCATTGCCTCCCTGCACTTTTGGCCTGGGCCCTAGAGAGGGCCCCAGTGGCTCAGTTGGTAAAGAATCCGCCTGCAATACAGGAGACCTGAGTTCAATCCCTGCGTCAGGAAGATCTGCTGGAGAAGGAAATGGCAACCCATTCCAGGCAGTATTCGTGCATGGAAAATTCCATGGACAGAGGAGCCTGGTATGGACAGAGGAGCCTGGCGGGCTATAGTCCATGGGGTCGCAAGGGTTGGACATGACTGAGTGGCTAAACCACCACTGGAGAGGGCAGTGAGCCCCTGGAGGCTGCCCCAGGCCGGGGGATACCAGGTAGACCCAGGGCCAGTGGGCATTTCTGGTTGGGTCACACTCAGCAGAGACTCCTGGGCACCACAGGGTCTCGATGCTCTCTCCTGGTCGGCTGGTCTCTGCAGTCAGGCCTCAGCCTCTCTCCCCGGCAGTGCCTCTGGCCCTGCTTCCCAGATGTCACAAGCTCCCCTGCCTCCAGCTCTTGGTTAAGGCTGCCCTCCCACCCCATCCACCCCGCTTCCATCACTGGTTCTGTAGGCTTGCTCCCATTGGAAGCTCTTCTGTTGGGGGAGCCCTCCGAGGTTCACCAGCTTTAGGTGTGAGGTCAGGACAGGCTGGGAGCAGGGCTTGAACCTGCATGTTCAGGAAATCTTCTCAAAAGGCACCCCCACGCCTGCTTCCATGAGGTTTCCTTTATGTTCTTGCTGCTGCTGCTGCTAAGTCGCTTCAGTCGTGTCCGACTCTGTGCGACCCCATAGATGGCAGCCCCTGAGATTCTCTAGGCAAGAACACTGGAGTGGGTTGCCATTTCCTTCTCCAATGCATGAAAGTGAAAAGTGAAAGTGAAGTTGCTCAGTTGTGCCCAACTCTTAGCGACCCCATGGACTGCAGCCCACCAGGCTCCTCCGTCCATGGGATTTTCCAGGCAAGAGTACTGGAGTGGGGTGCCATTGCCTTCTCCACTTTATGTTCTTACCATGGTGGAAACAGCCATCACGTTTTCTGTAAAGGATGTCAACACTTCCCTCTGCTCCTGCCTTTGTTCCTCGCTAGGCTCTGTCCATGTTCCCCTCCCATAACCCCCTCAGATCATGTTCCTCTCCTCCCTCCTCGGGATGGGAACCAGAAGGAAGCAGGAGTGTGGCACGTCAGACCTGTCCCAGACAGGCTCCGGGAACTTGTCGGCCTCCGCCCTGTCTTGCCTGCATCTCAGCCTCCCCCACCTCCTGCTGCTGCCTCTTGGCATCAAACCCACTGCTCGAGTCTTTCCCATCCTACCGGAACCCTCTCTCAATAGCTCCCTCACCCCAACCTCCAGTCTCTGCCTGGCAGCTCTTGAAAGCAAACCACCATCACCAACCACCTCCCACCTCTTAACCTGAGACCTCACTCCCACTCAACACTCCACCAAGGTCACTGGCAACGTCCCGGTTGTTATTTTGTGCCCCATCTCTGCCCACATCTCTCTGTGCTCCTCAGCATTGTTCCATGCTTCTGATCACTCCTCTCTCTCTTGAAACATGGGCCGTCTTGACTCCTGAGACACACACCCAGACCTCCTCCTGCCTCTTTGATCGCTGCCCCTACCGGCCCCTTCTTGGTACTCCCCCCGCTCCTCCCAATGCCACCTTTAAATGGGTCCCCACCCAGGGCTCTGTCCTGGGCCTTTTCCTCTCTCTGCCCCCCTGCCCACCTTGAGGAGACAGGCCTCTTTCACCCTCAGCTTTCCCTCCTGCATCCTTAACACACTGCCCCTCCAGCCCCTCTCAGGAGCTCCAGACCAGATAATGTAAGTGCTGGCGGGACCCTGCCTCCCAGATGCCCCTCAGGCACTCACAGCTGGTCTTCTTCCCCAGACCTTCCCTTTCCTCTTTCACCAGATGCTGAAACCAACAACCACCTTTTACTTTCTCCCTCCTGATCTCCTCCTAACTCAAGACATCAAATGCCAGGTATGCTGTTGACATCCAGACACCCAGAGGCACATCCCACCATCCCCCGTCCATATCTCTGCCCAGTTGCCCACTCCACGCCCCGCTGGAGTCTAACAAACCTTCCAGGTGTTCCCACTCCTGCTCCTCTGCCAGAACGCCCCTCCCCCACGTCTCTGCAAGGCTCACTCCCTCACCCTCTTTCTGTCTTCATTCAAATGTCACCTTCCTGATAAGGCTCACCCTGACCACCCCATTTAAACCTTCAGAAGTCTTCTTGACCAGGACTACCAATCACTCTTAGCATTATTTAATTTTTTCCACAGTTCTACCAGACTCTGTAATTAACATAGCTGTTATATGTACTGTGTATTGTCTGTTTCCACCTAAAGCTAAAAAGAAAGCACTTTAAGAGATCTTTATCTGTATTGGTGGAGGCAAGCCCAGTTCTTGGAACAGTGCCTGGCACCCACAGGGCACTTGATCTTGCTAAGGTGAGTGAATGAATGAATGGGTCTTGGACTCTTCCCCCTCCACAGTAGCCACACCCCACTCACCATCAGATCTTGTTTCCACCCCCTTGAAAGCTTTCAAATCTACACCTGAGTCCCCATCCTCAAAGCTACTACTTTCCCCCCAGGCCCTCTCTGCCCCTTGTCTGGGTTGTTATAACAGCCTCCTGACTCTTCAGGGTACCCCGTTCCAGGCCCCCGTTCTGAGAGTCAGGATAGCAGAGCAATTCAGGTGTGGGTTCAGGAGCCAGACTGCCTGGGTTATTTCTCTGGTTCTGCTGCTGTGCATTTGGGCTAGTTCCCTAAACTCTATGAGTTCCATCCCCTCATTTGTAAAATAAGGATGACGACAGCACTTCCTTCATGGGGCTTGGAGTTGTTGAGAGGTTGAAAGGAGACGATGTGTATAAAGCCCATTATCAGTGGGAATTACTGCTTTACAGTTGCCAGATCTTATTACCAGAAAAAGTCGATCAGCACCTGTTGAAAACTGTCCCTTGGCTCCTGGTGGTTTTCTGTTTCTTCTTTGAGCCTAGGGGCCCTCCCACGCTGGTCTCCATCTCACTCGCCAGAAACTGCCCCTTCATTCCAGGCACACTGAACTCTCATCACGAGCATGAACACATCGTACTGCTTTGGGCCCTTTGGCCTGGGCATGATTTTTCTCTGCACTCCAGTGACTTGTAATTTGCTTTCTGACTTGACAAAAATCCCAGAACTTTTTTGCACATTCATACATTGAAAGCATCCACATTCTTTTTCACGCCTGCGTAGTATTCTGTCATGGGGACATACCGTCGTCTGAGCAAGTCTCACGTTGACGGGTAGAGAGGGTGTTTCCGATCTTTAGCTCTCACAACCGTTGTGGATGATCTTGTGCATACGCTGTGTGTCTACAGGTGTCTCTGGGGGACAAAGTTCCAGAGGTGGGATGGCAGGGTTAAAGGTCACTAGCTAGGCTACCTTTATGTCACTGCTGCGTTCTCACTATCTCACCACCTGGTGTTCACAGCCTGGACATGGACCCAGGACTGGGTGATTCCAAATTCATGCCCTCCCCTCTGTTGCAACCTGCCTGCCCTCAGAAGTAGGACCTGAGCTCATGAAGGGATCGGAGGAGCCAGCCCAGAGGAGCCAGCCTTGGGCCACTCCACAGCTCAGGTGGCTCATGTGGGCAAGCAGTCTCCCACTGGCCCTCAGAGAGGCAGAGCTGAGTCAGCTGCCATCTGCCACTCCAGCTTCGTGCAGGGCCCTCCATGCACAGCTGTGCAAGGAGTCCAGGAGGGTCCCAGCTCTTCCCTGACACTGCTGGCTTCAGGGAAGTTTCCAGTTCCTCGCCTGAGCCCTTGGGGTCCTTTCTGAGCTGTTCTGCTCACCCTCTGCCCTCCAGAGTCCACACACCCGCTCCACTCCCGACAGTCATGTGGAAACGCTTGCAGTTCCCCCAATAGGTCATTCTGCTCGCTACCTCTGTGCCTTTGACCACACAGTTTCCCTGTGCTCCTTCTTTTTTTAGCTGACTCCACTTGTCCACAAAGGCAGGATTCAAGAACCACTTTGACCAGCCTAAGGTAGTACCTCACTAGTTTCCATTCTTTTTTATTAATTTTTACTGGAGTACAGCTGCCTTACGATGTTGCTTTAGTTCCTACCGCACAGCAAAATGAATCAGCTCTACACCTCATTGGTTTTAAATCCTCCACCTGGGTTCACTGCTGTCAGGGCTCTGGCCCCACTGGAGGGCTCACCCCCAAGGCACGATGCCATCCTGCTCTCTGTCCTCACAGGGCCTCAGGCCTGGCTGTGGCAGCCCCAAGGACTAATGCTTCGGCAGCTAAGCTGGCCCAGAGGGAGTTTCAGCCACACTGAGTCCCTGGCGACGCCAAAATCCCCATCCCACATTGCCACAGTAGCAGGGCAGCTCTGAGGAAAAGCCAATCCCTCAGAAGCCCTTTGCTCAAGAGCTGAAAATCGTCCCCGAAGCCCCACGAAAGCTCCGTGATAAGGAAGTGAGGCCTTGAGCAGGCAGGGCGGCAGGAGGCACTTCGAGGATAGTATCTTCTGGACTTCCCCCCACCACTCACATTTCTTCACAGCAGCCACTGGGACAGGCCTGGGGGCTGCCGGGGGACAAGGTCAAGAGATAGTGTCAGCCAGAGTGAGCTGAGCCCCCAGAGAGGAGAAATGAGGTAGGGGAGGGGAACGAGAGGGCAGGTGGGGGGCTTGAGAGACATGTGGTCCCTCCCATCCTTCAGAGCCCCGGCAGGTTGAGGAGCATGAGGGAAAGTCAAGGCAGGTCTGAGGTCTCTCTGCCAGTGCCCAGAGCCCCTGAAGGATGTACCCCAGCCCCGGAGAAACCCGAGAGAACCAAAGACATGGGAACAGATACCTCTCCCACAGAGCCACAAAGTTCCCTGACCAAGCCAAGGCCCCACATGGGGACTGTCTTTAATAAATCTGGGGCGTGAATTTCCCTCATGCTCCTCGACCTGCCGGTTCTGAGGGATGGGAGGGACCACGTGTCTCTCAAGCCCCCCACCTGCCCTCTCGTTCCCCTCCCCTCTCGCTCCCCTCCCCTCCACTCTGAGCTCAGGTCACCATGTGTGCTGTTCTTAGTTGTTCAGTCGTATCTGACTCTTTGCCATCCCAAGGACTGTAGCCCACTAGGCTCCTCTGTCTATGGGGATTCTCCAGGCAAGAATACTAGAGTCGGTTGCCATGCCCTCCTCCAGGTCAGGTCACCATGGGGAGATGCAAAATGTTGTTCCGGGCTCAGGCTGGGCCTGGGACTGCCAGCCCACCCCCTGGGCACCCCAGTCAGGCTGGTCCCAGCTGTCTGCTCCCCATCAGCACCACCGCCACTGGCTTTCCAGTGCCCTGAGTGTGCTGGTGGGGGAACCAGGGCCTCTCCTACTGTCTGAGAGGACAGGGACTGCATTCCACCCTATCCCCGCTCACCCTCAACACCTGGTCCGGCCAGGGACTTACCATGGGGACCGGTGAGTCACTGAGTTTGGAGTAAGGCAGTGAGCGCATTTTGACTTAACCCTGTAAAGTATGAGTTCATTGAGCAAACATCCCCCCAGCATTGTTTTGGGGACAGTCACTAGTTCCTGGAGGCTCCAAATGTGAAAGCGGGAGAGGCCATCAACATGGTCACATTCTCGGTCAGCCAGGCCCCGCCCTAGCTGACCGGCACCCACTGGGGTTGGGCCCAGCCAGGCCTCCTCCCTCAGGCCGTGGGATCTGGCGGGGATAGGAAGGCAGGCTGACGTTCCCTACCCCCACCCCCAAGAAGAAGATGGGCTTGACTAAGAGTTACCCCAATATCATCCAACCCCCCGCCAACCCCAGGGTCTCAGGGGGCAAGTGAAACAACCGAAACTGGGGAGAGGAGAAACTGGTCAGAGCGGGCCCCAGGGACCTCCCCTCTTCACCCCTCACTCACACAAATCTGGTCAGCGTCTTCTCCCCCTAGCCTGGGAAAAATCTTCGAAGCTTGGCTTCCTGCTCCCTGGGCCCCCCTTTCAGGCTTCTGCCAGCTCCTCTTCCCTCCCCCCAGCCTCATGCTATGCCAAGCCTCATCCCAGAAGAGCGAAGAACACGTCAGACTGCGGGTTTGGCAATCTGGGCTCTGGTCTTCCCTCTGCTACTGTCTTCTAGGTGAATCATTTCCCCCAGGCCTCAGTTTCCTCATCTGGCTCGGGCTGCTGACATGGGGCGGCTAAAGATGAGAGCTCAACACAAAGGGACAGGCTCTAGCGGGTGACGCTCGGGCAAGGAGGGGAATCTTCAGATAAGCAGCACCAAGGCACTTGGCACCCGACCATCACGCCTCCCAGGGGCAGGAGGGCTGGGAAGGGGGCCAGGGCAGGGACTGGGGGCCACGGCATAAACGTCACATCTGAAGCCTGCCCTGCTCGTCCCTCGCAG
This sequence comes from Bos mutus, assembly GCF_027580195.1. Classification (NCBI taxonomy): domain Eukaryota; kingdom Metazoa; phylum Chordata; class Mammalia; order Artiodactyla; family Bovidae; genus Bos; species Bos mutus. The sequence continues at coordinate 33,410,552 of NC_091637.1, read as the reverse complement.
GTCGGGCCCCTGTTACTCCTTCACTCACCACCAGCTGCCACTGTTCCATGTCTGTGTCCCCCTGGCTCTGCCAGAACAGCCCTGGCAGAGGGCCCAGTCCCCCTGCACCCCTTAGCCCAAGCACAGGTCTCGCACCAGCTAGGTGCTCAACAATATATGTGCCGAAAGAATAAAGGCAAAGAAAATAACAAGTGTTGGTGAGGAGGTGGAGAAATTGGAACCACACATAGCTGGTGGGAATGTAAAATGGTATAACTTCTGTGGAAAACAGTTTGGGCAGCTTCTCAGAAGTTAAATATAGAATCACCATATGACTCCACAGTTCCACTCCCAGGTAGGTAGATCCCCAAAAGAATCAAAAACATATGTTCATACAAAAACGTGCACACCAGTATTCATACAGCATTATTCATAACAGCCAAAAAGTGGAGACAACCCAAGCGTCCATGAGCTAATGAGTGGATAAATAAAAGATGGCGTATCCACACCATGGACTCGTATTCGACAATAAAGAAATGTGAAGAGCTGATACACACTACAACATGGATTAATCTTGAAAACATTCCGCCAAGTGAGAGAAAACCAGCCACACAGCCCACACGCACGGCTCCGTTTGTGTGAAATGCTCAGAATGGGTAAATCCGTAAAGACAGAGAGGCGATTAGTGGGGGCAGGAGGAAGGGGAAGTGACTGCTCATAGATATGGAACTTCTTTTGGGGTGACAGCATGTTCTGTAATTAGATAATGATGGTGGTCACAGCGATGTAGATATAGTGGTAAAGAATCCGCCTACCAATGCAGGAGACTCTGGTTCCATCCCTGGGCCAGGAAGATCCCCGGGAGAAGGAAATGGTGACCCACTTCAGTATTCTTGCCTGGAGAATCCCACGGACAGAGGAAGCTGGCGTGTTACAGTACAAAGGGTCACAAAGAGTTGGACATGACAGAAGCAACTTAGCACACACTAGATTGTGTACTTCAAAAGGGTTATTTTATCTCAATAAACAAATAAAGGCAAACAACCTCCCTAGGGACAAGTTGAAAGGCCAAACCCATCTGGTTGGCTTGTTTGCTCATCTCTTTGTGTCTCTCTGAAAACACCATTCCACAGGAGCCATTCTTTGTCCCAGGGCAGACCACACCCTCACACCCTAGCCCTGCCCCCAGACTCAGCCTGCAAGGAGTAGTCAGGAGGAGAAGAGACCCAGAGGGCCTTGTCGGAGGATGAAGCCCTCTCCTTGCATCCCAGCTTCAGGGCAGGTGCCCTCATGACAGAGGGACTAGGGAACTGGCTGCAGTCTGGGCTCTGACACAGGTCCATCTCCTCCTTCAGTTTCCCCATGAGGAGTCTGCCTCCCAGGGTAGGATGGGGTACGACAGAGCCTGAGGCTGGGGCGCTATCCGGAAGTCTTTCCCTTGGCTTGCACTCCCACATTGTATGGACCAGCAGTTGGGAGGCTCTTCCTTTGGTCTGGCTGCAGTATCCGGCTTGGAGACATTAGTAGGCAGAGGTTTCCACTGAGTCAGCCTGATTCAACCTTACTCACCTTTGGGCCTCCATGGAGGTCCTTGCGCTCAAATGCTCTCGGTATGGTGATGAAGCAGGATGTGGGCTCCCTCCAGCCCCCAAAGCAGCTGTTCCCTGAAATGGTCCTGGTGGGAAACAGCAAAAGGAGAAGGCCAATCCCCTCCCCACCTTCCTGTGACAGCCTTCCAGCCAGAGCAGGGAAGCTGGGCCCCCACGCAGCCTGTCTCTGTCCCTCAGAGGATGCACTGGCAGCTGGCCCTCCCCATACTGAGCCTTTTAGAATGAGTGGTCACGTTAGCTTCTTCTGATGTCCAAGCATCGGGTCTGAGCAGATGGCGCGTGAGGAGCCCTGGTCCCTGGGGACTGACCCAGGCCTGACCTCTTTCATTTTGCCAGAGTGATCCCCCACCTACATATACGCTCACCTCTGCTATATATATCCTATGTCACCACAAGCCCAGCAGAGGAGCCTAATACATAACTACACAATGAGTGAATGAGATCAGATAAAACAGCCTGAAACTCTGGTTATTGTAGGGACAGGATTAATCCTTTTTTTTTTTTCCGCTTTGAAGTTTTGGTAAACCACTTACCCTCTCTGTGCTTGAGATCCTTTAACTAATAAAACGGATAATATCAACTTCATAGGGCTGGTTAGGACACTAAAATGATTCATGTAAAACTTCTAGAATAGTCCCAAGCAAATGATGTACAGTCACTCTTATCCAGTCTGTACATTGCCCTCATAATCTTGCCCTTTGAAGACCAGCCAGGGGGTTGGCTGACCAATGCCTTTTGCTGACAAAGAGTGGAGATCAGTGACACCTTTCAGGAGATCTCTGGGCCCCTGCTGGGTCAGCCCCCTGGAGGACCATTAGCTCCTGCCCCAGTGGTGACAGGTACCCCCTCCCAGGTGCCCAGCCCTGGCTCCTCCTGCCCTTCACAAGTCTACTGCATGAAGAGCCTGGACTTAGGTGCTCAGTAAGTGGGCAGCTCTGAACACACAGCCAGTCATGTGCTGAGGTAGGGTAGGCAAAAACAGCTCTGGGGACCACCCTGAGCTCGCACGCAAGGGCAGAGCAGGCCTTCAGTGTGTCCCGGGGCTTCCTGCCTACACAATCCCTCTTTTCCCATGTCATTGCTTCAACCCTGGGAGACCAGGAAGTCTGGGTATTTCAGGAAAGCCCTGGCCCGCCCAGGAAACCAAAGTACCTGGTCTTATCTGGCCCATTGTCCTGAAAGCATGGGAACAGAGGCCTTCTGCACCCATGACCCCACCATGTACTTGCCAGGGACATCCAGCCCTAGCTCTCCATGGGTAGGGTACACATTCAGTTAGCCTTCCTGCCTGCAGTCACCTCATCCTGGGCCTCCTGTGGTGCAGTTCTCCTCTGTTCCCAGTTCCCAGACGGGTCATAGAACATCTCAGCAGGCCGACAGGGAAGGAGCACCAAGAGGGGAGGGTCAGAACACCCTCTGGGCCAAGCATCAGCTCCACATGGCATCTTCCTGTTCCATCTCCTCTGCTCACCTCTCTCTCTTTCTCTCTGTAGGTCTTGTTGGCCCAGTGATCCCCACTAAATTCCCCAAATATCAGTGGGGGGTTCCCAGCCTAGATCTTCAAGCTCCCAGTTGCCAGAGCCAGAGAGGCAGGAACAGCTGAGAAATTAGATGTGGGTCTACCCTGAGGCTGTAGTCACACAAAAAGAGAGCCTCATGACCGCCCCCCCTTATCTGAGTAGGTGGACAGGACCCCAAGGGGGAGGGCTCTATGAATGGGTGTGCATGTGCACAGATGCACATGTCTGCAAGTGTGTACACGTGAGCAGGTAATGTGTGTGGCCCCATGGGCTTGTTATGTGTATACACAAGAGATAAAGAAGCCCGCAGTTCCATCTTGCCAGGTTGCCAGGGCACCTGACTCTTCTCTCATTACATGGACACTCTGCCTGTGTTTCTACCCATGACCTGGGGTAGGAGTGAGGGTGTCTCAGGGGAGGTGAGTAAGCAGCAGGTAGAGTTCAGGAAAAGATGTATCAGGGCTAAGATGTCAGCAATCCCACACCTTCTCACTCACAGAGCCAGTCTGGGTCTTCCCCCAGGTCTGTGGTTTCTTCACATGGGAAATGGGTCTAAGGTCCCCAGGATGCTATCCAGGGCACAGGAGAGTTGCAGCTCTGGATTCCTCAGGTCACTGGGGGAGGAGAGCACCTCTGACAGGCCCCAGAACCAGGAGCAAAAGTCTTAAAACAGTCTTTATACTTTTTGGTGGCCTCTGTGAACGCTGAGTGGGGCTCCCACCTGTTAGGAAATGAGGGCCGTAGGGGGTGAGAAAACCTCAAACATCTTAAATATTTTTTTCAACAACTTCGCCTTGGCCAAGAGAAGCCTCTAGATCACACCCACCTCTGCTTCCTTGGGGGAGGGTGCTGCGAGAGGTACGAGGGGCTGGGGGGACGGCAAGAATCCTGGGTTCTAGGCCAGCTTCTGATGGGCCAGGTAGCTCTGGCTCCCTTCCTCTGGCCTCATCCGTTCGTCTCACTGCTAGGGGAAGGCTATGCCCACACTGGCTAGCTGCCTCTGAGGACTAACGGAAGACGTCAGGCAAGAAAAGTCTTCAGAAATAAGACTCTGGGCACTACATGGAAAGAACTGCTCCGTGACCTGAGCATTTCCCCCAAAATCACTCCCGCAGAAACGGAAAGTGGCTGTGGCATGCGCTGCCCCCACTTCCTGCACCTGGCACCTCGCTTAGCCCAAGTGGGGAAACCGTCATGGACCAGCAGCATCACCTGCGCTCTCACTCTTGCCGCCGGAAAGGCCCTCCCCTTTGTGGGGGCCCACAAACCCCATCCTTTACATGCAGACCAGGATGTGCCCCAGCCTCAGAGTGAGGGCTAGGTCCCAGCTGGGCATCAGGACTCAGAGGTTCCGGTCCCAACTCTGCCAAGTGCTCCAGATGGCCTTGAGTCCCTCCTTCCTCTGGGCCTCAGTGGGGAGCTCCACCTGCCTACTTCCAGCCCTGAGGAGCAGGCAGGGACCCCAGAAGCTCAGATCTGGAAGGCACCAGAGCTTCCCATAGGCCATCAGTATAGAAGGCCCGTACAGGGGAGCAGGTGCCTGGCACTGAACACTCCTCCTGGCAGGGACAGAGGGCAACAGCCCACACAGATGGGCTGCCACATCTAAGAGGTGCAGCTCCCTCCCTGTGGGGCAGGACAGAGATACCTGAAGTACCATGCCTGCGAGGGAGGTAGCTGCCAGAACTGCCCTACCACCTTCCAGCCCCATCTCATTCAACCAGCCCTTCCAAACGGCTCACCCCTTCCCACATGCCATGGTCTCTCACACCACTGGGTTTTACAGGTGCTGGTTGCACTGCCTGGAACACCCTCCCCTCCTCTGTGTCTGGCCAACATCCCCTCAAGAACAGGAGAGTGAACAGAGCACAGAGTTGGGAGGTCCAAGGGTCCAGGGGTCCGGGGTCCCGTCTGCTTAGGAGGGCAGAGCAGTAAGCAAACCCTCATCAGGCCTGACAGTGGGCACGCTGAGCTCAGGGTCCCTAGGGGCCAGGATAGTCCTCGGCCAGGGAGACGGGGGCTGGCGGCTAGGGCAGACAGTCTGGGTTGTGGAGGAGCTGGCGGGCACAGGGCCCAGCTTTGCTCGATTGGCTGTGGAGGAGGCTGGAACTGCAGACTATTTTTAGGCTCCTGATGGATTGGAGAGCTGAGGATGCTACAGCCTTTGCTCGTTGGGAAAATACTAAAGTGGCCCCGGCTCAACCTGGGACTCAAGATCTCCCGAGCTTTCTCTTTTGTCCCTAGAGACCAGAAGCTGGGGCCAGGAAGTGGGCCGGAAGTATGCCCAGTACACCCAGACATGCAAACACCCAGGAAGGATTTCCATATCATTTGCACACTGCTCTGTTTCCTTATCAGAAGGAACAGGAAGTTCCCTTTCAGAGGACCCTTGGTGGAACAGGACATTCACCCAAGTTCATCTCCAGCTGCCCCTCCTGGGTATCAAGAGAGGCTGGAGAGGATGATGAAGCTCTAAAATCAGAAAACACACACAGGAGATTCTAACAGGTTAACAAATACATTCCATCTGATCACTCAGTGGTGGCTCCCTGAAGAGCAATGTTGACAAGGCTTCATTCATTCAATCCACAGATAACCATTTGCATGTCTATTATGTGCCAGACACCATTCTAGAGGATGGAGGGTTAGCTGTGAGCAAAAATGATGAAATGCCCTCACAAAGCAGGTATGCTACCGCAGTGTGGCCCAATAGAAATGTATTTGAGCCACACAGATAATTTCAAATATTCTAATAGCCAAATTAAATAGGAGTTAAAAGGAACAGGGAAGAAAGACTTTTATAATATATTTTATATAACCCAATATATCCAAAACATTTTCACTGCCGCATGTAATCAACATAATAATTTATTAACAAGATAAATTATTTTTTTCATATTACATCTTCAAAATCCAGTATGTCTTTTTATCCTTCCAGCGCATTTCAATTCAGTCGAGTTACATTTCAAGGGCTTGTTCTAGAAGGCAGTTCTAGAGAAAATTGCTCATCTGAGCTCAGGAGAAAGGAAAGCCATGACTGATAGGTGTCTGCTGTGGACCTGGGCAGGACTTCTGAGCTGGATGAAGTTGCAGGCCACGTGTTTGCCTTTGTGTTATCAACCCAACCCCGAGCACGTATGTGTTCATCTCGACCTAGTCCTTCTGAGCCCATTCATCTTCCCCAGCCTGAGAAAACTGCCAGCCTGACCCTGACTTCTGGGATTTTAATCAGGTGTGGGTCTAGCACTTCTGGCATGGGCTGCTGTTGCTGCTGCTAAGTCGCTTCAGTCGTGTCCGACTCTGTGCAACCCCATAGACGGCAGCCCACCAGGCTCCCCTGTCCCTGGGATTCTCCAGGCAAGAACACTGGAGTGGGTTGCCATTTCCTTCTCCAATGCGTGAAAGTGAAAAGTGAAAGTGAAGTGGTGTCTGACTCTTAGTGACCCCATGGCATGGGCATCATCCTACAAAAAGATATCAGAACATCAACAAGAATCTCCTGGGTGTGAGCCTGTGCTTTTTCCTCTCATGTGGGCTGGCTCATGGCCACTGGTGACCCTGAGAATGTGGGTTTTGCTTTTGTTTTATTCCCCAAGGCCTCTTCCTCCCAGAGTTAAATAATATCAACAGAAGAGTGTTTCCTGAGCCTGAATTAGCCATTTCAGGCGCACTCCACCAGCCCACACCCACAGACCTCCTGGCCAGACCCTAGCTGGGAAAACCCATCCCAGACTCTCCACTTGCTTTTCCAGATAGTGAGAAGCTAAAATTGGGCTGTGGAGGCAGCTGGAAATGCCTGAGGATTGGGTGTGTGTTGGGAGGGAGGGGGGTCAGGGGGTGTGTGTCGGGCAGTGGTGAGCTTGGAGTGAGGGAGGCAGGGATACAGTGTGTGAAAAACTGGATCTCAGATCCCCATCATCCTTATCATCATTACCGTCATCACCCACCCACCCCTGCTCAAAACCCTTCAGAGACTCCCTAGAACCGACTGGATAAAGATCTAGGGTCTTGGCCCCAGGAACTGATGGAGTAATTTAACCTCACTTCCAGAACCTTGCCCCTCTTTCATCTTATTCATTCAACTAACAAGAATGTATCACAGGAACTCTTCTAGGTGCTAGAGATGCAGCTGTGACCACAACTGACAATGTCCCTCTGTCTTCCTGGAGCTCACATTACTGCAACGAAGCCTATAACACCCCAAGTTCTTGCACTCCCCCAGGTCTTCGCAGATGCTCTTCCCTCTTCCATTCATCAGTGACCTCTCCACCATCTACTCACCATTAAAGGTGCTCTCTGCACTTTCCCTGACATCTCCCCCAAAATGGGTTGGTTCTCCTCCCACCTTCAGTTCAGTCAGTTCAGCCGCTCAGTCGTGTCCGACTCTGCGACCCCATGAATCGCAGCACGCCAGGCCTCCCTGTCCATCACCAACTCCCGGAGTTCACTCAGACTCACGTCCATCGAGTCAGTGATGCCATCCAGCCATCTCATCCTCTGTCGTCCCCTTCTCCTCCTGCCCCCAATCCCTCCCAGCATCAGAGTCTTTTCCAATGAGTCAACTCTTTGCGTGAGGTGGCCAAAGTACTGGAGTTTCAGCTTTAGCATCATTCCTTTCAGAGAAATCCCAGGGCTGATCTCCTTCAGAATGGATTGGTTGGATCTCCTTGCAGTCCAAGGGACTCTCAAGAGTCTTCTCCAGCACCGCAGTTCAAAAGCATCAATTCTTTGGCGCTCAGCCTTCTTCACAATCCAACTCCCACATCCATACATGACCACAGGAAAAACCATAGCCTTGACTAGATGGACCTTTGTTGGCAAAGTAATGTCTCTGCTTTCGAATATGCTATCTAGGTTGGACATAACTTTCCTTCCAAGGAGTAAGTGTCTTTTAATTTCATGGCTGCAGTCACCATCTGCAGTGATTTAGGAGCCCAAAAAATAAAGTCTGACACTGTTTCCACTGTTTCCCCATCTATTTCCCATGAAGTAATGGGCCCTCGCATGTACAGTCACCACCCAGCTCCGTATCTGCCTCCCCTACCAGGCTGCAAGGGCTTGAGGGCAGGGCCTGCGCCTCCCCTCGCCAGGACCCCGGGGCCTGATTCCAGGTGCCCTCCCCCTAAAGCTCCTTCTTCCCCCCAGCTCAGGACTGAGCAGTAGAGATATGGAGGCCGAGTGGGGTCTAGGACTCCTGTGAGGTCATTCTGCAACCTCTGCCTGGCCCCTCCTCCTCCTGACATTCTAGGGGAGGCACAGAGAGAAGAAAAGGCACAGACTGTCTCCAGCAGAGGAAGGTGGAGGACCAAGGGGAGATGGGGCTGGAGAAGATCAGGTCGCTTGGGGCTCTGAATGCTGAGAATCGTTAAAGGGTTTCAAGCAGCAGAGAGATGAGAAGGCAGTAGCCTTGACCCATGAGATGGCAGGATACTGGTCACCCAGGGAAAACTTTAGTGGCCCTTAGAATTATGAAGCGGAGGGAGGCATAAGGAGTCCCCCATCCCCTGCCGACTTCTCCGGGAAAGCTGAGCTTTGGTTTTTCGGTCTTGCTGTCTCTTTTGTGCCCCTGGGGCAGGATGCACAAGACAGAAGGCAGAAGGATAGGCCTGGCTCCTGTCCCTGACCTGGCCCCCAAGAGGCTGGTGCTGCTGCCGTGATACTGTGTGGATCTCCATGCTCCCAGGGCCCAACCTTACAGTCCTTCCACCCACCACCCCCAAGGCCCACCGTGTGGCTGGCCAGTCAGGGGAAAACAGGGCAGCAGCCCAGGGCCCGGCCAGCCCCTCCCCACTGTCTCATTTACATGGGATTTACATGCGCTCCTTCCATGCCTTGATGCACATGGCTTCCTGCCCACCTGGTCTCTCCTGGGGTGCCTCCATAGAGACAAAAGAATGTGTTCTGTTCTTCAGGTCCCTTGATGTAGGCCCACAGGGGAGCCAAGAGACTCACCACAGGAAAGAGGGCACTTCCTGGGGTCCAGAGAGAGGGCAGGGACCTCCTAGAGGTTGCCTGGCAATCCAGGTGTGGTCAGGGCTTGAGACCCACTTTCCCCACTAGCCACTCCCAGAACCCACTCCTTCTGCCCTCTCCACCACCATCCAGGGATTGAGGAAAGGTCAGTCTATGCTGCTGCAGCCCAGCTATGACCTGGAAGAACTGACTGACCTAGTCTTGACCCTGAGCTCCTTCCAAAGGCCAAATTAGTCTTAGATCCCCTTATGGTGTGCAAGAAGAAGCCTCTCAGAGGCCCTGTCCAGCCCCATCCTCTTCCATAGGAGGAGAATGAGGCTCGGGAAAGGCCAGGTCTGCCCAGGATCACCAAGGCTGGTGGAGATCCCAGGTCTCTGCCCCCAGCCCAGAGCTCACTGGGGTCGCCCAAACTCCTGGCCTCAGCACCCGGTGCCACCTAGGTCACCCTGGGAAGGCACGTGTGGGAGAGGGAAGAACCAGATTCAGAGAGGGGAACTGTCCCTAGTCTGCCACAGTCCCCTCTCCAGGAGTTACTGCTCAGGAAAATCTCCCAGCAAATCCCAAAAGGCCTGGATCGGACCTCCCTGGCAGTCTAGTGGCTAAGACTCTGCGCTCCCAATGCAGGGAACACGGGTGCGATCCCTGGTGGGGGAAGATCCCACATGCTGCATGGCACAGCCAAAAAGAAATCTCCAAAAGCCTGCACGAGGGGTGGGAGGCGGGAAACCAAGGAGGGGGAGGGAAGAAGGCTCCCACAGGGTCTTATCTGATCAGCTTTATCTCCCAGAATGGGCCCTTTGAAGGCAGAGAGGCCAGAGGCTGTTTCTAGCATGGCCAGGCCTCCCCAGGGAAGTGGTCAGGGGGTGGAGGCTGGGAAGGGGAAACGCTGGCTCCTGAGGTGAGGAAAGGTCAGGTGCAGGAGTGTCTGGGCTCCAGGTCTTTGCCTGACAGGCAGAGCAGTGCTGGAAAGCTGTGGATTTAGATCTCACTCCTGCCTCGCCCTAACCAGGAGCCCTTCAGCTCCAAGGCTCTTGGGAGAAGGGGTGAGGCTTACAGGGGCAGAAGGTGCTGAGTCATGAACAGGAACCCCCATCCTTACCCCCTGACCAGAATGGCGTGGAAGGCAAGGAGCAGGCACAGGTAAATAAATAGCTTGTTTATTAGTAATATGTTACATTATTAAAGTGCATTGAGAAGAGATGCAGGGGCCGAAGCTGGAAGGCCACCAGCCCCAGGCCCTGCCCCAGGCTGGCCAGACACAGCCAGAGAAGGGCCCAGCTCTCTGCTGAAATCCATGGACAGGGCTGGGGGCAGAGCCACCCACCTGGAGAGCTTGGCCCAGGCCGTCCCTACAGGAATTCACAGTTTAGCCTAAGTTATAACATGTCCTGAGCTGAAGGTGGGAGGCTAGGAGCATGGAAGCACAGCCCTTGGGGAAGGGGGCTGAGGGGAGGGGAGGGGACCCCCCCGCCCCCCAACCCCCAATGCCAAGGGCAGAGTCCTAGAAACCTCCCCCTGAGGACCTGGCTCCTCCTTTGAAATGAACACGGTGAACCTAGGGCTCAGTTTTCTCCTTCATTCTCCCCCATCTCCCTCATCCCACCCCCTCCCGCAACCACCCCGACCGGGGGCATGGACAAATGTCCCCTTCAGACTGGGCTCCCAGGGCAGAGCCAGCTCATGCTTCTCTCTTCAAACCCATGCCCATCCCTGGACTCTCATCCCATTCCCAGGAGCTGTAGACCGAGGCCCCCCCCCCCCCATGACCCATCCCTCCCCCAGCCCCTCCCTCCCCACCCTACCCCGCATGTAGTTTTGGTATTTCATACGGATGCAGTCAGAAGTAGCTATACATGAAAGAAGCCTAACATAAAAATAGAGCTTTTTCCGTCCTTCCGTCCGGAAAGCAAACATCCTTCAATAAACATGCAACGCAGCTGCCTAGAGAGACCCAGGTCTGGCGAGGAGGTCACAGAGGGCAGCCCTGGGCCTGCAGGAACACTAGCCTCCCGAGTCCTTGCAGGAGGGAGAACGAGGGGGCGATCTGGGTCTAGCGAGTCCAGAAGGACTCGGGCCTCAGCCCTAAGGTCCAGAGATGGGGTCCCCCATTCATCTTTTTAAACCCCACTCTCTGGTCCACAGGTTCTCAGGCCAAGAGCATCACTGCATTTCATCAGTTTGAGGAGGAGTTTTTGAAAAATAATCTCCAAAAGATAGTCTTGGGTCATCAAGGCCCCAGCTTTAGAGTCACAGCCTGCGTTCTGTGGCCCTCAACACCCTCGCCCCACGGGGGCCCAACAGCCGCCTGCGGCTGGCCATCTGCAGGCCCGGTGTCCCCCGTCAGGTTTACGCAGTCCCCCTGGGAAGAAGTGGTGGACAAGGAGCTCCTGGGCCCAGCCAGTTCTGGGTGTGAGACTTTTCTAGTGCCTCAGGGCTGCAGAAGCCTGCAGCACACCCGGCCCCGTGAGACTCTAATGGACCAGCAGGCCAAGAATGAGCATGGGCAGGACACCCAGCCAGAGGCTGGTGGCCAGGGTGCAGGCGTGGCCCAGCAGTTGTGAGGTCATGGCGCTGTCCTCGCGCAGCAGCTCCCAGTGCTGAGCTTCGCGGAGGTAGGAGTCCTCCTGGGCCTCGCAGTAGTAGTGGCCATAATGGAGGTCCGTGAGGTTCTCGATGAACAGGATGCAGTTGGGGCTCTGGTGGCCGGGCTCACAGCTCTGCTCCACACTGTTCTCGTGGCGCCAGGAGTAGGTGGCATGGCGAGACTCCATGGGGCAGCTCAGGTAGTAGCGGGAGTTCTGGGCCAGGGAAACCTTCTGCAGCGGGGCCTGCTCTGGGGAGCGAGGGGGAGGGAGCCGTGAGGAGCGGCTGAGGGCTCCCAGGGCAGGCTGTGTCCTCCCACACTGATAGGGCTACAAGGCCAAGGCTTCTAAATGAACACGGGGAAACTAGCCCCCCTTCTCCTCCTTACTCTCCCCTGCCTCCCTCACCCGACTCCTTGTAGAACCCCCACACCAAGGGGGCTCCTTCCACAGGACTGTCCTGCCCCATCTGTCTGGAGCCCCCAGGACCAGACTTGGCCTCCCTCGGACAGGGCAATTGGGGCATGAATGTACCACCCGCACTGGACTGCAGCCTCTGAGCTGGGCCAGATAGGTACCTGGCTTCGGGTTGGGGCACCCCTTGTGGGGGTCGACTGGGCTGATGGACTGCAGCACTGGCCTGGAGTTGGAAGGAAGAGAGAGGCTAAGAAAACAGGAGGCCACAGCTCAGCCCCTTCCCTCTTCTCACCCCCGACCAGTAACAGCAGTGTTGCCCACCCGGAGGAGGGTCTGGCCAGAAGGGACGCCGCCCATCAAGCACCACTGCTGTGTCCACTTTCTCCTAGGAGCAGGGGGCCCAGCCAACATACTCTTGGGAGCTGTAGATGGAGACACAGCGGTCCTGGTACCAGCCGCAGTAGGGGTCGCGGGCCATGAGGCAGCCATGACAGCCCCCGGTGTAGAGTTCACACAGGTCCAGGGGTACCTGGCTCACCTCCCACTGGGAGTTCACATACAGTTTCCGCTGGAAGGAAAAAAATGACCACTCAGGTCAGGGACCCCAACTGAGTTCTAAGCCCCCAGGCTGAGGTCCAGCTGCCTGGCAAGCCCAGGGGCCCAGAGACCCTGAAAAGGACATGCGAGTCACACACAGAAGGGCTCTGTCCTCAGGTCACATTGGCCCCACAGGGCGGGTTGAGGGTGGGGAGGCTCACCCGGTCAGCGTCCAGTGACATGGCCTGGATAGCAGCCGCGCGGCGGAAGGGCTGGATCTCCAGGATGTTGAAGACAAGGCCGTGCTCCCGCTCCCCCGGCTCCAGCACCTTGTGGATGGTGCCCTTGTCTGTGGGTGAAGACCAGAGGGTCAGCAGGCGGGAGCCCCACCGCAGAGCCAGGCAGCCTCCCCCTGGGCTGAGCTGACCAGGAAAGACACAGGTGGGCAGAGCTATTTAAGTCAAGGTGAGAGTCAGAGGACTGGGGTGGGGTGGGGAGAGGACAGCATGACTGGGGAGGGTCTTAAGGGCCCAAAGATATCACAGGAAGTTTCCAAGACTGGGCCAGGGAGGCCATCCCAGGAGGCTCTGGGCTCCCCAAGGCTGCAAGGGGAAGCCGGAGCACGAAGAAGGGAAACAGCAGCCCCACGTGCCCAAGCACTGCCAAGCCTCCAGCTATACGCATCAGTTACAGTACTTCACTTAACCCCCCACTCCCCTGGGAGGCAGGTATCACCATCCCCACTTCAAAGGAAGGGAAATGAGGTCACAAAGACCAAGCAACTTGCTCAAGGTCACGCAACTGGTGACTGGAACCCAGAGCAGGCAGAACCAGACCCTTCCAACCTCTTCTGTTTCCTGGACTTTTTCATACGTGCTTTCTTTAAAATAAACCTTTTATTTTGGAATAATTTCAGATGTACTGAAAAGTCACAAAGACAGTCCAGAGTTCCCATATACCCTTCGCCCAGTCTCCCCGAAGGTTAGCATCTTGTATGACTGTGGGGTTTGTCACAGCCGAGCAGTTGACACTGGTTTGTTATGATTAAGTCGACTACAGACTTTATTGGGATTTCACGGGTTTTTCCGCTAATGTCCTTTGTCTGTTTCAGGATCCATTCCAGGATTCCATACTGCATATGCAGTCTTAGGGGATTTTTTTATTTTTCTAAAATCTTAGACTTGAAAAGGACCTTAGGTTCCACATAGGGGATCCCAAGGTCATCTACTAGGCTGCCTGCCTCAGAGCCCAGAGCTCTCTCCATTCATTCCTGTCGGGGACTAACGGGCATCCTGACCCCTGAGTCCTCCCAATCCTACCTCCCCGGCTGTCCCAGTTTCTATAATAGCCTACCTCCCTTTCCCTCCCTCCCAATTTCCCAGGGCATCACTTGCCCCAAAAAAGCAGTCAGATGATCAGATGACTGCCTGCCGGGGACATTACCTCTAAGTGTCCACGATCCCCCCTCTGCGGGTTCTGGGATGTGGTCCCTGGCTCCCTTGGCCTGACAGACTTCCAGCCCACGCACTACCTTCACACCCACACTGCCCTTCACCTCCTCCACAGCCCGGTGACAACCTCCCATAGCTTCTTCCAGCTGTAAGAGCCTCCCATTCTCTGCAGAAGGCTCAGAAAGTCCTATCTCCCATCCAGCCCCAAGCCTTCATGCTGCAAACTCCAAAACGGTATCTCTCTGATGGCCCTAAGGGAGAACCGAGACAAATGCCCTCATCACTCAAGTGCATCGGCTTCCAGGTCTGCAGAAAGGGAGCCTACAGCTGCCTCAGCCCAGGACCAGCCTGCCTTGTCCTGGCTCCTGCTCCCAGTCTTACAATGTCACCCCGCCTACACCCCAGTGCTCTATCCTGCTGGCGGGTCACAATAGTTGGGCCATCCGCTGCTAGAGCAGAGCAAGGACAGGGCTCAGTGGGTGGAGCTAGGATGAATGGAGGAGTCAAGGGGTGGTGGATCTCACAACTCAGAAGCCAAGCCTGTGAACGGGAAATTACTCTCCCCAAGACTCCTAAGAGTCAAAACACCAATGAGAACACCATGACCCTGAGAAAACCCCAAGGTGAAGCAACAGCTGGAAGTCACATGGGGCGGTATGTGCAATTGAGGGGGCTGCCTGAGGCCTAGACTACATGACCCCAGAGGTGTTAGGCACTGCGGGAGACACTGCTTTTCTGATGGCACCACTACCCAGTCCCAAGGAAGGCCTATTGCTCCCAGGGCATCTTTGCCCACAGTCTGGGACCAGGAAGTTGCTCTAAAGCCACCTCAGGGCTGTTTTCTTTACGGCCAATGATCTTCTGGGATGCAGGCTCATCTTTCAGAACGTTCTATTCTGCTTCTGGGGCCAACCAGACCCCACTCCCAGAGGGAGCCCCTCTAGGGAAGAGGAGGTGGCCCAGCAGTCCTCCGCAAGACCCTGCAAAGGCGCTGCCGTCAGGAGGCCCTTCCTCACATCTCACGAAACGCTTTGCATCCCACAGCAGATGGTTCCTCTTACTTGCATAATCTCAAAGACAGCAAGAGGAGCCAATTTCCTCACTCTGCCTAGCAGAGGCCCATAGGACACCTGGGACCAGGCCCTCCCACCTGACTTTCCACATCTCTTCCTACCATCCTCAGGAGTCAGGGTGCTGGACCAAGCTACACCCAGCTTTGCTCACACTCACCACATTTCTGCCTCTGAATCCGAGTACCTTCCAGCCTTCGATGCCCTCCTCCCTCTGCCCCACCTCCTCCAGGAAGCCCTCACTGATTGACTCTTTCACAGCTACACATATTAACTCCTGACAGCTCTTAGCCACTCAGTTCTCCCTTCCAGGTATAACTATCCAACCAGATGTTAATGACATTACTCTTTATACTCATTTTAACCAAGCAGACTGGAGAGGGGGTCCCGGGTAGCCCCTTACCTGTGGTTAGGTAAAGCACGTGGAAGGTCTCCCCATTGCTGGCGTGCATGCGGTGGACAACCACTTTCTGGTAGTGGTACTTAGAGTGGAACAGTGGTGCCTTCAGAGGCCCCATGGGCTCCACCCTCTGCACCACCTCAGGGTGACTGTCGGCCACCTGGAAGGTCTCTGTGGGTATCGGCTGCCGGTCTGGGAGGCACTGGGCAAGGAGAACAGGTCCAGATCAGTGGGGTGGCTGGGAGATGGGGTCGCGGCCTGGGCCATGGCGGGTGCCACTGCTCACCTTGCCAGGCCGTGGGTTGGGGAGGCTCGAGTGGTAGCCCTTGAGTGAGGAAGTGCAGAAGACCTTGTCAATGTCACCAAGGGAGTACACGCAGACAGCCGAGTAGTTCCTGGGGGGACATAGAGACCACCTCAGTGGGAGGCCCAGGACCGCCCACCTCCACTCACTCAGGCCAGCCCCGCACCAGATGGAGTATAACTATAGCCTTGCGACCAAGCCACCTGGCCTTCGAGCTCTGTGACAGCAGGGACTTTCCTGGAGGCCAAGGCCAGTGCCTGAGTGTTAGCAAATACCACTGAAGGAAGGAGAGAGGCAGGACAGAAAGAGGGAGGGACGGAAGTTCAGCCTAATTTCTCTCTTTTGCAATATAAAACCACAACCTGTATTCTGTCACGGAATCACTGAGTTCAGAGGTCAAGCCCAGGGCAGGAGAAATCCCAACACGCGCATCCTTGGGATGCTAATGGCCACAGAGGCCAGAACCCCGTCCTCCTCCCAGCCCGCTGGGTCCATGCACACGGGAGCCCCAGAACAGGGTCTTGGTTTCCCTACCCTGCCCCCATCCTCCCAACACACACCCTGCACTTAGGCCTGTCTTGTTTTCAATCAATGAGAGTGATTAAGAGGTGTGAATTATCAGGCACAGGCAATGCCTGAGCAGGTGTGATAGCACCCAGCACCCTGAGAGGCCTCAGGAGCCTTTTCCCAGGGCCCAGCAGCCACTCTGCGTACACAGCTGGAGGACACACAAGCCCAGTAGCCATGAGCATGCATACGGCACGTGTGCACACAGCCATCTATACAGACTCACAAACGCACCAGCATACACATCCCCCTGAGCGCTGCGTCCGCCCAACCCAGGCCCAGCAACAGCCTCGTCCCTTGAGCCTGGAATCCCTGCGCTTGCCACATCAGCCATCCCCTTGGCAGGCCCCAAGTGCTGTGACCCCCACTGGACACTCACCAGCCTAGCCCCAGGACAAGGCCACTCACCAGGGGTTGGAGAAGACGCCGTAGACCCTAGTGTCCTTCCACTGGCCGTTAGGGTCGGGGAGCAGGAAGACGTCCTGGAGCCGGTTGAAGTTCTTATTGGTGGTGGCGTCACTGCACACCAGCATGGCTTTCAGGAAGGTGTTCCACTTGGAGACTGACAGTGAACTCTCACCACCCTGGTCCCCCTGGAAGGGAGGAGAGGAGGGGGAGGTCCCTCAGCACCTGCCTGGGCTACCCCATACACCCGGGGCACCTGATGCCAGGAAGACCAGCACCCAGGCTTCTGAGGAGGAAAAGAGGCCCTGCAAGGGGCCAGGACCTGCCAAGGGGCAAGGCTGGGCCGCCCCACAACTCAGGCCAGGCTCCAGGTGGCGGGCCTGGCTGACCCAGGGCACAGGGCCCACAGTGGGGACCTGCAGGGTGCGGGGGTCAGGTCCCCACCGAGCACACTAGCTCAGACACACGTCTGCCCACTCTTACACATTCACACTCACACACATGGCACAGTCCTACACAACTCAGCATCTTCACACAGGTGACACACACAACGTCAACACACTCTTGTTCCCATGCATATGCCCGTACACACTCTCCATGAATACACACCTGTGCACACCCTCACACATGCACATGATCCCAACCATCACTACCCATTCACAGATGCACCGACCCGCCTGTGCACACCCTCTTCCTCCCACAGTCCCACAGACTCCCTCGCACACTTGCACACACACAGGGACTCACACACTCACTCACTCCTGTTCAGGCACAGACACACTCGCTTGCCCACCCTGCTCTGGCTCACCCTGCACAGCTGGGCCACTCGGGACACGTTGAGCGGGCCTCGGGATTCTTGTCAGGGTTGTCCTCTCGGAAGAAGTAGTAGATCTTGTCATCATAGGCCTGGTCTTGGTGCACGATGGTGGCCTTGATGAACTGTGGGTCTGCCGGGGACAGACATGAACGGGTTTGAGGCCGGGAGCCTCTCAGAGGACCCAGCCTCCGAGTCTGCATAAACAAACCCACATCCAATCACAGCAGGAATAAACTTCAGAATGCCAGGTCCAACACCCCAAGGGGGCCGAGACTCTGCACCCCCACCCCTCACCTGTTTTGCCCTCTCCTACAAAGATGTCATTGGCCCAGGAGCAATGACTTCATGCCTAGGGACTGGGAGGAGTCCCTGAGGCCCTTTATGTCACCTCTGCCTAATTGGCAGAAGAGGGAGTGGGTGTGGCTCCACATGAGCTCAGCAGAAGGACACGCTGTGGCTCCCGGGGACCCCGCACTGGGTCTGGGGCTTCCTCTGATTTGTCTCCAGAGGGTGTCAGGCCCATTCTGCCCCCACATCTTCACCTCTGCTATCCCCTGCTCCTGGCCAGGCCCACCTCCTTGGCTCTCTTGTCTCAGGGCTGCACCCCAGCTCCCACTTTCCTGATGGCCTGTGGCCCCAGTGGCCCTCAGGGAGCCTCCCGAGAAGCATGAGGACCCCTGAGCGTTCACACACCCTCGTCGGCCCGCCCAGCCAGCCCAGTGGGATCTGACTCACTCTGCATGACGGTGTCACTGGTGTACAGCTCGATCTCACCCTTGATGCGGCGGAACCTAGGGATCTTCCCATTATACTCCTGCTTCCGGATGGTAGAGTACACCTCGTCCCCTGGGCACAGTGGAGGGCCACAGATAAGTGCACGCAGCTCTTGGAAGCCCCTCCACGGGGCCTGGACCAGGCACAGAGCTGACCACCCTCCCCCAGCCCAGCACAGCTGCCCTCAGGGCACCCGCATGCTCCAGCCTCGGCCCTACCGTCAAATGGCCCTACCATCAAACAGAACCAGGGAGTTCTCATCCGGGCTGAAGGGTGCATAACCTTTCCTCTCCCCAAGAAACTCCACAGAGTCATTCACCTGAGGGAGACCAAGAGGGTCAGAATGCCACGTGGTCCCATGGTCATTGCCTTCCATGGGTGCCAGCTGCTCAGCCAGGGTCCCCATCCTCCCAGGAACTCTGTACAAGACGAGACCAGCCTCAGAGCGCTCCCCCTCCTCCTCCCACCTTGAGGGGCAGAAGCCCACCCAGACAAGGGTGAGCTGACCAGGCACACAGGGAGGGGCCTCCTCACCAGGATCCAGCAGCTGGGGTGCCGAGCATTGGTGCCACAGGCCAGCAGCCCTTCGTTCTGCTTCTCCAGGAGTGTGATGTAGTTCCCACAGTCCTGCCAGGAAAGGCAGAAGGCAAGAAGTTGGTCGGAGGCCCTGGCAGGCCTAGCACTAGGACCCTCAGTCTTGGGAAAGAAGGCTTCAGAAATCTAAGCCCAGGAGGTATCTCTAAGGAGAGCCCGAGTGGGTGCAGTTGACTCCCACCCCTCTAAAAACAGAGGACAGGTTTAGGGAAGGAGTGTCTCCTGCTCAGGCCAGGAACCCTAGGACAGGGCTGCCTCTCTCCTCCCGGACTGCGGCTCCCAAGACAGAGCCAGGCCTCCTTCCTCAGACTCTTAGGGACTTTTCCAAGGGGCCCAGCCTGCTCTCTGCACTCCCTTTTCCACACTCACCTGCTTGTCCCGGCAGGACCCCTTGGTGGAGCCAATGTTCACCTGGGGAAACAGGGAGGGGGGATGTGAGTCCACCTGCCAGGGGCAAGATGCCCCCAACTGCTTTCCATGCATCCTCAGGATGGGCTCGTTTGACAGATGAGCAATTAAGGCTTCAAGAAGGGGAGTGATTTACCCAAGAACACACAGGCTACTCAGCCTGATACCCAGAGCCAAAGCCCAGAGCTCACGGGCCAGCCCAGAAATCTCACAAGACAGGGTCACAGGGTTTGGGAGGCCGGCTTCCTGCTAGGCCTCCCTAGTCAGCGCTCCCCACCTGGCCAGGCCTGTTAGTTCCATGCCTGTCTCTACATCACTCCAGCACCCAGGCCAGTCAGGACCACTTTCACGGAGCCTTTCCCCAGACACCACTTATGGCGGTAAGCACTTATGTGCTTATAGGGGGCTGACCAGTTCTAGAAGACATGCCAGCTCCCCCGGATTCCCTGAGGCCTCTCACCAAGGCCAGAGAGGAGATAAGATGGGGAAAGGGACTTCCTGGTGGTTCAGCGGTTAAGAATCCACAGGCCAATGCAGGGGACACAGGTTCAATCTCTGGTCTGGGAAGACCCCACATGCCACAGAGCAACTAATTTTGTGTGCCCGTGTGTCACAACTACCGAGCCCATGCCCTAGAGCCCGTGCTCCAAAACAAGGGAAGCCGCTGCAAGGAGAAGCCCGCGTTCCGCCACAAAGAGCAGCTCCCACTTGCCTCAACGAGAGAAACCCTGCACGCAGCAAGGAAAACCCAGCTCAGCCAAAACAATCAACCAGTCAGTCAATCAAAAGAAGATGGGGAAGGAAGAAAGAGAAGCGGGCAGGAGAGGGTCTAGGCTCACCGTGCGCACGGAGGCGTTCCTGCCCTTGGAGAAGTCAAAGACATAGACTCTGTTGCGTCCGCCCACCCACACGGAGGAGCTGCCTGGCTCGTGGAAAAGCACCGTGTGTGGCTCAGTTGAGCCGAAGTCCACATGGTCCTGCCCTGCATGGCCTAAGGAAAAGACAATAGGCAGAAAATGTTGAGGCTGGAAGATCCCGGCCCGCCCTCCACGCACACCGCATCCACC
Source organism: Bos mutus (assembly GCF_027580195.1). NCBI lineage: Eukaryota > Metazoa > Chordata > Mammalia > Artiodactyla > Bovidae > Bos > Bos mutus. Next base: position 33,390,077 of record NC_091637.1, on the reverse strand, counting down.
GAGCTGCGAGGGCTTGGAGCTGGCTATGGAGACACTGGACTCAGAGCTGTGAGCAAGAAATGAGAGGAGCCCTCTGGTAGGGGCTGGCAACCAGCTGACCTCACCCCAAAGCCAAGGCCCCTACCCTACAATATGTGTGACCTCAGAGTCAGAACAGAATTTAAGGACCCCTGGGGAGAACCACCCCCCCCACCCCCCCCCCACACACACACTCTGCTGCTCCCAAGAGGGCTGGGCTTGGAAAGGAGGTCCCCAACTCTGCTCTGAGGCTCTCTGCTGCCTAGGACAGAGCAAGCAGTCACCTCCACCTCCCTCAGGTAGTAAGGCCTCTAAGAACCCCATGGACAGTTCAGGCTCGCAGGAATCACTTTGCTCAGAACCCTCTCCCCTCCTTCAGGAGGCCCTCTCTGACCCTTTCCAACCTACCCTATCCCCTGAGTGAGCAGGTCAGTAAGGATCAAGAGCCAGAAAGGAATCTTAATGTCCAGTTCCTCCCATTTTAGAGATGGAAATACAAAGGTCCAGAGAGGGGCAGCCCAAACTCACATGGGCAGTAGCAGGCCAGGGACCAGAGCTTCTGCCCCAAAGCTGGACTCTGCCCTGGACTGCCCTGGCCTGGTTTCACAAGGATGCCAGCTCACTCCCGGGGGGATGACCAGCCCCTACTTCCCCGCAACTCTGGGATGGGGGCCCTTCACGGAGCATAGCCTGGGCCTTTAAGTAGAAGGGCTGATTGGGACAGTTTTGCCCAAAAAAGAAACCTTCTGCAGCCACTGCCTCCGGGGAGAAGATGTCTCATCTCCGGTGACATCGCTGAGGTCGTCCTGGTTGCAGGGCTAAATTACAGGAATGGGACAGCCTGTGGCGGCGCCCCCAGCAATCAGCCATAACTAGCATCATCCCACCTCCGACCAGCCCGTGCCCTCAGCCTGATCACTGTTTATTCAGCTGCAGCAAACTCAAGGGCAGCAGGCAGTGACACCCAAGCAGGACACCCTCAGCCCAGACAGAAAAGAACTGCCCTGTCCTTGACTTTGCCCCCAGTCCCTCTTGAGCCATTCCTCCTGATTCTGCATTCAGCAGGGACAGAGCGCCCTATCCACCCTGCAACGCCCACCCTCTCCATTCTCACTCCCTTTCCTTAAGATACATTCTTGCATGGCCAGGTCACAGGGGCAAGAGGGCTATTCTCAGACTCCACCTCAGCTGTGGCCCAGCTCACTGTATAGAGGCCAGAACCAAGGGCCTTCAGGGACACTCTAGCTCAAGGTCGCATTGGAGGCAGGAGATTCTGGCTCATTCAGACTGAGTGTCGGTAGACAGGAACGTTCACGAAGACGCCAGCACTGCGGGCCACAGAGAAACGCTGAGCTCACGGCCCTTGGGTTCACCTGGTGAGGGCTCACCCAGGGCTGGCAGGCTCCCCTTCCCCAGCAGCTGGGATAAAATTAGAGTGTTAGAGGGCTGGGGAGAGACACAAGGTTTTCCTGACTCAGCACCCTGGCTCCGGCTCCCCTTTCTCCCGCAGCCTGAGCAGCCACCACCAGCCCTGCAGCCTAACCCGGAATCGAGACAGTCTGTAGCCCCGGCTCCCCACCTACTCCCCGAGACGGCCAGGCGGCCAGAAAAAGCTACCTGTCTGGGCCTGAAGGCACAGGACTGGAACCTGAGATCTGAGGCCTTCCAGAGGCCAAAAGGGAGGAGCCCCAGGCTCAGGTCACACTGGCCACCTCCAAACAGTCACCTCAGCTCACGGCCTCAGAGGAGGGGTCTGCACAGCCAATGCTCAGCCCTAGTCGTGGAGGAAGGGGCACAGGAGGGGCCCCGAGGGAGCCTGTGTCTGGGGTCACAGGGCCATGCAAGTGAGGAAGAGACTAGTCTGATGGGAAACAGCCTGGGCGGTCTAGTCTGATGGGAGAGCCGTGGCCTGGCCCTGGAGAGCAAGCTCTGCAGGGAGGCCCCGCCCTACCCTGGAACCCAGGTGGAGGGGTGAAACAGCCACACCAAAGCAAGTCTCCATGGCGCTCAAGCAAAACTGGTACAGACCCCGGGCTGCTCACAAGGTATCGCTGAGAACACACAGGGAGGGTGAGGGCTGCATGGAGGCTGAGGGGCTGCTGGATGTGTATGGGGGTGCTGCTGGGTATAGCATGACAGGACAGCCCTGCACAGATCTGCAAGCGTGAGCCCCGCTGCGCTCAAATCCTGGCTGTGGCTGTCGGGGTCGGGAGTGAGAGGGAGGCAGGAACTGCTTACCTCATCTTAGGGAAGAAACAGGAGCCCAGGAGCATTGCCTCCCTTGACCCCGAGGCCCCTGCCCCTCCCAGCTCTGCGCCTGGTGATGTGTATGGGGGAGATGGCACCAGCTCGGCCCCAGGACGAGGCCTTGGCTCTTTCCCTACCCAGCCCGGCTCCCGCACTGCCTGAGGCCCTCAAAGGGCCTGATTGTGCAGGGGAAGTGTCTGAGCGGCAGCAGCTCGATGAATACATGAAAGGAAGCTTTGTTCAGGTCACAGGAGCGGGGGCTGGGGGGCTCAGGGGCAGGAGGGCTGCCTGGAAGTGAAGGCAGCACCAAGTCTTGGAGGCCAGGATCTGTGGCCCCTTGGCACCAAGAGGGGAGGGGGTGGCATTCAAGGCTCCACTCCAGCAGGGGTTGAGCAAGGCCGGGGCCTGCTCCTAAAGAGATTCAGTTTTGCATCCCTAAATATGTCTTCTTGCTTCCTTAGGAATCCAAAAGGATGGAGAAGGCAGACAGACCTATGCTAGATGGGTCAGAAACAGGCAGCAAGAGAATTCTAGGCAGTGGAAACAGCCTGAGCAAAGGTGGGGAAGCTGTGTGGTGGGTAGAGAGACTAAAGAGAGGAGAATGGGAAGGGGGGCTGAGGCCCCCAGGTGGTGATGGGGAAGGGCAAGGCAGGGGACCAAGGCTACACCAACCCGCGCCCTTCAGTCTCCGGAGCTGCCTTCTCTTTCCAATGAGCAGGGCCAGGATCCAAAGAGCCTCCTCTCCTCCAGCGTCCCCCCCACCCCAGGTCGCCCTGTCTGACCAGCACCACGCCCCCCCTCCCCACTTCCTATCCTGGAAGTCTAAAAGGAGCACCGTCTGGCACCGTGTCTCCCCCCTCACTCCCCAGCCTGACGCATTAGTGGCTGACTAAGTGGTAGCTAAAAGCTCCCAGAATAACCAGGGGTTCAGGCAGGGGAGAGGGCTAGGGACACACGGGATAGGCATGGCCCCAGAGGCAAGCCAGGCACAAGCCCCCTACCCCCATGTGATTCTTTGCCAATCCTGGCTCCTTCTGGACCAAGAAAGGGCACACTCAGGCTGCCCTGTACCCAGCTAGACTCCGTGGCCCCCTGAGCCCCCACCTTCCTCACTAGGCCCAGCACCAGATAGAAATGAGGGTCAAGAAGATGGCCGGGTGTCAGGGGGGCAGCCCTCCCCCATCAGGCCCCCAGCCAGGCCATCCCTGGGGCTCAGATCCTGTGGGAACCAATCAGACCTGACCCCTCTGGTGGCCCCCACCCTCCCAGCACAATACCAGCAACCGACTGTCTGGGACAAGTGTGACCTTCTGTGGAGGGGGTTTTCCTAAAGCGGGGCTGCCTGCTGGAGCATCATTCTTCCTCATCAGCCCTGGGTGCTGTCACCCTCTGGTCCTCACCGTCCCCGCATCCTCACTGCCCGTGAAAGAGGGCTGCTCAGGGGAGGGGGAGTGGTCGCTAGGACGGGGGGCAGTGGCATTATCTGCGAAGGGAGGAGCAACAGGGGAAGGGCCCACAGTCGGTCTGGACAAGGACAGCCTTCCAAGCTGACCTACTGACCCGACAGGCCTTGAATGCTAACCTCAAGGAGCCCTTTGAGAGAAGGCATGGGGCGGGCTCCGAGAATGGCAGGAATGCAGTATCCAGCAGGGAGTGCCTTCAGCAGGCAGCCAGGGAGGCCCGGGCACAGGGCAGGAGCCAGTCCACCCTCCGACTGGAGGCCCAACCACAGCTGTCAGGAGCCTCCTCCCATAGTCGGGCCCCACCCTGGATCACCAGACCCACCTCATACCCTCGCCAGAGGAAGAAGAGGGAAGGCCCACACAGGGCCCAGGAATTAGCCCTCAGGCTTGCCATCCTGTGGAAGCCCACAGGTCAAGGAGAAGGGAAGGGAACAGTGGCTGAGCTGAGGGGCCCGGGGGCCAGAGAGACGGTGCCACTGGCCCAGGACACAGAACAAGGGGGACAGAGCAGGGCCAGGCAGCCGCTCAGGTTTCCGGAGCTCATCGCCCTGCTCCAGCCCAGGACCACAGCCTGGACTTCGTGAGAGCATCCTGATCTTCAAAAGCCGTCCATCCCCTTCTCTCGGCTGCCCTGTGTCATCTCCTGCTCTCTACCCAACATTCCCTTGCTGGCCAAGGGAAAAGTCACTGACCTGGTAACTAGAGGGATCGCCCACCCACCATCCTTTCAGGTAGGACTCTGAATGACAGAAACCTTTCCACTGAAAGAGGTGAGGGGCAAAGGAACAAATGTCTCATCATCGTTGCCTCTCGCAGAGTGGCAGGGAAGAGGGCCCGGGAAGCCACTCCTTGTATCCAGAAGCCCAGTTTATGGGATGGCATGGGCCTGTGCTAAGGAAGGGTTGTGCTGTTGGGGTGCTGCCGACACTCAGCAAGGCAGGGCTCCAGACAGCTGCCACAGAGTTGGTGTGCTGGGGCAGGTGGCACCCCTGAGGCGGTACTCAGGGTCATGGGAGGGGTGCCTCACTTTATCAACCATGGGAACAGTGAGTTGTGTGCTGAGCCACAGGGGAGGGTCTTCCCACCCACCAAGGTCAGCCGTGGGTGGCAGGGAAGCATACCTCACGTACGGACTCAGCCCAGGTTCTCTCTGTGCTCCCTGTGGCAGCCAGGTGGCTGGGTGGCCGTGACCTGACCAGGGACTGGGCCTTCCTGAGTGTGGCTTCCTCCTCAGTGGATTGGAGGGGCTGGTACTCGCTAAGGTCTAGGCTTTATGACCCACCGTGACTTAGCAGCAGCAGCAGCAGCAGTGACTCTTGGAACAAAACACTCGGGGTTAAGCTTGGGGGCATTTAGGGGAAAGCGTGGGGTTGTGAGTACTGGATAAGTCAGAGACGGCTTTCTGAAGGCGCAGGCAGCAATGAAACCACATCCTCATCTACCTCCACCAACTAGCTCACCAAATCCCCCCAATCACCCTGCAAAGAAGGCAGGAGAGCACCTGCATGCCCATTTTACAGACAGGAAAACTAAGGGCCTTCCACGCCACCAAGGGCCGTGTGCTCTCTGCACTGCACCACTGTTCTCGAAGGACCAGAAGGCTTGGCCTGCTGGAGAGACCAGCTTGGGCAAAGACTTGAAGGTAAGGAGCAGTGTGGAGAATACACTGAGTGTGTGCTGGGGGCAGGGCTGAACCAAGATAGATTTGGGGGCTCAGGGAAGGCTAGCACAGAGGCCCAGCCAGACAGGGGAGGAGGCTCCAAGCCCAGGGAAGGCGGGAAGCCACGTCCTGTCCAGATTCTGCCTGGATTCCACCGGTTCTTCAGCTCAACAGGTTCTAAAAGCCCCAGAGTGAAGCTGAAGTCAGGTGGTGGCTCTTTCAAAGGAGAAGATAGGCAGAGGCCCTGGGCCTGCCCTTGGGCCCAGGGCCAGAGTAGGGATCAGGGAGAGGGCAAAGGATGGCTAAACCACCCCAAATGGGAGGAGGCAGGCAGGACAGGGGGCCTTGAGAAACAGAAGGTTCCTTAGCTCAGCCTAAGCCTGGGCCAGAGGGGAAGGAGGGAGGGGTCAGAGAGCAAGGGCAGCCAGCCAGCATGGGCAGTTAGGGAGAGCTGGCAGGGGCCAGGCTGCCAGGGCTGCATTCATCAGCAATCAGAAATGCCAAAGGGGGAGATGACACAGACAACAATGATACCCCCACCTAACTGTTTCACAAAATTTACTAAGTGCCGGGCAGTACTCGAGTGTCAGATGTATTAACTCATTCAATCATCACTGACCTCTTCGAAGGCAGTTTCTTTTATTATGCCCTGTACGTTCTACAGATGAGGGCAGCCAGACACAGAGAAGTTGAGTAACTTGTCCAAGATCACCCAGCTCACTGGTGGTGTGGAGGCTGACACTCAGGCAGACTGAGTCTGAAATCTGTGTTTATAACACTGGGCTCCATAGGTGAGCCCTTGGAAGCTTCTAGGTCAGCCTCTCTCATACAAATGAGGAGACTGAGGACCAGAGAGGGTGGAACCGGGTCAGAGGCTACTTGCCCGATGAATGCCTGACCTCTCTCCACGATGCCCTAAAGAGAGTGTGTGTAAGCGAGCGTGGGTGTGCAGGCCTGAGGGAGGCAGGGACTAGGGACCTGGGCGTGTGTGCCGCACTGCATGCTGACCAGTACACAAGCATCCCATGATCTCTGCCCAGAATAGCACAGTGCAGTGTGGGCAGGCTATAGCGAAGGGAGGGTGTGCTCAGAGACCCTTCTTTACCATCCAACCAGCCAGGCTCCCGCCCAAACTGCACTGGTTAAAAAAACAAAACAAAACAAAACACTGCTTCTACCTCCCAACTCAAGAACCCACCACGGGTCCCAACTGCCTGTTGCGGCAGGGCCCAACTCCTCTGCTGGGCAGTCAAGGCCCACCCGTCTCTGCTCCTCTCCGCCTCCCACTTCTATCCCTTCGCTTGTGCTCTCCCTTCCCGACCGCCTTTCCCCTTCTCCCTGTGCTCACGGTCTTACCTGGGCTTGAAGATCTAGCCTCAATCCCCGTCTCCCACCCGCTGGCTTCAGGAAGTGTCCCAGACTGCTCCAGGCCTCACAGTTCCGTCCTGCCTCTGACCTTGTGCTATACACCATCTGGCACACACCATCTTCTCTCAGATCACACTGTTTGGTGGAATTTCACCTGGACTGTGGGGTCCTGAAGGTGAAGCCCAGTCCCCGGGGCCAATCCAAGGTCAGGACGGGCAAGTGTGGGCAGCTGAGGACGTTAAAAAGCAGCAGGACTAGGGTAGGCCAAACCCCAAGGTCAGACTCGGAGACACCTTAGGACAGGCTCCTGGGCCATCGACAGGGTACCTTACTCCCTCACTAGGCTGGCAAAGAGCCCCGGGCCCAGAAGACAAGGATACAAGCAGCAATCTATGCCACATTCTGCTCCACTCCACGTCCCTGCTTCTCTGTCTAGCCTGGCTCTTCCTCCTCCACCAGGCAGTCGTCCCTGGTTGCACCACCCCACACTGACCCTTCCTGCTCTCACTTCCTGTCCCCAGTCCTTGGCTGCACCAGGCTCCTGACCTCCCCAGGTGCCCTCTCTAGTCACAGGCTGCAGGCCCACCTCTCCAGGTACCAGCAGGCCCTCCAAGGACAAACCCAGAACCTCTCCTCTGCCCTCACCGGAAAAGAGACGGAACACAGACCTAGGCACAGAGCGGGGACTAGCTGCCCCCCTTCGTGCAGGCCGCCCCCAGGGGTGCTGGGTTAGAGCCCCACCCCTGACTGACAGAAGGGGTGCGGACATGCGGCAGCCTCAGCCTAATCCCCGGCTGCCGTGACGGTTAAACCCCGATTAGTCCATACCGTGACACAGATCAACCTGCTCCCAGGACCTGAGGCCCAGCTGCCCCGAGGAAAAGACCAGAAGAGTGCGTGGAGCTGGCCCAAATCCAAGGTCCTGAAGGGAGGAGGTCAAGCTGCTAAGGCTCCCAGGAGCAGATAGCCCTGGGGCAGGGAGAGTCTGGGTCCAGCTGAACTGGAAATGGGGTTGGGGAGCCATAGCATGAAGACAGACAGACAAGTGGAAGGAGGCCAAGAGCTGAGGCCAAGGACAGTCTTGGGAGGAAGACACTGCCCTGGTCCCGGCTCTGCCCATCTCACTGGGTGATGCTGGGCCAGTCCTGGCTTCTCTGGCCTCAGTTTCCCCATCTGTGGAATGAGTGGTTAGCCCAGTTGACCTCTGACGTTTGTTTTCTGACATCAGGCTGCATGAGTTAGTCATCCAAGAAGGCTCCTTGGAGGAAGTGAGATCGAACCAACAGAAAGAAGGAGGGGGTTGAGTTGGGAGCTTGGAGGAATGACCAGCAGGGCAACAAGCAGCAGGGCAATGGCCTTGAGGCAGGAGAGCATGGGGAGTGGGGAATGCTGAGGGAAGATCTGTGGCCAAGGTGGGGTTGGGGTGCAATAAAGGGCTTGGAGGCTGACTGACCATCGGGAACAAGAAAGGGATGGATGAAACAGTCCCTCACAGCCTGGGCTGGCTAGGAAAGGGAGAAGCCCAAGTCCTCTGACATCTGGGGACCACAGTCCCTGCTCCAGGAGGACCCCCTTCCTCCCCCACCCTTGGAGAGAGGTGGCTTCCGGGGCAGCCAGGACTGGCCAAAAAAGGAAACCAAGAAAGGAGGAACCAGAGCTGTCAACTAGAGCAGAGGAAGTGCTGTCAGCCCCTTGTGACAGCTAGACTGCCCGGCAGTGGCACCGGGGGTGGAGGATAGGACGTCAGCTGGGGTCTGCTCTGAAAACTCGGGGGCCACCCACTCTACCACTGCCCCTTGAGGGCCACTGGGTCCCACCCCGGAGGCTGAGCCTCGGCTTCCCACCTGCACATCAGGGGTCCTGACCCAGCCTTCCTCAAAGAAGGGCGTCCTGCTCTCCCTGCTTCTCCCACGCGCCCAGCCTGGGTAGTGATCCACCCCCGAGAAGGAGGTGAAGGTTCCTGGAAGTGGAAGCTGGGCAGAGGAAGGCCATCTGCACCTCCCACACCAGCAGGGCCTGGCTGACGCTGGGCGAGCCCCTCAGCCCGTGAAGCATCTCTGCTGAGGACTGGGCCTCCTCACCCGGAAAGCACCTGTGGTCAGGAGCCAGCAGGAAAGCTCTGGGGTCCCTGGACCCTGCCCCAGCTTCCCATCAGGGAGCTACGACACAGGGAGGTCTTCTCTGCCCACCATGGTCCTTTCTTCCTACTGCTGGGCTAGCTGTGGAAGGCCAAATGGCCTAGCTCAGACATCCCCCTCCTACAAGAAACCCTCCTGGAGCCCCTAGGCCAGGCTGACTCAATGTTCCTCCACACAGCTCCTTGCCTCTCCTTCATCCTAGTTGCAAGTTCTGGGGTCTGAAATCCTGTCATACCTGGGTACTTCCTCCTGTCCCTCCCCTCTCAAGCTGGCTCCTATTCCACGTACCATCCTGAGCTATCACCTCTTCCAGGAAGCCTTCTCTGATTGTGCAGACTGGATTAGGTACCTCCTTGACCCCCACAGCTGTCCTCTGTGACAGGCCCTGACACGCTGCATTGTAACTGCAGCTTGACTTGCCTATTTGTCTCCTCATCTACACAGAGAAGCCTATGCACTCATCTAGTTTCTCATCCCTGGTTCCCTAGGCCCAGGACCTGCACAAGGTTGGCCCCAGCAAATGATAAATGCCAAAAATACTGAATTACTATGCTCACCCCAGGAGTTACAAACCAAATGAGCCATTTCCTCCAGCTGATCAGCCATCAACTTATGAGAGAAAATGATAGGAAAGAACAGAAAACTAAAGGAGTTCCCCTGACTTCCCAGGTTTTGGTTTCTCCTCACTGCTTGGGTTTGAAGAAACCACTACAGCCTCCACCTGCCCCAGAAAGGCAAGGGATTAGTGTTCTGACAAGGATGTGCTCAGTCGCTTCAGTCATATCCAACTCTTTGCAACTCTATGGACTGTAGCCCGCCAGGCTCTCTGCCATGGGATTTTCCAGCCAAGAGTATTGGGTGGGTTGCCATGCCCTCCCCCAGGAGATCTTCCATGACCCAGGGATTGAACCTTCATCTCCTGCATTGCAGGTGGATTCTTTTATCACTGAACCACCAGCTCCTTCCTACATCTGCTTTGGGCTTCCCTGATGGCTCAGCGGTAAAGAATCCACCTGCAATGCAGGAGATGCAGGTTCAATCCCTGAGTCATGGAAGATCCCCTGGAGGAGGGTACGGCAACCCACTCCAGTATTCTTGCTTGGGAAATCCCACGGACAGAGCAGCCTGGCGGGTTACAGATCACAGGGTCGCTAAAGAGTCAGACACGATTTAGCGACTAAACAATACCTGCTTTGGAAATTTGAGGAAACTGAAGCTCAGAAAAAGTCAAGCACTTGCCCAGAGACACACAGAAAATCATCAGAGCTGGGTCCAAAACCAGGCTTCCAACTTCCCATCTCTTTCTCCCTCATCATGGTCATCTTGGGCCAGTGCCAGATCTCTTACATCCCAGCCTACTCTTAGAATCTTCATTATTCAAGAAAGGGGGACCACAGAGCTAGCAGGAAACTCCCGGTGACATCACCAAGCATTTCTCCCAGCTTAGAAACTCCCCTTCCTCCTGGGACTTGTCCACCCTACCCCAGCCCTGTTCTGCAAGGGGAGTTCACCTTGAAGGTGATGAATACATCTGAGTCCCCAAGGGGGCAAGGATTTCCACTGGAAATGGTGATGCTTGGGGAGCCCCAGCTGTGACCTCATCCCCTAAAGGAGGTGACAAACAACCCCCCACCCTGGGGAGTGGCCCCATAATGGCTCCCCCAGCAGCTGCCAAGTCAACAATAACATCCTGTTTTTTAACTGGACAAGGGAGATGGCAGAACCAGCTGGATAAGTGGAGACTGCGCTCTGTTTCTTGCTGTGGACGAGCTGGCTCACCTCTGACCTTGGAGATCAGGGTCTTCTGGGTCTTCTCCATCTCCTTCAACCAGGGATGGAATAGGAGAGGGGTACACAAGCATGCCCACCTCCTGCCTTCACCTGCAAACCACTCCCCACCAGCTCCTGCTGCAGGGAGGTCAGGTCCACAAAGTCACACCCTTGACTGGCCCCTGTCTCAGTGACAGCTCTAGGGGGAAAAACTCCAGAGCCCTGACAAGCTCTGAGGGTCAGAGACAAGTACAGAGCTCAAGGGCAACTGGCAGGTCAGTACTAGCACATCCCTTGCTCTGTCCAGAGCTGCTCTGGGCCAACCTTTATCAGACTGGAGAGGCATCAACCCCCCTGACAAGAGCTGGCCGGGACCTTCCCAGAACTCCCGTATCTAATCATCCCCTAGGACTGGGAGGTTCAAGTGGCAGAAAATAAATGACAGAGAAAGATCCCTCTATATTCATTCCAGTCCTCACACTTGTCCTGGCTTATAATTAAAACCCCAGTTTAGGCCTCACGGAAAAGCAGCTCCAGAACCACCATTATCCTTGGTCTAGTCATTCCTGGAGGCCGCCGTCCCCATTCCTTCACCCCACTGGTATACAGGGACCTAGGCCTCCAGCAAGGCTGGGAGGGTCCTCCTCTCACCCTACTCCTGGGTTCGCCCTGCCCAAGCCCATTCCTGTCCGACTGCCATGTGTCACTCCATGGGAAATAGGAGGCAGCTGTCAGCCAGGCATACCATTACCAGCTGGTGGTCCTGGGGGACAGGTGGATGGCAGGGTTTGTCTGGCCTGTGGGGTGCCTGGCACCAGCGAAGAAGACCACAGATTGCCCTTGGCCATGAAAGGTGAGGGGCTGGCAGACCCAAGTTGGGGGTCAACAGTGCATTACCCAAAAGAGGGCATGGCCATTGTGGCTACAATAGTGAACTGCATGCAGCGGAGAGAGCACTTTGGAAAGTGGGTAAGAGGACAGAAATCAGTTTTAAATAGCCTCAGGGTGGGAACTAAGTGCCCGACGAGAAGGGAAGGCAGCATTAAGTGCTAAAAGGTGGGTGTGCATTAAGTATGTGTGTGAAAGGGTATCTTGGGAAGACTGGGGGATGGGGAAAAGCGAACCAAAGGCAAGGGGTTTGGCACAAGGGGAGATTTCAGAACACTCTGGCAGGGGGAGATTTTAGAACACTCACACGTGGCCATCATCCCCTTCAAAGCGCACAAATGCCGTGCTGTCCAAGACAGCTAAGCAGACTGAGGAAAGACAAGGATGCTGAGAAGGAAGAGAGAGCCCAGGATGGAGCTGGTATGACTGAGGGGCATGTTGGTGTCCACCTTAAGTGGACAGTCAGGGGTCCAGATGCCCCACTCCACTTGCACCAGGAATATCTTTGTCTGGGTAGCAGAGCTGGCCCCCAGAGTACCCACTTCATGGCCAAGAAACAGCCTAAATCTTTCTCCACTTCCTAACTCAGAACAGGCTCTGGTCCCTGCCAGATCAGAGCCCCCTTTCTGCAATGTGAGCTCACACAATGCACAGTGACCTTGGGCGAGTCACATTCCATCCACTGCAGCAGCAGTTCAGGCCACTTGCTTTTGGAGTGGGTTTTTCTTTTTTCTCTCTCTCTCTGCTAAGAATACCTGCCCCAGATAATGCTCAGGCTCTGGCAATCCCTGCAAACCGCCTCAGGCATCAAAGAGCTCCCGGAGGGGCCAAATCTACCAGCCCCCCAACCCCCACTGCCGGTCCACCACCACCGCAGGGGGGCCGCGCCGACGCCGAACATGGGGACAGAGCCCAGTGGTAGGGGGGTGGGGAAGCATTTTTGTGCATTGCAGAGGAGGGGAGCTCAGCCCCTCGAGGCAGAAAACCCCTCAAACCACCCAGCTGGTTTTCCGACCCACGTACAGTGGTCTAAACTGAGGCGCCACTGGGGGAGACTCCGGTCCCCCAAGTTCACATAATCAGGAGGGCCTAAAAGCTGCACTCCTCCTCCAGATCCTCTACCTGGGGGTCCCAATGGCCGCGCCCCACCCATCGGGCACTGCCCCCACGCTGGCGCCGAGCCCTGTGACAACTGCCACGTGCGGACAAGGGGGGAGCGGCTGGTCCCAGCACTGCAGAGGCAGCGCCCGGGTGCCCAAAGCCTCCGCACCGCACCTCGTCCGGGCTCTCCACAGGGTGCCCACCCCTTTACCCGGCCCGCGCTTGGGGCCGGGGCGGGGGGCGGGGGCAGGCAGCGGGGTCTTTGTTCCCGCAGCCCGAGCGCAGCGGCGGCGGCAAAGGGTCCGCGCCCCCTTGCCGGCCCCACTGGCTCCCCCGCACGCAGCTAGAGCCCGCAGCTCTGGAAGATAGAGCCGGGTGGGGGCCCGGCGGGAGAAAGGATCCCCCGCACAGAGGCCCGGGCGCTGGAGGACTGGAAGTGCCTAGGGCCGAGAAGAGGGCCCTCTCGTCCCCCTGCACCCGGCCGCTGCAGCTCCCGGCTGCGGGCGGACTTGGAGCGACTTAGCTGGGCTCCGGCCCCCGCCGCTCGCTCGCCGCAGCGTTACAGCCAGCTCCGGTGTGGCCGCGCGCACATTCACACACTCACCCGGACCCACACGCTACCGGCGGGGACAGCCCGGGACCCACAGAGCCGCGCGCACGCACTCCCTCCGGTGCCGCACACTCCGCACCCGCCCCGCGCGGCACTGGATCCTGCGCCCGCAGCTCAAGCGGCGCCACCTACCTTTCCAGACAGCGGAGATGCGGGGTCCGCTCTTCGAGTGGCCTTGGGAGGCAGCGGCCGTCCAGACCAGCTGCAGCAGCAGCCACAGCGGGAACCTGGACCGAGCCAGAGAGCTGGAAACGCGGGCTCGCGGGGCGCCGAGGGCGGTGCATCTGGACGGAGGCGGTGTCATCCCCGGAGCGGAGCGACGGCGGAGAGCAGCCAGACTGAGCCAGCGCCCGAGCGAGAGCTGAAGCCAGTGCGAGGAGGCGGAGTCAAACGCCTGACCCCACCCCGCCCCTCCCCCGCCCCTCGTCTCTAGGCTAGCCAAGGGGGGGATGCAAGTGCCCCCCTCCCCACCACGCCCCAGGGAAACCTACACCACCTCTTTCTGGGCAACTCCACCTGCAGGCAGAACCCGGGTGGGCAGCGAGCAAGACAGACTTATGGTCTTCTGTGATGAGCTCCAGGTTCTGTCCCCTCTCTGGGCCTTAGAGTCGCTCCCCCAACACCATAAAGGGATTGGCCTAGCCTAGAAGTCAGGAGGACCTCTCCTGAGGGCTCAGACAACCTCACTAATGGTCAGCTAAGTGTTTGGACCTTGAAAGCTGTGGTTCTTAGAGGACGGGCTGGCCAGTGTGGACACAGCTCCTCTGAGCCTATGAACAGAAGCAAGAAGCTTTTCCTTAAGCAAGGGTTTTGTGCAGAGGGTCAATAATCTGTGGGGAGCACTCAGAGCCCCATCCTTGCTCTGCTGTGAGAACACGGAATTTTCATCTTGGCCTGGCTCCCTCCCCTCCCCTCTCCTCCCTTCCCCAGCCAGCAGCCTTCTGGGCTGCCTCCCCCCCAGCCAGCTGGTGTATGCTCAGAAAATCCAAACTCATTTCCATGTGAGTGGAGGGGTATATAATTAAGAAGGCCCCTTCCCCAAGTAGAAAGAGAGGGAAGCATCTTGCATGCCCAGGACTCACTGCTGGGGAAACAAAGTCAGGTCAGCTTTAAGGGATCTCTGTCCACAGGATGCACAGGGCTCAGCTGAGCAGGCTGTCTGATAACCCAGTGGTGACCCCCTGCAGGTCTGACCACATCCCTCTGCAGTCATCTGAACTGCCCAGGCAGCTCTGCCATCAGCTCATCTTTTCCGAGCCACACGTCTGCCCTTTGTAAAGGAGTCTCCTCTCCCTCAAGCCAGTCAGGACCCTGACCCTCCACCTCTACTTCAGCCCAATCTACCCATGGATGGGAAATCCACTTACCCAGTGCTTGTGCTGTGCTCCACTGTGCTACGTCGCTTCAGTCGTGTCCGACTCTTTGCAACCCTATGGACTGTAGCCCACCAGGCCCCTCTGTCCATGGAGATTCTCCAGGCCAGAATACTGGAGTGGGTTGCCATGCTGTCCTCCAGGGGATCTTCCTGACTTAAGGATCAAACCTGAGTCTCTTATGTCTCCTGCATTGACAGGCGGGTTCTTTTACCACTAGCGCCACCTGGGAAGCCCCACCTACTGCTTACTGACCGGCTGTCCTCAGGTGGACTGCCTGCAGAGAAGACAGGTTGAGGAGGAAGTAGCAGAGGTGCCCTGGGGCCCCCAAGACCCACACACCTAGCTGGACTTGTTTCACACACTACAGGCACCACCAAAGACAGGGAACAGGCTGCCCTGGCCCAGCCCCAGCTCCAACCCTCTGCCCAGCCTACAGCCCCAGGAAAAGGTTATCACCAGGAAGTTCCACCTTACCGTTCCATATTTTGTTTCCAGTTATCCTCTCCTTCTTCCCTAAGTGCCCCTAAGACACCCCAACAGGCCAAAAGATGAAATCAAGATGCCTCCAGGGATAGTGCAGAACTAGGCTCCTGGCCCACTGGGAAGGGCCAACAGATTCATGATGCCCAGAGGTACACAGCCCCAAAGAGAGGGAGGCCATGGACAGCTGAACAGCCCACCCATCCCAGTCCTATACTCAAGCCTGTGGCCCTGAAGCCAGCAGCATGTCCTGGCCCAGGCTGACCTCCAACACTGACACTCTGTTTCCAGCCCAGGGCCCCATCAGCTGAGCTGCATGGCCCCAGTGTCTGCCCTTTCTGCAAAGATAAGCAAATTAAGAAATTGCCTACCCTGCCTTTAAGAACTGAGAATTCAGAATTGATGATAACACTGCCCACATGCACAGCAACTCACAACACAACCCACTTCCACCTACATTCTCCCAGCCAGTCCTACATTCTCTGCTCTCTCCCTTAGTGAGAGAGAGAACACAACCCTATATTAGAGAAGGAAACTGAGGCACAGGGGGGGAGAGGGATCTGCCCAAACTCAGCTGATGGAGCCAAGCTAGTGACCGAGGTAGTCTGACTCCAATGGCAATAGCTCATGCTGAGGTTACCATGTTCCGTGCGTGTTTCATAGCCTCATTTGAATTCAGGCCTGGCATCCTGCGATTCATGGGGTCGCAAAGAGTCGGACACGACTGAGCGACTGATCTGATCTGATCTGATTATTATCGGGCTCCTTTTGCAAACATGGAAACCAGGGTACAGAGAGCAGAAGAGGTGTGCCCAAGGTCACACAGCTCATTAGAGGAGGGCTGGGATGGCAGCTCAGGCAGTCTCTCTGGGACCCATACCCCTACCTTCTCTATCATAATGCTCTCAGTGCAGTCCACCCTTCTGCAGCTGCCTCTGGTGTGTGGCTGGACCCAAACAGTCCTCAGAAGGACCCGGACAGGGCCCAGGTTACCGGGTGCTCAAGAGGAGGGCAGGTCAGGGGCTGGGCTCAGCCTCCCAAGCAATACGGCAGCAGATGGAAACTGGGGCAGGTGCCAGGGAATTTCTTTCCAGGCTGGGGTGGGGGTGATGGGGTAGTGCTGAAGACTGTCCCACCTCCTGTCAAAGGGGGAGCCCTCTGGCTAGGCTCCTCCGTGCTCATCTCAGCACCTGCTTCACCACCAATGGACACCCAGGGCCAACCAACCTAGGGGCAAAGGGCCAGCACCAGATGGCAGCCCACAACTGGTTGGCAACAGGCAGCCAGGGGAGGTGAGAACTGAGCCCATACAAGTGATTTGGGGCAGTAACTCTAGCGGGAGAGTGCAGCTAGACTCTGGGCATGAAGGGGAAGAGGTACCCAGGGTGGGGAAAGCAGAGCGCCAGGGTCTGGCATGGTAATGAAGGGAAGTCAAATCAGAATGGTCCAGGTGACAGGAGCCTGCCTTCCTCACTGGGGCCCAAGGCTGGCTTTTGGGCCTGGACCAAGGAAGGTCACAGCCATGGGATGTGATGATGGGAAATGGACCAGCAGAGGAAGCAACAGATGTGGATGCTGACATGTCTGA
Organism: Bos mutus; assembly: GCF_027580195.1. Lineage (NCBI taxonomy): Eukaryota > Metazoa > Chordata > Mammalia > Artiodactyla > Bovidae > Bos > Bos mutus. The sequence goes on along the minus strand of NC_091637.1, from coordinate 33,373,370 downwards.
GGCAGAGGCACATTCCTCCTGCCTTCCATCTCCCTGCAGCTCCTCCTGGGGGGAGTCAGGGGAGGAGGCTGGGAGAAAGAAATGAGGAAGGCTTCTGTCTAGGAGGAAACTACCTTGAAGCAGTTCTCCCTGTGGAGCCAGTGCCAAATCCAAGAAGACCCCGTGCAGAATCAGAGAAATGGACACACACAGACGTGAGGTTCAGAGCTCCAAAGCCGCAAGAGGCCCTGGAAGCCTTCCGAGCAAGACCTTTCAGGGCCTTACTCAGAGCATTCCTCACACTCCAAGCTTCCTCTGACCCCTCCCCAACCCTGAGTCCATGACTATACCTGGTCTTCAAAGAAATGACCCACCCCTAACAAGAGGTCGGTGGGAGGTATGAGGATGGCGGGATAAGGAGCCCAAGCCCACAACAGCCCCTTCAAGAGGCTCAGAGCTTGGTGCCCAGCCAGGACCTACAGCTACTAGTAATAGCAACCCTTCCCGTCCCCCCATCACCACCAGCACCCGTTGCAGGGGCTGAGAGACCAGGGTGATCTGTCTACAGGGCAGCTGCTACTCAGCTTGAGCCCTGAGGCCACAGGAAAGTACACTCAGTGAAACGGGCAGCTAGTTTTCAAGAGAAACTAAAAATGAGTTTTTGTTGAAACTCCCGGTTTTAAAATAATTCACAAGTCAGATATTTATAGTCATGTAAGCCACGGTTGGGAATTCCAACTTACTGTGTGCTCATGATGTATAGACCCATGACTGTAGGCATGGTCACAACAGCCTCAGCCATCACTTGACTTGGCCTAGCTCTTGGGAGCCCATGTCAGGGCTCAGGGCTGGACAAGGCAAGGCAGAGGAAGCCCTCCTCGGCTCATGTAGACTCTGATGCCACACCTCATGCTTCCCTCAGTGGTCTGCCCACCCCTACCCCTCTGATTGGATGTTCCCCTCAAATGCCTAGCCCTCTCCTCCTATCCAGGGCTGCCTCTTCCTTCTAGGCCAGCTCAGAATCACCCTAAATGTAGAAGTTCTCAGAATTTCCACCACCTTTCTTAGTCCTGAGAGTCAACCCTTCCCAGCAGCATTCCATTCTTGCATCTCTGTTCCCTGTTCCTAATCATTCTTGATGCATTTTTATATGACTGGTCCTACCTTAAACTGCTCAAATCAGAGTCTGGCCAGCCAAGTTGAGAGACAAAAATTAAAAAACCACAGGCGGGACATTCAGCAATAAATAAGAGTGGCAGAGAAGATGACAACTTTTCTCCTTCTATCACGGCACTTGTGCTAAGTCATGTCCAACTCTTTGTGACCCTATGGACTGTAGCCTGCTAGGCTCCTCTGTCCTTGGGATTTCCCAGGCAAGAACACTAGAGTGGCTTGACATTTCCTTCTCCAAGGGATCTTCCCAACCCAGGGATCAAACCCACGTCTCCTGCATTGCAGGAAGGTTCTTTACCACTGAGCCACCAGGGAAGCCCCGTCAGGGCACTCAGGTCACCTCAAAACATGATAGGTGCCCCCCATGGCTTCCAGGGGCAGCCCAGCATTCCTAGCCCCCAAACTCTGCCCATATGGCATTGGGCTTGTGGTGAGAGTGCCACCTGGTGGCCATTTCAGAACAGAGCGGACTGTTGCAGCTGCTGCTGCTAAGTTGCTTCAGTCGCCTCCGACTCTGTGCGACCCCATAGACGGCAGCCCACCAAGCTCCCCCGTCCCTGGGATTCTCCAGGCAAGAACACTGGAGTGGGTTGCCATTTCCTTGTCCAATGCATGAAAGTGAAAAGTGAAAGTGAAGTCGCTCAGTCCTGTCTGACTCTTAGCGACCCCATGGACTACAGGCTACCAGGCTCCTCCATCCACGGGATTTTCCAGGCAAAAGTACTGGAGTGGGGTGCCATTGCCTTCTCCAAGGGGACTGTTAGCAGAGACTAAATGTTGACCCTTGAACAACATGGGTTGGAACTGCATGGGTCCATTCACACGTGGATTTTTTGAATAGAAAATGCTAAAGTGCTACACAGTCCAATCCCCAGTTGGTTAAATCCTCACATGCAGAAGAGCAGAGTCAGAGGGCGGACCTTAAGTCATACATGGATTTTCAGCTGCACAGTGGGTCAACACCACTAACCCCATTTGTTTAAGGGGCAACTCTACATGTTCCCAAGCCTTCCTGGAGACAAACTCCTCCCTCTGCTCCACCCTACTTCTCCCCTCCCCTCCCTTCCCCTCAGATCCATCTCCGAGACTTCATTCTCCGTGTCCAAGGCCTGAGGCAGAGCAGGATCTTGTGGGAGTCATGTGGAACCCGTGAAGACTAACATAGTCTCCTGACCCGATATGGCTGGGAGGCCAATGATCAAGTCCCAGCTTGGCCACTGACTCACATTAAGTAAGACCCTATCCCAGGCCAGGCCTCTATTTCTTTGTTTACAAAATGAGAAAGAGAGGTTAAACCAGCAGCTCTTCTGGTCTATCTGATCTAGACCAGAGTAGACAAAGCCTCCTCATTCTATCTTCTGCATTTGCTTCTTGTTTGTAGGCTGAAATAAACCTGCTTTTAAATCTCTGGAGGATAGGAGGCGTTCCAGGACCCTTCCAGTTCTGATGTGATCCTTGGGCCTGCTAGGGCCACCTGAGTGAGGAAACGAAATTTTTGCAAACATGTAATTTCCCACATTCACTTTCTTTCCTGGATACCCCAATTCTTGGGGTCAGAAGTAACCCTCAGAGGCCGTTCAGTCCCACCTGGAGCCCCTACAACTGCCCTTATGGATGTCATGTGGCATCTGCTCACATCCAGTGAGGATGCGCTTACCCCCAAGGCAGCCTCGCCCATCTCCTTAGCTCTGACAAACAAAGGCTTCTTCCCCAGTGGAAGACTCCTACCCAGTGGTCTCAAATCTGTCCTCTAAGGCCTCTGTCCTCACAGACCACATCTAATCACTCTTCTTGGAATAGAGCCCTGCAGAGATTTCAACACAGAGGTCATGTCCCCTGAAATCTTTTATTTTTTCAGGGTAAATAACTCCATTTCCAACTCGGTCCCACGTGGGGCTTTGCTTGGTCTCTTTAATCCTGGTTGGTCCCTAGGATATCATCAACCAGTCATTTAACAAACATCTACTGAGATCACCCTAGGCAGTCTGGTTTGTGACCATCTCCTTCCAAGACTGGGGTGTAGATCAGATACAGCACCTAGAAGAGAGAGGAGTCAAGGACTGGAAAGACTTCTCCGCTCCTATTACAGCCCCTCCAGAGGTACTGCCTTGTTGGGCTGAGACACTGGGTTGCTAAATCTTGTTGATTTTAGCTTAGGGTGGTCCTTGAACCAATTCCCATCCATCAGCAATGGCTTTCTGAGAGACTGTTTGAGAAAGATTGAGTCTGGATCTGGGCCCACGAAGGGAAGACAGGAGACCCCATCATGCAGAAGAGCAAGTGGTTTTCTGGTTTCCTCCCACAGGACCTCAGAGTGTCCCTGTTTCTGTCCCTCCTGTCAGGGGTGCCTCATTGTCAGGATCTTGACTCCATCGGTCATCTAGAACATTCACCAGTCCAGCTCTGAGTGCCTTGGCATCTCTGGTATACATGTTGTCAATGTCCACTTACATGTGTTGAGGGAAAATGTCAAACAGGACACAACTGAGACTCCAAGAGGTTAGGCTCTCCATGGAAAAGAGACCTACACTTCAGTCAGTCTGACTTAGAAGCCTGATTTCCCTCCAGGACTCAGGCTTCCACTTCCAGGAAGGATAAGTAGTGAGCAGACCCTTCAGGCCCTTTGAGTGGCTTCCGGCCTGCCAGGGAGGCCCCAGGTGCGTGCACTGATGGAATCGCGTGGACACAATCCTGCCCAAGTTCTAGCTCGGCCCGTTTCCTGGCACAGTCACGTCCGGTTAACGGGAAGCACTCGTCTGTAAATGGGGATAATAAGGTCTACTTTTCAGGGTTGTTGTGAGGATCAACTGAGATGGCATATGTGAGTGCCTAGCTCAGTGACTGGCACAGAGAGTGTGCTTGATAAATGAATACTGTTGCCCTGCATTGCTGTGAGCTGCTTTTGCCAAGGTGGGTAGGGCAGTGTCCGGGCCTCCGCAAAAGGCATTTCAGGCATACAGGAGGCAGAATTCTGTTACCAGCAACTGCAGTCTATAAGAGCCAAAATATGGCCGGCCCCAGGGGAGCCAGGGGCACAGCCAAGCTGATCCAACCTCAACCCAGGGCCAGAGCGGGTTTGGAGAGGCTGGATAAGCAGATAGAGGGAGGCCTAAATACCACCCCCCAACCCCCCCTTCCTCAACACACGTTCACTGCCAAAGGCTGTTGCAGAGGCTACGAGAGGCTACCTCAGGGTAGGACTCAGAGCTTGGTCGGGGGCCCAGGCCATATGGGGCTGAGGCAAGGAGCAGAACTGGGGCCCATGTGCCCAGCAAGCTGTGCCAGCCCAGCCCCATGCCAGCCCAGCCAAATTTGAGTTATATCAGGAGAAGGGATCTGTTCAGAAAACTCACCCATCTCTGCATATTTGCATATTCTATTTTGGGGTCGCTTCCTTTTTTTTCCCCTTCGCTTCCTAGAAAAGTTCTTGTGATCAATTCCAACTTCACCTCTGCTGAACTGCAAACACTCACTCTCTATCCTATCTTCCCTCCAACCACCCTCTCCTGGTCAGGTACTCCAGGGTTCTCTGTCCTCCCTGCCTCCGCTGCCCCCACCTAGTCAGGCCTCAACCCCTGCAACTGGGCTCTGTGCCAAGGTCACCATAGCTCAAGCAGTCAAGTCCAATATCAGCCCCTGGGTCACCAAACTTCTCAGTGGTACTTCATACCACCTGACCATGCCCCTTTTGTCCAGTTCTTTCCAGCTTCTTTCTGTCCAGCTCTGATGACTCCTGCTCTAGCCTTCCCAGAAGCAGCCCATCATCTCCTTCCGGGTCCCATGTCCAACAGTCACTATTTGTTATAAAGTCTAACTCCTTAGTGGATGTCCCTTTTCCTGCCTTTCCTTGAAAAGCTGAATGCCCTTCTCTCTTGACACAGGCCTATTCAATTTAAAACTTCCTGATCATTATCTCCAGCCTAGAAACCTCCAGCTGTCTCCCAGACACCCCCAACTGGTGTCTCATGGCCCCTCCAGCTCAGTATATCCCAACTGGTCTTGTACGCCAAATCCCAAGCCCAATACCTCACTCCTGCCGCACCACCCTCTACCCACTCACATCCTGCCTGCCCCCCAGATCTGGTCTTTCACATCTCACATCCCTCTCCTCCTGCCAGCCCCCTGCTGCACTCTAGTCGAGGCCCCCACCGTGTCCCATCTGCAGGCAGTGAGCCTCCTAGCTGGCTTCCCACTCCCAGTCTCACTTCCCACAAATCCAGCCTCCACGCAGCTGTCAGATTCTCTCACACGAGTCTGGTCCTCCACTGCCCTGCCTAGAGTCATCCACGGGCTGCTCTCTGCCTTCAGGATGAAGCCTTAGCTCCTCAGCCTGATGAGACCCCCCCACCCCACCTCCCACTTCTCTCAGAAGCCATGGGCAGCAGTGGGAAGGTTGCCAGCTTTGGAGTAAGTGGACCTGAGCTTCCAAGGCTGATCTGCCCACTGCACCACCATGGCACTGGGGACAGGTAACCTCTCAACCTTGGTGCCCCCATCTGATAAATGGAGTTAATCATAATACTCACCTTTGCCAAGATGAGCCGTCAATGCTGACTCAAGTCTCCCGCCCCACCCACGCTTCTCCACACCTGCCATACTGCCCATCACATTGTCGGTTCTAAGTGGATCACAGCTTCCTCACTGGTCTCCCCTGCCCAAGCTCGCCCCACTCCCCATCTCTTCAAACACAGCAACCAGCGGCCTTTCTAAAATGTAAACCCAGCTCTCCCCTCGATGCAGATTCTCCTGTGACTTCCACTGCCCCTAGGATAAGTCCTAACTCCTTACAAGGCTGAGAGCGCTCCAGCCTCTGCCTACCTTGAAGTCCACCCTCACACCCAGGGCTCCAAGAGCCGTGTCCTGTCCGCTCCCGGCCCACTCTGAATGTACACCTTCTGGCCCAATTCCTCCTCACCTGCGGCAGGCCTCACGTCAGATGCCACCTTCTCCAGGCAGCTGTCCCTCACACACACACACACCCTACCCTAACCCAACCAACTGAGCTCCATTTCCTATGAGCCCAAGCCCACAGGACCGGCCTGGCCTATTCTCATCAGGCTTAGTGTAAACACGCTTGTCTGTTTTACCAACGGCACGGCTCTGTGAGAGCAAGGCCCTCGTCATGTTTAACTGGCACAGAGTAGAGACTGAATGAATGTTTGTTGAAAGGATAAAGGGGACAATAGTGAGGAAGGAGTCCTTAGCCCTTGGAAAGCCCCAGGCTCAGTGGGGGCACTTATCAGACCCAAAATTTACTATTTAAAACATGGTTACAGGAAGCAAAGCCAACATACCCAGACCCTGGAGGAAAGAGCTGACAAAGAAGGGAAAGGGAAACTGTGGGGACAGTTCAATTCTGGGAAGCAGTATACTGGTATTTGGGAGTCAGTTCCAGGGACAGGGCAAGGCGACCCACGTGTTCCACAGCATAATGGGCCGGGGGTGTCAAGGAGACCTAGCACAGTCCCTGGGGGCCGGGGGCAAGTTGCCACAGGACGGAAACCAGCTCAAGGCGGGCTGTATCATGGAGACGGGAAGGGCTGTGTCAGCCCCATTTGACCAGACAAGTCTGTGAGGATGGAACTGGCCTTTGTTTCCATCACAAACAAGCCAGACACATCAGGTTCGGAGACAGAGCTTCCTGGTCTTTGCTCCCGACCACAAAGAGGCAGTTGGGTTCCAGGCAGACCAGTGAGGCACAAAGAGGCCTGGCGAGCTCTGCGTCCTTTCAGCCAATGCAAACACCCCTCAACATTAGCTCTCGGGAAATGTGGAGACTTCCCATTTTCTGGAAGGAACAAACAATGTTCAGACCACATGTGGAACAGTGGAGCCTCCCAAGGACTTCTCTGTAAAGTGTCACCGAGACTGGAGGCCATCTGGAAAGAGGAACAGGACTTGCGAGGGGCCAAATCCAGGAGGACATGTCCAAGGGCAAGTGAATTCCTTGTGTGTGCTCATTCTCTCAATTGTGTCCGACTCTTTGTGACCTCATGAACTGTAGGCCACCAGGCTCCTCTCTGCTCATGAAATTCTCCAGGCAAGAATACTTGAATGGGTTGCCATTTCCTACTCCAGGAGATCTTCCCAACCCAGGGATCAAACCCGCTTCTCGTGCACTGACGGGCAGATTCTTTACCACCGCACCAGCTGGGAAGCCCATCTCTCCTGAACTGAAGCCCAGCTCACAGAACAGAGGGAGCAGGCTTGCTCTGTATGGTCCCTTAAGACAGAAAGGGAGCTAAGAGGTAAATGTTCTGAGGAAGCAAGGACAGAGCAGGCAGTCCTAATCAGGGGTAAATCTTCTGTCCCACGAGGTGACAAGCAGAAGATGAATGACATAAGCATGGAGGCTGCAGATGAAATCTCTGCCAAAGGCACATGGCAGGAGCAGCCCTCTGAGCAACTTCCCACCGAAACAGCAGCTGAAGGGAAGGGTTCTTTCCTGACAGAGTATTCAAAGCACATGAAACCCACTCGCTCAACTTGGACATGTCTGCGACGCACCAGGGAATGCTGTGCCAAGGGGAACGAGAGCTCAGGCAGATGGAGCAGCAGCTTGGGAGTTGGTGCCCTCTCTGCAACACGAAAGCTGGGCCCTGTTGGTGTTGGTGTTGTTGTTTAGTATTGTTATTTAACTGCTCTTGTATTTATGCCTTCAGGACAGAGACATGGGCCCTGCCTCCTGGCACGGCTCTGAGGCCTGGATCCTGGCATTATTACAGAGCGGGCATCAGAGTGCATGGTGAGACTGGCCAGGGGAGGGACAAGGAATCTTTCACAAGCCTTTGGGAGAGGGAGCAATGGCGGGGGATGAGGGGGTGAGCTTCCACTCGGCCATTCCTCAGACTGGTCATCCCAGGAGCACAAGGCTCTTCTGGCCACAGCCGTAACACAGCAGCCACCCTGGAGACTGGGCAGCAGTCCCTGGGCACATTCAGAGGAGGCCACACCCAGAGCACCAAAGGGCCTGGAGGCTATCACTGGAAACTTCTGCCAAAACACCAGTGTGGGCATTACGCGGCATCTCGGGACACAGATCTCAGCTTCTCCACCCGGGGCCCAGCTGATGCCATGGCACCAGAACCCACACACATGCTTGCCCCACCACCACCTCTACCCACTCACATCAGTCAGAAAGGCCACACAATGAACAAAACAGAAGGTCGACCATCAGGTGTATTGGGGCGAGTAGAGACGGGGCACCTTCAAGAGTGCTTCCCATGGGCAGCCGCCTTAGCAGTTTGCTGGGGGTTCAGGAGGAGCAGGGAGTTCACGGGGCTCCTCCGGCAAAGATGAGCTCCAGGGCCGCCTGGATGTCCCCCCCGGTGGCCTGCAGGGCCCGCAGGCTCAGCTCATCGTCCTGGATGCCCATGTCCCTTAGCTGCTGCAGCTGGGGCTGCCACTGGCTCTGCAGAAAGACAGGACAGGGAGGAGAGGTCAGTAAGGATCCAACAGAGACTTGTTCACCGCTAGCAGAAGGTGTGTTCCTCCAGGAAAGCTGCTGACATGAGGTTCCATACAACACAGCACATCAAGGTCTGTGGACTGTGGAAGAGGTCTATGGAAAGGCCTGAGGGTTTAGGGAACAAATTAAAAGTTTTTCCAAAAAAAAAGGGGAAAATGTATCATAAAGATCAAAAAGAAAAAGCATAAAGTATACAATGTCTAAATTTCAAAAGATTACTTTCTTTCTCTGCTGTATCTATACACACACACACACACACACACACTTCTAAATTACTTTGTTGTTTTAGTATGATACACAGTGCCTGGTGGCTCAGTTGGTAAAGAATCCACCTGCACTACAGGAGGCTGCCTGCAATGCAGGAGACCCGGGTTCGATTCCTGGGTCAGGAAGATCCTCTGGAGAAGGAAATGGCAACTCATTCCAGTATTCTTGCCTGGGATATCCCATGGACAGAGGAGCCTGGTGGGCTACACCCCGTAGGGTTGCAAGAGTCGGACACAAGTGAGCGACTAAACCACCAACACCACACTGTGAAAAGTCTCACACTCATCTACTCGTCTCCCCCATTCCTGATAACCTACTTTATTTTCTTTGAGGAAATATAAATACACATTCCTATACTTACCCTTTTCTTATATCGCTCCTTTTTTCCTATCATATTAAGGTATCATAGAAAACGCTTGTGGATGTCCTGAAATGTACCACAGGAGGGCAGCTTCTAGTCTTTGCCGTTATAGAAACGCTGCGGTGACTGGTTCTGTACAAATGTCACCCTCTGCATGCACATACATCTCCGGGATAAATTCCGAGCAATGGGACTGCAAAGAATTACAGGCCATCTGTACTTCCTTTTTGGTGAACAGTCTGTTACTATCCTTTGCCTGCTTTTCTACAGAGCTGTTGGTCCTAAATCACTAGAACTTCAATTCAGGGAGGTTTTGCCCTTTGTCTGGTCTGCGTTACAGATTTCTTTCTGGTTTGTGATCAGCTTTCAGACTTCGCTTGTTCTTTTTGTATGTTGGTTTGCTTTGCTTTGCAGAAATTTTCATATTTATGAACTCAAAATATATGTTGCTCTTTATACAATGGTTCCTTGATTTTTTGACTTTCAGCTATGAATGACCTTCTATATGGATTTAAAGAAATTTAGTATTTTCAATATCTCTGACTCATGAAAGAGGAAGTACGCACCTTAGGGAAAAGGATGTGTTCACACTGTGGGAAGGAGAAGGCAGTGATGATGAAATGCAAATTCAAAGAAGCAGGCAAGCAAGGGTGAGGATGTGGAGGAGTTTTAGAAAACCACAGAAACCGCCTCAAGTTTCGTTTACAGGCCAGGTGGAGACATAAAGATTTCTGAGCTGAAGAGCAGAGTGAACAAGCATCAGGCTGCAGATGATGAAGGAACCAAAAAGACCAACTGTCTCCAGGTCCTGCTCCTGCTCCCCTCACTGTCCACCGAGCCACGTGGGGCAGTGAGAACCACATGGGCCAGACCCTGTCCCTGTCATTTAATGACCTGGACCAGTTCATGACCGTGGACCAGTTCCAGAAATGACGTTCATGCCCCATGCTTAGGAGCAAACAAAAGAGAGTAAAGCAAACAGCTTGTGCACAGAGGCGTGCAATAAAATGTGAACCCCTGGGTCACACACGTAGCTGCTAGCTAAGCTTCTGTGTTCCACGAGGCAGGGGGGATGGTATCGCTCCCTGGTGACCGCCGTACAGGCCTCATCTCCTTACGCAGGCACTCAAGGCCCTCACACTCAGGCTTCTGCTCTGCTTTACTCTGGCCCCATCTCAGGATCTTTCATCGTGGATATTGCCTCTGCTCTTGCCAATTTGTCATGTGTACCTCCACATTCGCTCACACAGGTAGCTGCCTCTGCCGGGACACCACATCCCCTCAACCAAACATCCCCTTCTCTGCCTGGCTAACCTTAAATAATTCTTTGACAGTAGGTACAAAACCACTTTCTCAGAAAAGTTTTACCTGACCTCAAGCCTGGGCCAGCTTCTCACCCTGTTGTTCCTCAGTTCAGTGACTGTCTGGCGCCCCTCCATGGCGGGAATGAGGACTGGCTCATCACTATCCCAGGAGCTGGACCAAGCTTGGACCAGACAGGCTCAAGGCTCAGTCAATGCTCACAGGATGGACGAGTGACTCCTCAACTGAAACAGCCACTGAAATACCCAAGCCAGGCGGTCAGTGGAGCCAGGCCATGGGCACTGGGTGCAGGAGTGGAAGCTGCGGGGACACCCGCCCTTGCTGGGAGCACCCTCTCCTGTCACGCTGCCACGCCCCAGCTGTTCCTGCAGCAAAACAGGCCAAGTGGAACGGGCCTCCGGAGGGCAGAGAAAAGCTCAGCGTCCAAAATACCAAAGAAGCCGTGTGAACATCAGAAGGGGGAAGACTGACCTGAAGGCTGGGCTGCCCCGAGGCCTGCAGGGCATGCTGCAGGGCTTGGCTGAAGAGATCGTTGGTGATGGGCGTCCCTGACTGGACGCTGGAGGACATTGGGGAGGTCCCTGAGGAGTGGCCCTAGAGACAGACCATGGTCAGTGCCACCCTCAGAGCCACCCCAGTCTCCCAGCACACACCCACTGCCGTCACATCACCCCACGGTGCCCTGCGTGCCTCACCACTGCCTCCCAGCAGGGGCCAGCAGGAGACAGCCACAGAGCCACCTTAAAGCTCTCTATGTGCGCAGGAAGGGTTCTGTACTCTCTTGCTCCAGGGAGATGGAATGGGACCCCTGACCGAGCCTAGGACCCATACTGGCAGAGGAAAGACGGCTTTGCCGGCTGAAGTGACTATCACCAGGAATGCTTAAGCCTGTGATGTATGCCTGGCCACTTTCAGGAATAAGTAAGGAACCATTATGCGACATGAGGTTCTTCCAGCTGTTGAGAAGAGTCAGTCAGGCCTAGGATGAGCCCCAGACTTCTGAGCCTAAAGGCAGGTGAGGGGAGGTCACCTGAGCTGCAGTGGGAAACCCACTGGGGCTCCAGGTAGAGCTCAGATCAAAGCAGATGGAGCACAAGGATCAGCAAAGGTAAACCCACTCTACCACTGGGCCCTTCTCCCTGGGGGCCCAGCCTGGACCTTCCCACCCCCTCTCTCCATACCTGGGGGCTCGGCCTGGACTTCCCACCCCCTCTCTCCATACCTGGGGGCTCGGCCTGGACTTCCCACCCCCTCTCTCCATACCTGGGGGCTTGGCCTGGACCTTCCCACCCTCTCTCTCCATACCTGGGTACCAGGAGTCGGCGTGTGAGAGCTGCTCTCCGGAGTGCTGGCCAGGGCCAGGGCAGTGGCCAGCTCGCTCTGGGTGATGGGCCGGGGCCCAGCAGCTCCACTGTACCCCAGGGAAGCTGGGCGGGAGCTGGGGGTGCTGCTTGAGGGCGTGGACCTGGCACTCTGGACAAGGGAGGTGCCCAGATCAGGGCGGAAGCCCTGAGTGGTTTTCAGAACCCCACCCCTGCTCCAAGAACAGTTCTTGGGGAGACTCCCCAGGCTGCCAGGGTCACAGCAATAGTGTGGCACACCTGGGCCCCCACAGGGCCTCTGACCACCCCCTGCTGGGCGTGCCAGGTCCTGAGGAGGGCGCCTCCCCAGCACCATCTCCCCCAAATGGCGGGCAGCCCGTCACTTACTGGGTGAAAGTCATCCTCATCATCAGAGAGCCCTTCAAACAGGAAGCCACCTGGAGAAGGAAGGACAGATTTCAGGAGGAGGAACAGGAAGGCACAGGCGCTGCTCCAGCGTCTCGGCACTAGTTACTCCAAATTCATGTTCTCATCTCTCCCCTGGAAAATTACAGGACAGATGCTCTCCCTGACTCAAACCCAGAGTTCCCAAGGAGCACCCTCTGCCAGCACTATACATAGCTGCGAGTAAAGCAAAGCCCTGGGCCACCGCCCATTCCCCAGGGGCCTGCGTCCCGCAGTCCAGAGGCTCACCTGGCATGTCCCGGTAGGCGCTGGAGGGCATGCCCCGGGAAGAGGAGTCGGCCCCTGGCATTGGGGTGCTGCCTGCCACCGAGTGCAGGACCAGGACAATGGCATTGACCAGGGCAGGGTGAGCAGGCACCAACCTGAGATGGAGCAGGAAGAAACTCAAGGGTGACTAAGAAGGAAAGAGCATCCTTGGGCTTGACAGGCATTCTGGGAGCCCCTCCTAACAGTCAAGTCACCCCTGCTTGTCCTTAAATTTCCCAGTCTTCAGCACCTCCCTCCAGGCGGCATGTCTTCCTGCTGCTCTGCCTTACCCTGGGGCCCCCGCAGATGCTTCACTCTCCTCTCTGGCAATGCATGATGGGACACACACAGCCCAGAGGCTCAGGGGTAGTCTCCTGTCTTGACTCCAACACCACTTCACTGGGAAGTCTTTGAGTGGTCCCTCCTCTCCCGAGGGTTTGGCTGTTTTCTTCACTTGAAGATAAAGGGACATAACCTCGACTTTCCCTTCCAACTCTAAAATTTTGGGACGTATGCACCTGTTTCTTTCCCAGCTTAAAATCCTTCACAGGCTCCCTAATATCTACTGAATGAGATCTAAACTGAGCCTGGCCTGCAAAGCCACCTCCCTTAGGATGCTGCTTCACCCCCACCTCTGTCTGCCCCTGCCCTTGGGCTTTGTCCTCACCTCCCCCCACCCCCACCCCCTCCTCCAGCCCTGGCTCCTCCCTACCTCCTGACACATTCAGAAGACAGATTTGGGGGATGGGCTCCAAGAGCAGAATCCAGGGCGACCATTAGGCTTCTGGCCCGACCATGAGGAGAGAAAAAGTGCCCTTAGTAAGATGGGTATACTTACGTATCAAGCATGTTGGGGTCAGCAAAGACAGAGAAGAGGTCCTTGTCCTGGAGAACCCCTGAAGGAAAACAGGACATCTAGCCAGATCCAGTGGGGAGGCCTTGAGGCAACCAGCTTAACAGGGGTACGCATGGAAAGGGGGCAACAACGTGCCAGCAGCACAACCCACGTGCTCTCCATGTTGCTCCCCAGGCCCCTGCACGGAGGCTACATGCTGTGCACAGCACCCCAGCCTCTTTCCCCATGTCTCTAGGCTCTCCCCTTGTCCATCAAGGTGCGCAGGAAGGCTTCCCTGACTGCTGTGGTTTGGGCTAACTGCTGCCCTCACATGTCTTCCTCACAGTCTCACTTCTGGTGTTACTTAGGCCACGATTTCTCTGTGGGGCTGCAGTTCTTGGAGGGTTGGGTATATGGAACACATCTGGATTACTCCGCCTCCTGCCACAAGACCAGCGAATCTTCACATGAAGTGTCAAAGCTTCTTTAAGGTAACTGCCTCCTCCTGGCTTCTCCTTCTTCAACAGTTCCTATTTCCTTCAGTTCAGCCTTGCACTTACCAAGAGCAATGGGGTCACTGCTGAGGCCTGGGGTGGCCACAATGATCTGATCCAGAGATTCCTTATTGCTGAGCATCTTAAAGACCTGCAGGAGAAATGGGGAGGGGGGGCGCTGAGCACTCCCACTAGCTCGGTGCACTCAGAAATACCCACACACAGCTGAAGTACTTCCTTCCTCTAAGTGCTTCCACACACACCACCATACTGGAACAATAGCCCCAGGGAAGAGATGAACCTCTTTTTTTCTCTGAGATCATGGCTTACTGGAGGGGAAACAGCATAAAAGCAAGATCACAATAAGCCTTCAATCTATGGTCCTTACCCCCATTTCTAGTTCTATTGCTTTCACAACAAAAGCTCTTATTATAAGCCCAATAACAAAGGTTTCTCTAGATTTCAAAAGTCCTTTTCAATCTCCAAACAACTATCATTTTTCATTTATATATATTGGGAGTTTGCAGCTGTCTTCATCTTGCTTATCAACTCTCCTATGGAAAGTCAACAGTGCATTTTCCCAGCGAGGGGATCCTGGGAAGGAGCGGTGGGCAAGCAGTTCAGTCCAAGCCAAAGAATGAGGCCCAGCAGAAACAGCATACGGATCCTTTGACTGTAACTATATTCATTCCATGAGGCCAATATCAGGAGAGGCTGTATCATTATCATCAGAGGGAATAAACAATGCCTAGCTGAGAGCCTCTTTGGGGGAAGACAGGGTTCGACTGGGACCCACAGACATGGCGAAACCTCCCCAATAACTCTGAGGAGACATGGCAACCAGCTTCCGGCTCCCTCTCTGCATCACCCCTCTCCAGCAGGCCTGCCAGGAGTCTCACAGAGGGTCAGCACACACTCACCGCCTCCCTGTAGGAGGAGCTGCTGTGCAGGGCAGTGTGCAGCACTCGGAACTCCCTCAGGGCAGCCACTTTGTCCACAGGTTCTGGGGATGAGACACTCAGTTACCCTATGACCAGGGCCTCACCCCTGCCACAGACACAGAGCATGGCTTCAGCCAGAGTCCAGGCACAGGTTCTCTTCCCTCCTCACCCCACTAAGAATGGGCATCCGATCAAAAAAAGCTACACCACACACATGAAAACTGCACTCTCTTTTTAAGCCTCTTTGGTAGATAAACAAATTCAAGTTCTAGCAGAGGAGACCCTTACCTTAGGAAAAAGACTGTTCTGATCAACATCCCACTGCAGGAATTCTAGACTTTTCACACTTGGAAAGGAGGAGGGTATAATGAACTCAGTAGACTTTTGTGCAGTGATTTAAAATAAGTGCTGCAAGCCATCTGAACAATATGGAGCCATGTTGACACAATATGTTAAGAGAAAGAAATAGAACATAAAGTTGTATGGGTGTTCTCTAGTAAAACTTTATGAGATGTCAGTGTGCGTGTGGGCCAAGGCTGGACGGGAACAAGCCAAGGTGACAGGATCGGGAGGGTAACTGGTTTCTCCTGGGTATTTTCTTTCAGGCCTCTGTAATATTATTTTGATTAAAAAAAAAAAAAAAAAAAAATAACAAGAAGGACCAAGACAACATTGTACCTCTAGGCTTCTGAACAAACTTTCATCACACGTCCAAAAACAAGCATGTCACTAGAACTCAAAGTTCCTTTTTGATCTTTGGACGTTATGACTCATACAAATGGGAAAGTCTAGCAGTTTTCTTAGTTTTAGTTGGTCACTTTACTATTTAGGACATCCGCCCATTTCATAGATAATTTAGGACATCCGCCCATTTCATAGAAATTCCGGTAAAACAAGGGGGAGTAGGCAGGAAGTCCACCCTGGATCACACTTTTAAAAGTGTGGTGACCCTCACCCAAGAAGGCTACTTGTGATTATGTGGCCTTGCACTGCTCAACTCCAAAGGCATGATTTCCAAAGCAAAAAGAGAATGGCACCCCTGGGGTTCTGTGTGGCAACCACACCCTTACCTATTGTTCTAATCATGAGGGTTGTCTCTTGAAAAATATTCACCTGAAGTAAGTTACCTGGCTTATTCGTTAAACAAATTTGTGCTAAGCATTTACTCCACGCTTTTGGAGTGAATCTTGTTTTGTGCAAGGCACAGGAATGTAAAAAGTAAGAGTCCCTGCCATCAGGGAACTCTTAAAAACAGTAGGAGAAATGAGACAGACTCAAAGACACATACACACAATTACCAAATACCATGCTGAGGGCTTCCACAACAGAGACATGGACCACAGTGAGGGCATTAGGCACATGGAGGCCCACAGCCCCCGGAGAGAACGTTTGAGAGGAGTATTGAAGGTAGAACAGACAGTGACCGGGGGAAGAGGTGCTGTAGGCCTAAACGAGAACAAGTGCAAAGGCTTGGGAGAATACAAGCATGAGGTGCTTCAAAGAACACTAAGCTGTTTCTATGCTGGAGCCCAGGGTACACACCCCTGCTCAAACAGCAGGCCTACGTGAGATCCTAAAGGGATGTGCAACCTTCTGCAGAGAACCACCAAAGGGATCCAGGTGGGAAGGAAGCAACTGACACTTTTCTCCTCCTACAGGATCTAATCTGGTGGAAGATAAAGAAATGTGCTTCCTTTTGAAAGGACACTCAAGGATAAAATATCTAAAATGCCACCACAAAAATTTCTTTGCAAATCTAAAAGTTTATTTTCACCTCCAAGTAAAAAGTCCGTTTGTTTCAAAAATAAATTTCCAGGGGATAAAAAGGACTTGAAATCTTAAGCTCATAATCAGCTAAGAGTTACAGGTTGTCTCTTAATGTCTCTGAGCTAATCTCATCCTTTGGAAGTGGGAGGCAGCCAGCCCAGTGGAAAGAATACTCTTGAGCCAGGAAAATCTGGATTCACATCCCAGCTTTTGCATTCATTTTTCTAAGCAGATGACCTTGAATGAATATCTTTCTAACTCTCTTTTTCTTCATGTATAAAATGCTAATACTGTTACCTGACCTGCTGAGCCACTTGATTAAATGAGATATCAAACAGCAACAATCTGGCTGGAAGAAGCAACAAATGCTCCTTTCCGTCTGTCAATCCCCTCCAGCCAAAGACCAGAGGGGCACACCTGCAGCTGTGCAAGGTGTGTTACTGCTCTTACAGAGGGGACGCGCACCACCAGAACCACGGGGCATCTCAACAAGAGCACGCTAGAAGGGACTCAGAGGATGTGGGCTTTAGTTAGGGGACTCGGTGGGGGAAGTTTAAGGAAGCAGGGTTTTGTTGTGGATTGGAGGCTGTCAAGAAGTGGGGGTGATTTTATGATTAGGTATCTTAATAATTCTTATCTAGAAGGAAGGAAAACTAGAGCAAGATGAAAGCTGAAATTGGTGAAGAAACAGCAGTCACTCCTAATAGGCAGGATAGAGGGTTATTTGGTCATTTCTGTGGTTGGTCAATGTGCAGGTTTATGGCTCTGTTCAGAAATGAAAAGAAATCTTGTTTTTATCTGGATCCGTTACAGCCCCAGAGCAGCCTTGTAGATGCTAGTGACCTGTGAAATTGTTCACGATTCAAGGCCTAGCTGAAGCCCAGGCCAGCCCCTGGATACCAGAGACTGCCTTTCTCTTTCTCACTTCCCATCAGGGTACAAAAGAAGATCTTTTTGTCCTTTATGTTTAGAATTGAAAAGAGGGAGAATTTCAAGCTGATAACCAGTCACAGCAATTGTGAAGATTATTAAAATATGCCAAACTGCCCGCTTTTAACAAAGCTAATCTCCTACACAGCTTAGCTTTATCCTCAGGGAGGCTTTTAAAACACAGATGTGAAATTTAAATTATGAATTCCAAGCAGCACCTTTTATCAGTAAGTCAGAAAGGCCTGAGAGGCTTTGTATGTTTCCTCCAAGAGCTACTTTCATACTATTTGAATATTCTCAAACTCCGGGAAGATAAATTAGCAGGAGTGAGGTGACTGAACAAACCACCCGCCTGAGGCAGTTTGTGGGAAGATTTGCGCACATGAGAACACACCATAACATTTAAAGGGCAAGGAGTTTTCAGCTTCTTTCTAATGACAACAAAAATAACCAAAAAATACAAGGTTCGCTGAGAAACAAACTGTTGCCCTAAAGGAATTTAAATAGATACATACTCTCCATCCCACTAACAGAAGGCACTGTTAGTGGCCACTGCCAGCAAGAAAATCAAAATTACACTGTTCATCAATGTGTCTAATCCAACAAATGATAAAGATATCCTTTATTATCATCTCAGTAGATCTCCCCTATATTCCCCCCAGGCCCTTGCCTCAAGGACACACAGACCCTCCTTCCCTTGCAGATATTTCAGAAGCTCTGCCTGTCTAAGAGCCAACACTCACCTGGTTTCTGGTCAGGCTCAGGCCAGGACTTGCGCAAGACATGGACTGTGGATCCAGGTTGAATGCCATAAAAGTCAAGGGTCTGATCATCTTTTAGCTTCCGGCCACAGTATATCAGATCTGGGCGGGGGGAAGAACCATTCATTTATATTTTACTCTTCATAACAATTTAAATGACTTTTGTCCCCTAAGAACCTTATCTTGATTGGACGGATAGCTAGAGAATGATAATATGCTTTAAACGGTACTCTTACTTAATAAATACATTTTGCCAGCCTGGATGGGAGTGGGCCCTGGGGAAAATGGATACATGTATGACTCCCTTCACTGTTCACCTGAAACTACCACAACAATGTTAATGGACTAGACCCCAATACAAAATAAATAAAGTTTGAAAATAAATAAATACATTTTAATAACAATTGTTACAAGCGCAAATTGATAAAATACAGAATCTATGCACAGGAAAACTCTAGAGCTTAACATCATGGAGACTGCACCATTTAAATGAATGGGAAGATGTAACAATAAAAAAGAATGAACCCCATGTTTTTAGGACTAAAAACACTTTTTTGCCAGCTTATACCATTTTGCCCGTTCATATGCCATTGCATTAATAATATACGGCTTCCCAGGTAGCACTAGTGGTAAAGAACCCGCCTGCCAGTGCGGAAGACTTAAGAGACGTGAGTTCGGTCCCTGGATTAGGAAGATCCTCTGGAGGAAGACACTGAAACCCGCTCCAGCTGGGTTGGAGAGTCCCATGGAGAGAGGAGCCTGGTGGGCTACAGTCCATGGGGTCGCAAAGAGTTGGACACAACTGAAAAGACTTAGCATGCATGACTGAAAATAAACTTTTTGCCAGTTTATACCATTTTTCTAGTTTATATGCCATTGCATTAATAATATAATTTAATTATATTCACTTTCTGAAAGTGATGCTGGAGTCCAGGGTTTGATCCCTGGTCAGGCAACAAAGATTCTGCATGCCACACAGCATAGTCAAAAATAAAAAAGAGAAAGAAATTATATTTAAATTCCTTCTTCCTCCACTAGAATGCCCTTGCCATCTCTCCTTTTTCACTGCCTTCCCTCTAACCAACCAACCAACCAAAAATCCTTCTAACCGTCCCTTAAGACCTACCTCAAATGCTATATACTAAGGGCCTTTCCCTCGCCAGCACCTCCTTCCAACCCAAGTTCTTGCTCTTTCAAAGAATGTCATAGTTAAGGAATGTTGTGATGAAGTAGTTCAGTATATTGTACAACTAAAATGGCAGCCAACAGTTTTATTATATGATTTGTTTCTATTCACCTAACAACAATCACTTTCAAGCAGTGTTAACATTTGTTTTCATTTAGTCTCTAAGTCGTTTCCGACTCTTTTGCGACCCCATGGACTGTAGCCCATCAGGCTCCCCCTCCCATGGCATCTCCCAGGCAAGGATACTGGATTGGGTTGTCATTTCGTTCTTCAGGGGATCTTTGCCACCCAGGGATTGAACCCTCATCTCCTGCATAGGTAGGCAGATTCTTTACCACTGATCCACCAGGGCAGCCCGGTGTTTACATTATAAGACAACAAATCCCAAACTCTTAGTTTACCCTTGTGATTCCAGAATGATTCTCCCCCAAAAGAAATCAGAGCAGAAGCCCATCCCCAGTCCACAGAGAC
This sequence comes from Bos mutus, assembly GCF_027580195.1. NCBI lineage: Eukaryota > Metazoa > Chordata > Mammalia > Artiodactyla > Bovidae > Bos > Bos mutus. Next base: position 33,353,381 of record NC_091637.1, on the reverse strand, counting down.
TCACCAATCAGCTCAGGGTCTGGAACAGACTCCTGGAGTTTGCCAGCAATAAGCTGCTTCAGAAATGAAATACTATATCCCCCCAGAGAGTATTCTCCGAGCTCTGTCTCTGGCAACCGAAGAATAGATTTGGGGGCAAGTGGCTGGTCAGCCAGCTTCACCGCCAGGTGCCAATCTGAGAGAGACATCCTCTCTCTTTCGCGCTCTCTCTTTCTCCCTGTAAAGCAACAAAGCCTTAGTGGTTAAAGGACAGACCTACACCACCCCCACCCCACCAAGGGGTTGAAGGAAAATTCTCTGTGACTGTTGGAAAAGCTCAGGATGCAGCATCAGGAGGCCTGAACTAGAATCTGAGGTCCTCTTTTCACTCATTCTATGGCAGCAGGAAACTTCAGCTCTCTAAGCCTCTTTGGCTTTACAGTGGACATAAAAATGCCATCCCACCTAACAGGAGCGTTGTGAGGTTCAAATGAGATCATTCAACCCTCTCCTTTATATACACTCCGTGTTTCTTCATCAACTTTTGCTTTAACCAAAACAACTTTACCAGAAGCTCCCTGCCTCCTGCTTCTCCCTGTTAAATATCCATGCTGCCACTCATCATTTTAAAATGCAGATATGATCAATACACTCCTCTGTTTAGAAATCAAATTACTTCTGTGAATAAGTCTAAACACCACAGCCTGTCAAAAACATTCACATCTGTTCTCTCTACCAGCCTTCCCCTCTCAAGAGTTCTGGGCTGCCCCACCCTTCCCAACACTTAAGTCCACCCCCACCCAGCCTGGATTCAAAACAAAGCTCTCCCCCACTCTGCTCAACTGCTAACTCTGCATGTAACTCCTCTTCCCTCTTCCCTCTCTAAGCAAACTCCGATCAAGAGCAACTCAGACACAACCTCCTCTGTTCTCTCTCTCTCTCTCCCCCCTCTGTTGTTGTCACATTCCCTCATGACAAAGGGTTACAAATATCTATACTATTTACTTCTCAATCGTCTCTGCATCTCATTCTTAGAGGCTTGAAAGCAAAGACTAGAATTTTTTGTCTTTATTGACTCAATGCCCGGTATTTATGGGTACCAAGAAAATGAATCAGAAACCCGGCAGTTGGGAGAAATAAGACAAGACAAGCCCTTGTTAGAATCATTATTGCTTCCAAAGTGGCTTCTTCGGAAGAGGAAAGAAAAGGCTTTGAGGCTGTGCAGCAGATCCTAAGGCACCCTCAAACCTTCCATCTCCAGGTTGATGGCAGGGAAGGAAATGGATCTTTTAATATACTATATATCATTTAATCCTCACAACTGTTCTGAGACAGGCATTATCATCTACATATTACAGCCGAAGAAACCGAGATCTAGAAAGGTGAAGTCAGCGGCCCAAGGTCACTGATAGTTAATATTGCGACAGGGACACTATCTCTTGGGTGACGACCCCACCACTCCCACAGAACCAGCTAACTAGTCACCACAGGTCGATCCCGCGCGGCCCGGGACCCAGCGCCCTCACCCGTCCCGCGGAAGGAACCCGGCCGCAGGGCCGCCGGTGTAAACACTCACTCAGGTCCTCTCGCCGGAAACCGGAAGCTCCGCGCTGCATTCTGGGAGTTGCAGTTCCTGAGGCGGCTCCCCACCACCCACCCCCCGCCCCTTTATAAATAGCTGGCCGGCAAGGGAAAGCTAGTTGTAAAGCTTCCGGTTTCCGGGGGTGTGGCTACTCCGCAGTTTGAAAATGGGGGCGCGAGGGTGTCTCCGCGCTTTCGCGTGATAGCGTTATGTATCACTCAGTCTTCCAAGGCGCAGGTCACCGGAACGGGGTCTGACGTGAGGTTTGTGTGCGCGCGTGCTAAGTGGCTTCGGTCCTGTCCGACTCTTTGCGACCCCACGCACTGCAGCCCGCCAGACCCCTCTGTCCATGAAATTCTCCAGGCAAGAATACTGGAGTGGGTTGCCACGCCCTCCTCTAGGGGATCTTCCCGATCGAACCGGCGTCTCTTTTGTCTCCTGCATTGACAGGTGGGTTCCAGGTATGATGTTTACAGCCCCGCGATTCCCGCAATGTCCTGGCACCCATGCAGAGTCCGCAGGTTACGCCAGGAGTAAGTCAAGGCTGTATGTTGTCACCCTGCTTATTTAATGTATATGCAGAGTACATCATGTGAAATGCCGGGCTGGATGAAGCACAAGCTGGAATCAAGATTGCTGGGAGAAATATCAATAACCTCAGATAGGTAGATGACACCACCCTGATGGCAGAAAGTGAAGAAGAACTAAAGAGCCTCTTGATGAAAATGAAAGAGGAAAGTGAAAAAACTGGCTTAAAACTCAGCATTCAAAATTCTTAGTGATGGGAATACCAAACCTCCTTCTTCAAAAACTAAGATCATAGCATCCGGTACTATTACTTCATGGCAAATACATGGGGAAATAATAGAAACAGTGGCAGACTTTATTCTCTTGGGCTTCAGAATCACTGCAGATGGTGACTGCAGCCATGAAATTAAAAGACACTTGCTTCTTGGAAGAAAAGCTATGACAAACTTAAACAGCATGTTAAACAGCAGAGACAAAGGTCTGTCTAGTCAAAGCTATGGTTTTTCCAGTAGTCATGAATGGATGTGAGAGTTGGACCATAAAGAAAGCTGAGCACTGACAAAGTGATGCTTTTGAACTGTGATGTTGGAGAGGACTCTTGAGAGTCCCTTGGACTGCATAGAGATCAAACCAGTTAATCCTAAAGGAAATTAGTCCTGAATATTTACTGGAAGGACTGATGCTGAAGCTGAAGCCCCAATACTTTGGCCACCTGATGTGAAGAACTGACTCATTGGAAAAGACCCTGATGCTGGGAAGGATTGAGGGCAGGAGGAGAAGGGGACCACAGAGGATGAGGTGGTTGGATGACATCACCGACTTCGATGGACTTGAGTTTGAGCAAGTTCTGGGAGTTGGTGATGAACAGGGAAGCTTGGCGTGCTGCAGTCCATGGGGTCGCGAAGAGTTGGACACAACTGAATGACTGAACTGAACTCTTTCAATATAGGAGATTTTCACAAATATCACCCCATTTTCCTAAAGCCTAGGTTCCTCATTGTTGCTGTTGTTCAGTTGCTAAGTTGTATCTGACTCTTTGCTACCCTGTGGACTGCAGCACACCAGGCTCCTCTGTCCTCCACTATCTCTCAGAGTTTGCTCAAATTCATGTCCATTGAGTCAGTGATGCTATCTAACCATCTCATCCTCTGCCGCCCCCTACTTTGGCCTTCAGTCTTTTTCAGCATCAGGGCCTTTTCCAGTGAGTCAGCTCTTCTCATCAGGTGGCCAAAGTATTGGAGCTTCAGCATGAGTCCTTCCAATGAATACTCAGGGTTGATTTCCTTTAGGATTGACTGGTTTGATCTTGCTGTCCAGGGGACGCTCAAGAGTTGTCTCCTACACCACAATTTGAAAGCATCAATTCTTTAGTGTTCAGCCTTCTTTATGGTCCAATGCTCACATCTGTACGTGACTACTGGAAAAACCATAGCTTTGACTATACGGACTTTTGTCAGCAAAGTGTTATCTCTGCTTTTTAATATCCTGTCTAGGTTTGTCATAGCTTTCCTTCCAAGAAGCAAGCCTCTTTTAATTTCTTGGTTGCAGTCGTCATGTGCAGTAATTTTGGAACCCAAGAAAATGAAATCTGTTGCTGTTTCCACTTTTTTCCCCTTCTATTTGCCATGAAGTGATCGGATCAGGGAAGCCTGGGGTCACAAAGAGTCGGACATGACTGAGTGAACTGAACTGATGGGATCAGATGCCATGATCTTAGTTTTTTGAATGCTGTGTTTCAAGCCAGCTTTTTCACTGTCCTCTTTCATCCTCATCAAGAGGCTCTTTAGTTCCTTTTCACTTTCTGCCATTATAGTGGTATCATCTGCATATCTGAGATTATTGATATTTCTCTGGCAATCTTGATTCCAGCTTGTGATTCATCCAGTCCGGCATTTCACATGATGTACTCTGCATATTAGTTAAATAAGCAGGGTGACAATATACAACCACATATGTACTCCTTTCCCAATTTTGAACCAGTCAGGAGACAGGTAAGATGGTCTGGTATTCCTATCTCTTTAAGAATTTTCCAGTTTGTTGTGATCCACACAGTAAAAAGTGTTAGTGGAGCCAATGAAGCAGAAGTAGGTATTTTTCTGGAACTCCATTGCTTTCTCCATGATCCAACAAATGTTGGCAATTTGATCTCTGGTTCCTCTGCCAGCTTGTACATCTGGAATTTCTCAGTTCACGTACTATTGAATCCCAGCTTGAAGGATTTTGAGCATAACCTTGCTAGCATGTGAAATGAAGACCCTGTCATCATCTTGTTTTCCTCACAGTGGATCTAAATATACTAGGTGCTCATGAGGTTTTTGTTTTGATGATTTCATTATCCGCTCCATAAGAGAATGAGCAATGACTATCTTACCCTCCACTTTATCTTCAGCAGTTGACCAGGACCTGGCACTTAGTAGAGAAGCAATAAATAGGTATTAAGTAAATAAGTCATCTACCAAATGTGGTTGTCTTGCTATGGCTTGTTGCTCCCAGGAAAGAAGGTAAGCCTCTCTGAGTTTTGTAATGATAGATTATTAAATGAGTAAATGAATGAAGATGTAACCCAGGACCAAGCAGGTTCTTTGGGAACCAGTTTACCAAGTAGTTGCTGTGGTCAGAAGCAGGGTCAGATTCCAGATAGAATTAGAGGTCTGGACAGAAGACAAAGAAGGATGACCATACTTGGTAAAAAAAGAAAGTGTCCAGGCCCAGTCCTTCAGTCAGTCTGTCTATATTTGGAGCCAATACCCTCATTAGCTTTCCCTGAGAAAGTAGTGAGAAGTTTTTCATTAATCCTTCAAGAGACTATTTGCCCAATCATTAGCTACTGGAAAGCAAATTATAAGAGTGTACATTTGCATTTTTAAAATAACTATAAAATTAATATGGCAGTTTCTAAGTCTGGCAAGATAGCAAATGAAAATCATCTGTAAGTACTCCTGCTACAAACAAAAATATAAAATAATACATTTATTAAAAATCACACACAGGCAGCCTAGCACTCTGTGATGTCTAGAGGGATGGGATTGGGGGTGGGGGTGGGAGGGAGGTTCAAAAGGGAGGGAATGTATATATATACATATGGTTGATTCCCACTGTTAGATGGCAGAAACCAGCACAACATTGTAAAGCAATTATCCTCCAATTAAAAAAAACAAACACATAGTTGTGGGGAATCTTCTGATACCAGAAATGAAGGGGTAACTGGAAAAAGGCAGTGAGCTTTGGAAGCTGATGATCACCTTTACAGAGAGGTAAGTGGTCCTGGATTGCAGCCATGAAATTAAAAGATGCTTACTTCTTGGAAGGAAAGTTACGACCAACCTAGATAGCATATTGAAAAGCAGAGACATTACTTTGCCAACAAAGGTCTGTCTAGTCAAGGCTATGGTTTTTCCAGTGGTCATGTATGGATGCGAGAGTTGGACTGTGAAGAAAGCTGAGTGCCGAAGAATTGATGCTTTTGAACTGTGGTATTGGAGAAGACTCTTGAGAGTCCCTTGGACTGCAAGGAGATCCAACCAGTCCATTCTAAAGGAGATCAGCCCTGGGTGTTCTTTGGAAGGAATGATGCTAAAGCTGAAACTCCAGTACTTTGGCCACCTCACGCAAAGAGTTGACTCATTGGAAAAGACTCTGATGCTGGGAGGGATTGGGGGCAGGAGGAGAAAGGGATGACAGAGGATGAGATGGCTGGATGGCATCACCGACTCGATGGACGTGAGTTTGAGTGAACTCCGGGAGATGGTGATGGACAGGGAGGCCTGGTGTGCTGCAATTCATTGGGTCGCAAAGAGTCGGACACAACTGAGTGACTGAACTGAACTGAAGTGGTCCTGGAAGCCTTGCTTGGAGATTTTTGTTTTAACACCAAAACACTGGACTAGGCCTCTGAGCAATTAAAACTGATACCACATACCACTACATAAAGTTGAAAACATTAAAAGAGCTGTATCCTAAGTAAAAGGGCAGAGTACAAAAAAACAAAAAACTCAAAACCATGCATCAGCACTAAGAAGAAAAAAATTTCTCTGGCTCGGAAGGCACAGCAGTGAAAGGGAAGTTGATGTATGAAGGAATAGTCTTCCCTGAGAATTTGAACCCCTAGCACTGTACTTTGGGGAACTTTGTGGCCAGACTTTCCCAGAAATGTCCAAGATTGGTCCTGAGATCTGCATTTTAACATACAGTTAAACTGGGGCATTCTATTAAGAAATTAAAGATTCAGTGGCAGGAGGAAGTGTGTAGTCAGTGACTTGTGTGAGTGAAGTTGACTAGCTGAAGTCTGCTTTTTTAATAAGGGGGAAAAGCAGACAACATGTCACTTGAGGTCTACAGTTTTAAAATTTTAATCAAATTCTTCTACAGAAATCAACAAAAACCAGATCTGTATGAATAAAAAATATAAAACCTAAAGATGTGAAAAAAAATAATTAAAAGCATGCTCAAATGTTTTTTGGGGGGAGGTTTTTTTGGCCACACTGCACGGCATGTGGGATCTTAGTTCCCCAACCAGGGATCGAACCTGTGCCTGCTGCAGTGAAAGCGTGGAGTCTTAACCACTGAACCACCAGGGAAGTCCTTCTTGATGGTACTTTTAAAGAATTTCTTACAAGTCTAATTTATAGAAGTTTATTTTGATGGATAGAGCCTTTAGTGTCCTATTTAAAAACTTTCCACCCTAATTATGAAGATATTTTCCTATGTTTTCTTCTGTAAGTTTTATCTTTCACACTTAGTTCTGTGATTAATTTCATATTACCTTTTATGTATAAAGTGAGATAGGAATCAAGGTTCTTATTTTCCTTATGGGTATCAGTTGATCACTATGTTTTTTTTCAATCGTGTCCCCACTGAATTTCCCGGCCAGCTCGGTCATAAATAAGGTGACTGTTATGTATTGGCCAATTTCTGACTCTATCCTGTCCCACTAATGTATTTTTGTGCCACTTGTGTAGCTTTACAGTAGGGCCTGGCATCTAGTAGCTTAAGTCCTCCAAATTTAATTTGCTTTACCATGGCTCTATCACTAACATATAACAACTTTTTTAATGCTTCTAAAACTATACAGTTTTATTGAATTAAATTTGTATTCAACAAAATTTAGGTTATACTGCCATGTTAGTAAACTGTAATGTAATAATTCATGTAACTTGAATATTTCCCCATGTGCTTAGATTGTCTTTGCAAATGTGAAATTTTTACTTTTATTTTACAGTAATTTCAAGTTTACAATAAAGTTGCAAAAACAGTGCAAAATAATTCCCTCTTAACCACCCAAAGCCCCAAATTGTTGACATTTTTACCTTATCATTCTTTCTCACCCTATGTATTATTCTCCCACCTCAACCTCTAAGTCATTTGAAATCAAGTTGTAGATACAATGCCCCATTACCCTCTCTGAATGCTGTGACTGTAGCCATGAAATTAGAAGACCCTTGCTTCTTGGATGGAAGGCTATAACAAACCTAGATAGCAAATTTAAAAAGCAGAGACATCACTTTGCCGATAAAGGTCCAGCTAGTCAAAGCTATGGTTTTTCCAGTAGTTACATACCGATGTGAGAGTTGGACCATAAAAAAGGCTGAGCACCAAAGAACTGATGTTTTCAAACTGTCCTGCTGGAGAAAACTCTTGAGAGCGTCTTGGACAGCAAGGCAATCAAACCAATCAATCCTAAAAGAAATCAACCCTGAATATTCATTTGAAGGACTGATGCTGAAGTTGAAGCTCTAATACTTTGGCCACCTGATGCAAAGAGCCAACACATTGGAAAAGACCCTGATGCTGAGAGAGATTAAAGGCAAAAGGAGAAGGGGGCTGCAGAGGATGAGATGGTTAGATATCATCACCAACTCAATAGACATGAGTTTGAACAAACTCCGGGAGATAGTGGAGGACAGAGGAACCTGGCGTGCTACAATCCATGGGGTTGCAAAGAGTTAGACACAACTTAGTGACTGAAGCTGACCTGCCTCCTGAGAAATCTGTATGCAAGTCAGGAAGCAACAATTAGAACTGGACACGGAACAACAGACTGGTTCCAAATGAGGAAAGGAGTATGTCAAGGCTGTATGTTGTCACCCTGCTTATTTAACTTATATGCAGAGTACATCATGAGAAACCCTGACCTGGATGAAGCACAGGCTAGAATCAAGATTGCCAGGAGAAATATCACTAACCTCAGATATGCAGATAACACCACCCTTATGGCAGAAAGCAAAGAAGAGCTAAAGAGCCTCTTGATGAAAGTGAAAGAGGAGAGTGAAAAAGTTGGCTTAAAACTCAACATTCAGAAAACAAAGATCATGGCATCTGGTCCCATCACTTCATAGCAAACAAGTGGGGAAACAATGGAAATAGTGACTGACTTTATTTTGGGGGGCTCCAAAATCACTGCAGATGATGACTGCAGCCATGAAATTAAAAGATGCTTGCTCCTTGGAAGAAAAGTTATGACCAACCTAGACAGCATATTAAAAAGCAAAGATATTACTTTGTCAACAAAGGTCCATATAGTCAAAGCTATGTTTTTTCCAGTAGTTATGTATGGATGTGAGAGTAGGACTATAAAGAAAGCTGAGTGCCAAAGAATTGATGCTTTTGAACTGTGGTGTTGGAGAAGACTGTTGAGAGTCCCTTGGACTGCAAGGAGATCCAACCAGTCCATCCTAAAGGAAATCAGTCCTGAATATTCATTGGAAGGACTGATGCTGAAGCTGAAATTCCAATACTTTGGCCACCTGATGCGAAGAACTGACTCACTGGGAAAGACCCTGATGCTGGGAAAGATTGAAGGCAGGAGGAAAAGGGGACGACAGGATTAGATGGCATCACCAACTCAGTGGACATGAGTTTTGAGTAAACTCTGGGAGTTGGCGATGGACAGAGAGGCCTGGTGCACTGCTGTCCATGGGGTCACAAAGGGTCGGACACAACTGAGCAACTGACCTGAACTAAAGCAACTGAACAATGGTTATTATGTTCTAATACCAATACTTAAAATTCCAACTCACACTACATATTCTTACCTAGTCTTCCCCTCTATAATTTTACCTTCTCCAAAATGGCTCCCATTTTCTACAATATATTTACCTGCATTTGCTCATGTTGAAATCTGTTGTACTGAGGCAGGAAGTAGATAGACCACCCACCTCTCCCCATGGGCCAGGGTAAAGCTATTGGAGTTTTATTCCCTTTGGACTGAAACTCCAAGATGAGCATCAGTTCAGTTCAGTTCAGTCACTCAGTCCTGTCCAACCCTGCAACCCCATGGACTGCAGCATGCCAGGCCTCCCTTTCCATCACCAACTCCCAGAGTTGACTCACTCACGTCCATTGAGTCAGTGATACCATCCAAGCATCTCATCCTCTGTCATCCCCTTCTCCTCCCGCCTTCAATCTTTCCCAGCATCAGGGTCTTTTCAAATGAGCATAGCAAGACCATTAAGGGAGGAGGCTGGGCCCTGCCCAGATCAAATATTTCTCATTCTTGAAGTCAGAAGACCTCCGTGACCACACATGCACAGAAAGGCTCCTTGGAGGTCAAAGGGGAGTAATGTCAAGAGATGCTCTATCCACAGGCCTTTGCAGTAGAATCCATCTTGGAGAGATGCGTGCGTACACATGGGAGGAAGCAATGCCTCATAAAAGTAATTCAAACTGCCACGCTGACACGAATCAGCCTCCCTCTCTCTCTCTTTCTCTCTCTCTCTCAGTCTGTGTGTCTACCTACATGTACTGTACTCTTTTTTTTCCTCCTAATAAATACTTTATTTGTTTCACTGCGTTCTGTCTTTGTGGCAATTCTTTTCTGCAAAGCTGAAAGGCCAAGGCCCTTGTCACTGACCACTGGTCTAGTGATTAGGATGTGGTGCTCTGACTGCTGTAACCTGTCCTCAATCTCCAACTGGGGACCCAAGCTCCGCTTCAAACAGTTACAGGCCAAGGCCACCCAAGATCAGCACCATCATCACAGTGGAGTCTCTTCAGCTTATGCCTGAGTCATTTTAACTTTTAACCTAAAAGGTTCTTATCATTGCCTTACCATGTGGCATGGCAAGAGTTTACATTTGCCTCTTCTTTACATTTCCTGCACCAAACAACAATGAGGCATTTCTTCAGAAAGTTCAGATTGTGTTTAGTGGTAAATTGAATCTCAAGACCACAACCTGGCACTGCTGCTAAGTCGCTTCAGTTGTGTCTGACTCTGTGTGACCCCATAGACGGCAGCCCACCAGGCTTCCCCGGCCCTGGGATTCTCCAGGCAAGAACACTGGAGTGGGTTGCCATTTCTTTCTCCAGTGCATGAAAGTGAAAAGTAAAAGTGAAGTCGCTCAGTCGTGTCTGACTCTTCGTGACCCCATGGACTGCAGCCTACCGTGCTCCTCCATCCATGGGATTTTCCAGGCAAGAGTACTGGAGTGGGTTGCTATTGCCTTTTCCACTAGGGATACTCATTTCTACTGGATTGGTCATTATTTCTAAGCTGCTTTAGTGGAGAGAGCTAGATCTATGTCTATATCTCTATTTATATCTAGAGCTATACTTAAAAGATAGAAATAGAGATAATTTATACTGCTACTTCAAATTCAAGACTACAAGGGTTTATGTAACCTTTTTATATTACATGTTTCTTTTCTTTTCCACACTGAGAATCCTAGTTCTCAAGAACATAAGGAGTATTCCATAATTACTCACTCTATCCCACATTGCATACACAACAGTCTCCAGCATAAGAATATGAATACTACAATCACTGATATAATTACTGAGAAAAGTTTACATTTATATTTGCATATGCCCTTTCATTCTATATCTGCTACTTCCCTCCGCACGTGATGTATGCTCCCCCCACCCCCACAGCTGACCTTGGTGGGCCAAAGGACCCTCCCCAGTGGCCCAGCACACAGCTCACTGTTCCCGTGGCTGATAAAGAGAGGCTCACCTCCAAGGCCTCTAAGAGCTGAGTACCACCCCAGGGTACTCAGGTACCAGGGTACTGGTACCTGCCCCAGCTCACCAGCTCTCCCCCATCAGGCAGCTGTCTGGAGCCCTGACCTGCCCTGCTGAGTGTCACCAGCACCCCAACAGCAATCACATCCCAAAGCTCAGGGCCATGCCACACAAAAACTGGGCTTCTGGATACAAGGAGTGGCTTCCCGGGCCCTCCTCCCTGCCGTTCTGCGAGAGGCAACAATGAAACGTTTGCTCCTTTGCCCCTCACCTCCTCCACTGAAAAGGTTTCCGTCCACTGATCTGACACACAAAGTTCCACAGTCATTCCTTCGAGTTTAAGGCTTTGATTGCTAAAAGCCCCTGGAGGTCAGAGTCCTATCTGGAAGGATGGTGGGTGGACGATCCCTCTAGTTACCAGGTCAGTGACTTTTCCCTTGGCCAGCAAGGGAATGTAGGGTAGAGAGCAGGAGACGACACAGGGAGGCCGAGAGAAGGGAATGGACGGCTTTTGAAGATCAGGATGCTCTCACAAAGTCCAGGCTGTGGTCCTGGGCTGGAGCAGGGCGATGAGCTCCAGAAACCTGAGCGGCTGCCTGGCCCTGCTCTGTCCCCCTTGTTCTGTGTGGGCCAGTGGCACTGTCTCTCTGGCCCCCAGGCCCCTCAGCTCAGCCACTGTTCCCTTCCCTTCTCCTTGACCTGTGGGCTTCCACAGGATGGTGAGCCTGAGGGCTAATTCCTGGGCCCTGGGTGGGCCTTCCCTCTTCTTCCTCTGGCGAGGGTGTGAGGTGGGTCTGGTGATCCAGGGTGGGACCTGACTATGGGAGGGGGCTCCTGACAGCTGTGGTTGGGCCTCCAGTCGGAGGGTGGACTGGCTCCTGTCCCGTGCCCGGGCCTCCCTGGCTGCCTGCTGCAGGCACTCCCTACTGGATACCGCATTCCTACCATTCTCGGAGCTCGCCCCATGCCTTCTCTCAAAGGGCTCCTTGAGGTTAGCATTCAAGGCCTGTTGGGTCAGTGGGTCAGCTTGGAAGGCTGTCCTTGTCCAGACCGACTGTGGGCCCTTCCCTTGTTGCTCCCTTCACAGATAATGCCACTGCCCCCCGTTCTAGCGACCACTCCCCCTCCCCTGAGCAGCCCTCTTTCACGGGCAGTGAGGATGCGGGGACGGTGAGGACCAGAGGGTGACAGCACCCAGGGCTGATGAGGAAGAATGATGCTCCAGCAGGCAGCCCTGCTTTAGGAAAACCCCCTCCACAGAAAGTCACACTTGTCCCAGACAGTTGGTTGCTGGTATTGTGCTCTCGAAAATGACAGAATGATCTCTGTTCGTTTCCAAGGCAAACCATTCAATATCACAGTAATCCAAGTCTATGCCCTAACCAGTAACACTGAAGAAGCTGAAGTTGAACGGTTCTATGAAGACCTACAAGACCTTTTAGAACTAACACCCAAAAAAGATGTCCTTTTCATTATAGGGGACTGGAATGCAAAAGTAGGAAGTCAAGAAACACCTGGAGTAACAGGCAAATTTGGCCTTGGAATAAGCAATGAAGCAGGGCAAAGACTAATAGAGTTTTGCCAAGAAAATGCACTGGTCATAACAAACACCCTCTTCCAACAACACAAGAGAAGACTCTACACATGGACATCACCAGATGGTCAACACCGAAATCAGATTGATTATATTCTTTGCAGCCAAAGATGGAGAAGCTCTATACAGTCAGCAAAAACAAGACCAGGAGCTGACTGTGGCTCAGACCATGAACTCCTTATTGCCAAATTCAGACTTAAATTGAAGAAAGTAGGGAAAACCACTAGACCATTCAGGTATGACCTAAATCAAATCCCTTATGATTATACAGTGGAAGTGAGAAATAGATTTAAGAGCCTAGATCTGATAGAGTGCCTGATGAACTATGGAATGAGGTTCATGACATTGTACAGGAGACAGGGATCAAGACCATCCCCATGGAAAAGAAATGCAAAAAAGCAAAATGGCTGTCTGGGGAGGCCTTACAAATAGCTGTGAAAAGAAGAGAAGTGAAAAGCAAAGGAGAAAAGGAAAGATATAAACATCTGAATGCAGAGTTCCAAAGAATAGCAAGAAGAGATAAGAAAGCCTTCTTCAGCGATCAATGCAAAGAAATAGAGGAAAACAACAGAATGGGAAAGACTAGAGATGTCTTCAAGAAAATCAGAGATACCAAAGGAACATTTCATGCAAAGATGGGCTCAATAAAGGACAGAAATGGTATGGACCTAACAGAAGCAGAAGATATTAAGAAGAGGTGGCAAGAATACACAGAAGAACTGTACAAAAAAGATCTTCACGACCCAGATAATCACAATGGTGTGATCACTGACCTAGAGCCAGACATCCTGGAATGTGAAGTCAAGTGAGCCTTAGAAAGCATCACTACGAACAAAGCTAGTGGAGGTGATAGAATTCCAGTTGAGCTATTCCAAATCCTGAAAGATGATGCTGTGAAAGTGCTGCACTCAATATGCCAGCAAATTTGGAAAACTCAGCAGTGGCTACAGCGCTGGAAAAGGTCAGTTTTCATGCCAATCCCAAAGAAAGGAAATGCCAAAGAATGCTCAAACTACAGCACAATTGCATTCTTATCACACGCTAGTAAAGTAATGCTCAAAATTCTCCAAGCCAGGCTTCAGCAATATGTGAACCGTGAACTTCCAGATGTTCAAGCTGGTTTTAGAAAAGAAAGAGGAACCAGAGATCAAATTGCCAACATCTGCTGGATCATGGAAAAAGCAAGAGAGTTCCAGAAAAACATCTATTTCTGCTTTATTGACTATGCCAAAGCCTTTGACTGTGTGGATCACAATAAACTATGGAAAATTCTGAAAGAGATGGGAATACCAGACAACCTGATCTGCCTCTTGAGAAATTTGTATGCAGGTCAGGAAGCAACAATTAGAACTGGACATGGAACAACAGACTGGTTCCAAATAGGAAAAGGAGTACGTCAAGGCTGTATATTGTCACCCTGTTTATTTAACTTCTATGCAGAGTACATCATGAGAAACACTGGGCTGGAAGATGCACAAGCTGGAATCAAGATTGCCGGGAGAAATATCAATAACCTCAGATATGCAGATGACAGCACCCTTATGGCAGAAAGTGAAGAGGAACTCAAAAGCCTCTTGATGAAAGTGAAAGTGGAGACTGAAAAAGTTGGCTTAAAGCTCAACATTCAGAAGACGAAGATCATGGCATCAGGTCCCATCACTTCATGGGAAATAGATGGGGAAACAGTGGAAACAGTGTCAGACTTTATTTTTCTGGGCTCCAAAATCACTACAGATGGTGACTGCAGCCATGAAATTAAAAGACGTTTACTCCTTGGAAGGAAAGTTATGACCAACCTAGATAGCATATTGAAAAGCAGAGACATTACTTTGCCAACAAAGGTTCGTCTAGTCAAGGCTATGGTTTTTCCAGTGGTCATGTATGAATGTGAGAGTTGGACTGTGAAGAGGCTGAGCACTGAAGAATTGATGCTTTTGAACTGTGGTGTTGGAGAAGACTGTTGATAGTCCCTTGGACTGCAAGGAGATCCAACCAGTCCATACTGAAGGAGATCAGCCCTGGGATTTCTTTGGAAGGAATGATGCTAAAGCTGAAACTCCAGGACTTTGGCCACCTCATGTGAAGAGTTGACTCATTGGAAAAGACTCTGATGCTGGAAGGGATTGGGGGCAGGAGGAGAAGGGGACGACAGAGGATGAGATGGCTGGATGGCATCACTGACTCAATGGATGTAAGTCTGAGTGAACTCTGGGAGTTGGTGATGGACAGGGAGGCCTGGCATGCTGCGATTCATTGGGTCGCAAAGAGTCGGACACGACTGAGAGACTGATCTGATCTGATCTGATTGTGGTGGGAGGGTGGGGTCACCAGAGGGGTCAGGTCTGATTGGTTCCCACAGGATCCGAGCCCCAGGGATGGCCTGGCTGGGGGCCTGTGATGCAGGAGGACTGCTTATACCCAGCCATCTTTTTTTTTTTTTTTGCCTAGTTACCTATTTTTCTCTCTTTTTTTAACCAGTAAATTTACCAGACTACATCTTGGTGTTGCTTGTTTTAAGGACAATAGTCTTAAACATGTGGTATGCTCCTTTTTCTTTAATTAATCAATTTATTTATTTTTGGCTGCACTGAGTCTTCATTGCTGCACAGAGGCTTTCTCTAGTTGCATCAAGTGGGGGCTACTCTTCCGCTGTGTTATGCGGGCTTCTTATTGCAGTGGCTTCTCTTGTTGCAGAGCACAGGTTGCAGGGCATGCAGGCTTCAGTAGTTGTGGCACATGGGCTTAGTTGCCCCACAGCAAGTGGAATATTCCTGGACCAGGGATCGAACCTGTGTCTTCTGCACTGGCAGGCGATTCTTAACCACTGAACCACCTGGGAAGTACGTGTGTTATGCTCTTTTAATTTGTAGTTTCAAATATATCAGATGAGTTCAGTTCAATTCGTTGCTCAGTCGTGTCTGACTCTTTGCAACCCCAGGAACCGCAGCACACCAGGCCTCCCTGTCCATCACCAACTCCTGGAGACCCCCCAAACCCATGTCCATCGAGTCAGTGATGCCATCCAACTAGCTCATCCTCTGTCGTCCCCTTCTCCTCCTGCCCTCAATCTTTCCCAGCATCAGGGTCTTTCAAATGAGTCAGTTCTTTGCATCAGGTGGCCAAAGTACTGGAGTTTCAGCTTCAGCATCAGTCCTTCCAATGAATATTCAGGACTGATTTCCTTTAGGATGGACTGGTTGGATCTCCTTGCAGTCCAAGGGACTCTCAACAGTCTTCTCCAACACCACAGTCGAAAGCATCAATTCTTTGGCACTCAGCTTTCTTTATGGTCCAACTCTCACATTCATACATGACCACTGGAAAAACCATAGCTTTGACTAGACGGACCTTTGTTGGCAAATTAATGTCTCTGCTTTTTAATATGCTGTCTAGGTTGGTCATAACTTTTCTTCCAAGGAGCAGGCGTCTTTTAATTTCATGGCTGCAGTCACCATCTGCAGTGACTTTGGAGCCCAAAATCTGTATATTAGGCCACAAGTTAAGTCTCAGTAGATTATGAGACACATCATACAAAGCATCTTCTCTCACCACAAGATAAAACTAGAAATCACTAACATAAAGAAAACTGGAAAGTATACAAAACTGTGGATACTAAACAATACACTTTTAAATAACCAATGGATCAAAGAAGAAGTCAGAGACAAAATTAGAAAATATGTAGAGATGATTGAAAATGAAAGCAACACCCAAGCAACACTGGGACACAGTGAAAGTGGTGCTGATGGGAATTTATAACTATAAATACTTACATTAAAAAATAAGAACATACAGAAGGCCAACAGGCAACAAAAGATGCTCAACATAACTAATCAGGAAAACGTAAATCAAAACTACAATGAGCTATTACCTTGTGCCTGTCAGAATGGCTATTACTGTCCAAAATGACAACAATTGTCAATGAGGATGGAGAGAAAAGGGAACCTTGCACACTGTTGAGAATGTAAATTGGTACAGCCACTTAGGAAAACAGTATAGAGATTCTTCAAAAAAAATGAAAAATAGAACTACCAATGATCCAGCAATTCTATTCCTGGGTATTTATCTGAAGAAAACTAAAACTCTAATTAGAATAGATATATACACCCATAAGTTCATTGCAGCATTATTTACAATGGCCAATATACGGATACAAGATAAATTCCCATCAATAGATGAATGGATAAAAAAGATGTGTTGTGTACAATCACACACACACACACAGAATGGAATATTATTCAGCCATAAGAAAAGAACGGAATCTTGCCACTCGTGACAAAATGACTAGACCTAGAGGGTATTATGCTTAGCACAATAAGTCAGAGAAAGATAATACTGTATGATTTCTCATATATGTAGAACCTAAACAACAAAACAAATGAGATACAGATAGAACAAAACAAAACAGATACAGAGATTAAACAGGTGGTTTCCACAGGGGAGAGAGGTAGGAGGAGAAAAGAAATATATGAAGGAGATTAAGAGGTACAAACTTCCAGTTCCAAAATAAATAAGTCTTGAACATGAAATGTGCAGTGTGGGGAATATAGTCAGTAACTATATAATATCTTTGTATAGTGACCTATTGTAACTAGACTTACTGTGATGAACATTTTGAGATGTATAGAAATATCAAATCACTGTGTTGTGTAACAGGAACTAACATAGTGTTGAAGGTTGTTTATACTTCAAAAACAAACAAGTTCATAGAAAAAGAGATCATATTTATGATTACCAGAGGTGGGGGAAGTGAGAGGGAGAATTAGATAAAGGGAGTCAAAAGGTACAAATTTCCAGTTATAAGACAAATAAATATTAGGGATGTGATGTACAGCATGATAAATATGGTCAACACTGCTGTATATTATATGTGAAAGTTGTTAAGAGAGTAAATCTGCTGTGCTATATGTCAATTATACCTCAATAGAACTGAAGAAAAGAAAACAAAAAGAGGTCTCAAATCAACAACCTACTTTACAACTTAAGGAACTAAAACTAAACGAAAAAACTAAAGCCAAAGATAGTAGGAGGAAGGAAATGGTAAACAGAGCAGAGATAAGTGAAATCGAGAAGAGAAAAACAATAGAAAAAATCAATGAAACCAAAAGTTGGTTCTTTGAAAAGATCAACAAAATTGACAGACCTTTAACCAGACTAAGAAGAAAAGAGAGAAGATCCAAATTACTAAAATCAGAAATGAAAATGGGAACAGTACCCGATTCTATGGAAATAAAAAGGACTATAGGAGAGTGCTTGGAGAAGGCGATGGCACCCCACTCCAGCACTCTTGCCTGGAAAATCCCGTGGACGGAGGAGCCTGGTGGGCTGCAGTCCATGAGGTCGCTAAGAGTCGGACACGACTGAGCAACTTCACTTTCACTTTTCACTTTCATGCATTGGATAAGGAAATGGCAACCCACTCCAGTGTTCTTGCTTGGAGAATCCCAGGGATAGGGCAGCCTGGTGGGCTGCCGTCTGTGGGGTCGCACAGAGTCGGACACGACTGAAATGACTTAGCATAGGAGAGTGCTATAACAGTTCTATGCTAGCAAATTGGATAAGCTAAATAAAAATGCACAAACTGCTAAAAACACAAAACCTACAAAGACTAAACCATGAACACAGTATCTGAATAGATCTATAACTAGTAAGGAGATTGAATCAGTAATCAAAAATTTATTAACCACATGGTGCTGAGAAGCTTTTGGAAAAAAAAGACAATGAAAACAAAAAACTACCAACATGATACTGGATGCTTGGGGCTGGTGCACTGGGATGACCCAGAGGGAGGGTATGGGGAGGGAGGAGGGAGGAGGGTTCAGGATGGGGAACACAGGTATACCTGTGGTGGATTCATTTCGATATTTGGCAAAACTAATATAATATTGTAAAGTTTAAAAATAAAATAAAATTAAAAAAAAAACTACCAACAAAAAAAAGTCCTGGACTTGATGACTTCACTGGTAAATTCTACTGAACATTTAAATAAATAATACTAATTCTTCTCAAACTTTTCCAAAAGCCTAAAGAAGAGGGCAGAGAAGGCAATGGCAACCCACTCCAGTACTCTTGCCTGGAAAATCCCATGGACGGAGGAGCCTGGTGGGTTGCAGTCCATGAGGTCGCTAAGAGTCAGACACGACTGAGCAACTTCACTTTCACTTTTCACTTTCATGCATTGGAGAAGGAAATGACAACCCACTCCAGTGTTCTTGCCTGGAGAATCCCAAGGACAGGGGAGCCTGGTAGGAGACCGTCTGTGGGGTCACACAGAGTCGGACACGACTGAAGTTATGCAGCAGCAGCAAAGACGAGGGAGCACTTTCTAACTCATTTTACAAGGACATTACCCTGACATCAAAGCCAGACAAAGACACTACAAGAAAACTACAGTCTACTACAGGTCCATGTAGTCAAGGCTATGGTTTTTCCAGTGGTCATGTATGGATGGGAGAGTAGGACTCTAAAGAAAGCTGAGCACCAAAGAATTGATGCTTTTGAACTGTGGTGTTGGAGAAGACTCTTGAGAGTCCCTTGCACTGCAAGGAGATCCAACCAGTCCGTCCTAAGGGAGATCAGTCCTGGGTGTTCATTGGAAGGACTGATATTGAAGCTGAAACTCCAATATTTTGGCCACCTGATGCGAAGAGCTGACTCATTGGAAAAGACCCTGATGCTGGGAGGGATTGCGGGCAGGAGGAGAAGGGGACAACAGAGGATGAGATGGCTGGATGGCACCACCAACTCAGTGGACATGAGTTTGGGTAAACTCCGGGAGTTGGTGGTGGACAGGGAGACCTGGCGTGCTGAGGTTCATGGCGTCGCAGAGAGTCAGATACGACTGAGTGACTGAACTGAACTGAATATCCCTTATAAACCTTGATGCAAAAATCACAAAATACTAGTAGACAGAATTCAGTAGCATATCAAAAGATGCACCATGACACACCACGACCAAGTGAGATTTATTCCTGGATTGCAAAGATGGTTCAACACACAAAAAGTGATCAATGTAATATACCACATCAACAAAATGAAGGGGGAAAAACCACATGCACATCTCAATGTAGAAAAAACATTGACAAAATTCAACACCCTTTCAAGATAAAAATGTTCAGCAAAAAGCAATAAAAGGAAACTACCTCAACATGATAATAAAAAGAGTCTTCTTAATTATATCCCCTCCCACTCACATCGAAATGAGCTTAAATTCTCTCATAGACCATCTGGGGAGGAGGGTGTTTGTGTGTGGCAGGGCAGCCCGGAAGACTGCTGCCTGGGGATGGGAGGAAAAATGAAAAAGGGGGAGAAACAGCCCAAGTTGAAAATTCCTAGTGTTGTCAGAGCAAAGCAATGGTGGGGCTTTGAGTGCTCCCCACAGATCATCCACCCCCTGCCTACCTTCACCCTCCCCACCACTCCTCTCTGAGGGGAGATCACCTTGCTCCTGCCTTTAGGCTCCAGGGAAACATGTCCACTCAGGCCAGCCCATCCTCTGAGAAACACAGCCCTCATGTCCAAATATTTAGCTGGCCATTAGCAAGGTGGTCTGCTGTTAGACTTGTCTGTGCCCTTCCAGAGATCCTCACTGACTTCTATCTACACTGATCACTTCATGGGTTGGGGGGACCGGACCTGAGGCCTTGAGAAGTGAAGGGACCTGAGGCCACTAGCAGAAGAGCATCGTTTGTCTTGTCCCCTCCCACCAGCATTTTCCTGTGGAATTCCAGGTAGCAAGTGGCAAGCCTCCCTTGGCTGCTGGCACCGCTTACTCTGTAGGCTGGAGGCCAGCCAGAAGGCTGTGAGGGGCCAGGTGGGGTCAGGCATTTGATTCTGCCTCCTCGTGCTGGGATCTGCCTGAGGTCCTGCTCAGTCTGTCTGCTGGCCAAATTCCCGCCCTGGCCGTGGGTAGCACGACCTCCACTCTGATGCCCATCACTCGAAGCCTTGCTCTCCTGCATCCTGGCATGCTGCTGCTGCTCTGGAAGGCCAGCACCTCTGAAGACCTCCCAAGGAGCAGACCTCACAGCTCTACTGTCTGGAACCTTAGGGAGCCGGCACAGGAAGCGGAGAGCAGGATAAGATGCTGCCTGGATGCCTGAGGAGTGTAGCACTGCAGGAAGTGCATGCACATGGCTCTGTGGGTCCACGGCTGTCCCTACAGGGAGCGTGTGGGTTGGGTGAGTGAGTGTGCGTGCTGCCACGCCAGAAAGATCTGTAAAGCTCCAAGACTGCTGGCAGCCCTAGTCAGAGCATGGCAGGGGAGTGGGGTGGGGGCTGCAATTCCTCTTCCCAGGACAAGCCCTCCAGCGCCTACCAGGACATGCCAGGTGAGCCCCTGGACTGCGGGACGCAGGCCCGTGGGGAATGGGCAGTGGCCCAGGGCTTTGCTTTACTCGCAGCTATGTATAGTGCTGGCAGAGGGTGTTCCTTGGGAACTCTGGGTTTGAGTCAAGGAGAGCATCTGTCCTGTAATTTTCCAGGGGAGAGATGAGAACATGAATTTGGAGTAACTAGTGCCGAGACGCTGGAGCAGCGCCTGTGCCTTCCTGTTCCTCCTCCTGAAATCTGTCCTGCCTCCTCCAGGTGGCTTCCTGTTTGAAGGGCTCTCTGATGATGAGGACGACTTTCACCCAGTAAGTGACGGGCTGCCTGCCATTTGCGGGAGATGGTGCTGGGGAGGCGCCCTCCCCAGGACCTGGCACGCCCAGCAGGGGGTGGTCAGAGGCCCTGTGGGGGCCCAGGTGTGCCACACTATTGCTGTGACCCTGGCAGCCTGGGGAGTCTCCCCAAGAACTGTTCCTGGAGCAGGGGTGGGGTTCTTCTGAGAACCACTCAGGGCTGCCACCCTGATCTGGGCACCTCCCCTGTCCAGAGTGCCAGGTCCATGCCCTCAAGCAGCACCCCCAGCTCCCGCCCAGCTTCCCTGGGGTACAGTGGAGCTGCCTGGCCCCGGCCCATCACCCAGAACGAGCTGGCCACTGCCCTGGCCCTGGCCAGCACTCTGGAAAGAGGTATGGAGAGAGGGGGTGGGAAGGTCCAGGCTGGGCCCCCAGGGAGAAGGGCCCAGTGGTAGAGTGGGTTTACCTTTGCTGATCCTTGTGCTCCATCTGCTTTGATCTGAGCTCTACCTGGAGCCCCAGTGGGTTTCCCACTGCAGCTCAGGCGACCTCCCCTCACCTGCCTTTAGACTCAGAAGTCTGGGGCTCATCCTAGGCCTGACTGACTCTTCTCAGCAGTTGGAAGAACCTCATGTCGCATAATGGTTCCTTACTTATTCCTGAAAGTGGCCAGGCATACATCACAGGCTTAAGCATTCCTGGTGATAGTTACTTCAGCCGGCAAAGCCGTCTTTCCTCTGCCAGTATGAGTCCTAGGCTTGGTCAGGGGTCCCATTCCATCTCCCTGGAGCAAAAGAATACAGAACCCTTCCTGCGCACATAGAGAGCTTTTAGGTGGCTCTGTGTGGCTGTCTCCTGCTGGCCCCTGCTGGGAGGCAGTGGTGAGGCACGCAGGGCACCGTGGGGTGATGTGATGGCAGTGGGTGTGTGCTGGGAGACTGGGGTGGCTCTGAGGGTGGCACTGACCATGGTCTGTCTCTAGGGCCACTCCTCAGGGACCTCCCCAATGTCCTCCAGCGTCCAGTCAGGGACGCCCATCACCAACGATCTCTTCAGCCAAGCCCTGCAGCATGCCCTGCAGGCCTCGGGGCAGCCCAGCCTTCAGGTCAGTCTTCCCTCTTCTGATGTTCACACGGCTTCTTTGGTATTTTGGACGCTGAGCTTTCCTCTGCCCTCCAGAGGCCCTTCCCACTTGGCCTGCTTTGCTGCAGGAACAGCTGGGGCGTGGCAGCGTGACAGGAGAGGGTGCTCCCAGCAAGGGCGGGTGTCCCCGCAGCTTCCACTCCTGCACCCAGTGCCCATGGCCTGGCTCCACTGACCACCTGGCTTGAGTACTTGTGGCAGTTTCAATGGAGGAGTCACTCATCTAAGAAATGGAGTATTTCCTGCCATATCAGTATGCAATGTTGTCGCAGTCATCAGTAACCTCGTCCCTCCCATGTGAGCTCCTGAGCCCTAAGGGCACTCTGGAAGGAGAACACCTGAGATCGGGCAGCTGTCAGATGGCAGCCACTCCCTATGGTGAGTCCCAAGGGAATTCAGAATGTGAAAAACATGGAGTGCTGGCCCAGGATAGCTCAGATACACGTGAAAGGAAAGATTTCAGTGAGCCCAAACTCTTGCATCTTCCCATACATAGAAAGGCGCTAAATTCCTTAACTTGGGTTATCTGGTTTTCTTTAATTAACAATAACCTTTTGATGTTCAGACTGCCTGCCATTTGTCACCAAACTTCTCTATACTCTGGCTCTTCTCCTTCCTCGGCGCAGTTGTCTCAGGGTCCCTTGAGATGCTGTCTCCAGGTCTTAAAGTCCTAAAAATTCCCACCAAATTAAACATAGCTATCAACTTTTAGTTTGTGGTATATATATTTTTTAAGTCAACACATGCATCCTGTGAGTGTTGACTGAGTCTTGAGCAGCTGGGGTAGAGGCCAGCCAGTCCTTATTCCTCCATGGAGGGGCGCCAGGCAGTCACTGAACTGAGGGAGCAACAGGGTGAAAAGCCCGACCCCGGCTTCAAGGTGAGGGCCTAGGTCAAGCAAAACTTTTCTGAGGAAGAGGTGTTGGACTGGCTGTCAAAGAATTAATTAGAGGTTAGCCAGGCAGGGAAGCAGGTGTTAGGTCGAGGGAGTGTGGTATCTAGGCTGAAGCAGCCAGCCTTAGAAATGGCCTGTGTCACTCTACCTGTGACCTTCCACCCACGAGATTCGTTTTGAAGTCTTGGGGCCTGCCACGCTCTGGATATCATTCCTGGGGTTAATAATGAGGCTTGGTGTAATGTCTCATCCTGTTCTTAAATTCTCAGCCAATTTTATCACCTTCGGAAAAGAAATTCTTATTTTCTTATCAGAATCCCTATTTTTGTTGTCATTATCAGAATCTCTGTTTTTAAAGTGACCTCTGGTGAAGGTTAATTAAGCCATGAATTTTGTTTTTTTTTTTAACAGGAAAATATTCTGATTTTTATTTTTGCACGTTATTCTCAAGTACATAATTACAATAATGTCACACATCCCTATTTGATTTTCTTTTTATGTATTTTACTTTTTTTACAAAGTGTACAGAGGGAGGGACATACAATATTTAATAGGATATTTCTATAGAACAATAACTTATATTATGTCCTTGTAAAAATCTGTACCTCTTTAAAACATTTAACTGAAACATCCTTTTAGCTTTGCTAATCAAAATTGTTTTAAGAATTAAAACTAGGTTGTAACTAATGTCAGTACATAACAGTGACTATGATTTCAGTTTCTCTTTATACAGACAAATACACTTTATCATATTCACTTGACCAAACCCTTAAATACCTTTTAAAGGTTTCAATATTGTGCTTTAAAAAGAAAAGAACGGTGTATGAGGAAATGGCAACCCACTCCAGTACTCTTGCCTGGAGAATCCCATGGATGGAGGAGCCTGGTGGGATACAGTCCATGGGGTCGCAAAGAGTCGGACACGACTGAGCGAATCCTTAGTACATTGGCTGTTGACACATGAGTATCAGGCCATGAGTTTTAGCTATACTGCCCTAATGTGGCTTTGATTCCACTCACTTTTAAATTGAGTGAAGAGGCGCTTTCCACCCCAGAATTCCATGTGCTAAGTCACTTCAGTCTTGTCTGACTCTTTGCAACCCTATGGACTGTAGCCCACCAGGCTCCTCTGTCCAAAATTCCATACTTGGGTGGAATTTGCTTTGTACATTACTTCACAATAGCCAAAAGGTAGAAGCAACCCATGTGTCCATCAACAGGTGAATGAATAGACAAAATTTGGTATATACATACCATGGAATATCATTCAGCCTTAAAAGGGAGGAAATTCTGACACATGCCACAACGTGGGTGAACCTTGAGGACATTAAACTAAGTGAAATAAGCCAGCCATGAAAGGACTGTATGAGCCCACTTAGAGGGGGCAGCTGGAGTCGTCCAGTTCATAGAGGCAGAAGGGAAAGTGCTGATTTCCAGGAGCTGGGGAGCAGGGAGAATGGGAGGTTGTTGTTTAATAGGTACAGAATTTCAGTTTGGGAAGATAAAAAAAAGTTCCAGAGGCAGATGGTGGTCACGGTTGCACGGTAGTTTGAGTGTACCTAATGCCACTGAACTGTACACTTAAATGGGTAAAATGCTAAATGTCATGTTATGTATATTTTACTGCAAATTCTAAAAATACATAAAAGACGCCCCACCACCAGCAAAACAAAAGGGAACACATCAAAATTTGAATGATTCCACCCATCTCTGTGATGGAACTCCTCCAACCCTTCGCTTGACAGGAGCCTGTTCTATGAATGGAGTTTATGAGTTCACTAAAATGGCTGTAAAATATAAAAATGTGTCTTGCTACATATGCAGGTCTCATTCTTCTCCTAGAGCCTGAAATAAAAATGGACAAAGAGGAAATTACTACCTTTATGACTGAGCATGTATTTCGCAAATGCTGAAGTGCCGTTTTATGGAAGGCACTATGCTGGAAGATGTGAAAATGAAGCGTATGGAAGAATGCATAGTCTGGAAGGGGAAATGTCTGTGCATAAACTTTTTCCATGAATAATTTTAACGTCAGATAACATTTAAAATGTGCCCCATTCTGTGCCCTTAAAGGACCCTGAATGTCTCTCAGTTAGTGTATGTGCTTCACTGTATTGTCATTAACTTTGTTTTCTTTCTCCTGCTAATTGGTAGACTTGATGGCCCAATTCATCACCCTCCCTGGAAACAGGCCCTTTACCATATGACTTTGCAGGACCCGCCCACTGTGAATGGAGTGACCTGCCTACCCCTTGATTCTAGTTTCCACCATGTAACTTGCTTTGGACAATGGAATGTTAGCAGATATGATGAAAGCAGAGGCTTGAAGTGGACTTGACCACTGCCCTTTGGCCCCACAGCCATTCCAAGAGAACAGGCCTGGGCTAGCCTGCTCAAGGCCACGTAGCACAGCTGACTCTCCTCAACTGCCTTAGCAGAGGCCAGCTGTCGATCAGACGACCTATAGATATGTCACTGAGTCCAGCCAAGAAAAGTGTACAAAGCATCATTGTATAACCAGATGAATTGTTTACAGAGTGTACACATCTGTGCAATCACTACCCAGAGCAAAAAGGAGCATGTTAGCAGCACTTAGAAGCAGCTCACAAACCCCTTCCCAGTCTTTACCCACCTCCTCCTCCAAAGGTAACCATTACCTTGACATCTAACCATAAATTAGCTTTTGCCTGTTCTTGATCTTCTAAATGGAATCATACCATATATAATCTTTTGTGTCTGGCTTCTTTCATTTAACATTATAGTAACGAGAGTCTTCCTGGTTGTTGTGAATAGCAGTAGGACTTCCTTGATTTTCATTGCTTTATAGTATAGAGATATGGAATGTTTCCTGCCATATCAGTAAACAGGGATGTCACAGTCATCAGTGATTGCAGCCCTCCAAGTGAGCCAGTGAGCCCTGAGGGAACTCAGGCAGGAGAATACCTGCCGTCTAGCAGTCATCAAACTGTAGCCACTCCTACAATAAGCCCTGAGGAAAGGAAGCTCAGGATGTGAAAACAGGAAGCTGGTCCCAGACGGCTGAGGTGCATGTGAAAGGGGGAATCTCAGTGAGCCCAGACTCTTACATCTTCCCATGTGTGTGTTTGTGTGTGTGTGTGTGTGTGTGTGCGCGCGTGCACTCAATCGCTCAGTTGATTCCAACTCTTTGTGACCCTCTAGACTGTAGCCCACCAGGGTCCTCTGTCCATGGGATTTTCCAGGCAAGAATACTGGAATGAGTTGCCATTTCCTACTCTAAAGGATCTTCCCAACCCAGGGATCAAATCCTCATTTCCTGCATTGCAAGCAGATTCTTTACTGCTGAGGCACCGCTGCTGGTGCTGCTAAGTCGCATCAGTCGTGTCCAACTCTGTGCGACCCCGTAGACGGCAGCCCACCAGGCTCCCCCATCCCTGGGATTCTCCAGGCAAGAACACTGGAGTGGGTTGCCATTTCCTTCTCCAATGCATGAAAATGAAAAGTGAAAGTGAAGTCGTTCAGTCGTGTCCAACCCTCAGCGACCCCATGGACTGCAGCCCACCAGGCTCCTCCATCCATGGGATTCTCCAGGCACCAGGTATGCCCAAAAAGCACTAAATCTCTTAACTTGGGTTATCTGGTTTTCTTTAATTAACAATAATCTTTTGATGTTCAGACTACCTGCCCTTTGTTGCAAAACTTCTCTATAACATGGCTCCTCCCCCTACCGGCTCGGAGCAGTTGATTCAGGGTCACTTGAGAGCTGTCTTCCAGGTTGAAGTCCTAAAAATTTCTACAGATAAACATTAATCTCAACTTTTAGGTTATGAATATTTTTTAAGTCAACAATGGTTTGGATATAACACAATGTCTTTATAAATTCTACTATTGGTGATATTGTTAAGTCGCTACGTTGATGCACACTTGGGTTATTTCCCAGGTAGACCTATCAGGAACAGTGCTGCCATGAGTATTTTTACCTATGTCTTTTGGTGAGCATACGTATGCATTTCTGTTCCACACATAGTTAGGAGAATTGTTAAGGTATAGGATAAATGTGGAAAATCCCATGGGCGGAGGAGCCTGATGGGCTGCAGTCTATGGGGTCACGAAGAGTCAGACATGACTGAGTGACTTCACTTTCACTTTCCACTTTCATGCATTGGAGAAGGAAATGGCAACCTACTCCAGTGTTCTTGCCTGGAGAATCCCAGGGACGGGGGAGCCTGGTGGGCTGCCATCTATGGGGTCGCACAGAGTCAGACACGACTGAAGCGACTTAGCAGCAGCAGCAGCAGCAGGGTAAATGTATGTTCCACTTAATACATGTTGTCAAACAGACTTCCCAAGTTGTTGTTGTTCAGTCACTATATCGTGTCTGACTCTTTGCAGCCCCATGGGCTGCAGCACACCAGGCTTCCCTGTCCTTCACCATCTCCCGAAGTTTGCTCAAACTTATGTCCATTGAGTTGGTGATGTCATCTACCCATCTCATCCTCCGTTGACCCTTTCTCTTCCCTCCCTCAGTCTTTCCCACCATCAGGGTCTTTTCCAGTAAGTCAGCTTCTTGCCTCAGGTAGTCAAAGTATTGGAGCTTAAGCTTCAGGATCAGTCCTTCAATGAATATTCAGGGTTGATTTCCTTTAGGATTGACTTGTTTGACCTTCTTGCTGTTCAAGGGACTCTCAAGAGTCTTCTCCATCACCACAATTTGAAAGCATCAGTTCTTTGGCACTTACCCTTTTTGGGGCTTCCCTGATAGCTCAGTTGGTAAAGAGTCTACCTGCAATGTACCTGGGTTTGATCCCTGAGTTGGGAAGATGCCCTGGAGAAGGGAATGGCTACCCACTCCAGTATTCTGGCCTGGAGAAGTCCATGGACTGTATAATCCATGGGGTCACAAAGAGTCGGACATGACTGAGCGACTTTCACTTACCCTTTTTTAGGGTCCAACCCTAACATCTGTACATGACTACTAGAAAAACCATGGCTTTTACTATGTGGACCTTTGTCAGCAAGGTGATGTCTCTACTTTTGAATACATAGCCTGGATTTGGCATAGCTTTTCTTCCAAGGAGCAAGTGTTTTTTAATGTTGTGACTGCAGCCACCATCCACAGTGATTTTGGAGCCCAAGAAAATAACATCTGTCATAGTTTCCACTTTTTTCCCTTCTATTTGCCATGAAGTTAAATAAGCAGGGTGACAACATACAGCCTTGACACACTCCTTTCCCAATTTTCAACCAGTCCATTGTTCCATGTCCAATTCTAACTGTTGCTTCTTGACCCGCATACAGGTTTCTTAGCAGACAGGTAAGGTGCTCTTGTGTTCCTATCTTTTTAAGAATTTTCCAGTTTGTTGTGATACACAAAGGTTTTAGCATAATCAATGAAGCAGAAGTAGATGTTTTTCTGGAATTCTCTTACTTTTTCTATGATCCAGTGAATGCTAGCAATTTGTCTCTGGTTCCTCTGCCTTTTCCAAATCCAGCTTGTACATCTGGAAGTTCTCGGTTCACATACTGCTGAAGCCTAGCTGGAAGGATTTTGAGTATTACCTTGTTAGCATGAGAAATGAGCACAGTAGTACGGTAGTTTGAAAATTCTTTGACCTTGCACTTTTTGGGGATTGGAATGAAAACTGACCTCTTCCAGTCCTGTGGCCACTGCTGTGTTTCCCAAATTTGCTGATATATTGAGTGCAGTGGGAATCCCTGGTGGCTCAGCATTAAAGAATCCACCTGTAATACAGGAAACTTGCAGGAGATGAAGGTTCGATTCCTGGGTCAGGAATATCTCCTGAAGAAGGAAACAGCAACCCCCTTCAGTACTCTTGACTGGGAAATCCCATGGACAGAGGAGCCTGGTGGGCTACAGTCTGTGGGGCCTCAGAATTGGACACAACTGAGAGACTCAGCAATGACAACTGAATGCAGCACTTTAACAGCACCATCTTTTAGGATTTTAAGTTGCTCAGCTGGAATTCCATCATCTCCACTAGCTTTGTTCATAGTAATGCTTCCCAAGGCCCACTTGACTTCACACTTTCAGCGAAATGTATGTGTCCTACTTTCTTCACATACTTGCCAGCACTGGGTGTGGTCAAGTCTTTTTCATTTTAGCCTTGGGTATGTAGTAATATCTCCTTTTGATTTTAATTTACACATCCCTTATGACTTATGAGCAGGAGTATATCTTCAATTTGAATTTTGTGTGAAATATCTGTTCATGTATGATTCAAGTTTGTACTTCAGACTCTTCTACTGTAGAATTAAAAGGGTAGCTATGCAGGTAATGAGTCTTCACAGAAAGAGGTCCTAAAGATGAAAAAGAACTTCGCTGCTGCTGCTGCTAAGTCACTTCAGTCGTGTCCGACTCTGTGCGACCCCATGGACTGCAGCCTACTAGGCTCCTCCATCCATGGTATTTTCCAGGCAAAAGTACTGGAGTGGGGTGCCATTGCCTTCTCCGGAAAAAGAACTTTGCATCAGCTCAAACCCAGCCTTATCAACATCAGGAATGATGCAGCGGGATTCTAGCATAAGACATTTAACTCTAGAAAACCTCAGATCAGTACCCAGGAAGTAGACAATGGGTTGGACACATGACAATGTGGGATCTTCAAGGAAAAGCCACTGGCTGGTAGCTAGTAGGCTCACAATGAGTCATCTGTTATCCTTGAAACACCAGGACTTCAGGGTCTGGTTCTCAGCCACACGAGCTCAGAAAAGAGCTTTGGCTGACTCAGTGAGTCAGAAATTAATGTGAAAATCAGAATGCTGATGTACTAATTCACACCATGAACCAGAATTGCCAAGCATTCCAGTCTCTGATTAAGACATTCACTCCCTATAAGAAAACAACTTGGGAAGTCAAGTATAATCAGAAGGCTGTATAAGCTGGAAGCAGAGAACCAAAATGGGAGGGGGAGGGTGTCAGGAAAAGCAGGAGTGTGCTTCCAAGACCCTCATAGTAAAAACCCATGTGATATTGGAACTGGACAGGATATGACTTTGGACTAGACCTCCCTGTCCCCAGCCAATGCTCAGATGAACACTGACCATGTCCCTTTAGAGACTCTCCTTTTTTCAGTCTTTCGTGTGCTGATTAATTCCCTTTCTGATTGACTCCTTCTTCTCTGGATACACTGAGGACATTTGTTGGCTGTCTTCATATCGTCCATTTCCCCAGCTCCTTCTCCAGAGGTCCCTGGCCCCCTTTCAATAGGCTATACTTTCCATGGAGAACCTGATCCTTGGAATTCCTGGAATGGTTCCACCCTAGACCTAGCTTTAAGCTCACCACCTGGGCCAAACCAATCAGTGCATTCCATCCTCTGAGCCCAGTGATGGACTGAGCATGTCAGCTGCAGATGCTGGGATCCTGATACTCTGTATTATCCACTGGGCATGAATTAAAAAGCTTGTAACCTTGCAAGTTGTCTGAGGACCACAAGGGGAGTCAGCCTCAGGTTATTTTGATATGGAGGAAGGCAGGGTGGAGAGCAGAGAGCAACTGGATTCCTTGTGATTTCTTAAGCCACTGAATCAAGCAAGTGCAGCCTCTGGACTTTTCAGATCCTTGAGCCAAGATATCCCTTTTCTTGTGTTAAACAGTTCATATTGGTCTGGCAGATCTAATTACTGTCCAGTATCAAGTATCCTCTTCTTCTTTACTAATAGAACCCTCTTTTTAGTCATAGTTTAAAAATATTTATCTCCCTTACTCCCCTGGAGCTAAGGGTGGCTGTAGCCAAGAAGATACTACTGAAAGTCCCTGGGTAGTGCTTCTGGAAAAGTGATTTATTTCCTGAATTTTTTTTTAAAGAGGGCAGATTCAACTGGCTCATGCATTCTGCCTTTCCCAACCCCCTTCTTCCTGTCTTCCATGCAGACACAATATCCAGAAGAGAGACAGCCAACTTGTGACCTTGCAACAGAAAGACACACACCAAGGATGGCAGGACTCCCTGGTGGCTCAGATGGTAAAGAATTTACCTGCAATGCAGGAGACCTAGGTTTGAGCCCTGGATCGGGAAGATCCCCTGGAGAAGGGAAAGTCTGCCCACTCTGGTATTCTTGCCTGGAGAATTCCATGGACAGAAAGGCCTGGAAGGCTACAGTCCATGAGGTCTGAGTCTGATGCAACTGAGCGACTGATGTGTTCACTTTTAAGGATGGCAGAAAAGGAGAGAAGGAGCCTGATTCCTTGAGCAGCTGCATCAGTTCCCAGACTGCCTGCCTGTCTCAGACTCCTTGTAATAGGAGAAAAGTAAACCTCATATGGATTTGGCCACTTTGTTGGGTTTCTAAACACAGCCAAATACAGTTCTATCATTCAGAGAATTCAGTACCCTGAAGTGGGATACTGCAGGTAACATAATTTGAAACGTGAACTTTGTTGAGTGGTAGAGATGAGCTTTTGGGCTTGGAGGGTACATGCATTGCAGACTGGAATTCCAATGACTTTGTTGTGCAGTGGTGGAACACATGGTCAATTTGCTCTTCTATGGGAGATACCCCACATGCCAACCTATTCTGCTGTGTTAGGGGAAATAGCTGGAATGATTCAGAATGTTGGCACATGCTGGTGACTTCATTCCATTTTCAACAAAGTCCTGAAGGAGATCAATGAGCTAGTTTTATCCAGCTTGAAGAAAAAAAAAGAAGGAAGTACCACTTCACTAAGGAAGACTCTGCTTAGAGCCTGCTATCTCCTTTGAGATCCCATAATTTGGGATAATCTGATCCTATTGGGATAATTTGATGATTCTTTAACTTGGAGATTGAAAAATATCATTGCATCTGTTCTCCAAATAGGAATGTGACATCCAAGAAATAGCTTAGAAGATGAGACTGGTGTCCTGGGCTTTTCCTAAGCACCTTCCTTTAAAAATCACTGCTCCACAGGAGATTGGGATTGACATATATATAGTACTATGCATAAAATGGGCTTCCCTGGTGGCTCAGATGGTAAAGAATCTGCCTGCAATGCAGTAGACCCGGGTTTGATCCCCTGGAGAAAGAAATGGAAATCCACTCCACTATTCTTGCCTGGAGAATTTCATGGGCAGAGGAGCCTGGCAGGCTACAGTCCATGGGATTGCAAGAGTCGGACACAACTGAGCGACTAACACACACATACTTAAAATAGATAACTAATGAGAACCTACTGAATAGCACAGGAAGCTCTACTCAATGCTCTGCTGCTGCTGCTACTAAGTTGCTTCAGTTGTGTCCAACTCTGTGTGACCCTATAGACGGCAGCCCACCAGGCTCCTCTGTCCCTGGGATTCTCCAGGCAAGAATATTGGAGTGGGTTGCCATTTCCTCCTCCAGTGCATGAAAGTGAAAGTGAAGTCACTCAGTCATGTCCGACTCTTAGCGACCCCATGGACTGCAGCCTACCAGGCTCCTCCGTCCATGGGATTTTCCAGGCAAGAGTACTGGAGTGGGTTGCCATTGCCTTCTCCGACTCAATGCTCTATGGTGACCTAAATGAGAAGAAAACCCATACAAGAGTGGATATGTATATACGTGTAACTATTTCACTTTACAGCAGAAACTAACACATTGTAAAGCAACTATACTCGAATAAATTTTTTTTTAAAAATCTAAATGTCCATCAACAGAGGAATGGCTAAAGAAGATGTGGTACATATATACAATGGAATATTACTCAGGACTAAAAAGGAACGAAATAGTGTCATTTCCAGAGAGGTGGATAGATCTAGTGACTGTCATACAGAATGAAGTCAGAAAGAGAAAAACAAACATTGTATAATATCACTTATATGTTGAATCTAGAAAAATGGTACAGAAGAACTTAGTTGCAAAGCATAGATGTAAAGAACAAATTTATGGATATCAAGAGGGAAGGAGGTGATGGGATAAATTTGGAGACTGGGATTGACTTATACACACTAGTATGTATAAAATAGATGACGAATGAGAACCTACTCTATAGCACAGGGAACTCTCCTCAATGATCTGTGGTGACCTAAATGGGAAGGAAATCTAAAAAAGAGGGTATATGCATACATGTAATTGATTCTCTTTGCTGTACAGCAGAAACTAACGTGACATTAGAAAGCATCTATACTCCAATTAAAATTAACTAAAAAAAAAAAAGAATCACCATTCAACAGAAAAAGCAGGGGGTGGAGGTGGGGTGTCTGCAAAGAATTCTCTTCAGCTAGAGCCCTTTCCTTCCAATTGTCTCTTGTCAGTGAGCATTAACTTGAAGGCCAGAAGAATAAGCAGAACACAGAGGCCAACAGATAATAGATAATAATGTTTAGGTCCATGGACTGTGACCTCACAGGAGCTTCAGCTGTGGTTACTCACACAAAGGATTGAAGAAGAGGTAAATAGACTGGAAGCCTACAACATTTTTGAGGGAATCATATCACCAAAAATGAAAATTTAAGGATCTGACCAGCAAAACTTTATCATTTTTCAACCCAAGGTCCCCGAACACACACAACAGAAAGAGCATCCTCCCCAAAATTTACTTCAAATATGGTTCAAGAGGGTAATGCATAAGAAGTCATTCTGAAGAAGATGGAGGGACTTCCCTGGTGGTCCAGGGGCTAAGACTCGGCACTCCCAGTGCGGGGGGCCTGGGTTCAATCCGTAGTCAGAGAACTAGATTCCACACACCGCTGCTAAGAGTTTGCATGCTGCAACTAGGGGTCCTGTGTGCCATAGCAAAGACCAAAGGTCTTGAGTGCTGCCACTAAGATCCACTGCAGCCAAATAAATAAATACTTTTTAAAAACAAGATGTCTATTTTTAAAAAAGATGAAACTTGGACTATGAAGCACAATCGATAAAGTTCTTCCCAGAGAATAGGTTGTCTGAGTAAGGAAATTACTATCAAACGAGGCTTTTCCTGTCTAGCAGAATTTGGTATTTGCCATAGACCTGATAGTCTCAATAGCTTTGATAAGTTCCCCATTCTTCCCTTTCCTTCTCCATTATTATATATGGACATGTTCGGGGAAGATAACTTGGCTTTTAGTTCATGGGTTACTGGACTTGGTATGAGGATTCACACCAGGGCTAATTGGAGAAACTTCCAATGAACTAGAGATTCTGGCTTTTGGGATGGATGCAGTGTCTGAGTGAGACCTCAGAACTGTCTTCATTAGGGAGGGAGTACGTTCTGTATTTGGGAGGATAGATAGCCAAAAGGGTGGGCTGTGGGAGTTACTGCTTTCTTTCTACCCAACAAGCATTTTCCATGTCTTCTTTACCATCAGAACTCTGAATTTGTTTAGAAAAGCCATATGCCAGCTCAAAATGACAGCAGAGTTTTCCAGCCATTGAGACTTAAGCAAACTCTGCCAAAGATATCTGGAAAAGCTTTGCTTTCTGGTTATAAGTGTCACCACTTCTCCCCTTTTACTTATTTCTCCTTTTCTTGCCTGGAACTAAATGGGAAGTTGAATCTTCAGGAAATAGTGAAGAGTATCAGAAATGGTGAATATTTGAATAAATATCAAAGATTACTTCTGCCTCTTGATTTCTTTAAATTGCATGTGGCTATTTAAAAATAATGTGGGGGAAATTTAAAGAAATAAAAATAATGTGGGAATTTCTCTTTCTAGGCTCTGAAACTTCTTAAGTAGCTTTGAAGATTTGATGTGTTCGCCTATGAATTCTTCTGGGCCCTGTGAATTCTTGAAGAGTAATTATTTATTTTATTTAAATTTTTAATGTTTATTAGGGTAAATTTTGGCAAATAATATTTTCCTAGGAAGTTGTCTATTTATGCTACATTTTCAAATGTGTTTGTTCTAGACTTGTGAAAAGTAGCTTCCTAAGATTTTTAGGTATTTAAACCTCTGTCTGCTGGGGCAGGCTTAGTTCTCAGAGCTCATGTTATGGGCCTCTTCCCCTGGATTGATTCTTGTTTTTTTTCCCAGCACGGCCCCCAAACACCAGTCTCCACTTCCATCCCACACAAAGAAACCAAAGAAACCAAAACTGACTCCTGCCTCCAGGCCAGACAAAACATCTCCTCCGAACTTGACGTCTCCTCCGAACTTGCTGAAGGAAGAAAAGGAACGGCAAGAAGCAACTGAACATATTGATGGGGTACAAAATGAAATAGACAGACTTAACGAACAAGCCAGTGAGGAGATTTTGAAAGTAGAACAGAAATATAACAAATTCCGCCAATAATTTTTTCAGAAGAAGTTGGAATTGATTGCCAAAATCCCAAATTTGGGGGTAACAACATTTGTTAACCATCCGCAAGCGTCTGCACTGCTTGGGAAGGAAGATGAAGAAGCGCTGCCTTATTTGACAAGCATTGAGACTTATTTTGAAGATATTAAATCAGGAATTTGAAGATATTAAATCAGGTTACAGAATAGATTTTTATCTTAATGAAAATAGAAAATTATTTTCACTTACTTTGAAAATAAAGTTGTCTCCAAAAACTTTCATCTACATGAGAGTGGTGATCTATCTTCGAAGTCCACTGAAATCAAATGGAAATCCAGAAAGGATTTCACTAAATGATCAAGTCAAATGCATAATAAAACCAGCAGGAAGAGACAGCATGAGGAACCGGAGAGCTTCTTCACCTGGTTTATTGATCATTCTGATGCAGGTGCAGATGAGTTAGGAGAGGTCATCAAAGATGGTATTTGGCCAAGTCCATTACAGTGATACTTGTTTCCTGACATGGGTGATGAGGAAGGGGAAGGAGAAGAAGATGATGGTGACAATGAAGAGGAAGAAGGATTGGAAGATATTGATGAAGGAAATTAGGATGAAAGTGAAAAGATGAGGCGGAGGAAGATGAAGGAGACTAGGACTAATGGGACATGGATGGATTCCAACCTTCCTTTTTAAATTTTCTCCAGTCCCTGGGAGCAAGTTGCAGTCTTTTATTTTCTCCTCCTGTGCTCAGTCACCCTGTTTTTAAGGTCTCTTTTCTCTTTTATACCAAGGTTCACAACGTATTTGGGAATACCTTGAGCAGAGTTCAATGGGAAAGGAATTTCTACCCCTTTCTATTCCAAATTCATTTTTATCCCTTCCTGTCACAACAAAGGCTATAGAATCAACACCACCACGCTGTGTGGGAAAAAAGAAAAAGCTTCTGCTCCCTTAGCTCTGCTGGAAGCTGGAGGGTCCTAGGCCTCTGTGTGACAGTGCATAGAATTCTAGCCTTTTCCCCTCCTTTCTCTGCATATTGTGCTCAGAGATTACATTGTGTCTCTATGTGAATACGGACAGTTAGCATTTACCAATATATATCTGTCTACTTTCTCTTTTTTAAAAAAGAAATAAAAACTTTTCTAAAAATGGGGTTACAGAAGGTCAGCAAAAGGTGGGTTTGAGATGTTTGGGTGGGTTAAGTGAGTATTTTGACAACATGGCTACTCCTTTGGCATGTTAAATTGTGATGTTTAACGGATGTACTTTCAGTTTCAGATGACACTTTTAAAAAAAAAGTCAAAGTGAAAGTCACTCAGTTGTGTCCGACTCTTTGCAACCCCATGGACTACACAGTCCAAGGAATTCTCCAGGCCAGAATACTGGAGTGGGTAACCTTTCCCTTCTCCAGGGGATCTTCCCAACTCAAGGATCAAACCCAGGTCTCCTGCATTGCAGGTAGATTCTTTACCAGCTGAGCTACCAAGGAAACCCCTCTTTTAAAACAAAATTCTCTCCTAATGACTTGAGCCCTGCCACTAGATGGGAGAATCAGCAGGACCTGTAGGAAATTAGGTGCAATTGACATTCCCTATTGTAATTTTGTTCCTGTATATTTTTAAATGTTTATTTTTGCTTCACTGAAAAGTAAAAATGATGCTCAGTTTTAAATGTTAAAAGTGTACAAGTTGCTTTGTTACAATAAAACTAAATGTGTTTTTAAAAATTTTTAATTCTTCTGTTTCAATGGCTATTTCCTCCTTGTCATTTCTTATCTTGCATATTTATGCCTTTTCTCTCTCTCTCTTTTTTTTTTCCTGGTTATATTAGCTAGTAATTTGTTGAGTTGAGTTTTTTCCTGAGAACTAGCATTTGGATTTATTTATTCCTTTTAGCTTTTTTTCTGTTTTCTAACTTATTAATTTCTGCTTATATCTTTAATAGTTCCTTCATTCTGCTTTCTTTTGGTTTGCTTTGCATTTTTTTTAGCTTTTAAATTGATTTTAATTTTACTTAGATATCTAGTGTAATACATTCTCTCCTAACTTACTTTTGCAGTATCACATAGATTCAGATAAACTGTGTTTCCATTACTGCTATTTCATAAAATTCAGCAATTTTGGTTTGTATTATTTTATTAATGCAAGAGTTGCTTGGTACAGAGTTTTAAAATTTTCTAGGTGAAAGATTCTTTTTGTGATTAAGACTTTTATTGCATTGTGATTGGAGAATTCGATTTATATCACTGTTCTTTTTCATTGAGATTTTCTTAAAATCTCAATAAATTTGTTATTTATATCATTGCTCTCTTTAAAGAAAATTGAGATTTTTCTTTTGTGACTTATATCATCAATTTTTACAAATGCTTCAATCACCCAGTTGCCAGTGCTCTGATCCACCAGGTCTCAGACCTGTCCTCAGTGTTCCTCCTCTCACAATAGGATCCTCTCTCCTGGGATAATTCTAGCTGCTGTTGTTAGTACCTGGCCTCCCCTAGGACCAGGCTACACTCTTCTCCCTTCCACACCACATCCCTACCTGCCACCCCTCTGTTCAGACGTTAGCTCTGGAGCAGACTCCTCTAGTTCCAGATATTAATCTTTCCATTTACAGGTAAATTGAAGTTGGAGCTACTCTCCCTCTCCTAGGATGCTGTAGGTGAGGGCTGGGGTGATGTAATTTGCTTTCGTTGTTGATCTGTGCGGGTTTTGCAGGACTGTGAAGGGATTTAGGCATCTGCCATAATCCACAGGAATCAGACAGCTCTGTGATTTCTTTTTATCATATCTCTGCCACTTTTCCTTCGTTCCTGCCTTCCACTGGCTTAAATTTTCCTCTTTTGCCCTTCCCTTCTCAACAACATTGAAGTTGCAGTTCTATTTCTGTTCTTTTAAAAAGCAATCCTGAGAAATGTAACATGCACATTTATCTTAGCAAAGTCTAAAATTAATATCACTATCTTCCTTCCAAGCAATATAAGCACTTGAGAATGCTTTAACTCCCATCATCACCCTCTCATGTTATTATTCATACACCAAAGAATTTTGAGTACCTACCGTGCGCCAGGTTGTACAGTAATAAATAAATGTATGGGTATGGCAGGTGGGGGAACTGGGGGCCCCTGTTCTAATGGATTTATGTTTTAGTAGGGAAGACAAGGGCTTCCCTGGTAGCTCAGTGGTAAAGAATCTGCCTGCAATGCAGGAGACCCGGTTTCAATCCCTAGGTTGGGAAGATCCCCTGGAGGAGGGCATGGTAACTCACTCCATTATTCCTGCCTGGGAATCCCATGGACAGCAGAGCCTGGCAAGCTGTAGTCCATAGGGTCGCCCAGAGTCAGACACAACTGAAGTGCTAAGCAGCAGCAGCAGGGAAGACAAATGGGCTTCCCAGATGGCACTAATGGTAAAGAATCCACCTGCCAGTGCAGGAGATGCGAGAGATGTGGGTTCGATCCCTGGGCCGGGAAGATTCCCTGAAGAGGAAATGGCACCCCAGTCCAGTGTTTTTGCCTGGAAAATTCCATGGGCAGAGGAGCCTGGTGGGCTACAGTCCATGGGACCAGAAAGAGTCGGATGCGACTGCACACAGGGGAGACAAGAATCAAATTTAAAATAGAGTATGTGGCACAGAGAAAGTACTACAAAGCAGAAAACAAAGAGAGGTAGGGGAATATGAAGTCTCCCCTGACTCTGTGTGGGTGTAGCTAGTCATGCAGATATCTTGAGGAAAGAACATTCTAGACAAAGTGAATAGCAAGCACAAAAACCCTAAGGATGTCTTGATAAGTTTGAGTGAAGTCGCTCAGTCATGTCCAACTCTTTGCAACCCCGTGGACTGTAGCCCACCAGGCTCCTCCATCCATGGGATTGTCCAGGCAAGAATACTGGAGTGGGTTGCCATTTCCTTCTCCAGGGGATCTTCCCAACCCAGGGATCGAACCCAGGTCTCCCACATTGCAGGCAGATGCTTTAACTTCTGAGCCACCAGGGAAGCCCTTGATATGTTTAGGGAACAGCAAGAAGTCACGTGAGGCTACAGTGAAGTGAAAAAATTTCACTTCAAGGTAGAATTTCAAGGTCACATGCAGAGCTAATAAGGAAACCAAAGTAGAACCTCACAAGGACTACAAAGTGGCCTACAGTCTGTATTAAGGATTTTGACTTTTATTCTGAAATGGGCACCCATCAAAGGGTGCTGAACAGAGGAACGACATGGCCCACTATAGCTGTACGCGGATCACTCTGGTTGCTGTATTGAGAAGAGACTGCTGAGGTCTAGCCAGTTAGGAGATGACTGTACTAATCACGTGAGAGATAATGTTGGCCAGCGCAAGAGAGGTAGAGGGTGGTGATAAGAAGTGGTTGAATTCCGAGTGTGTTTTGGAAATTGAGCTGACAGAATGTGACCTCTGATTAGTGAGGTGTAAGGAAAAGAAAGAGAACAAGGATGATACCCAAAATGTTGGCCTGAGCAACTAGGATTGAATTGCCACTAACCTCCTATTGACTAGAATTTAGTCACATGGCCAAATTCTTAGAATTCTCCAATGCCCCTTGCCCTGGCATAATCCTTGCCCTTTGAGTGTGGATATGATCTCACTTCTGTGATTATGTTATATGGCAAAAGGAAGACTACCCAAGTGGACCTAATCTATTAATAATCTCAGGGGACCAGCTGTCAAGCCCCTTAAAGGCACAGGTTTTTCCAACTAGTAGGTGGAAGGGAGAGTCAGAGATTCAAAGCATGAGGAATTCGGGCCACACGAGGAGTCTAGGCAGCCTGTAGGAACAGAGAGAAGCTCCCAGTGCCCAGCCAGCCAGGAAACAGGACCTCAGAGCCATAGCCACAGGGAACTGGATTCTGCCAGCAAAAGAGGTAGGTTCTTCCGGAGATCCTCCAGGCAAGATCCCAGCCCAGTGGACACCTTGATTTCGGCCTTGTGGGACCCTGAGCAGAAAACCCAGGCAAGTCCAGACTTCTGACCTACAGAGCTCTGAGATAATGAGTGGGTGGTTTTTCTTTTTACACTCCTGTTTGTGGAAGCTTGTTATACTGCAGTAGAAAAATGGATACACATACAACTTTTAGGGAGACAGGGAAATGGTGTCTCAGGTTGGACAGTCATGATTGTTACCCCTCTGGGGTGCAGGAGAGAGTTTAGAGTGAAGGAAAGAAAAGACAGGGTACTGGGAGGATGATAAAATGTCCTTCTACACACTGAAAACCTGCGCTGTCCAGTACTGCCCTGCACAGTGGCCGAATGTGGGTACTGAGCACTTGGAAAGTGGCCGGTCTAAATTGAGACATGCTCTAAGTGTAAAATAGGGGCTTCCCTTGCAGCTCAGTCGGTAAAGAATCTGCCTGCAGTGCAGAAGACCCGGGTTCGATCCCTGAGTTGGGAAGATCCCCTGGAAAAGGAAATGGCAACCCACTCCAGTATCTTTGCCTGGAAAATATCATGGACAGAGGAGCCTGGCGGGCTGCAGTCCATGGGGTTGCAAAGAGTCGGGTACGACTGAGCGACTAACACTGTAAGTGTAAAATACCCACTAGATTCTGAAAACCTCATATGAATAAACAAGGAATGCAAAATATCTCATTAAGTATACTTTACATCGTTTACATTTTGAGATGATAATATTTTTGATATATTGGGATTAAAGTAAAATGCATTATTAAACTTAATTTCAAATGGTTGCTTTTTACTTCTAAAAATTTGTAAAGTTTAATTATGTATGTGGCCCCCATTATAGTTCTATTGGACGGTACTGCTGGAAACTCTTTTGTATGTCTGTTTTTCTTTAAGTGCACATGAATTACATTTTTTAAAAACATTATTTCATTTTCTTTTCAATACTATAGGTTTAAAGAGGCAATGTTCCCAAAAGAAATGGCAAAGAAAGGAGTTCCTTTCACAGTCAGTAGACCTGTGTTCCCAGGTACCTTCAGAAACTACTTATGCATGTACCCTGGATAGGAGAGGTTAAGAGAGAAAGTGTAGGGTCTTGGAAAGAAAAGAAGGCTATGCACATTAGATAATATCATCGTGGAGATGGAATGGTGCTTATACTATCATGATTCATCCCTTCAGACTGGACATACCAGTCTTGAATAAAATCAAAAGGGGAGGGGTAGCGGTTACGTAGGTAGATGCCACAACCTGTCGTTTTGGGAGGGTGAGAAAGGACCGGCTGCACAGCCTCACCAGGACACATACGTAGCGCCCTCTGGTGGAGGATGGCGGCACTTTAGTCAGTGGATCAGAATCCCCCCCACTTTTTACCATCTCTGCCACTCTGGTCCGAGCCACCATCATCTCAGGTGAGAATTATCCTGAGAAATTCCTAACTGATCTCTTTTTTCCACTCCTGTCCACCAGAATGATCTTTTAATACCCTCATCAGATCATGTTACTTCTTTGCTCAAAACTCAGGAATTACTTTTCTTTTCACTCACAGTTAAAACGAAAGTCCTCACTACCCACCAACACAT
Source organism: Bos mutus (assembly GCF_027580195.1). Lineage (NCBI taxonomy): Eukaryota > Metazoa > Chordata > Mammalia > Artiodactyla > Bovidae > Bos > Bos mutus. The sequence continues at coordinate 33,311,439 of NC_091637.1, read as the reverse complement.
TCACCCCTTACTCAGTCCACTCGAGCCATGCTGGGCTTCTTGCTCTTCCTCTGACCATTTAACACACAAAGCAGGCTCCTACCCTCACGTTTACCATCTCCTCTGCCTGGAAGGCATGAATCACTCCTCACAGCAATGCTCAAATGTCACACGTAACCTTATCATCCTAAATAGAAAACCCTCTTCCCAGCATTTTATATCCCTCTCAACTGGAGTCTTTTTTTTTTTCTTTTGCAACACTATTTTACACTGTCTGACATATTAAATATTTACCTGTGTTATGTATTATATGTTTATTACCTGTCTCCCCCTACTATTAATAGAATGCAAACTTCAAAAAGGCAAGGACCTTGTCTGTTCTGTTCACTCTTGTATCCCGAGCATCTATAACAGTGCTTAGCACACAGTAGATGGTCAACAAAAATATTCATTGGATAGATGTATGAGACAAGATCTGAACAATGAAAAAAGCATTGAAGGCCTTCATCGTTTCCTTCTTGGGTATGTCATAAAAAGGCCAACTTTACAAGTTTGTGTAAAATTAATAAAATTCCTATTACAATCCCCATGGATTTATTTTTAATTGGATTAAATCATCCTGAAATTCATTTGGAAAGAATAAGGTAGCTATGACTAGCCATTAAATGTAGGAAGAAGTGTGCTAAAGGTACACTTGGCTTACCAGATGTCAGAGGGCACTATAAAACAGCCATAATAAAATCCACATGATATTGGCATGCCGCCGCTGCTGCTGCTGCTAAGTCGCTTCAGTCGTGTCCGACTCTGTGGGACCCCATAGATGGCAGCCCACCAGGCTCCCCTGTCCCTGGGATTCTCCAGGCAAGAACACTGGAGTGGGTTGCCATTCCTTCTCCAATGCATGAAAGTGAAAAGTGAAAGGGAAGTCACTCAGTCGTGTCCAACTCTGTGCAACCCCATGGACTGCAGGCCACCAGGCTCCTCCGTCCATGGGATTTTCCAGACAAGAGCACTGGAGTGAGGTGCCATCGCATAGGCTTAGACAAATGAACCAGTGTAACAGACTGGAAAATCCAGGAATAGATATCTGATTATAAAAATATAACACATAAAAGATTAATTTTTAATTCAATGACAAAAGGATGACTATATAATAAACTACTGATATTATTTACCAGCAAAAAAAATCTAGAGCCCCATTTTATACCGTTCACAAACATAAGTGTCAGGTAGAATGTCAGAGCCCAACAGAGTGAGGGGACTGTCCATGGTGGGGAAAGGAAGATCAGCAGTGGTCAAGGGTGAGATATTAGTCCAAGCATGAGGCAGGTTTGCACAGGACAACAGGAATACAGAAGCAGCCCAACTGGGAATGTCAGAGTCCACGCCAGGTAAGGAGAGGGTTCGTGAAAGGGACAGCAGTGACATAGAAGATACAAAGGTATTGATCAAATAAGTAAATATATATATATAAAAGTATCTTGAGGATAATGGGAGCCACTATCAAAAATGAAAGCACAAACAAGGTCCTACTGTACAGCACCGGGAACTTTAGTCAATATCCTGGGATAAACCATCACAGAAATGAATATGAAAAACAACACATATGTGTATAACTGGGTCACTTTGCTCTACAGCAGAAATTAACACAGCATTGTAAATCAAATATACTTCAATAATTTTTTTTAAATGAAAGGATAAATATTTTCATGGAGAAATTAGAAAAACTGTGATTTTGGATTGGAAGTGGAATGATTTTCACTTAATATAAGGAGGTATAAAATAAAATAATAAGTCACAGGATGTAATGTATCACATAGGGAATACAGTCAGTAATATGGTGATAACTTTGTATGTGACAGATGGTAACTACATTATTATGATCATTTCATAATATATAAAATATTGAATCACTATGCCATATACCTGAAACTAATATAATATTTTATGTCAATTATAATTCAATAAAAACTCTTAAAAATATAAAATATTTAAGTAGGTAACAATGTATGTGTAAGTATATGTATGTATATACAGAACAGATTTTCCCCAGGTCTATTCACTGAGAGGGACTGGGGAGAGGCAACATGCCAAAGCAAGGAGCCCACTTAACAGTCAGATCTTAGATTCTGAGTCCTAAGAAATCTGACAGAGACCATCATTTTTTTTTTTTTTTTTAGAGTAAATGATTTATGTGACATTGTTTGCTTTGTGGTATAAATGGTGAAAATTCAGGTATGTGAAGTTTAGATAGCAAAGTAAAGGACTTTCATATCATCAGCGTCATCTAACGATGGGCGTTCTGTCCCCGGGGATGGTTGGTTTCTCTTTGTTGGAGATGTGCAAGCAGATGCTGGCTCACCTTGCCTGTCACCCAGGCTGTCCGAGATTGTAACCTTGACTGAAGAGGGTGAAAGTGTTAGTCATTCAGCCGTGCCTGACTCTTTGCAACCCCATGGGCTAGAGCCCACCAGGCTCCTCCATCCGTGGGACTTTCCAGGCAAGAATACTGGAGAGGATTGCCATTTTCTTCTCCAGGTTATTTTCCTGACCCAGGGATCAAACCTGGGTCTCCTGCATTGCAGGCAGACTCTTTACCGTCTGAGCCACCAGGAAAGGCCTGAAGAGGGTAGGAGGGCTAAACGACCTGAGTCCTGAGGTTCCTTCGCATTCTGGAAGGATATTATTCCTACACTTTACATATCAACTATACTGAGAGATGGACTCAGGCTTTTTCTATTCAGGGGAAGATATTATGGTGTTTTTTCTTTCCTCTTTAAGTTGTAAAGCTTATGTAAGATCACAGTAAAAAATCTGATATTTATACTTTGTGAGTTCTAGCTAAAGCTGAGATCTTTTTTTAGTTTTAAGTTTTTCTTTTTTATTTTTGCTGTGGACCATTTTTTAAAGCTTTTATTGAATTGTTACAATACTGCTTCTATTGATTATGTCTTGGTTTTTTGGCCATGAGGCATATGGGATCTTAGCTCCCCAACTAGGGATTGAACCCATACCCCCTGCATTGGAAGGTGAAGTCTTAACCATTGGACTTAGGGAAGTCCCTAAAGCTGAGCTTTGATCTTGAAATATGAAAGTAAATTGTAACTACTTCAGTTTAAGTTGGCAGAGACCATCTTATTCAAGTGAATCAAGTAATCAAAGTTAGCATCACAAATAACACACCAAATTAAATTATGCCTCCCCTGATAGGATGCAGTAGGCAGAACACAGCATCACTTCTGTGATATTGCTGCCAAAGTGCATCACTTGGTTCTAGACATTAGACAAACCCAGACCAAGGGACATTCTACAAAATCACTGGCCTGTTATCAAAAGTGGTCAGGAAGGTCAAGGAAAGACTGAGGAAACGTTTCAGACTAAAGGAAACCAAGAGGGATGAAAAATCAAAAGCAAGGTATGATCCTGGGTTGGGTTCTTTTGCAAGGGCATTGTTGGGACAACCATCAGAACCAGAATGGGTTCTGTCGGTTAGATCGTGGTGAAGTTTCATTGTCAGTGTCCTGGTTCTGATGGTTATATAGTACTTCTTGTAAGAGGATATCACGGTTTGTAGGAAATACACACAGTGAAGTGTTTGCATGGGTGGCAAGGCATATTGCTGGCAACATCCTCAAATAGTTCAGGACAAAAAAGTTCAATGTACTAGTCTTGTAATTTTTCTGTAAGTTTGAAATTGGTTCAAAATTAAGAGAAAGGAAAAAAAAACACTTTGTTTTAACCACTGATCCAATGGCAGGGGTGGGGGATAAAAAGAAACAAAACAAAAGCACACAGATATAATCAAGATTTACATTTTTGTGTACCTGTGTACACACTTCAATACAAAATAACTGTAAACTTCTAGAAAGAATGATGTATTTCTAGAAAGAAAGGAGTGTTGGCCATGGAGAGTCAACCTATGATCCCCATACCCCTAATGTATATTATCCATTCTAGCATAATTCCTACGTTTGTGGCATACCACTGTTACATTGATGCAATGCGTGTGTCCTGTATCCTGGAGAAGGGCACCCTATCTTTGCAGAGCATTGCCTCAACATCTGTGCCTTCAACAGGCTGCCCTAAGCATCTTCTTACATCAGATACAATGGAGGATATGACCATTAATCCCATGGTCATGGGCTTCCCACCTACATGGTCTTACCCTCACTGTAAAGTGGGCCCTGATCTGATACAGTTATGCTGGATCCTGTGACAGCAGATCAAATCCTCGATAAGCCTTGTTTAGTGGTGCTGGCTGAGGCTCTGTGGGAAACAAGGGAAACCATACCTGGAATACATGTCTGCTCCTGTGAGAATGAGCCATGGGCCCTACCAGGGTGGAAGGGATCCAATATGCTCTGGGGCTGCTTTAGGCCTCATTCACATCTGTCTGCCTTTGGGGACTTCCCTGGTGGTCCAGTGGTTGAGTCCACCTTCCAAGGCAGAGGGTGTGGGTTCGATCCCTGCAGGGAGAGCTAAGATCCCACGTGCTGCAGGGCAACTAACCCTGCACACTGCAACTACTCAGCCCATGTGCCTCAGAGAAAGCGTGTGCAGCAACTGACTCGTTGCAGCCAAAAATAATTGAAAAAAAAAACAAGCGGTCTGCCTTGCATATCATAAACTGGAGCAGTATCCCCAGGTATATAATGTGCTGACTCTAAAACCTGAAGAGGCCCACCAGGCGGTGTACTTCCTTCTGTGACAGACGTTAAGCTTGCAATTATTTGGCTCTTACTTTGGAGGAGAGTCATCATGCCCTTGACGACTGGACTCGTAACAATTTTATACACGTAGAAGGCCCTGAATCTTCACAGCTCCCTCTGGAGTGCCTGTGTCTTACCAAGGCCTCCACTGTGCTATTCCACCAAGTCCAGTGTTCACCTGGCCCAGTGACATAAAGTCATCAGTGTGATTCGTCTGCATGATGCTCTGCAGTGTGTCCTGATACTTCAGGCTATATTATGACCTAGGGTAAGAGACATAACCCTGGGGGAAATCTCTAAGGGTATACCATTGTCCATTCCATGTAAATTCAATTGTGTTCTGTCCTTTTTTTTTTTTCTGATTGAACAAGTCAGTGGTTGCACAGCACACACCTAGGCCAATGTAATGTGCTCCAGTATATATACCACGCCTGGCACAGCAGCTGCAGTCAAGGCTCCAGGACCTGGCTGAGCTCATAGAGGTCTGTGGTCACCCTCCAGGATTCATCTGGGCTCTACAGGGGTGAATGGTGAATTAAACAGATATGCCTGAAGCCAGCATCCTATAGCCTTGGCTTAAGAATGGAACCAATCTGTTATCCCCACTCTCTGCACTTTTCTGTGTTGATCCTCAGGAGTAAGCTAACCTCAACACTACAAACAGGGAAGTGACCCTTGAGTGGGTCCAAGAACCCAGTGGACCCACTGTAAGTCAAGCCTAAGACAGGATTCCACTTATTACCTGGCCTTCAGCTCTAACGGGGAAAGGGAAGATGATACTTGAGGTTATATCCAACAGACCTTGATACGTCTGTATTCCTCCTTTCCCAGTGCAGTTACACTAATGGCCATAGGTCTCTATCCAGGAAAGACTGATAACAAATTACAAATGAGGCCTTCTTTTCCTACCTAGGTTCTCAGGGAGGGGTAACTGGTAAAGAACTCTCTTACCCATAAACTGCTAATCCTCACAGATTCCTAATGCTCCCTGAGAATTTTTACTGTCTCTTTAGAAATGCAACTGGGATAGAACTTATTCCTGTTTCATGGGTAAAGCTGACCTAGGAAATATTAGAATGGGCATAATTTACAGGAAGTGAAAGAAGAAATTAAGCATATCAGGAAAGCAGCCTGACCTCATAACAAAGATACATTCCTCTCCTTTTATCCATTCCATAGATCGCTTTCTAAATTCCCATGAGACAAAGGGAAGTGACAAAGACATTGCTGCCTGTTGCTTTAGTGATCTCACAATGTTATGATGTCATGGCAACCATGCCTTTCTAAACCTCCCCTAACCAAAACAGGCTGCAGTAGCCATGCGGAAGCCTAGAGGATCACAAGCCCTCCCAAACCTTTGGAGCTACCTGGGCCTTTCCCCCAGTTTCCCAGGCATGTTGGTGTCAACTTCTCCGTGGCAGAATTTGTAGTCTATGGCCATCACTGTTATCACCAGTCCTCTGGATTCCTGAGAACCCCAAGAGACCACCATTCCAGCTTGCAAACTGCATGTCTGAAAACAAATAGGAATACAATTCAGTCCAAACTGAAGGGCTCCACTCCATGGAGATGTACGTGGTCCTCCACCCATTTGGGGTAATTATGAGCAGAATGGAATCACATACTCTTGCTACAGTGTTGAAGGTCCTTCCTCCTAGGGACTCTCTACTTCTTCAGTCACGGTCTGAAAACTGGCTTAAGCCTGGACACTGGGCAAGGGATTGTGACTTTTTCTTGAGGCTGTTACTTTCAGTCTTCAAATCATCTATCCTTAATTTCTTTAGCTGGTACAAGCTGGTGTGGCTGCTAGTACCCTTGACAGTTGCCCATTTATTCTTCCTCCAGTGATGTTTTGCTCTGTTAACCGTTAACTCTCTGGGCCAGGTTCTCCTGACTGCCACTCCAAACTTAACAGCCACTATGATAATTACTATTCCCTAGTTTCTGGAAGTTAAGTACTGCTACTTGGCCTTTATCGTCCCAGGGTCCAGTTATCCTCATTGCTATAGTGAGCCAAGTTCTAGAACAGTATCTTCTATTATCAGCCCTAGTCTATGGAGGAGAGCTACCCCTTAGCTATTTTAGAGATTTTGGTGGGCCTCTCACCAACCCATAAAAAATTTTTATGGCCTGGTAAATAATGTTTTTGGTTCTTTTCACAGACCATAATTTATCTGGCAGGTCTCAGTTCAGTTCAGTTTAGTCGCTCAGTCGTGTCTGACCCTTTGTGACCCCATGGACTGCTTCCCTGTTCATCATCAGCTCCCAGAGCTTACTCAAACTCATGTCCATCGAGTCAGTGATGCCATCCAACCATCTCATCCTTTGTCATCCCCTTCTCCCGCCTTCAATCTTTCCCACCATCAGGGTGCTTTCAAATGAGGCAGTTCTTCACATCAGGTGGCCAAAGTATTGGAGTTTCAGCCTCAGCATCAGTCCTTCCAATGACTATTGAGGACTGATTTCCTTTAGGATAGACTGGTTGGATCTCCTTGCAGTCCAAGGGACTCTCAAGAGTCTTCTCCAACACCACAGTTCAAAAGAATCAATTCTTCGATGCTCAGCTTTCCTTATGGTCCAACTCTCACATCCACACATGACTACTGGAAAAAAAAATAGCTTTGACTAGACGGACCTTTGTTGACAAAGTAATGTCTCTGCTTTTTATTACACTGTCTAGGTTGGTCATAACTTTCCTTCCAAGGAGCAAGCGTCTTAATTTCATGGCTGCAGTCACCATCTGCAGTGATTTTGGAGCCCAAGAAAGTCTCCCACTGTTTCCATTGTTTCCCCATCTATTTGCCATGAAGTGATTGGACCAGATGCCATGATCTTAGTTTTCTGAATATTGAGTTTTAAGCCAGCTTTTTCACTCCTTTTTCACTTTCATCAAGAGGCTCTTTAGTTCTTCACTTTCTGCCATAAGGGTGGTATCATCTGCATATCTTAGGTTATTGATGTTTCTCCTGGCAATCTTGATTCCAGCTTGTGCTTCCTCCAGCCCAGCGTTTCTCATGATGTACTCTGCATATAAGTTAAATAAGCAGGGTGACAACATACAGCCTTGACATACTCCTTTCCCAATTTGGAACCAGTCTGTTCTTCCATGTCCAGTTCTAACTGTTGCTTCCTGACCTGCATACAGATTTCTCAGGAGGCAGGTCAGGTGGTCTGGTATTTGCATCTCTTTCAGAATTTTCCATAGTTTGTTGTGATCCACACAGTCAAAGGCTTTGGCATAGCCAATAAAGCAGAAGTAGATGTTTTTCTGAAATTCTCTTGCTTTTTCAATGATCCAACAGATGTTGGCAATTTTTTCTCTGGTTTCTCTGCCTCTTCTAAATCCAGCTTGAACATCTGTAAGTTCATGGTTCATGTACTGTTGAAGCCTGGCTTGGAGAATTTTGAGCATTGCTTTGCTAAAAGTAATGAGATGAGTGCAATTGTGTGGTAGTTTAAACATTCCTTGGCATTGCTTTTCTTTGGGATTGGAATGAAAACTGACATTTTCCAGTCCTGTGGCCACTGATGAGTTTTCCAAATTTGCTGCTATATTGAGTGCAGGACTTTAACAGCATCATCTTTTAGGATTTGAAATAGCTCAACTAGAATTCCATCACCTCCACTAGCTTTGTTCGTAGTGATGTTTCCTAAGGCCCACTTGACTTTGCATTCCAGGATGTCTGGCTCTAGGTGAGTGATCACACCATCATGATCATCTGGGTCAAAGATCTGTTTTGTATAGTTCTTCTGTATATTCTTGCCACCTCTTAATATCTTCTGCTTCTGTTAGGTCCATACCATTTCTGTCCTTTATTAGCAGGTCTAGTTATCCATAATCTATTCAACATTCTCACCTACCTGAGTCTTTTAATCCCCCTTCATCATCTTCCACATTTAATCTTCCCATGGCATGGGTAGGGCTTCCCTGGTAGCTCAGATGGTAAAGAATCTGCCTACAATGCTGGAGACCTGGGTTCGATCCCTGGGTCAGGAAGATCCCTTGGAGAAAGGAATGGCAATTCATTCCAGTATCCTTGCCTAGAGAAGAATAGAGGCAGCTGGCAGGCTACAGTCCATGGGGTTGCAAAGAATTGGACACAACTGAAGCAACTTAGCATGAACACATGTAACATGGATCATAGCTTTTCCCATGCTTCTAGGATCCATCCTAGTGGTGAGTTTGTGCCATCTCCTGGTCTTTGCCATAACACTGAATCTTGTAATTCAAGAGAGGGATCCCAAGTCAATAAACTTTTCCATTTCTAACTTTATGTTTCTTTCCCCTTCATCAAGTACCCTCAGAACCCAGTTCCATATGTATGCCCTCTGGCACCTGTGGATATATGCTGGCTTGACCTTGCTCCTCCTTTGGGTCACAATCCCTTCCTTATCAAGATCAGCACTTCCATAGCTGGGTTATGCTGCAGTTAACCTAGTGTAGGCCAAGTGACTGGGAAGGGAGTGTGGGTAGGTCATGATGGGAACTTGTTGATTTGTGAGGGAGGGGCATCTGCACGGTCCCCAACAGAGAGGCAATGCTGGCTCTTACGGGGGAGGGTGGGCCATTTCTGCAGGCTCAGAAGATTCAAAGGAATTCATGGAGTTAAAATGTTTAGAAATGTCTACCTTGATATCTTCATTCCATGTGTCAGAATTTCAGGTTTTTTTCCAACCAGGGCCTTGACTTTAGCATGAGATGTGCACATCCAGTCAGATTAGCAATAGCCATTGAATCCATCATCCATGTAGCACTAATCCCTCCACACATTTCAGTCATCTGGTGCATTATGCTCTCCAGAACATTCTGTTCTATTGGCCCACCCTCCCAACTCACCACTAGTGTGTTCCACCAGTAAGGGGGTCTTCCTTGTCAGATGGGTGGTGATCAGTTTCTAAAACACCATCTTATCATCAGCTTTCTCATCTGCTTCTGCTACCAACTGTCAAAGGTCAGGATCTCAAGAAGAAGATGCTGAGACAGAGTCTGGGGTGTAAAATGTTTATTAGATGAGGACTTCTCTGGCGATCCAGTGGTTAAGACTCCATGTTTTCACTACAGGGGGTGCAGGTTCGATCCCTGGTTAGGGAACTGAGATCCTGCATGCTGCATGGCACAGTAAAAAAAATAAATAAGTGAAATGCTTGTTAGAGATCCACACCTGTGAAAGGAAGGGAGTGAGAGCAGGATTGGGCAGAGGGGAAGTCAACCTGTGCTGCAGGCTCAAGAGTCTCAGCCAATCAGCAGCTCACTCTGGAGTGAGACGTACCATCACACTTGTCAATGTCAAGTCTAAATGGCTACATCTTTATACCCCTACCTTGCTCAGTCACCAGATGCAGGCTGCCCCAGGAAGGGGTGACCTCAGGCAAGGCAGCCCTCTGTAGGCTCTGAAGGAACTGACAGCTGGAGACTGTCCAATGACCACTCTCCCTGCAGCTGGGCAGCAGGTCCTTCCTTGAAGGGCAATCTGGGCAACTCATCACCATGTATCCCATGGTGATATACATACATAAAAGTGCATAAATTGCAAGTGAATTCACCCGGTGATCATCACCAAGCTCAAGAAACAGAAATTACCAGCACCCACAGAAGCCCCATTCATTCCCCTTTTCAGTCCAAGTCTCTCCTCCAAAGTAACCACTATCCCTCTGTCATCACAGATTCATTTACCTGCCTTAAAAAAATTCTTTTTAAACTGTGGTCAAACACACATAAAATTTACCATTTTAGCCATTTCTAAGTGTATAGTTCAGGAGTGCTAAGTACATTCACACTCTTATGCAACTGATCCTGAGGACTCTTCCTCTTCCCAAACTGAAACCCTCCCATTAAAAAACTCCCTGCCCCCCTCCTCCCAGCTCCTGGCAACTTCCATTTTCCTTTTGTCCCTGTGCCTTTGACTACTCTAAATACCTCATGTAGGGAGATCAAACCAGTCAATACTACAGGAAATCAACACTGAATATTTATTGGAAGGAAGAATGCTAACACTGAAGCTACAATAATTTGGCCACCTGATGAGAAGAGACAACTCATTAGAAAAGACTCTGATGCTGGGAAAGATTGAGGGCAGGAAGAAAAGGAGGCGACAGAGGGTGAGATGGTTGAATGACATCATCGACTCAATGGACATGAGTCTGAGCAAACTCCGGGAGACAGTGAAGGACAGGGAAGCCTGGCATGCTGCAGTCCATGCAGTCTCAAAGGGTCGGACAGGACTTAGTGACTGAATAACAACAGAGACTTTTACCTGGTGGTCCAGTGGCTAAGACTCTGCACTCCCAGTTCAGGAGGCCCAAGTTTGATCCCTGGGTGGGGAACTAGATCTGACAAACTGCAGCTAAGACCTGGCACAGCCAAATAAATAAATAAATATTTAAAATAAATAAATAAATACTTTATGTAGGGGAAATCGTACAGTACGTGTCTTCTTATGATTGGCTTATCTCACTTAGTATAATATCCTCAAAGTCCATCCAGGTTGTAGCATATGTCAGAATTTCCTTCCTTTTAAAGCCTGAGTGATTCCATTGTAAACCTATACCACACTTTATTTATTCATCTGTCAACAGACACGGGCTTCTTCCAACTTTTGGCTATTGTAACACTGCTGTGAGTATGAGTGTACTCAGTCACCCATGTTTGAGCTTAATATAAATGGAATAAGTTATACCATGTGTATTCTTTCATGGCTGGTTTCATTCTTTCGACATTATGTCTGTGAAGTTCATATTTTTATTTTGCTGAACATGGCAATAATTTCTTTTTTCTCATTGACATATAGTATTTTTTTGTGTGATGACACCTCAGTTTGTTCATCCTTGCTACCACTGATGGACAATTAAGTTGCTCTCAGGTCTTTAGCTATTATGAATAGCACTGCTATGAATGTTCTTGCTCATATACACATGTATGCCTGTCTGAGGATACATACCTAAGAGTTAAAAGAGTCATGGACATTTTTAGTTTTACTAGGTACTGCCAAATAGTTTTCCAACTGGCTATACCAGTTTGTCCTCTTAGGAGCACTGAAGAGTGTTCTAGTTGTTTCACATCCTCAGCAGCACTTGATATCGGTCATTTTAATTTTAGCCATTCTCACTGGCATAAAGTGGTATCTCATTGTGGTTTTTGTTTGTATTTCCCTGATGACTAATGAGGCTGAGAACTTTTCATGTTCATCAGTCAATTGTATATCCTCTTTTGTCAAGTATTTGTTCATGTTCTTTGCCCTTTAGTTAATTGAGTTATCAAGTTTTTTCTTATTGATTTTTTTGTATTGTAATGTCTGTATATATTTTTCAAAGGGTGTTGAATTTTCCACTGTAGATGGCATGGGTTTGCTCCAGAACCCCAGGGACTCTTCTTTGACTTGCCACAAGTTATACCTAGCCTCTTCTCCCAGCTGCCCCATCTCTCCCCTCCCCATTCCTCTATATGTATATTTGATGTGTATGTGTGTGTGTGTGTGTGTATACTCTTGGTAAATGTCTGTTGTCTGATACATGTATTGCAAACACATTCTCCCTCTCTGTGGCTTGCTTTTTTGCTCCCTTAATAGTGTCTTTGATGAACAATAATTCTTCATTTTAATAAGCTTGAATTATCAAATTTTTGTTTATGGTTGGTGCTTTTGGTTTTCCCCTTACAATGTATTTTTTAAATATATACATAAGAATAAACATGTCTTTATTGAAATAAAAATATACTTTTGTGACCCACCTAAGGTTAAACTGTGTAACATCGTTGCCTCTCACACAGCATGATGTTGCTAACCCACCATGCTGCCTTCATATCAGCAGTTCTGGAATCATCAGTGTGTTGGAGACCATTGCGAAAAATCATTCTCCTTTTCCCACCAGAGCCCGGATTTTGTTTAACTGTCCACCCTCCTCCCTGAGGTTCAGTGGAAGAAGACCCCACTCAGAGCTACAGGAGGAGCATCCTGATTGCTTAATTCAATCATGGCTCCACATACCTCCTGCCATGGATATGGGACCTTACTAAGGAAATGTGAGAGGCTTCCCTGGTAGCTCAGTCGGTAAAGAATCTGCCTGCAGTTCAGGAGACCTGGGTTCAATCCCTAGGTCAGGAAGATACCCTGGAGAAGGAAATGGCAGACCATTCCAGTATTCTTGCCTGGAAAGTCCCATAGACAGAGGAGCCTGGCAGGCCACAGTCCATGGAATCGTAAGAGTCAGACATGATTTAGCAACTAAACCACCTGGGAAAGGCATCTTTACTCCATTCAAAGAGAACAGGAGGAGGTGGCCCACTTCCTACACCGGATGTTATGGGGCCTGAGGGCAAATCCCATACGCTGAGCGCAGAGATTTGCCCCAAAGAACCTGGGCCTTTGTGACTTCAAATGCCATTGCTCATCCTACGCCTGAAGAACAATATTCTGCCGGCGGCATTTCCTTATAGCTGAAGCCATTTTGAATCAGGTTCCAGTCCCTTTCCACTGAAAGCACCTACCTAGTAACCTTGGTTGGACGACAGAATGTGGACACCCTTGGTGCATTGTTTGTACAAGGTCAGCTTCATGGGTCTGTGGCTTGTGCTGTCACATGAAGCCCCATGCTCAGTAGGAACTCTGACTTGATTTAATTTTCTGCTGTTACTGTTATGAAATTCTTCTTAACTTCTGAACAGGAGGCCCCGCACTTTCATTTCACAATGGGCCCCCCGATTTATGTAGCCGGTCTTGGTGATGTGACATTTCTTATCTCCTTGTTTTTCTTTATCTGCCCTCTCAACCTTTGAATCCTCATAAGACAATGCCTCATCTGCAAAACCCACCAGCTTAACTAAAATGAGGAGGTTGAAATATTCTTCAGCTGATCCCTAAGGAGACTACCAGCACTGCTAAGAACTCAGCTTCCCTCATCCCAGTTTGGTACTCAACATTTCAGTATCCCAAGTTGACCTTCACAAGGCAAAACCTAAGCCCCCTTGCCTGGTATTCAGTATCTTTTTCAAAATTAAAAGATTTTGTCTTTTTCTCCTGTCATTCTTTCAACCTCAAATTCTATTACTCTCCAGTGGGAACCACCCACTTCAGCCAAATTGAAAATAATAATAATAATGAAAACAATGTATTCACCCATAAACAATGCAATAATGACAACAGTCTGCATTTACACATATTACAACATTTGATTCTCACCATAAGTCTGTGAGATATAATTTGAAAATAATTACTCTGTACCTTTATCCTATTACAAATAGAATTTGCTAATCAGTATTGTATTTAGATGGAGAAGGAAATGGCAACCCACTCCAGTGTTCTTGCCTGGAGAATCCCAGGGACGGGGGAGCCTGGTGGGCTGCCGTCTATGGGGTCGCACAGAGTTGGACACGACTGAAGTGACTTAGCAGCAGCAGCAGCATTGTGTTTAGAAGTCACAAACTTAATATGCACAGTTACTGCTGCTGCTGCTAAGTCGCTTCAGTCGTGTCCGACTCTGTGTGACCCCACAGACGGCAGCCCACCAGGCTCCCCCATCCCTGGGATTCTCCAGGCAAGAACACTGGAGTGGGTTGCCATTTCCTTCTCCAACGCATGAAAGTGAAAAGTTAAAGTGAAGTCGCTCAGTTGTGCCCAACTCCTAGTGACCCCATGGACTGCAACCCACCAGGCTCCTCCGCCCATGGGATTTGCCACAAAAGAGTACTGGAGTGGGGTGCCATTGCCTTCTCACTTTTTTGGGGGCATGTCATGGCTTGTGAAATCTTAGTTCCCCTATCAGGGATTGAACCCAGGCCCAAGCAGCGAAAACACTGAGTCCTAATCATTGGACCATCAGGGAATTTTCAACTAGTCACTTCTAAAAACTTTATTTTGAAAGAACTTCAGAGTTATAGAATGGCTATGTGAAAAATACAAAGACCTCCCATATACCTTTTATTCAGATTCTCAAAATGTTAACATTTTACCACATTTGCTTTATTGTTCTTACCCTCTCTCCCACCTCTCTCTCTATATATATATGTATGTATGTATGTATATAATATATAATTACTTCCTGAGCCCTGTGATTCTTTGATAGTAAATTGCAGATATGATGCCCCTTTACCCCTAAATATTTGAGAGTTTGTGTTTCCTAAAAAAAGACATTCTTTTACATAACAATAGCACAATTATAGTAGAAGGCAATGGCACCCCACTCCAGTACTCTTGCCTGGAAAATCCCATGGATGGAGAAGCCTGGTGAGCCTACAGTTCATGGGGTCACTAGGAGTCGGACATAACTGAGCGACTTCACTTTCACTTTTCACTTTTATGCATTGGAGAAGGAAATGGCAACCCACTCCAGTGTTCTTGCCTGGAGAATCCCAGGGATGGGGGAGCCTGGTGGGCTGCCATGTATGGGGTTGCACAGAGTTGGACACGACTGGAGCGACTTAGCAGCAGTAGCAACAGCAGCACAATTATAAAATCAAAAAAATGTTATTGTTACAGTAATAACATCTGGAGCTTCCCTGGTGGTGCAGTGGTTAAGAATCCACCTTGCAATGCAAGGGACATGGGTTCGATCCCTGGTTGGGGAAGATCCCACATGCCGCAGAGCAAGTAAGTCTATGCCTACAACTATTGAGCCTGTGCTCTAGAGCCCAGAAGCCTCAACAACAGAGCCCAAAGGCTCCAAATACTAAAGCCATCACATTCTAGGGCCCGTGCTCTGCAGCAAGGGAAACCACCTCAGTGAGAAACGAGCACCACAATGAAGAGTAGTCCTTGCATGTCGCAATGAGAGGAAGCCTATGTATAGCAACAAAGACCCACCACAGCCAAAACCTAAAACTAAATACATAAATAAATCTTTTTAAAAAATACCACCTAACCTACAGATTTTATTCAGATATCATGCTGCTGCTGCTAAGTCACTTCAGTCGTGTCCGACTCTGTGTGACCCCATAGACAGCAGCCCACCATGCTCCCCCGTCCCTGGGATTCTCCAGGCAAGAATACTGGAGTGGGTTGCCATTTCCTTCTCCAATGCATGAAAGTGAAAAGGGAAAGTGGCATAAACTGTCTTAATAATGTCCTTTATTTTTTCTTGTATTTATTTTCACTTATGTGGCTGTACCAGGCCTTTGTTGCAGCACTGCGGCTATGGTTCCCTGACCAGGGATCAAATCCAGGCCCCCTGCGCTAGGAGCATGACCAGGGAAGTCTCAATAATAAATAACCTTTACAGCCAAGAGAAAAATAGGATTTTTCTGGTTCAGGATCCAATCCAGGATTTCCAATTGCATTTAGTTGACTTGTCTCTTTAGTTCCTTCAACCGGGATTAATTCTTCAGTCTTTCTTTGCCTGTCATTACTGTGTCACTTGAAGAATATAGGCAAGATAGTTTGTATAAAGTCCTTCAAGGTTTATCTGTTTTTTTCCCCGTGATTAAGTTCAGGCTATGCAATTTTGGCAGGAATATCACAAAAAGGATGCTGTGTTCTTCTCAGTTCACTGAATCAGGAGGCACACGATGTCTGTTTGTCCCATTACTGGTGATGTTAATTGACTTGACCCCTAAATTAAGGCGGTGTCTGTCATGTTTCCCACTGTAAATTAAACTTTGTCCATTTGTAATTAATAAATATCATGTGGGGAGATATTTTTACATTATACCTATTCCTCTTAAAACTAGTTTTAGTATCCATTGATATTAAATGTAATTGTTCCTTCAGTTGAAAAGGCATACATGACCCAATGGTTTAAAAAAATCTAAACAACAAAGTGAATGTAGTGAAAAGTAAGGCTTCTGACTTCAGATCCTCAGATTCCCTCCTCGTGTTACCTTTTTTTTAAAGACTTTATTTAGTTGCAGCATGTGGGATCTGGTTCCCTGACCAGGGATAGAACCCAGGACCCCTGCATTGGGAGCAAGGAGTCTTAGCCACTGAACCACCAGGGAGGTTCCCTTATCTTACCTTTTTGTGCATGTATCCTTGTGGCAGAGACATGTCACAAGACACTGAAACCCATTTTATTTTCTTCTTCCTCAACTTGAAGAATGACAATATTGCCTACCCTGCCTTGTAGCAAGGCAGGGCCCATGAGACTAGTTTTGCTTCAGGGATTACAAACAGAAGTGATATGTGTCCTCCTTAGCCAAAGTGTATAGTGCCAGCTCTCTCCTATGCTGCAGCAACTGTGGGGCCATGCCTTTAGGTTGAGGAGCCACAAGATGTAAACACCCTGGATCCCTGAGTCACCGTATGGAGAACAGAACAGCTGCCCTAAGAGAATTGCTTATCTCTCAATGGACATGTGTATGCACCAGAAATATAAGCCTTTTCTGTGGTAAGCAAGTGAGATTTCAAGTTTAATATGCTGTTACAACATAATTTAGTCTATCCCAATAAAATTATTCTGAAAAAATAATTATTTTTATTGTTAAAAACATGTAATTACACATAATTTTACTGTATATAAATAGGTGCATTATGAAACATTCTGGATCTTCCTTTTCTTAAAAACATCTTTGAGATTTTTTCTACATCAGAATTTTTAGCTCATTTTTCTTAAGGGTTGGAAAGTGCTCTATTGCAGGAAAGTACTTTAGCATATATTTAGAAGGTAAATGTCTTAAATAGGTACTGCATATATATAGTTTAAAATTAAAACAGTTCAAAAGAGTCTGAAAAATTCTCCCTCCCACAACTTCCCTATGCCAACAAATTTCCCTCAAAGATAACCAATATTTTCTGTTCCATGTATATACTTCCAGAGATATATATATATATAGATGAAACATTTAAATGAACCTCACTTAGTCTTAGATTTGGCTGAGATCCCAAAACAGTAAGGTCATATTCAAAGTTAGATGCAAATTCACCAACACAGTATTTCCAAAAGGAGAATGTAGAAAAACCAGTTTTGTACTTAGTTCACCACCCACCTCCAGCTTACCAAAGCTGTTGGAGAGGTAGAAAAAAAGATAGAGGATTCAAGGTTTTAGAAAAAGTTATTCGACTTTGTACTGGGTCATTGCCACCATCTCCAACCTCATCCAGAGGCGTGTGTGCCCCTTGATATAAGGAATTTGGCTGCACGATATAAGGAATATGGCTGGGTTAGGGTTAGGGTTATGGTTATGTGCGGCCATATGTATGTTCCTTCCAATCTGAGACACAGTGGTTCAGATCTCAGTCACATCTGGGATATGTAAAAAATAAAGGTCTGGCTTAGCCATCCTGTGGGGAAGAGATGAGGCTACAGTTTGGGATATAACAGATTTCCCAACAGTGGGTCAAATAAGCATGTTTTCTCTAGTCCGAGTGTGGTACATACAGGCAAGAACTCTGGAGAAGTACTGTCTTGGATCCTGTTCAAGAAAGCTGCCTAAAGAAGTGAGTGGACTTCAGCAGAAGGAAGGTGGAGGCGTATCACCAGGTGCCAAGTCTCAAGAAAGAATTATAAACAAACAACCACAAAGGCAACATACTCATCTACGTGAAACCAAGTGCAGAGAGGGGACCTGCCTGTGGGCTCAGTGGCCAAGACTCGGCACTTCCAATGCAAGGGGCCCAGGTTTGATCCCTGGTCAGGGAACTAGATCCCACATGCCACAACTAACATGCAGGTAAATACATACTTTTAAAAAAAAAAACAGGTGCAGAGATGAGATCCTCAAAGATGGAATGATGGAGCTTTAAAGAACTCAGAAATATATATGTATACCTATGGCTGATTCAGGTTGAGTTTTGACAGAAAACAACAAAATTCTGTAAAGCAATTACCTTCAATAAAAAATAAATAAATTTTTAAAAAAGAACTCATAAATACAGCCTGCAAAAAATAAATAAATAAAGAGTAAACCTAAAACATCTGTGAACCCTAGAGAAGGCAGATGTCACCCAGGACAGCGCAAGTCAAGTACAAATATTACTGTCTCGCCTGTGACTTCCTCCATATGTTCCAACCTTAACCAGCTTCATGGGTGTATAAAGTCATTCACTGAAAAGGGCGCCTGGCTGTAGGTGCCAAAGGGGGCTGAAATCCAGCATGCTTTCAGTCTCCAAACCATATGCCCTGGCATGGGGCTGTGCCTACTTGGAGGAAGAGTTGCCTTTTTCTACTTCAAACAGAGGCACAGTGGTCTCACATGGGGTTGCATTCACTCACAAGGGGGACCTTTTTCTAATCTCTACAAACACACCAGATGAATAAACAGCCACTCATCTTGGAAGGATGAGACAGCAACAAGATGAGGAAAGTGGAAGCATTGAATGAAGAAGGAATGGAACTGATCACACAAAATTTTTTCATAGGAGGTGACCCACATCCTAGAGGCCCATGCTGGGAGAGAGGAAGGAGCCTCAATTTTAAATCAATTTTAGAGTGATGACTGTTAGAGGGAGCTGGGCATTTCTGTTAATTAACTGATATTGTTTGGGAGACTAGCATTTCAGGAGGACTTTTAACACCTAATAGTGATTCGAAAAGTTGATGGACTTGACACAGGTAAAAGGGACTAGGGAAAACCAGCCATACAGAATAAACTAAAGGGCCAGTGGAAGACAAAAATTAAGATGCTTTCTACAAGGACCTACTGTATAGCACAGGGAACTCTGCTCAATGTTATGTGGCAGCCAGGATGGGAGGGCCATTTGGGGGAGAACGGATATATGTATGGCTGAGTCCCTTCGCTGAACACCTGAAACTATCATAGCATTGTTAATCGGCTATACCCCAATACAAAATAAAAAGTTTTTTTAAAAAAGATGTTTTCTGATTTATACTCTGTAGTAGAGACTTCTGACTCCCTACTAATATATATTCTGTCCTTTGCAATTTGATACATCTAGAATAAATTTTGTCCGATGAAATGTAAGATGGGTTGGTGTATTCAAATAGATGGGCCTTAGGAAGCATTTTTGGGAAAATCCCCTGGAGAAGGAAATGGCAACCCACTCCAGTACTCTTGCCTGGAAATTTCCATGGACTGAGGAGCCTGGTACAGTCCATGGGGGCGCAAAGAGTCGGACACAACTGAGCGACTTCACTACTACTAGGAAGCATTACTACGAACAAAGCTAGTGGAGGTGATGGAATTCCAGCTGAGCTATTTCAAATCCTAAAAGATGATGCTGTGAAAGTGCTGCACTCAATATGCCAACAAATTTGGAAAACTCAGCAGTGGCCACAGGACTGGAAAAAGTCAGTTTTCATTCCAATCCCAAAGAAGGGCAATGCCAAAGGATGTTCACACTACTGTACAATTGCACTCATTTCACATGCTAGCAAGGTTATGCTTAAAATCCTTCAAGCTAGGCCTCAGCAGTATGCAAAATGAGAAATTCCATATGTACAAGCTGGATTTAGAAAAGGTAGAGGAATCAGAGATCAACTTGACAACATTTGTTGGATCCTAGAGAAAGCAAGGAAATGACAAGAAAAAAAAAATCTATTTCTGCTTCATTGACTATGCAAAAGCCTTTGTGTGAATCATAGCAAACTGTGGAAAGTGCTTAAAGAGACGGGAATACCATATCACCTTACCTGTCTCCTGAGAAACCTGTATGCAGGTCAAGAGGCAACAGTTAAAACCGGACATGGAACAATTGGGAAAGTTGTATGACAAAGCTGTATATTGTCACCCTGCTTATTTAACCTCCATGCAGAGTACATCATGCAAAATGCTGGGCTGGATGAATCACAGCCTGGCATCAAGACTGCCAGGAGAAATACCAACAACCTCAGATATGCAGATGAAACCACTATAATGGTAGAAAGTGAAGAGGAACTAAAGAGCCTCTTGATGAGGGTGAAAAAGGAGACTGAAAAAGCTGACTTAAAACTCAACATTCAAAAAACTAAGATCAAGGCATCTGGTCCCATCACTTCATGGCAAATAGAAGGGGAAAAAGTGGAAGCAGTGACAGATTTTATTTTCCTGGGCTCCAAAATCACCACAGACGGTGACTGCAGCCAAGAAATTAGATATTTCTTCCTTGGAACGAAAGCTATGCAAACCTAGCTGTGCTGTACTGTGCCATGCTGTGCTTAGTCACTCAGCCGTGTCCAGCTCTTTGCGACTGCATGGAAATCTAGACAGCATATTAAAAAGCAGAGACATCACTTTGCCAACAAAGGTCCATATAGTCAAAGCTATGGTTTTTCCCGTAGTCATGTATGGATGTGAGAGCATAAAGAAGGACCATAAAGAAGGCTGAGCACCAAAGAATTAATGCTTTAAAACTGTGGTGCTAGAGAAGACTCTTGAGAGTCCTTTGGACTGCAAGGAGATCCAACCAATCTATCCTAAATGAAATCAGTCCTGAATATTCATTGGAAGAACTGATGCTGAAGTTCCAATACTTTGGTTATCTGATGCAAGGAGCTGACTCATTGGGAAAGACCCTGATGCTGGGAAAGATTAAAGGCGAAAGGAGGAGCGGGCGGCAGAGGGTGAGATGGTTAGACAGCATCACAGACTCAAAGGACGTGAATCTGAGTCAGAGGAGCCTGGTGCACTGCAGTCCATGGAGTCACAAAGAGTCAAACACTTAGCGACTGAATAACAACAACAGCAAGTGAGGTGCCACTTCCAGGACTGGTCTAGTAAATACCTCCCACAATACCCACACACAGGGGAACTCTTTCCTCTTCTGACAGCTGGATGCAGCTGGATCCATGAATGACAAGGAAGATAAGAGCTGCCCCACAAAGCTGAACACCTGTTCAAGACTACTAGGTGAGCAGGAAATAAACTTCTATTTTGTTAAGTCACTATAGTTTAGATTTTCAGTATTAAAGGAATCACAATTCTTTAAAACTAGAAAGGAAAAAAAAAAAAACCAAGTGGAAATTATTTCTTGCCAGGCAAGGGAGAACTACAAGGAGACAGATAATGTCTGTGAACATAGTAAAAGATGGGGTTTGTATAGATTTGGGGGAAAATGAGGGGTTTAGATTAAATATAAATGATTGGCAATGACTGGCTCAAACTGAAGTGGGGTTAGTCATTGATCAGGTGGATTCCAAGAGCAGACCTATTGTAACAAGTTTGGTGTCCATGGGTGATTCAGCCCAAGATTGATTATGAAAAGTCTTACCTTTTCGTGTTTCAATTCCTGAGGGCATGAGGAGTTTCTTCAGGCAAGAATGGAATTTTTTTTCTTTTTTAAAAACAATTTATTGGAGTATAGTTGATTTACAATGTTGTGTTAGTTTCAGGTGTACAAAAGTGAATCATTTATACATACACATATAGTCACTCTTTTTAAGAGTCTTTTCCCAAATAAGCCATTGCAGAGTATTGAGTACTGTTCCTTGTGCTATACATAGCTCCTTAATAGCTATCTAGTTTATACATAAGAGTGTATATATGTCAGTCCCAACCTCCCAGTTTATCCCTCCTCCCACCCTTTCCCCCTGGTAACCATAAGTTTGTTTTCTATATCTATAACTCTATTTCTGTTTTGTAGATAAGCTCATTTGTACCCATTTTTTAGACTCCACTTGTAAGTGATATCAGCATATTCATCTTTCTCTGTCTGACTTATTTTACTCAGTATGATGATCTTGAGGCCCATCCATGTTGCTGCAAATTGCATTACTTCATTCTTTGTTATGGCTGAGTTATATTCCATTGTATATATGTACCACACTTCTTTATCCATTCCTCTGTTGGTGGACATTTAGGTTGCTTCCATGTCCTGGCTATTGACAATTGTGCCGCTATGAATATTGGGGTGCATGTATCTTTTTGAATTATGATTTTCTTCAGTGGGTGGGCTTACTGGATCATATGGTAGCTCTGTTTTTAGTTTTTAAATAAACCCTCATACTGTTCTCCATAGTGGATGTACCAATTTACATTCCCACCAAGTGTAGGAGGATTCCCTATTCTTCACACTCTCTCCTGCATTTGTTGTTTGTAGATTGTTTGATGGCCATTCTGATCTGTGTGAGGTGATACCTCACTGTAGTTTTGATTTGCATTTCTCTAATAATTAGTGATGTTGAGTATCTTTTCATGTGTTTTTTAGCCTTGTATGTCTTCTTTGGAGAAATATCTGTTTAGATCTTGCACCCATTTTTTGATTGAGTTGTTTGGGGGTTTTGATATTGAGCTGCATGAACTGTTTGTATATTTTGAAGATTAATCCCTTGTTGGTTGCTTCATTTGCAAGTATTTTCTCCAATTGTGAAGGTTGTCTTTTGTTTTATGGTTTCCTTTGCTGTGCAAAAGCTTTTAAGTTATTTTTCACCTGTGACCCCATTTATTTATTTTTGTTTTTATTTTCATCATACTAGGAGGTGGGTTGAAAAAGTTCTTGCTGTGATTTATGTCATAGAGTGTTCTGCCTATGTTTCCTCTAAGAGTTTTATAGTATCCAGCCTTATATTTAGGTCTTTAATCCATTTTGAGTTTATTTTTGTGTATGGTGTTAGAGAGTATTCTAATTTCATTCGTTTACATGTAGCTGTCCAGTTTTCCCAACACTGCTTATTGAAAAGACTCTTATCTCCATCGAACATTCTTACCTCCTTTGTCATAGGTTAGGTGGCCACAGGTGTGTGGGTTTATGGCTGGACTTCGTATCCTGTTTCGTTGATCTATATTTCTGTTTCTGTGCTGGTACCATATGGTTTTGTAGTATAAAGAGTGGAATGTTCCATTCTCATCTCCCTTTTGGTAGGGAGATTTGTAGTATAAAGAGTGGAATTTTTCTGTAGCTTTGTTGTATAAAGAGTGGAATTTTCCATTCTCCTCTCCCTTTTGGTCCTCACTGACAGATCATCGAAGAGGCTACTATTGTCTAGAACAAGAATGGGCAATTAAAAAAAAAATACAAACGAACTTATTTACAAAAAGAAAGAGACTCACATACATAGAAAACAAAAGTATAGTTAGCAAAGGGGAAAGGGTTGGGGAAGGGATAAATTGGGAGGTTGGGATTAACATATATATACCACTATGTATAAAATAGATAACTGGGACCTGCCTGATGGTCCAGTGGTTAAGAATCCATTCGCCAATGTAGGGGACATGGGTTTGATCCCTGGTCTGGAAAGATCCCATGTGCCTCGGGGCAACCAAGCCTGTGAGCCACAATTACTGAGTCTATGCACTGCAACTGCTGAAGCCTGTGCGCCCCAGAGCCCATGCTCTACAAGAGGCCGCTGCAGTGAGAAGCCCACTCACTGCAGCGAGAGAGTAGGCCCTGATCACAACTAGAGACTGTTCACAGCAACAAAGCCCCAACACAGCCAAAAATAAATAAATACAATTTAAAATAAAATAAATATGATAATATATAAATAAATATAAAATAAAACCAACAAGGACCTACTGTATAGCACAGGGAACTTAATATTTTGAAATAATCTATAAAAGAATCTGAAAAAGAATATATATATATATATATATAACTGAATTGAATGTGTGCTGTACACCAAACTAACCCAACATTGTATATCAATTATACTTCAATTTTTAAAAAAAGATATGAAAAAGAATGCTAAAAAATATATGCACAGATATATCAGGATGTATCTTGTCAAAAATTAGAAAAAAAAAGAATGGGTAATTTTTTATTTTCTTGTGAAGGGCCAGAAGGTAAATATTGTAGGCTTTGTGACCCATACTATCTCTGTTGCAGATACTCAGCTCTGCTGTTGTGGTACAGAAGCATGATGAATATATAAACAAGTAAGTGTTCAATAAAACTTTATTTAAAGAAATAGACGGTTGGCCATGTTTGCTCCACAGGCTACAGTTTGCTGAGCCCTGGTCTAGAATTCTAGATCTAATTCATCTAGATTGGATGGATTCTCAGATTCCTTCTTAGACATGGTTATGGCTTTCCCTGCCAGCTGAAACAGTGGTTGTGGTGGTCATCATGTGCTTTGATTCAGGCTCATCTGTTGCACCAGCTCACGAGGCAGCCACTACACAGTGGAGTTGAATTCCAACACCAACTAGAGAGTAAACGAATGCAACATCAATAAATGTACAACTAGCAGAATAAAGAGGGACTGGAAAGTTCACCAAAGTCATGATCCAGATTTTCACAGATTAAACCCTCAGGAAAGATCCTCTTCTTGACCTAAATTATGGGAATAACACAAGGAGTATTGACCAGGTTGTTACTTTTTGAAAATTTTTGAAGTTTCTCTTACTTTTTTGCTAATGTTGAAAACCTGTCTGAGAGGTCTTTGGGATTACAAGCTGCTTAGAAGCAAATAGAGCTGAAATTTTTGGGGGAACTATATTGCCCCAAACCCCCACAAGCCTGGCCTGAATAAATAAGTAAAACCATAAAACAGCTCTTGGATCTCCAACTATCCGGAAGCAGGTTGTCAAAGCTGTACAGTCTTCAAGGAAGGCATGCTTCCACTTCACACAGAGCCAGGGAGAAAAGTGGCTGAGCAAGGACTTGCCAGAGGGCAGAAGCAGGGCATACGGAGAACAAGAGAATAACAATGACAAGGGCAAAACGGGGCCTAATCCGAGAACTTCCTTCGCTGCCAGGATAGAGCATCTTTTCATAACGCCCTTTACCTTTTTGTTTTAATTGATGTGTAACTGACCAACATTCTGTTAATAGTTTCGGGTGCACAGCATGGTGATTTTTCTGTTACGAGATGATCACCACAGGTCTAGTCACCATCTGTCACCATACAAAGATACTACATAATTATTGACTATAATCCCTATGTGGTTCATTTTATCCCTGTGGCTCATTCATTTTGTAACTGAAAGACTGCACCTCTTAAAAGCAAACCACCTTACCTCGTAATCTCCCCATCCATTTCACTTACCCACCCTCTCTCACCACCTCCCCCGCCTCCACAACCACGTGTTTGCTGAGTCTGTTTCTGTTTTGTTGTTTGTTCATTTGTCATGTTTTTTAGATTCCACATGTGAGATAACAACCGTATTTGTTTTTCTCTGACTTTTCATTTAGCACTATACCCTCTAAACCCATTTATGCTATTACAAATGGAAAGATTTCATTATTTTTAGGCTGATATTACATTGCATATGTCAGGGTATATATATGTTATATGTATGTTATATATATGTTTTATATAGAGCTTCTTCATCCACTCATCTATTAATGGACACTTAGGTTGCTTTTGTAAATTGACCATTGTAAATAAGGTGGCAAAAACATAGGAATGCATATATATTTTTTAAGGTCCTTAAAATCACATTTTTTTAAAGGTAACATGTGCATAATAGGAAACCAAAAAACACAAGAAGCAGAAAACAGTCACTCAAAATCACAGTTTACCGTTTGATGTGTCCTTCTGGTCCACTAAAGAGTGGACCTTTTCCAACAAAACATTTCACTTATCTATTACCGAGCCAGATGGACCCCTAGTGAGGAAACACCAAGAGTCAAACATTCCATTTCTCCTTAAAATACTCATGAGGTGTTCAGACAGTAGGTCATTAGAAGGTGTAGAGAAGACCCAGAAGGAGAGAAAGATCACCTATATTAGGACCATACAGAGATAACTATTGTTAAGACTTTGGTATATAGTCTTCCAGTTTATTTTTTAATTTTACTTATTTATTCATTTATTTATTTCTGGCTGTGCTGGGTCTTCATTGCTGTGCCCAGGCTTTCTCTTCTTTCAGTGAGAGGGGGCTACTCTCTATTTGCGGTGCATGGGCTTCTCGTGGCGGCAGCTTCTCGTCGCAGAGCACAGGCTTTAGGGCACACTTCAGCAGGTGCACATGCGGGCTCAGTAGTTGTGGCACAGGGACTTTGTTGCTCGACCACATGTGTGATCTTCCCGGATCAGCAATCGAACCCACGTCCCCTGTGCTGGAAGGCAGATTCCTAACCACTGGACCACCAGTGAAGTCCCAGTCTTCCAGTTTCTTTAACGTACATACACACATATAAGGGGGTGTGTGTGTGTATGCATATCTGTGTATACACACATATTTTTAAAATCTTATAAAAATGGATTCATAATATAGTTTTATAAAAATTTTAACTTTAAATGTATCCTACATAGACTTTCAGCAGGTTAAGTAGCACTTCATATGCAAGGATTCTTACAGACTCAGTCTGATTCTTCTCCAATGTCTTCTCTTGGAGCTGTACCAATTTTATTGCCAGTTTTCATTTGAATCCATTGGGAAATGGGACAATGCTGCTTTTGTTCCTTGGCCAGGAATCACTTGATCCTGAAAGTCTTGTGAGAAGACATTGCAAGCAGCAAATTCCTGTAATTTCTACTCTTAAATGATGTAGGAAGTATTGTTGATTCCACTGCCTCAGGCTTTCAAACAGAAAAGTAAATTACAGATAAAATTCAACCAAATGATGTGAAAAATAGACCCTGTACTACTTGTGAAAAGGTGCAGCAGGTACTGCTCTGGAGCCATTTCTCTGGCCAGGAGATGGTCAGGATCCCTTGAGGGGTGAGCTGGGAGTTTCTTGTAGTGCAGCCCAGTCTCTGGAAATGGAAAGTCACTGGGGATATCCCCTCCAGAGAGAACAGCATCCCTGGCAGTGCAACCCCAGACCTTACCTTTTTGAATTAATGTTTTTTTTCTTCAGAAAAATATTCAGAAGTAGAACTGCTAGATCATATGGTAGGTCTCTTTTTAGTTTTTTGAGGCTCCCCCTGGCAGCGCAACCCCAGACCTTACCTTTTTGAATTAACGTTTTTTTTTCTTCAGAAAAATATTCAGAAGTAGAACTGCTAGATCATATGGTAGGTCTCTTTTTAGTTTTTTGAGGATCCCCCATACTGTTTTCCATAGTGGTTGCACCAATTTACATTCTCACCGACAGTGCAGAAGCGTTCTCTTTTCTCCACATCCTTGTTAACATTTGTTATTTGTTGTCTTTTTGATAATACCTATTCTGACAGGTATGAGGTGATACCTCATTGTGGGTTTCTTTTTCTTAACTTTTAAACTCATTGTGGTTTTGATTTGCATTTCCCTAATGATTAGCAACGTTGAGCATCTTTTCATGTGCCCTTGGCCATCTGTATGTCTCTTTCAGAAAAATGTCTATTCAGATCCTCTGCCCAAGAATATCTTCATAATGTATACGTCTGAATTCCACGATAGCTTTGGACATGACTGCTTTGTTTCCCATTCTCCCTTTTCCTAACAGGGACTTTTATTGCTGTTTTTCTGTCTTATCATTGGGTACTGGGTGGAGCAGTAATGAAGTATTGATAGCAACAACTTGACTTTTAGCTCATAGATTGCTAGACCATGAGGAAATTCATCCAGGATAATTAGAAAAGACTGCAATCATGATTTTGAAATGAAATTCAATAATTGAATGAGACTTTTGTCTTCACCCTTGGGGAGAAGGTGAATATATTTGGTGACCAGAGAGGTTGACTGCAACAGAGGCCTTGTCTGTCTAGCAAAATCTATTAATCTCTGGAACTATTAGACTAGTTTCCCGTATTCCCATTCGAGTATGGCCACATGACAACATTTTCTCCAGTGTGAGTGGAAGCAGAGTGTACCACTTTCTGACCCAGGTGGTGGCAAACCAGACGACCAGAGCCGAGGCCTATGAGGGACAGTAATGTAGGAGCGCTTCCTCCCTGACCTAAGTATCTGTCCAGAACTATTAGGTAAGCAAGAAATACATTACTTTGCTGAGTCGTGTTTTGGATCTATTTGTTGCAGTTGTTTAGCCTGCATTAACTGATACACACCCCATGAGTCATGCTTGTTCAACATAATGATTATATATGCACATCCTGTTTAAACATAATTATTAATGGTAACATACAAGCATCCTGTAATGAGCCTTGCTTTTTTCATTTAATGTCTTGGAAAGTGATCCACATTAGAACATTACAAACTTCATTTTTATCTCCTTTCCATTTTGCTTTTTGATAGCTTAGTACCATGTTAGTTAACCAGTTCCCTACACATGAACCATTTAGGCTGTTTGAACGATGTTGCAGCTCTTTCGGTTTGTACTCTGCAAATGTAAGGCAGAGGTCAGCTTCAGGTCCACCAGTATCTGGCTTTACTCTCTGAATTAGGACGTTACTTAGCTTCTTTTAGCCAAATTACAAAGCTAATATTTGACCATATTCATTCTCTGTGGCCTACTATTGTAAAACTCAAATGGTTACAAATTCAAACATTTACATTGATGGGAAGAATATAGCATGGAGGTCAGCAGCATGAATTATAGTCAGAGACCCTGCGCTCAAAGCCCAGTTCTGCTACATGTAACATGTATTTGACCTCCGGCAAGTTGTTTAACTCCTATATGCATTAGTTTTCTCAAACAGTAAAATGCAGGTTGGGGCCTCCCTGGTGGCTTAGAGGTAAAGAATCTGTCTGCCAATGCAGGAGACACAGGAGCCACGGGTTGGATCTCTGGGTGCGGATGATCCCCTGGAGAAGGAAATGGCAATCCACTCCAGTATTCTTATCTGGAAAATCCCATGGACAGAGAGCCTGGGCAGTCTACAGCCCATGAGGTCGCGAAAAGTCAGACACAACTGAGTGACTGGGCACAAGATGAAGGTTACTGTGAGGATTAAATGATAAGTAAAGTGCTTAGCACATGATAACCATCAGTTAATAAGCAGTGCAGAGTTTTCCATAATATATAATTTTGTCTAATTACCAAAGAAAACAAAAATTAAACTTGAGTCTAAGGTTAGCACATGTATCATAACTATCTTTATTATTAAGATGGGAAATTATTTTTCAAAAGATTAAATCACTTTTTCTTTTCCAAGATGATTTTTATTTTACCCACTTTTCTGTGACTTCCTAGTTTCTAAATTCTACCACTGATGACTTCCTATGTCAGTAGAAATGTACTGACTTCATTCTTTTTAAAGATTACAATTTTGTGGGGTAATGATTCAGTTTTATTAAGGAGAGAGCCCTCAAAGCTTGTGACTATTCATTTGTATTTTGTATCGAACTATTAGGGTTAGATTGTATTGGGTTCAGGCTGATCCTATGTATTTTTTGTTTGTTTTTTCAGGCTGATCCTATATTATAGGTTCCAGAAATTTAGTCATTGTAGATGCCAAAATTAATGTTAAAGCAAACAACACAGAGGGTTCATCGAGTTGGGAGTGAGAGGGAGGGAGTTGCAGAAAATGTACACAAATGTAAATGCCATTCTCCAAGTACTTGAATTCCAGAAGTGAAACTGGAGGGTTCAACTGTCCATATTAGGAAACGACTCGTTGCTTGATGACCACAGTGTTAAGCCAAGTATTTTGCCCTATTTTTTTGTGAGGGTGGCAGGGAGTGTGAAAGGGGATTGGTCGGGAGAACACTACTAGTAAATCAGTTAGCTTTACAACCACTCTTTTCTCTTCTAATATAATCTTAGTACAGTTATAAGCATTATGAAATCAAACTTTCACTTTAATTGGAGAGACTGAAAACCAAGCTCAGTTTTTCAACATGAAGTTTCTGAAACAGATTCCCAAATGGGGTTATCTCATTCCCTGAAATTGCATCCGAGTTAAGAACCCATGCTAAGATTGGCTTGAATCCATCAAAGCATTCAACACGTGCTCTTGCCATAAAGTAGCAAATGAAGGCTTGGAGAACAGATAATCTTTTCAGCTTCTCTAGCTCTGAATATATTCCACATTAATAAAACATCAGGAACTCCTAACACCTATTAAACTATACTTGGTTTCCTTTAGCTCAGATTCTGGATTAACTAGCCTTAAGCTCACAACAGGAAGGAACATAGCTGTGCTGTGTGGGAACAATAAAGACATGATGAGCCCAATGCCTAAACATTACAGAAGTAAGTGCTCCCCACCCTATATTTGGGAAACTTCTTCCCCTCTGAAGTTTCTCCAATATACTTTGCATCTTCTGAGCTCATGTTTCTAAAAATCCTTGCCTGGTCTCTTCCATAACATCTCTATAGTTGTCTCAATTTTTTTTTTTTTTTTAAACACAGAAAGGGCAAGAGTCCTGGTCAATCTTGATAATGAAAAGTGAAAGTGAAAGTTGCTCATGTTCTTCTATACAGTCTGTGGAATTCTCCAGGCCAGAGCACTGTAACAGCCTTTCCCTTCTCCAGGGGATCTTCCCAACCCAGGGATCAAACCCAGGTCTCCCACATTGCAGGCAGATACTTTACCAGTTGAGCCACAAGGGAATCTTCCTGACCCAGGAATCAAACTGGGGTCTCCTGCATCACAGGAGATTCTTTACCAACTGAGCTATCAGGGAAGCCCAATCTTGGCAACAGAAAATGTATATTACTATTTTTAAGAACTCAACATTCAAGCTGGTGCTTGGGAATAAAGATTTTTGATGGGTTAAAGCCCCTGACCATATGTAGGTGTCTGTGGACACATTTATAGGAACTGGTTGGCGCCACTATTCTCCCAGCCAACCAAGCTCACTGCCAGGCTGACTTCAGCTTGGGCACCCTCTTCTCTTAGTCTTGTCAGCACTTGATAGTATCTGGTTTATAACAGCTCTGTTGGATGGGAGGCCAGGTAGCTCCCAAAGAGCCACGACCAGAGACGCAGACCTGAGACCAGAGGTCTTGTTCTAGGACAGATGGCTTGAACTGCCTCCTATTCCTGTTTGCTTTGGAAGCCTATGGGACTACTGAGTACTGGAAATCTGGGTGGAGCCTTGCAAAAATAGCTTTCAATTCTGTGTCAAAAAAGAGTGAAATGAACCAATGTTTGCAGAGATGAATCACTTACCTTAGGGGTCTGACCTCTTCCAGGTCAGGGAAAGAACAATATAGTCTAGTTCATCAAAATGCTGGAAAATCCCAGAGTCAAAGGATTGGAAAGGACCTCTGTGGTGAGAACAGGTTAAAAGGGAATGGGCTTCCTGCAGGGGAAGGCTGGCTGCTCACCACCAGCTGGCCTTATTATTTCGGGCCTCAATAACTAGGTGCTGGCAGTTTCCCAGGGTTGATTGGCTTGTGGAGGCTACCAAACAGAACTCAGACATCCGGCACCAAATACTATCTGATGTGAAAGATGAATAACAGGCACTTCCCTGGCAATCCAATAGTTAAAGACTTCATGCTTCCACTTGCAGGGGGCACGGCTTCAATCCCTGGTCAGGGAACTGAGACTGTACATGCTGTAAGGTCAAAAAATAAATTTAAAAAAATTTTTTGAGAAAATAAACAAAAAATGAACAATAACAAAAATACAAACAGTTTTGTGAAAGAAAGGACCCAGGAGTCAGACTGATGGGCATATGTTCCCCTGTAGGAAAACACATTGGAAGTCAAATCAGGATACAGATAGCATTACTGGTACATCCACCACCACAAAAGCAAGGTCTCCTCAGGAATGTGTGAACAGGATACACCTCCTTTCAGGCTTGTCACATTCTTTCTTTATACACAGTTATCAGTTCAGTTCAGTTCAGTCGCTCAGTCATGTCCGACTCTTTGCGACCCCATGAATCGCAGTACGTCAAGCCTCCCTGTCCATCACCAACTCCCGGAGTTCACTCAGACTCACGTCCATCGAATCAGTGATGCCATCCAGCCATCTCATTCCTCCTGCTCCCAATCCCTCCCAGCATCAGAGTCTTTTCCAATGAGTCAGCTCTTTGCATGAGGTGGCCAAAGTACTGGAGTTTCAGCTTCAGCATCATTCCCTCCAAAGAAATCCCAGGCTCCTGAGGCTATACCTTGATCTCAGAGCAAGAAGAGCCTTAATCATCTGTCACATTTTAATTTTCTATTACAGTAAAAGGACGGTCCCCTCCTGCCTTACCTGAAAAGCCTTTTGTGGGGCCAATGCAGGTGGAAAATGTAATCACTGTTAACTTCAATGAGAAAACATTTTTTATGTTCCCAAGTCCCCAGATTGACACCTATTCATGTGAAAACACCAAATCTCTTTAAGATGGACACAAATTACATCAGTAATTCACACTGGTTATTATAAATTCATAAAAGCATTTTCTATTCATTAATTGTAACTAATTACATTTTTCTATAATGTGGCCATTTACCATATTTCTCAGCTTGTTTCTTAACTTTTATGCCCTGTACTATTTAAGGATAAATTAATAACAAAACATACATACAAATAGTACCTAATATTTATATAATTCAACCTTTATTTTTTAAAAATAATTAAATCAATGAAAACCATGCAAATGATATCACCTATATTGAACAGCTGAAATAAAAGACATGATGTAAGATTACATCCCTGCTGTATTTAAGCAAAATGTGATGGGAGAACTTTAGGTAACATAGGCCAGCTATGAGAAGATGATGTACAGAGACTTTCTTCTTCAGCTCTAAGAATTCCACCAACCAAATCTAGCCGGACAGATGCAAAGAAATGCCCTGGGTTTCAATTACCTTTTATTGCAAAACAAACTGCCCCAAAACTTACTGGTTTAACTTTAAAACAATAAACCTAATTTTTCACTGGTTTATGGGTTTGTCAATGGACTTCTGGTCTTGGCTAGCACAGCTTGGCCTAGATGGTCTACAATGGCCTGGTTCACACATCTGATGGTTGGCAGGCTAGTTTGTCTAAGGGGCCACACTCACATGTCTGGCAGTTGCTTAGATGTCAGTTGGGGTGAGACTACATGTCTTTCATCATTTATCAGGTTAGCTAGAGTTTTTCACAAGGTGGTGAAAGAGTTCTCAGTAGCAACAGAGAGCAAGCCATAATGGTAAGCACCTTTTAAGATTTTTATGGACTTTCCTGGTGGTCCAGTGATTAAGAATCTGCCTGCCAATGCAGGAGACACGAGTGGGTTGGTGGGGTTCGATCCCTGGTCTGGAAGGATCTCACATGCCGAGGAGTGACTAAGCCTGTGTGCCACAAGTACCCAGCCCATGTTCTAGAGCCTGTGCTCCAAAACAAGGGAAGCCACCGCAATGAGCAGCCCATGTACCACTATGAAGAGTAGCCCCCACTTGCTGCAACTGGAGAAAGTCCACACATAGCAACAAAGACCCAGTGCAACCAAAAGTAAATAAAGTTAAAAAAAATTTTTTTTAATACTTCTAGTATCAGACTTGCAAATATCCCATAGAAACAAAGCAAATCAAATGACCAAGCTGAGATTCAGAAAATGGAGAAACAAACTCCACCTCTCAATAGGAGAAGCTGAAAAATACTATGGTTATTCTGTTCAATCTACTACATCTTGGATGCCAAAGGAGATTAAATATTTCTGGTAACCAGAACAGGTGATTATCTCCAGAGTTTAAACACCTGACTATGGGGGGTGAGGGGTGGGGTGTAGGGCAGAGAGTGTGTGTGTTGTTTCAACTACTACTGAGTTTATCTAGGAAGGCTGCCCCTTCTTGGGTCCTCTACTCTACCCGAAGCAGAGTTAAAACCAAAGACGTAGGCAGAGGCTAGGGTTCTGCCGGCCACATGAAGGAATTTAGGTCTCAATCCCAAGAGTAATGGGAAGCTGTAGAGCATTTTAAAGAGAGAGAGATAAGATCGCTTGGGCTGCAATGAGGACAGTAATTCTAGAAGCTTTGCCAGGAAGGGGAATCTTGAGATAAGGCCTTAGTCACAGAATATAGGGTCAAGGGAAAGGGTGTTTTTTTTTGTTTTTGTTTTTTCAAAGCAAAAGATGGTTGAAACTAGAGCTTGTTTGAATGCAGATGGAAGGATCCAACATTGCAAAAGGTTAAAGGGAGAACCCTGGGAATTAGGAAGGGAAATTTGAGCTCGCAAGGCAAGTTTGGTTTAAAAACTTATCATACAATATGTGACTTCCCAGGTGGCGCAGTGGTAAAGAATCCGCCTGCCCATGCAGGAGACACAGGAGATGCAGGTCCAATCCCTGGGTCAGGATGATCCCCTGGCATAGGAAATGGCCACCCACTGCAGTATTCTTGCCTGGAAAATTCCATGGACAGAGCAGCCTGGCGGGCCACAGGGCTGCAAAGAGTTGGACATGACTGAGAGTGCATAGCACGCATATTCTGAGCACAGTAAAAAAATAAAACATGATCATACAATAAAACTGACTGTATTTTTGTTATACAGTTCTATGGATTTTAACACGTTTAGACTCACGTAATTACCACCACAGTCAGGATACAGAAGGGTTCCATCACGCCCAAATCCTTCTTTTTGCTATCTCTTTATAGTCACTCTTCCATTCCTAAATCCGGGAGCCACTGACTTATTCTCTGTCACTATGTTTTTAATATTTTCAAGATTTTCATTCTGAGACCAGCTTCTTTCACTCAGCATAATGCCTTTATTGTTATGTTGTTGTAACACCAAGTTGTTGGGTATGTCAATACTTAATTCCTTTTTTAAAAAAAAATCCTTCATTCCTTTTTATTGCTGAGTAGCATTCCATCGGGGTCAGCTTTGGACAAAATTTCTTGGTTAGTAATGATATCACTATTCTACCAGTTACTTGGGACAAAAACCTTGACATCATCCTTTACTCTCTTCCCTAACCTAGACATAATCCATTAGTAAGTCCTGTGGCTTCATTTTCAAAATGCACCTGAAATTTGACCCGTTCTTACCACCTCCACTGCTGCCATCATCTTCTGCCAGAACTGGCACTTCCACTCTTACTTCTCTACCCTCATTGTCTATTCTCCACATAATAGCTAGAATGAAACTTTAAGAGGCTTAAATGTGATCAAACAACTCTTCAGTGGTTTTAGTGGTAACAATCCAAAGTTGTCACCATGGCCTACAAAGTCCCACATGATTGGACCCCAGGCTACCTCTCTGATCTCATCTCCTACCACTCTCCCCACACTGACTCTGTATCAGCTAGAGCAATCTCCTTGCTATTTCTATAGCATGTCAAGCACCCTCCTGCCTCAGAGCATTTAAATTTGCTTCTCCTGTCTAGAACTTGCTTTCCCAAGATATCCACATGGCACAGCCCCATCAGATCAATTCCATTTTCTGCTTAAGTGTCCCTTATCAATGAATCTTTCTCTAACATCTAAAATAGTAGCCACCTGAGACCACTGTTTAACCCTTACCTTGCTTTGTTCTTCTTAGAATATATACATACACACATATATATTTGTTTTTCTGTCTCCTCACACTAGAAACATCCTTGAAAATTTTTGTTCATTGCTCAACAAGCACTTAGATGATGTCTCATCTGGCATATAGTTGTTCAATGAATATTTTTGATTGAGTAACTTATAGGAGGCAAGGACAGGATGGAAACACATGTAGATTTCTAGATTTGAGGGCATTCTATATTTTCTATTACTTAGACAGTAGGATAATCAGGGAAGCAGTACAGGAAGCACAGGATTAGAGATTTGCAGACAGTGGAGAGCAAGTTAACTAGAAAAATATGATGAAATTTCCATACACTGTTCAGAGCTCATTTAAGGTTGAAATGATTGTATTTAGGGATGCCAATCTGCTCAGCAGGACAACTTACTGTGACAAGATACAGGCATACAGAAGCATGTTAATCCATCAACGGTGGAGGACTTGTTTGGGGAAAAGAGGAGTGTTGGGGCAGGCTTAAGAGTAAGAGGGGGACTGAAACGATGTAACACTGAATTTAAGATGGATAAGGAGGGAACTGAAAAGTGGGACTTAAGTAGAAGCTTTCATCAGATTGGAGGTTCTGATAAAGCGAAAAAGACAGTTATGGTGACGTTCTTGAGCAGTCAAGCTCAAGGTTATCAGGCTGTGGTTGGATAGAGGTATGTTCGAATTACTGATTCCCAACAGGACAGTTTCTGGTGACAAGATCCAGGTTTTTTGACTGGGATTGGGAGGCTGAGAAAAGGGATGAAGCCTGCAAGTTAAATGAATTGTCAGTGATTCTGAATTTATCAAGATGGTAGATGGTTAGAGAAAGTAAGAAAAGGAGCTGGATCCACATATTAACAGATCATCTTCACAGAGGTGGTTAAATGGGTGCCAAAGTCTTACGAGTAAGCGTCACAGAAGCAAGGGTTTTTACAAGAGGTGACAGTATTTGGCACATTGCCCCCACTTCTGGAACCTGGGAAATGAGAATACTAACCCATGTGAGAGAGTTCCAGGGGATGCTGAATCCTCAGATGACACAGAAAAGCTAATCTGGAAGCGGGAATTTCAGAGGAAAACGGTTTGTAGGCAGGAGGCTGGGGAGGGGACCGCAACAGCAGAAAGCCCTGACACTTCTTGTCCTTTATTTACCTTCCTCCCAACCTACCGGTGGCCCGCGTTACACCAGCCCTCACGCTAGAAAACTCGCAGAAAAAGGAGCAAGCGGACCGGCTTTTTTCAACTCCCCGCGGAAGTACTCTCACCGGAACTCCTCCGTGTTTGCGCTTTCCCATTGGCGGAAGCTTCTGCCAGCTTCCAGTAGCTTCCGCCCACGACTCGGTTGGGCGGAGCTTTCCCTGGAAGTCACTTCCGCTAACCCCGCCCCTCGTTCCCTTTTTGGCCACTTCCGGCACCAGGCCCCGCCCGTTCCTTGTGGCCCCGCCCCCTTCCCGCCCCGGGCCGGCAACCCGGCCCTGCGGCGCCGCTTCCGGTGCGGGCCCCGCCCCGGCTGTGGCCCCCGGCTGCGGAGAACTCCGAAACGCAGCTGCCGCGCCGGGGCCTGAGTGACCGCCTCCTGTGCTGCCGGCGGACCCGGAGCGCCCCGCACAGGTAAGCCGCGCGGGGTCCGTCTCTCTCAGCCTCGGCTGAAGCGGGTGCTGTGGCAGGTGGAGGGGACGGAGGAGTAGAAGGGGAGGCAGGTGTGTAGCGGCAGACGTGAAGGCGCGGGCCGGCGGAGCACTGGGGGCCGCGGAGGAAAAGTGAGAGCGCTGGGAGGAGCCCAGAAGCGCCCTCGCCCATTAGGGTGATTTGAGATAAAGGGATGGGAAGAGTGAGGGGCCCCTGGGAACGGAGAGAGCAAAGATAAGGTGGCGTTGGGACGATCTAAGAAGAGCCAGCGGATTGGCTTGGGGGTGGAGGGGGGCTTGGTAGAGGTAAAAAGGGATAGAGTTGGGTTGGGGGGATGTAAAGAATGGCGGGGTGATGGATGTATGGGGTAAAAGGGGGCTGGCTGGCAGAGGGATCTGGCAGCGAAGGTAGAAGGAATGGTGGGCGAGGCGGGCTTCAAAGCTGCGAGGAGTCCGTTGCGCCCGTCTTGCAGGTCCGGGAACTTTAGGGGAAATGGGGGAGGGGGCCGTGTGAAGGGATGGAGTGGTTTAGATTTTTGAGACCTAAGTTTTCTAAAAGTAGGCAGGTGGTTGTTTGGATCTACTAGCTGTTTAGGGTCAGGGGGAAGATGGGCTCTTTGGGGGAGGGTGTGCGCATCGAGTTGTAGAACTGAGTCATCTCAGTCTTCCTAAAGAGGCTGTGAGATACCACCCCCCACCCCTCCCCGCTGAGGACAGCATACAGAGAAGATGGTGCCACAAGAGGAGAAACAGTTGTTCGATGACTGGCAGGACTTGTTTGAAAAATTATCCCGCTTGTGATCGATTGATGTTATAATGCTATAAGGAGAATGAAAATGACCACCGAATTCTTTGCTTTTCCTTATTCTTTTGTTTACTTTTCTTTGATGCAGATTGTTTTTATTTTAAATGAACACTTTTGGCAACTGGATTTAACGTGGGTGTAAACCTTTTCATGCTTTGGTACGCTATAAAAAGGGCTATAGCAGAATGAAAGTATTGCTGCAGGCATAACTCACACTTTCTAAAGTGCGAAGAGAGGAAGTAGAGGCAGTAAGAGGCAAATTGGAATTTGAATTTTTCACAGAATGCAAAAGACAAACGAAGTACTTCTAAGATTAAACAGAAAATGAAAATTAAAAAATTTATTTTTTTGCCTAGCTTGAAAAGTTGTACCTTTTCAATCTGTTAAAAAAAAAAACATAAATCCGAGCAGTTGATTTTGCTAGGGTTGTGATTACTTCCCCGTGAGTTTTTGAAGACGTGAAGACATTTAGGTTTCTTTCTTTCTTTCTTTTTTTAAGTCTTTCTGCCCAATCCTTAAACAGTTGAACAGTGCATTTATCAAATTTATCAAGTCCCAACCTGTGCACTGCTGCTGCTGCTTTTATGTGATGATAGCACTGCACGCCATGTTGCAAGTCCTGTTCACCTAAAATTTGCCCGTGCATAGTAATCCATTCAGTTGCGAAGACTTGCTGAGGAAACATAACTCAAGTGAGGTTTGCTGGGGGTGGGGGCCTGAAAAGGAGGAAGGTAAAGAGGGGGGCTGGTTAAAGGAGGAGAGGGTGTGAAAGGGGTGTGTGTTTGGAGACTGATTGGTAAGAATGCTGATAAACCTGCCTCCAGAATACTTTTGGCCTGAAAGCCTTTCCTTTTTGTATTTGTCATAGAATGTCATAGAAGTGAATCAGAAAGAAAGGGGATGTGACGAGATTTTCTAGACTGTTTTTAAAAAAGCTTTAAAAAAAATTTAAAAATTTACAAAAGGAGCTTTGACTTGTTTAGACGATATTGATACCTGTTTCCAATTAATTAAAGCTTAAAAATCTCCAGAGGAATCCCCCCTCCCCCGTTTGTTTTTGAGTTGACGATTGCAATTTGAGAACTCTTGCCTCCTTTCGTGTTTCATTCTCTCATGTTGTTGAAATTGGATTCTTTTTTGAGGCATTATTGTCCAGTTAGCATTGGCTCAGCCCACTCAAAAAGCAGGCTGGCCATTTATTCTGGGAAATTTTAAAAGTTTAAACCCAAGGAGAGTTTGCTAGGTTCTGCTTTTCTATGAGAAAAATCTTTGTGTCTGCCTGATAACTCTGTCTTGCTTTGATGGCAATATCTTTCTCTGATGGGCCTGGGAACGTAAGCAATAGTCTCTTTCTTGTAGGCAGGCCCTTCTTTCCCTTTTTTATTGTGGTTTTCTTATTCACAACCTCTGTACAGTGCAAACCCAGTTGCTTTTTCAGTAATAAACAGATTAGTGTTTGATAATGTTGAGGAAGAGAGATCAGAACACAGATGTTTGCAGACTTCATGTCATCTAGGTTTACTTTGTTTTAAACCCACCAGTTGTCCAGCACTACTGGGATTCATCCCATATTTCTCCTCTTAAATCCTGTTCTCTTCCTCACACTTTTTCTTACTCACCTACCACCCCCCCACACCCGCCCCAAACTCCCACCACTCAGATTTACCGGCCCATGTTTAATGTTCAGAATTCATGTCCTTTACTGGAGCAAAGAAAACGTCTTTTTTCCCCTAAGTTATTTATGTATTAATTTTTGGCTGTGCTGGGTCATCGTTGCTGCACTTTCTCTAGTTGCGGTGTGCGGGCCTCTCATTACGGTGGCTTCTCCTGTTGCAGAGCACTGGCTCTAGGGCACACGAGCATCAGCAGTTGTGGCACGTGGGCTCAGTAGTTGTGGCTCCCGGGTTCTAGAGCCACAGGCTCAGTCGTTGTGGCGCACAGGGTTAGTTTCTCTGAGGCATGTGGGATCTTCCCAGACCAGGGATCGAACCCAGGTCTCCTGCCTTGGCAGGCAGATTCTTTACCACTGAGCCACCAGGGAAGCCCAGAAAACCTTTTTATACCTGTTTTACATCTTTTTTTTTTTTTCCTTTCTTTCTCCTATGTGGTTTCTATTGATCACATAAAGGTTTGGACCCCGTGTGCCTGTCAGGCTGTGCCCAGGTTTGGAGCCATGCCAGTTTGTGGGTGAAACTCAAGGCAGTGATGGAGCCACTGCACCCTCAGCAGAAGCAGCCGCCGCCACCACAGCCACCCCACCTGGCTCCTCTGCAGATGGATGCCAGAGAGAAGCAGGGGCAGCAGATGAGAGAAACCCCGTTCTTGTATGCCCAGAAGCTGGTCACACAGCAGACTCACCTGTCTGCCACACCTGGGAGGCCTTCTGGCAGCCCTGCTCTGGGTCCCTCAGCCAGAGTTCCACCGGCCACTGCAGTGGCCCGAGTTTTTGAACGGAGCAAGGTGAACTCAGAGCCTGAGGAAGAGGAAGGAGGTTTGGAAGGTGAGGATGGGGATGATGAAGCAGAGGTGGCTGAGAAACAGACCCAGGCTGCTTCAAAATATTTTCATGTGCAGAAGGTGGCTCGCCAAGACCCCAGAGCAGCTCCCTTGCCTGGTCTGCTCCCAGCGCCAGGGCTCGCACCCCATGGACAGCAAGCTAAAGAAGACCGTACCAAAGATGCTTCGAAGACCTCCGCTTCAGTCTCCGCGGCAGGGCAGCCGGGCTGGAACCTTGATGAGCAGCTCAAGCAGGTCAGTCTTTCCTCTTGGGGGCTTATTTGTTCCCCCAAAAGGCTAGCCAGGGAGGGATACTGGACTGCCAGGGTCTGTGCCAGTCTTTGTCTTCTCAGCCTCCTTCAGTGACCAGCAGCCTAGACAGGGATAGACCTTGAGTTTTTCCCTCATAGATGTTTTCTTGATTAGAGCAGTGAAATGTATAAGTTACTCCTAAAATAGATAGTTCGAAGTTTAATGGGAAGGATTGTCAATACAGTCTTTTGGCGGGTGGGGGGGAATTGAGGAAGAATGAGGTTGCAACAGTGTTATGAGGGATATCTAAAAATGAGATGTATGACTCCAATTTCAGTTTTTCTAGTAGTAGTATGATAAGAGAACTGTCTTGTCTAAGATAGAGTCTTAGCCCCAGGCTAACCCAGGATGGAGCTTTTTAAGGGCAATTTTGTTGTTTTGCTGCTAAATGTGGCTGATGGGAAGCTGTTGCATTGTGTATATTTTCCAGCAAAGAGCCTTGTAGACATGATTTCATCTCACCCTTATTATACCTCCTTTGAAACATGGAAGGGTAGACCTCACAATTTTCAATTTATTTATTTATTTTGCTGGGCTGCTCGGCTTGCAGGATCTTAGTTCCCCAACCAGGGATTGAACTCAGGCCAGACACTGAAAGCACTGAGTCCTAAGCACTGGACCACCAGGGAGGCTCTCACAATTCTCTTTTTAGCCAAGGCAAGCTTCAATGATTCCTACACAAGGCAGAGCTTGAGAGTCATCTAGGGAGAGCTCCAGAATAGTTTTTAAAAATGTAGACTCCAGGGTCCTAATGAATTAATTCAGGAGGTGGAACCTAAGGAATCTGGGCTTTCTTCGCCTTCTGCTGCTTCTTGTCTTTCTGACTTGCCATGCTCCTTTTCTTCACCCAAAGAATGGGAGTGATGATCAGGTCTTCCAGGCCAGGTGACTTGGTGCTAAGGCAGGGAGTTCATAATAAAGCTGGTAATATTTGGGTACTCCCTGTAAGCACATAATACTTCTTTTTTTTCCCTGAAAAATATTTACTTATTTATTTATTTGGCTTTGCCGGCTCTTAGTTGAGGCATGTGGGGTCTGTAGTTGCAGCATGTGAACTCTTAGTTGCCGTATGCAGGATCTAATTCCCTGACCAGGGATGGAACCTGGGCCCTCTGCGTTGGGAGCTCAGAGTCTTGGCCCCTGGACCTCCAGGGAAGTGCGCAGCATACATACTTCTTGTGGTCCGATGATGCTGTTTAGAAATCAGTTGTGAAGAGCTATGGATTTACACAGAGCACCAAGAAGCCATATGAGAAAGGTCCTTTGTAGGCTGAAGAATCAGCATCTTTGTACCCAGGAGCCCTACCTATGCAGTTGGTCTGAGCTTTACAGTAGCAGTGTTGGCAGTAGATTCCAGAGCCAGCAAAGTGGGTTCAAATACCACCTCTTCCATCTATTACCCTTGTGATCTTTCAGTAGGGCTCTTAATTCCTTTGAGCTCTCTGTGAAATAAAAATACCAAGCGTACCTCCAAGGATGTTGTGAGGATTAACAGAGCTGGCTCACGGTGGTAGCAGTGCCCCAGGTGCTTTTTCATGCACGCAGTGCCATCCTCCGCTGCAGCTCCGCAGACATGCTTAGAAGCAGGGGAGACACCGAGAGGCGCAGAGGCTTCCCCTCTGATCACCAGGAAGGTGGTGGCAGAGCTCGGACTAGGATCAGAGAGTCCTAGCTTCCCCGACAGCAGCAGCCTGGCTGCCAGCCCAGACCCGCCTCCCGGCTGATTGCTTTGGTTTAGCAAAACATCTGTGACTTGCCGGCAGCCCCCGAACTGCTGTGTGGTTGGCAGAGTTCCATGCTGGCCGCTGAGTCAGCTCCTAGCGGGAGCCCGCCCTGACAGCACTGGGAAAGTTCAGGCCCGAGGCGGCTGGGCTGCCCCTGCCTTGGCAGCTGGCCAGCCTCTGCGTGTGTGCGGTCGTTCCTAGAAAGTGCAGCCTCGTGCGAGGAACAAGTGGAGCTCCAAGGCCTGTCTGTCTTCAGGAAGTGCAGCAGGTGTTGAGGTCAAGCCATGAGAGCCTTGAAAAAAGAAACTCTGCAGAAGTGGCATGTGGGTACACACACACGTGTGTGCCGTGGCCGACACCCAGCGCCAGTTCTCAACAGCATCAGCCCTGGGCCTGTGAAGCTCAGGGCTCAGGAGGCTGGCTGTTGGCTTCTGAAACCCTCTGAGTTCATTTTAAATTTCCGAGGCATACTCACTAATTATAGACTGCCTGACAGAGCGCTTGCCAGAATGTTTTTAAATGCCAGCGTGTGTGTGTTTAGTTGCTCGGTCATGTCCGACTCTTTGTGACCCCATGGACTGTAGCCCACCAGGCTTCTCTGTCCGTGGGGATTCTCCAGGCAAGAATACTGGAGTGGGTTGCCATGTCTTCCTCCAGAACATCTTCCCAACCCAGGGATCGAACCCAGGTCTCCTGCATTGCAGGTAGATTCTTTACTGTCTGAGCCATG
The DNA here is from genome assembly GCF_027580195.1 of Bos mutus. Taxonomy (NCBI): domain Eukaryota; kingdom Metazoa; phylum Chordata; class Mammalia; order Artiodactyla; family Bovidae; genus Bos; species Bos mutus. The sequence goes on along the minus strand of NC_091637.1, from coordinate 33,268,087 downwards.
TAGCTGAGGCCTAATCTTTCACCCTAAATTTACCCTCCCCCTGAATTTGGAGATCAAGAGCTGGGTTAGGGAGTCACAGGGTAAGAATGACTTTAAACTTGGGATGTGCACGTTCTTTTCTCCTTTTGAGTTTAAGTTTTCAACATTGATTTGGTCTGTGCCTTCCCTTTGTCTAATCCTGCTTCTGAAAGTGGTAGTTAATGTGCTTGGGGATTTTAAAAACTTTTTAGTTGTGCTTTGGAAAGGGGACTAAAAAGATGATATTCCTAGGGAGAGCCTGTAAAAACTATTATAAACTAAGACTAGCTTTTTAAAAATTTATTATTATTATTCCAAGTCTTATTTCTTACCCTTTTAACTTCTCGAGAGCAGAAAAAGATCTTATTAATGTGTGACAGTGTCCATTCTGTTCTTTCACACAACAGACTTTTACAGAAGCTTCTTGGGTCAGGCCCATACTCCGGGGGCTAAGGCCTCTGCTTCTCCCTTGAAGAGCCCTCCAGCTAGGTTTAGCAGAGGCAGTGTGGAAACCTCAAGGGGAATTGAGTCTTGGGTTGTAACAATTTTACTCTGTCCTGAGTCAGTTAAAGCCCAACTGCCCAATCTGAGCTCTGCTGCAGATATTTTAAAAGTTTTGTTTCAGGTATTCATACACCAAGATAAAGTTGATTTTGTCTGCAGCATAGCTAACATAGCTTGGTAAATCAACAGGAACACTCAGAAGTATTTTAGAAGATTTAAGGGTGCTGTGGGGGACTACAGCAAGCATCTGCCAACTACAAGCAAAATTTGAAAAGTTTAAGGGCTCCACAGATTATCTTTTGTTTCTGAAATCATTTTATAGCCTATAAAGTCAAAATTATTTGGTGTTTTCTCCTTGAAGAAACTTAGAAAATAATTCATTCTGTATTCATGGTGGAATCCATTTAGATCAGTGTTACTCAAATGGGGACTATCTCCTCACCCGCTCCTGCTCCCAGGGGATGTTTGACAATGCTGGGAGATACGGTTAGTTGTCGTGACCGGGGCAGGTGGAGTTGTACTGCTGGCACAGAGTGTGTAGCGGCCAGGGATACTGCCACACGTCCTGCAACGCCCAGGACAGCTCCCCACGACAAAGGATCACCTGGCCGCAAATGGCAGTAGCGCCAAGGTTGAGAAACCCTGCTCTAGATTGTGCCATTAGCGAGCGAACAGAGACGCTCTGCTTTCGTCAGACACTGCCCTGGTGCTTCCTTCGCGTCTTGGCCTTGGTAACTGAAGTGTTTGGCAACCTGGAGTTTTCTTCACTTCTGTTTTCAGTATCCGTGTTGAGTTTGTATCTTCTCCCATCACCATGTGGGAGAAGAGACTGTCCATTACTTGGAAAAGGATTGGGACCCACAACTTTATGCTCTGTCAGTGCGTTCTTCCAGCCCAGTGTTTCAGGGTATCTAAGATGTCAGTGTTGACTTGTGAGAGAACTTGGTTGCCCCTCTAGATGTGAACCCCAAAAGGTCAAGGTACAAATCCTCGGCAACCTTGTTATGTATTAAGAGATGTGATTATTAAATCAGCATTGGTTTTGGAACCTAAAGATGTGGGTTTAGATCCTGTCTGCACCGCTTGCTACAGCGCTTGGGATGGATGCCCTGTCCTACCCACGCTTCCATCTTTCCCAGAGGATGATGATCCTCTCTTGCCATCCTCAGGGAACAATTTTAAAGATATTACAAAGGTGGAAGAAGAGAATATGAGTGTGAAAAATCTTCCTAAAATGTATGCCATGATGCAGAGGTTAGGTTGAATTGTCACTAGCGCCTAAATGCTTTTTGAAGCTGTAACTTTTCAGTTTTTACTACCTTTGTAGGGGTAAGATGTTGCATAAACGTTAGTGCTCTAAAACTATGACCAAACTCTAGTATTCTGGGGTTCTCTGAAGCATTTCAGGATTATGTGAGCTAAAGCCATTGCATGTTTGAAGATGCTTCTTTCCATGTTAAAATAGGGATATTTCTCCTTTAGGTAGAAGTAAGCTTTATGTTGAATTCCTATAAATACTTGGTTAGGGACTTAATGACTCATCCCTTCATTCTGTCTCCCCTCCCATCCCTTCCCAATTTTCAGGACTTGTTCGATCAGTGAGCCGATTTCCCTGACTCTTTCAGTCTCCTTTAATCAATAAATCTGCCCAATTCAGTTGCTACCAGGGAAAGAGAAGTCACTGTTTATTTTTTAAATTTTTGTTTACTTCTCTTTTGGCTGCACAGGGTGGCTTGTAGAATCTTAGTTCCCCAACCAGGGGTCACACACAGGCCTCAAGAGTGAAAGCACAGAATCCTGACCACTGGACTGCCGGGGAATTCCAGAGAAGTCACTTTTTAAAAGCTCCTCTTGGTTGCACATCTCCTTCCAGCATGTTGTGTAGTCCAGGCTGCCCTCCCACTTGCCATAACGAAGCTTCCAGAGGCTTGGTTTGCACGCCTTACCTCGTTTGTCACCTTCTACTCACTCCTCAACACACTTCAGTCTGGACTGTGTCTCTTGTGTGTATATCCCTGAAGCTCCTCTTGGTAAGGCTTCCCAGGGATCACCGTGTTACTAAGCCCTGCCTGCCCTCACCTCCTGTGATCTCTCTGCAGTATTCAATAGAGTTCAGTGGGCTCCTCTCCTTGAAACATTTTCTTTTTTGCTTTCTGTAGCCCCATCCATTGGTTTATTTTCTGTGATCTCTTTCTCTTCTGTCTAAACCTCTAGAACTCCAAGTTCCCCAGGGCTTAGTTTTAAACCCTCTTCTCTATATGCTTCCCCTGGGCAATTTCTTTCACTTTCATGACTTTAAATACTACCCACAAGCCACTGAGTCCAATGTATGTTGTTTGAGCCCGTGTTTCCATTCTGAGTTCAGTGGATGTTTTATTAGATGTTTTACTGGCACCTCAAGTTTAATGCATGTAACTCTTACTTTCTAACCTACTCCCCCACGATTATTTCCTCCTTTATTTTGCTTCACTGTAAAGGGCATTTCTACCCACTTCGTCATTCAGAAACCTTAGGCTGGCTGTCTTTGTATACCTCCTACTCTGTCGCTCTGTCTGGCGACGTCCATCACCAGGTCTTGTCAATTCTCTCATCTAGAATCCTGCCACTTGTTTCCTCCACCATCACCTGCTTAGTCCCAGCTACTTACTGCTGTAGCTATCAACAAGTTTCTGTGTCTTCCCTCCCCCAGTCTAATTCTCCACATAGCAGCTAGAGTGATCTTCTAAAAACCAAATCAGATTATGTCACTCCTTTAATGCCCTTCAAGTTTTTTGGCAGTTGCTGTAATTGTAAAAGCCAGAACCTGCATAATCTGATCCTGCCTGCCTCTCCAGCCTTATTTTTGCCAATATCCTGACCTATCACTGTACTCCAGCCACCCTGGCCTTTGCATATGCTGGTTTTTCTGCCTAAAGTACTCCTACCCAGCCTTCTGTTTTCACCTTAAACATCACTTTCTCAGAGGCACTATTAGTGTGGGTCATGTTATACCTCGGAGATATGACAGATTTGTTTGTGAATATCACTATGCAATAAAGTCACGTGAATGTTTTGGTTTCCCTGTGCCTGTAAAAGCTGTGTTTACATTTTACTGTAGTCTGCTAAGTGTGCGGTAGCATTATGTCTAGAAAAACAGTGTACATACCTTAATTTTAAAATGCTTTGTTAATTAAAAAAAAATACCATTATCTGAGACTTCAGCAAACTGTAACCTTTTTCAATAGTAACATCAGAGATCACTGATCACAGATCACCATAACAAATATAACAGTGATGAAAAATTTTTTAATATTTTGAGAACTACCAAAATGTGACCCAGAAGACATGAAGTGAGCAGAGGCTGTTGGGAAATGGCACCACTAGATGTGTTCAATGCAGGGTTGTCACAGACCTTCAATTTAAAAAAAAAAAAGCAGTATCAGCAAAGCACAGTGAAGCAGAGCGCAATAAAATGAGGCTTTCCTGTGTTGGCTATAACTGAACATTGTGCTTTTATATTTGTGTGGTTTATTTGTTTGGTATCTGATTCCTATACTCAGTGGTAAGCTCCAAGAGGATGGAGATGTGTTCTGCTTATCTCTTGTGTCCCAGCACCAGCAGAATAATAGCAGATATTATTATGCGCTGCATAAATATTTGTTTCTTCTTTGTTTTAATTTGCTCTTTTATTTTTTTATGTGAATGGCACCATTTCATTTCTTTAAAAAAAAAAAAAACACTATTTTTTAGAGCAATTTAAGGCTCACAGCAAAATTGAGCAGAAAGTACAGTGCCTTTTCATACACTCCTGCGCCCACACATGCCCAGCGTGCACCAGAGTGCTGCGTTCGCTACAGTTGATGAACGAACAGTGACACGTCATTATCACCCAGAGTCCATCGTTTTACTCTAGGATTCACTCTTGTTACACATTCTGTGGGTTTTGACAAACACGTGACGTGAATCCACCATTATAGCAACATACAGAATAGTTTTGCTGCCCCCCAAATCCTCTGCTCCACCCATTCATACCAACCTTTTCAGATTGACTTCTTTCACTTAGTATTAATAGTGTGCATTTAAGTTTCCTCCATGTCTTTTCATGGCTTGTTAGCGCCTTTCTTTTTAGCACCAAATAACATTCCATTTTCTGGATGGCCGCAGTTGATCCATTCATCTGCTGAAGGACATCTTGGTTGCTTCTGAGTTTTGTCATGTATGAATAAGCTACCATAAACATCTGTGTATAGGTTTCTGGTAGATAGAAGTTTTGAACCCATTTATAGTAACAACAAGGGGCACGATTGTTGGATTGTGTTGGAAGAATGTGTTTACTTTCATAAGACACTGCCAAACTGTCTTCCAAGGGTGGCTGTGCCCTTTTGCACTCCTACCAGCGATGAATGAGAATTCCTGCTGCTTCACAGCCTCATCAGCATGTGTTAGTATCAGCGTTGGGGATTGTTTTTTAATTGACGTTTTCATTGAGATGATTGTATATTCACACGCAGTTCTAAGAAATAATTTAGAGAGCTCCTATACACTTTGTCCAGTTTCCCCAATGGTAACATTTCATAAAACTGTAGTATATGATGACAACCTGAATCTTGACATTGATGGGATCCACTGATCTTATTTAGATTGCCTAAATTTTACTTGTATTCTGTGTGTCTGTCCTGCTTTTTAACCCTGTTTCATTATGTGTTTAACACATTTTCTGAAATTCTTGTTACTTAACAAAAATGCATTTGAAGCTGCCGATTTCTCTCAGGGTCGTGCTTTTGCTGTATCCTACAGGTTTTGATGTGCGGTCAAGTTTTGATGTGCTTCCATTGGTTAGTACAAAATCTCAGTTGTGATTGCTTCTTTAACCTGTGGGTTTTTTGAAAGGTATTTTTTAGTTTATGAATATGTGAGTTTTATCTTTTAAAAAAATATGATTTTATAACTTATAATTAAGCTCTAACCATTGGTGTCAGAGAACTGGTGTACTGTCAATTCATTATGATGTCCTCTGTGTTGACCTTATATGTTATCAGTTTTTATAAGTTATTCATGTGTGCTTGGAAAGAATGTATACTGTCTATTTGATAGACATGGGGTTGTATATCTGTTGGATCAAGCTTTTTAATTGTGTTATTCATGTCTTTCTTATCCTTACTAAGTTGTGTTTGTGTGATCACTTTCAGAAACAGGTGAATTAAAATAATCCAGTGTGTCAGACTAAAGTGACTTTCTTTTATATATTACATATATATCATTTATATGTATTTCCTTTCCAGATATAAAATTAAATAATAGAGCTTGTAAAAAAAAAAAAAAATAATCCAGTGTGAGACTGGCTTTCTTTTGGTTAGTATCTTGAGACCACATGTAAAAGACTTAAAAATCTCTTGTCTTTTTTATTAGGTTAATTTAATCCATGTAGTTAGTGAAAGTGAAAGTCGCTTATGTCCCACTTTTTGGGACCCAGGCCAGAATATTGGAGTGGGTAGCTTTTCCCTTCTCTAGGGGATCTTCCCAACCCAGGGATCAAACCCAGGTCTCCTGCATTGCAGGCGGGTTCTTTACCAACTGAGCTATCAGGGAAGCCATGTAGTTAGTTATTAGGACTGGTGATGCATATTTACCGATTTCTGCCTTCTAACTTTGAATTTCCAGTTTAACTATACGTTTACTTTGCTTCTTGTTTTTTCCGTCTTTTGTTCATTTGATTGAATTGTCTTTAATCAAATCTTTTTCTCTTTCATTGGCTTAGAAATTATGCATTTTTTTTTTTTAATGTCACCATTACTTCTTGCATGACATTCTTTCCCTTTGGCTGTCTTCTTCCCTTATGGCTCAGCTGGTAAAGAATCCGCCTGCAGTGCAGGAGACATGGGTTCAATCCCTGGGTTGAGAAGATCCCCTGGAGAAGGGAAAGGCTACCCACTCCAGTATTCTGTCCTGGAGAATTCCATGGGCTGTATAGTCAGTCCATGGGGTGGCAAAGAGTCGGAAACGACTGAGCAACTTTTACTTTCGTCCTTTCCTTGTTTAGTAACTCTATATACAGTAAACTCAGTCTTGGTACTGAAAAAAATTCTTCTAGATATATATCTTTCTTTATCTTGCCCCTGTTCTTGTACCATTGTTCATAAATGTAGATTCTAGAGTGACCGTTATTTGCCTTAACACTTTGAGGATACGGTCCCATTTATCTCCTAATAACTATTTTTGCTATTGAGAAGTCTATTGTCAGTTTAATTGTCACCTTTGTGAATCTTTTTTCCCTCTTTTTTAGCTTAAAAAATTTTTCTGACTCTGCTGTTTTGCACTTGTATTATACTAGTGTTCTGGGTTTGAACATATTTTTATTTACCCAACCTGGGCCTTAATCTGCTCCTTCAACTTGGTGTTTCCTTCCCACCTTGGCTCCTATTTTTCCTTGACCACTATTCTATTAGAAGTATTTGAACCTTCTCTTTAGCCTTCCTAGTAGCTTTTCTTTATAACCGAGTCTCTTTATGTCTTTTTCCTGCATTCTGGAATATTTTCACATCCTGTTTTCCAGGGTCTGATTCTCTCTTCAGCTCTGTCTATACTACTTGACCAAAAAAGTAGTTATCTTAATATTGTGTTTTAGTTTCTGTTCTCTTTTTTGGTTTAAAAAAACTGCCTCTTCTTACCATATGGTTTCTATTTCTTCCTTTAGCTCTTTGAACTTCTTTAACTTTTAAAAAAACTTTTTATTATGGGCTTGTTAAAACCTTTTTATTATGAGAATGTCATACATACAAAAGAAGGAAATGGTAATGAACCACGTGTGTCCTTTGCCCAGCTTTCACCATTACCAGCATTCTGTCATCTTTCAGCATGCTTGTTTTAAAGATGCTTTTAGATGATGATTATTATTATCTCTCATTCTTGGAGTGCAAGTTCCCCTTCTGTCACGCTCCCCTCTGATGGTTTATTTCCTCTTGCAGTGGTTTGTTTTTGTTTTTCAACGTAAGCCTATTTTGAGTTGGGATTAGTTTCCATGGGATTCCCATGTGTTTTGGATTATGGAAGCATTCTGAAGGGGAGTTTTGTTTTCTCCTCTGCTGGGGCCCTACAAATTTAGCTGGTTGCCATTGGTTTGGGGTGTGTGCATTTGGAGTCTGCATCTGTACCTCTACGTCTGTACGGTCCGTGGGATCACAAAGAGTCAGACCTGACTGAGTAGCTTACATTCACTCTGTACCTGGTGAGAGCCTGAGTTTCCATTTTCTTATGAGCCCTCTTTTTCCATGCGGCCCCTCGAAGATGGCAAGGTTCCTTGCTTCTTCTGCAGGTTGGTGGGCAGTTTTTTAGGCTCCAGTTCATGGCGGGGGTGGGGCAATGGTACAGAAGTATAGTCCTTCCTGGCCTCTAGCTTCATGAATTTATCTCAGCTCTGGTTCCTGGCATGCAGGGGGCCTGTAGCCTGGACTCTTCTTTCTTAGGGGTGATTAAATCCCCAATCCTCAGCCCTCTGCTTTTAAGAACTATATCTGGGTGCTTTCTCCCTTGAGTCCTTCAGCTTTGGCGCCTGCTCACTAGTCTCTGATTCCTCCCTTTTTGTTCATGACACAGTAGACTCCGCTTTCCTTCTTGGTTTCAAGCTTAGCTGTGTGTGTAAGGGGTGTGGAGTATTAAATTTTATCTAACATTTCTAGTGGGGTTTTCTTTGGAGACAAGAAGGTGGTAGAGTTGCTCTACATCAGACTCTTCTCACTCACGATTTTGTTTGGTGCTTTGGTTTTTCATTGGTTTTTGATCGCGTCAGCATTTGTGCCTCTCCTGTGCTGGGAGTTTGCCTTATTTCAGTGAGTTGTGTGAAGTAGGCCCTGGTGGTCGCCCCGTTTATGTGTTTGTTTTATTTTACAGGTGAGGAGAGAAGGGGGCAGAGTTGGGAGGCTGGGCTGTGAGCACAGGTGGTCCAACTTCTGCCTCCATGCCTCTCCTCTCAATATTCTAGAGAGAGCAGGGCAAACATAATCTTTTCTAAGTTGTTTCATTAGCTAAAAGCAACTATTTTTTTCTGATTTTCCAAGTAATTCAGACACATTTTAGAAAATATGAAAATTTGTAAGGAAGGGACTTCCCTGGTAGTCCAGGGCTAAAACTCCACACTCCAACGCAGGGGGTTCTGGTTCAGTCCCAGGCTGGGAAACCAGATCCCACATGCCGCAGCTAAGACCCAGCACAGCCCAATAAATAAATATTTTTAAAAAACTTTGTATGGCAGAGGCCATCACAATATTGTAATTAATCCTCCAATTAAATAAGTAAATTTTTAAAAGTTTGTAAAGAAGAAAATATAATCAACCACATAACTTCAGTATAAATGTAAACTTTTTTTGTATTTTCTTTGTGTGCTTTTTTTAAAATGCCTATTATAGGCACTTTTTTTTGTTGTTTTATTTTTGTGTTCAGCTTTTACTACCTAATAGCCCATGAGCAATATTTATAATTAAAATTTATTTTAAAGTGTTGTTTTAAAATAGTTTTATTTTTATAAAAGATATCACAAGTTATATTGACTCAAATAATTTTTAAGATACAGAAACACATAAAGTAAAAGTCAGCCTAACCTTCCACAGGTCATTGTTTGGTCTATACCTTTTCAGAGTATTTTCTCGTCACAAATACATTTACTTGTTTTTAGTAGATATAGAAGTTTTACAACTTAGTTTTTTACTCAGTATTATGACTATCTTTTCATACATGTTTATAAAGATCCATTTATTAGTGTTTTTGTAATCATATCTCAGAATTATTGAAGTAATGTTCAATAGATGCTCAGGAAAAATTGAAACTATAGAAAAATACAGTAAAAATGCAGAGTAAAAATGTATAGTTTTTAAAAATAGAGTGTCTGGTTGCCTACCTTGCTCTCTCCCGACCGATCCTCCAATCCCACAGGAGGCCGCAGTTAGGAATGAATCAGCCTCTATGACTGTTCCCGTGTATTTACCTATTTAGTGTGTGACCACAGAATGTGTGAGAACATATGTGTTTAGTATAAATGCAGACTGCGTTTGTAGGTGCTGTTTGACCCTTTGCCCTTCTGTCTGTATTGCTGTGGTAGGCTAGATTAAATATTCTAGAAGTTACAGTCTGCTTAATCTGCAGGTGTATGTATATGACTGTCTTTTCATATGTTTATTTGCCTTTTGTATTTGTTCTGTGACTTACCCTGCCTTTGCTCATTTTTCTTTTTTTTAACTGTGAAAAGCACAGGATTTACTCTAACACATTTTTAAGTATATAGTTCATATTATTAGCTCTACGCACAGTGTTGTACAGCAGATCTTCAGAACTTTTCTATTTTGGATGGCAAAGTTATACCCGTTAAGCTTCCCATTTCTTACCCTCCCACCCCCGCCCCAGGCCCTGGTAACCACCATTCTACTTTTTTCCTTTCTTTTCCTGAAATCTGTTTATTTGTTTGGCTGCGCCATGTCATAGTTGCAGCACGAGGGATCTTTAGTTGCGGCGTGTGAACTTTAGTTGTGGTATCTAGTTCCCTGACCAGGAATCAAACCTGGGCTCCCTGCATTGGAAGCACAGTCCTAACCACTGGCCCACCAAGGCGTTCCCCACCATTCTACTTTCTTCTTCACTGAGTTTACTTTAGATACTTCATACAAATGGAATCACACAGTACTTGTCCTTCTGTGAGTGGTTTATTTCACTTTATTTAGGCTTATTTACATTTTGGTTGAAATGATTTTTTTGTGTATGGTGTAAAATAAGAATCTATTTCTTGAATGTGGATATCCAGTTTTCCCAACACCATTTGTTGAAGGGACTGTCCTTTCCCCATTGTGTATTCTTGGCATCCTGTCAAAAATCAGTTGATCATATGTGCGTGGGTTTATTTCTGGGCTCTATATTCTGTTCTCTTGGTCTATATGTTTGTCTTTATGCTAGTATCATACTATTTTATTATTGTAGCTTTGTAATATGTTCTGTAATCAGGATGTCTGAGGCCTCAGCTTTGTTCGTCTTTCTCAGAATTGTTTTAGCTATTGGGGTCCTTTGTGGTTCCAAAGAATTTTAGAATTGTTTTTTCTTTTTCTGTTAATATATGCCCTTGGGATTTGGGTCAGGGTTGCATTAAATCTGTAGATCACTTTTGGGTAGCATGGAGATTCTACAATATTAAGTTCTTCCAGTTCATGAACACAGGATGTATTTCCATTTATCTGTATCTCCTTTGTTTTCATTCAGTAATGTTTTGTAGTTTTCAGTATACAAATCTTTAATCTCTTTAGTAAGATTCATTTTAGGTATTTTGTTCTGTTTGATGATTTGCAAAGAAATGAGATTGCTTTTCTTAATTTCTTTCTCAGGTTGTTTGTTGTTAATGTACAGAAACAGAACTGATTTTTCTATGTTGATTGGGTATCCTATAGAATTCATTTATTAGATCTAACAGTTTATGAGTGTGCTGTATGTGTGGCATCTTTAAAGGTTTCTATTGATTCATATAAGTGCGTGTCATCTGCCAGCAGAGGTAAGGTTATTTTTTTCCCTTCCAGTTTGGATGCCTGTTTACTTCTTTTTCTTGCCTAATTGTTCTAGTTAGGGCTTCCAGGACTATGATGAATAGAAGTGGTAAGAGTATGCATCATTGCCTTGTTCCTGATCTTAGAGGAAGAGCTTTTAGTTTTTCATCATTGAGTAGGATGTTAGCTAGAGACTTTTCATATATGGCCTTTAAAATGTTGAAACCATTCATTCTTTTCCTAGTTTGTTGAGTATTTTTATCATGGAACAGTGTTAAATTTTGTCAGTTTCTTTTTCTGCATCTCTTGAGATAATCTTGTGACGTTAATCCTTTGTTCAGTTAATGTGGTATGGCACATTGATTGATTTTTGAATGTTGAATCATCCTTGCATTCCAGGGATCAATCCTACTTGGTCATGCTGTATGATCCTTTTAATGTGCTCTCAAATGTGGTTTGCTATTAAGGATTTTACATTTATATTCATCGGATAGTTTTCTTGTAGTGGCTTTTTCTGGCTTTGGTATCAGGGTAGTACTGGCCTCATAAAATGAGTTTAGAAGTATTCCCTCCTCTTCAGTTTTTGGACAGAGTTTGGGAAGGATTGATGTTTTAATTCTCTAAATGTTTGGTAGAATTTACTTGTGAGGCTGTCCCTTCCAGGGCTTTTCTTTGTTGTGAGGTTTTTGATTACGATTCAGTCTCCTTACTAATTATAGGTCTCTTCAGATTTTCTCTTTCTTCATGATTTAGTCTTGGTGGGTGTAAGTTTCTGGGAACGTATCCATTTCTTCCAGATTATCCAGTTTGCTTGCATATAATCATTCAGGGTAGGCTCTTATAATCCTTTTTATTTCTGTGGCATTGTTGTGATGTCTGCTGTTTCATTTCTGAATATGTCTTCTCTTTTTTTCTTAATTTAACTGAAAAGGTTTGTCAATTTTGTTTATCTCTAAAAAAACCTGTTAGTTTCGTTGATGTTTTTCTGTTCTCTGTTTTGTTTATTTCTGCCCTAATCTTTATTATTTCCTTCCTTCTGCTAACTTTGGGCTTAGTTTGTTCCTTTTCTGGCTCCTTGAAGTATAGTTAGGTTATTTGACATCTCTCTTACTTTTTAATGTAGATGTTTGTTACAACTGTAAGCTTCTCTCCTAGTGCTGCTTTTGCTGCATTCCACGAGTTTTGGTGTGCTGTATTATGTTGCCTTTACTTGTTTTTTTCTATTCTGTTATCTTTTCTTACTGATCTGTAGTAGCTCTTGTGCACATAGATCCTGGTCTTTGTGTTTCAAGTGTTTTTCTCAGTTGTTGGCTTTTCAGCTTAATTATAGTTCTTTCACCTGGTACTTTAAATTTTTGATGTTGCTAAACCTAATTGACTTTTCCCTTTATGATTTCTGTTATACTTAAAAAGGCCCTCCCATCTCCCAAGATTATAAAATATATATATGTTGTTATTTTATGGTTGTATTTTTATATGTGTATCTTAACTCCATCTAGAATTAGTGGGAAGGATGTGAAGTAGGGATTGAACTCTTTTAAAAAGCTGTGTTAAATGGCTGCACAGTGTTCTGTCACATGGAGAGGGCTTTCACGTGTTCCCTGTTCCCTTACTGTCACACTGTTAGGCTTCTGCCATTTTTTCTTATTATAAATAAAGATGTACTGTATTTCTAGTTGCTGCTTTTGGGTAGATTCATAGAACAGAACTACACGGTCAGGAGGAGACTAAGCAGGCAAGGCAGTTACCAGCAGGTACTTGAAGGTGCACGGCCGAGTTAGTTTCTCAGCCGCACTCTTGGATCACTCGGCAGCCTTCTTCAAGTCACTTCCTCGTGTCTTCCTTGTGCCTCGGTTTTCTCATGTGAAAAATAAGGGTTGTAATAATACCTTCCTCAGAGCATGGTGCTGAGGTTTAAATGTTTAATGCACATAAAACACTGGAATAGGGCTGGGTTAGCAGTTACTATTACTTGTTATTGCTGCTGCTGTTTTTATTGACATAGCATTTTAAGGCAAGTGACTTTCAGAAAAGGTGCTGGTGTTTTAATATTTTCCCCTGGGAATCTAGGAGATCCCATTGGCCCAATCCCTTCTTATCACTGAGTGTTACCATTTTTTAAAGCTTTTCTAATTGAATGTATGAACAAACTTCTTTTTGGCTGGCCTGGGAAGGGGAGGAGGGTGGGACTACAGTCTCTTCTGTTATCTTCCTGAACTTTAAATTGTTTTCTCTAAGAAATGGCTTATATTGCCTTTTAGTTCCCTTTTATGGAGTTGTCCTTTAAAACTGGAAGTTCACCTGCTTTTCAGTGTGTGATTCCCCGCCCCCCCAAATTCATCACTTAGCCCATAGCGACTCTCCGAACGTCATTCCTTTGGCTTCTTTTTCAGGTACTGATGTTCATTTGAGCCCCTTCTGTCTGCCAGGCCCTGTGCCAGGGGCACAGGCGCCTCAGAGGAGTAAGTTCCCGTCTCTGTATGAGAGAGATTCAGCCTGGGAGAGGTGGCAGGCAGCACAGGGGTGGCTGGCATCAGAGTCGCAATGTGTGTGCCACAGTGCCATCCACCTGTGGAGCGGGGGTGGGAGTGGGGTGGGCAAAGCCCTAGGAGAAGCTCTCAGATTGTCAGTGGGATTGATTTGTAAACATAATGCAACTCTTCTGCCTGAGGAAACTTGCTCTGTAGAATCCCAAACTTGAAGGAAAAGTTTTTTTTTTTTTTTTTTACTTTATGAAATAATTCATCATAGCAGTTTAAAAAAAAATTGTTCTTTCTATACATTTAAAATATGTAGTTTGAAAAAAAATTGTGAAACCTTTCTGAAGCACTGACTTCGGGCAGGTTTCTTGACCTCTTCAGGTCTCAGGGCAGGTGTTCTCCCGCTCGGCTCTCCCGCTCTGGCTTCCTGAGCTCTGCCGTGTGAAGGGATGTCAGCAACCATTATGGACAGTCAGGTGGTTGGTAGCTAACGGCGTGAATAAGCTGTGCTGCTGACTCAAATACTGCAGAGAAAAGGAGCTGGAACTTTCCTGTGGGGTGCTTAGACTTAGCCTTGTCGGGGCCACTTCACTCTTCGGCATAGATGTGTTTTCATCCCCAACAGTGTGTTGGAGTTTTCTTCCTCCTTTTTGTAGGAACACCCCATTTCTGGGCAGTCTTCTTGATTATGGCATGAAAGTGTGATTATATGCCTAGATGGAAAGGCAGGACTGCCACCCTCTCTCCCTTCCTCCACCCTTCCCCCTTTCTGCTGCTTAATCAGAAAAGGGTCCCTTGGCTCTTTTTCCAAGCCACCGAGTTTGAATTGACCTTTGTTGCCAGTAAGAACGTGGGGAAGCACTTTCTGGTTCCTGCTAAAGTTACCTGACAGCGGAAGGTGTGCATCTGATAATGATAACTCCAGTGCTTCCAAGGCCTGAGCCGTTGAGCTAAGAGCAGTGATCCTGATCTTATCAGTAGGGTTCTGGAGTCCAACAGTGTCGCTTCTAACAGTATCTGTTTTACTTCCTGGGGCTCCCCTCTCCTTTCAGGATTCTCCTGTAATCCAGCCCATTACCCCTTTGTGCATGTCTCATTACCTCTTGGGATCAGTTAAAACTGGTGGGAGACCAGAGGTGTTTTTTCTTTTCTTCTTGAGATCTGGGAACTGGACATTTAACATTACAGCATTATCCACTTGTCCAGTAGTAGACAGTCACAAGTGTTAGGGGTAATACCTACAGAGACACAGGCATAGCAAAGAAAAGGTAGTTCATGTGTTGCTTATTTTAAAAAAAGAACAGTACTAACAACAGCAGTATTCAGCTGGAATACTTTTGTTACACTTTATATTTCAAAGTTACCAGCTGATATCCTTGAGCTTGGGATCAGCCCTTTGAAGTCTACCCATGGAGCTGACTATGAGGTTCAAGGCCCAGGAATTTGCCCAGATCTGAAAGGTGGGTGGGATTCATTATCTATCAGATTATAGAGTAGACAGAAAGGAAACACATTACTGTTGTGTTGCTTTCAGAGAACACTCAAGAATCTCTGTAAAGCTGTAGTGTGTGTGATGGCGTTCTAAGGACAGGACAGCTTCTTAGAGGTTTCAGAATATGGGGAGCTCAAGTGAAGAGCTAGTAACTTAGCCTCTGTGCTTTAAACCTGAAGGAAAGGGTTAACTCTTGCCTTGGGGAAGAGTGAGGAATGGGGACTAAAATTGCTTTGGACATCTGAGCTGTGCTTTAATAAGATATTCCAGGTGGTCAAGGAGTAATCCTAAAATAGCCTAGATACTTAATTGCTTTTAAAGTCAGGCGCTTCTGTCTCTGGGGAGGCACAGCTCTAAGGAATGCAGTGCTGGCTCCTAAGGTCTTAGAGGCGTGGTCTGGTTGGTTTTTTTTTTTTTCTTCTTCTTCTTCTTCCAAATCCCCAGTGAAAAAGCCCAAGGTACCTTTCTTGGGTCAGGAGACGCTGGTTAAATGTCTCTTCTCACTGGAAGTTTGGCAATAAGCCTTTGGCTCCTGCTGCTGCCAGCTGCTATAGCCTGGCTTCATCCAGGGCTGTGGGATTGTTCTCGTCACCTGTAACACACCCCCAGAGACAGTGGGCTGTTTTCATTAGTGCTCCAAGGCGTCCTGCTTGATCCCCTGCCCAGCATCGCTCCTTTTTCATTGGAACTGACTTTTCTCACGTTAAGATTCAGATTCATCCTTCTTGTCCTGTTTCATCCCCTCCGTCCAGATCTAGTTGATTCTCTGACTTGGCTACTCTTAGGACAGTCATTTCTCCCCGGTTCTACTGCTCTCCCCACCCTCAACCCAGATTCTCAGTGTGGCCAGCCCCAGTGCTGGATTTTCCTCTCAAATCTTCACTGCTGTTTACAAAAGTAATGTATTGACCTTGTGAATCATTACCGAGAAACATTAAAAATACATTTTATTAAGTGAAGAGTCATATTGCTATCTTACCTGAAACACTAAATATTGTGATTGTATCAGTTCATTAGTCTATAATTTTAGTGCAGTCTGAATTTTCTTTGTTGTGGGTATGGGTGGGGAGGAGAAGCAAGTGTTGGGTCATGACAGATGATTCAGATGTTAATCTAGAGAAAATAAACAGTTTTTAAAATCATCTCTCTCTCTCACCATTAGATTCTAACATCCAATAAGTCAGAGGTTCTTATCTATCTTGTTCTCTTCCCCTTAGAAACTTTCACAGTATCTCGTATATCCTGGTGATCCAATGTTTGTATGTGAATGAATAAAATGAAAAAATTGGAAAAAAGTGAAAATCTCCCATAATTCCAGTCTAATTAGGTGCCTACAGACATTTGTATGTGTATATCATGCATTTTCCAACAAAAATGGATCATTAAAATCAGCTAAAGCACTGATTTAATCATCTGTTTTTCTGTTCAGAAAACATCCACGGCCTCCCCGCTCTTCACGTTTCAGAGCTTAAATTTCCTCCTGGTATTCAAGGCATCTCACAGCCTCTTTCCACCTTAACTATTCAGACTTGCATCCTCCCTGCCAAAACATGCCTGTTTATCCCCCACTCCACGCTCACTGAGACTGTAAACCTCTCGGCCGTTCTTCCGGGCCAGCTTCATCCCCGCCTCTGAGCACCTCCTTCCTCCCAGCCCCCTGGCACTTTGTGTTTTGGCCCTTTGGCTGGCTCTGCCTATTAAATGCTGTGTGTGTTCAGCTTGTTCTTCCAGCTCTGTGGTAGAACTCCAGTGTGGGAACTACTTTGGGGGAAGTAGTGGTTCTCCTCAGCAGCCTGCACACTCCTCTTAAATGAGGCAGGTGCTCAGGAAAGCAGCACTGAGTGAATGTCCTGGGCTCTTTGCTTCTCCTAGGGGCCCCATCTCACGTTGGATTCCACACCATGACACAGCAGACAGACAGTCCTCTGGGGACAGGAAGCAGCCCACCTCCTGAGAAGGCCCACTCCATTCCTGGGCCGTTCTGATTGTTGGAAAAGTCTTTCTTGTAATCAGCCTGAAATCTTCTCTCGGTTAACTTCTGGTTAACTTCTGCTCCGTGACTCTAGTTCTGTCCTCTGGGGCTTTAGAGGGAAAAGGAAAAAAAAAAAGACAAGCCCGCTTCCTCTTCCACAAGGCAGCCTTTTCGATTTTCAAGGATAATGAATACATTGCCCCTTCCAGGGTTGAAGTGTTGAGGAGGCAGTATTTAAATTTTGAGTGGCAGTTAGGTTAGACTCTGATCGGTTATTTTTTTCGGCCTTCTATGAGCAGGTTGGGAGCGCTAGGTGCCATATTCTTTCAGCCCCCTCAGAGCACTCACCGGCTTGTCTCTCTCCCCTTCTCTCTCTCCTGAGGGGAAGGTGGGCAGCTCCTCTTAGCCAGGACGTTCTGTTTGGAAGGTAGTGGTAAAAGGTGAGCTGTTGTTACTCTGGTGCCCTCGGTAGTCCCAGATAAGTCCCCTGGGCAAGGCCTGTGGGAGGGCTGGTTTTCTGTTTGGCTGCACCTGCCAGGTGAAACCAGTGAGAAGAATCAAGGAGTAAAAGAATCTCCCGTTGACAGAGCCGCCCAAGGCCAAGCAAGACCTGGCATTTGTAGGCGTTCTGCGTACAGAGAACATTATTCTTCATTTCTTCCCTCCATCCCTTCCTGAGGTCCCACCCAGAACACTTTCGACTGTTCTTTGCACCCACGAGGCAGTGTGGTGGTGTACCAGAGAGACAGGCAGACCTGGGCTTCGATGCTGATGCTGCCACTGAGAAGCTCTGAGACTGCGGGCAAGGTGACTTACTTGCTCTGTGAGCCGTTGTTTTCCCATCTGCAAATAACCCCCTCTCCATTGTGGAATTAGGGAGAAATTGCTTGGTTAGCTCTGGGTCCGGCCCTGGTTACACAGAAGATGTGCAGACACTAGCTTCCTGCTCTGCTTTCTTCTTTCTACAGCTTTCTTTCACAACCAATTTTGAGAGATTTATAGGCAAAACACTCTGTGGCCTCCCTGGGGGAAATGAACTGAATGTGGGTATGGTAGGGAAAGCTAGCCTTAGGTGGGTATTTGGGAACAAACTGTCAGTTTCCTGTGAGTTCCTGGTGAGATCAAAGCCAGTAAAGTGAGCCCTCAAGTAGGGGAGGCTGAGAAGGTCGTAAATGGCAGCGAGCGGCCACTCTGGCTACTGTTGCTTCCGCACGTCTCTGGGCTGTTGAATCCTGGCTGCCTGCTGCCCACAGGGAACAAAGCCTCTTCCCTGGCTGCTCGACTGCATGTGGCGACCTTCAACTGAAATGGTTTACTTGGGGACCCCTCTTGATCTTTACTGAGCTGACTCTTCGGGGGTATATTTTCTCCACATGTGCTTCTACCATTCCCTGTGTTCCTCTTCCACTAGCTGCTGTCAGCCACATGCTACATTCAAGAAATTCAGTCATTTCCGAGCTGAAGACTTCCCAGCAGCCACACGCACACCTCCTGTACCTAAACTTGAAGTGCACAAACGAGCTGTGTTTGCAGCCGTTGAACAGAGTTAAGAACCAAGAAAATAACTTCTGAAGCCTGTAATCCTCCTAATGAAAGGAGGGAGGGAAGACAGGGGCTGTGGGGTTGGAGGTTCCATGGAGGAGCCCCTTCCTATGTCTCAGCAGATGAGTTGGGGCTTTTTACGTGCTGGGGGCCAGGGATACCCTGACAGGATGCTTACAAACTGGGCACAGGCAGGGGCACCATAACCAGAACACGAGGCGACACCGCCCAGAGAATGACACTGTGGGCAGAGGCTTCCCAGAGCAAACAGCCAGACCGTGAAGGACAGGCAGGGTGTAGGAATTACCCTCACCTCAGCCAGAAAATCCTGTGAATCAAGATGGAAGTTTAACTGTCTCAAGACAGAGCGATGCAGAGAGAGTGGACGTGTCCCTATCAGCCCCAACTGAATATTTTCAATTATATAATGGTCCAGTTTTGCCTTGGACAAAAGAAAACACCTCCACGCCCAGGCAGCTCTTTTCGTGTGTTTCCTTTAAACACTAATGGACATTCTATCTGAGGAATGGGTTAAACAGGGGGATTGCTCGTAAGAATGTAGTATCCTGTTTCCGCCCGGTTCTGACAAGCCTCCTTGTCCTCTCTGGTCACCATCCTAGTGCATTTCAGGGTAAAATCACAGCTCAAAGCTGAGTGGTTCTTGGTGGGCCACGACTAGTCCACACTCTGACCGTCCCGGTGCTTGGACTGTCCTGTGACTCGGGCAGAGCTGGGGAAAACCGGCAGTCAGGACACCTCTGTCCTGCAAGGCCTTCTCCTCTGTTCCCAGAGCCGAGCCCTCACACTCAGGTGTTTGTTTTCACACGTAGTCACACCACCGGTGGCACCAGCGCTTGTTTTCACACTCCCTTCCTGCTGCGGAAAGCCCTGTCTGAGATTCTGGGCTGTGGATTCCTTCCTCCCTACCCGGCTGAGTGTTAAATAGCTTCTGACTGAGCATTCAGAGCGCCTCGAGGTTACTGTGATTAGCAAAAAAAGAAACTGTTTTTCCCTCTCTCTCGGTGACTGATAGAGAAAGAATCCTCCTGTGAGCAAAATCAGCTTCAGATCTCTAGCTAGAGTGTTGGGAATTGAGCTGCCACGGTAAACAGCTGACATAACAGAAGCAGCAATGATCCCCCATTAAATGTCTTTCAGCTGATAGGGGCTCCCGGGATAATTGACTTTCCAGCAGGAATTACTGGCTCAAACGAAATCACTGGGCATTAGGGCGACCTGCTGCAGCCTTTGAAAGGGGACCGTAACTCTGTCTGGTTTTGCTGACCTGACAGGCATAATTCATCTTGATTATTCATTGTGCTAGTTGCCACCAGATGACACCAGGTTTCTGTTGACTGTAATTACAGCGTGGGTTTTAGCTTTTTTTTTTTTGAAACAGTGTTCCACTTGGTTGTTGGCCTCTCTGAGCTGAAGGTGCTGTAGGAAGGTTTCTACAGCGTCTGCCTGGGGAGATGATGTGAGCACAGCCAGATAGCATTTCCTGAACACTTCCTTACACACGTCTTTCAGTAGATAAGCAGGGAAACAATTTGATGGAGCCTGTTTCATGTCAGCTGACAGGGCGTCACTTCTTCTTGGTTATCCTTAACCTGGTGTGTGGTAAATCGCTGCTCTCACAAAGTGGGCCTACAGCTCAGCCCACTCCCCAGCCCGAGACGTCCCTCCCCAGCCACTTACACACCCCAGCCAGCTGGCTGGCACACGTGTGCTTGTGCGTGTGGGCACTTTTGGCCCTGGCGGCGGGGGGAGAGAGTGATGGTCTCAGTGTGTCCAGTGCCATCCCTGGGTCCTTCATTGACAGGTGGGATGAGGTGAACAGGCAGCTTCTGCTCTGACATTTCATCCTCTCCACTAGCAGAGGGCCTTTCGGACTCTCCTGTGTGGTATACGTGTCTGTATATTTTTTTGAAGAGGTGCCTTAATTGGTTCAAATAATCAGTTAATGCCTTTTAAGAATGATTATAGGTGATCAGATATTCACTGGAGCCTTAAAATTGTCAGGCAGTGTGTTGTGTGCTACAGGTACAAAGATGAAGACACTTTGCTTTCAAGGAGCTTACAGTATGTGGGGATGACAAATAATTCCAAAATAACGTCAGGTTCTAAGCTCAAGATGAACAGAGAGTGCTTCCAGAGAACTTGTGCATCTGGGTGTGAAGGGAAGGCCCCCGCTAGAAGATGATGCCTGATTTGAGAAAGAAGAGTTACTCAACTGAATAAAAGCAGGAAGCAGATTTCAAGAACATAAACAAAAGCATATACGCCATTTCCTCCCAGTCAGTTGAATGGTGTTGGTTTGACCTAATCAATTAAATTAGGATTAGGTTTTCATTACTTCTCTAATGAAAATGAACTTCACCCTAATGGAACAGTCTCTCTGTATCTTGGGAGTAATCTCAGGCCCCCGGGGCCCTCATATCACTAGGCAGTTCTAATCACTAGAGTTAGGGCTTCTGGTGGTGAGGCTTGGCTGAGAGACCACAAGATCTTCGAGATCTTCATCTTTTCCCTTTGACCCTTTATCTTCTGCTGAAGTGTTGTGCGCGAGGCCAGGCTAGGTATCTTTACAACATACAGTATAATTTACAGGCACACCATAAAACATACAAACACATGCCACACTGAACCCGCAGAAGAACAGTTCACCTCAGAATGATGGCTTCTGGAACATCAACTAGGGGTGAGCCAGTTCTCAAAGCTAGGCCTTTGTGTCCGCTCTTCCAGGGTTATCCAGTGTAAGTAACACCTGCTCCCCTCCGGCAAATGAAGACGATTCTTGCACCTGACTCCCTCTGGTTTTGGAGCCATAATTGAAAGCACAAAACCGAGATGTCCCTTTTAGCGGGGCAGAGGCGGTTACTCAAGCGGTCGGTCTTTCAATGTGAGCCAGGAGAGCACAGTTGCTCAGGGTCCCCCTCTGCACCCTAAAAGACTGTCTTGCCCCCTCACTCCCTGCCTACTGCCTTCTGACCTCTTGCTTCGTTCCCCTTTAGAATGGTGGTTTGGCCTGGAGTGATGATGCAGATGGAGGCCGGGGAAGAGAGATCTCTCGTGATTTTGCCAAGGTCTGTAATGTTTCCTTCGTGATAACAGAAGGGGCCGTTCTGCAGTGGGTTATTGTATCTGCTCCCCAAGGAATGAGGATAGAAGTGGCCTGTGAGTCACATCTGTAGTCATTCAGATGGTTGTGTATCGCTGTTGTAAGACTTCCTACATAAGATGGAATTTATTTTCACTATGGCGTGTTTTTGTTTTTTTCTTTTTTCTGGTGGGTTCGGGATTGCAGCTGTATGAACTGGACAGTGACCCGGAGAGGAAAGAGTTCCTGGATGACCTCTTCGTCTTTATGCAGAAGAGGGGTGAGTGTGCACCCTACTCATCATTTCAGTTCACTGAATATTTATTGAGTGCCCACTGTGTGCAGGTCACTCTTAGCCATCCTCCCTGTGGAGGGCCAGCATCTTAGCCCAGGAGGACAAGAGCCATTTATTGCCAGTTGGTCCCATACTTAGCTGGATAATTGACAGTCAGGTTGAAGAGGGCAGAGAGGGCCTGGGTAGAAAATGAATGGAATGATCATCCAAATTCGGTCCTGCTTTATTCTTGTCACTGTTCTGATTAACTGGTCTCTGGAGTCATTTCAAATTCAAATACACTTTTTTTCTTAGCCTTATAGTAAGTAGTCCTGGATATCACTTAAAACTTGTATATGGGGCTTCCTGGTGGTGCATCTGGCTTAATAGAGACTTAGAATGGCCAATGAAGAAATGGAGGCCCTCCAGGATGTGTTGGGAGGATTCTGAAATGATCCACAAGAAGGAAAAGCTAACTCTTTTTTCCTTATCCATGGGCTCTTTGATTTTTGCATCCACTGGTTTGGTTGGGGTGCTCCTGCAGTTTAAGTGTAGGGCACATGGACATCCGCTTTACGGTCCCTTACTGCGTCTGGTCTTTCTCTCCTTCTCATTCTCCTGCACCCACCCGCCCCCAACCATCTCCACTTGGGACCATGGCATGTCTCAGTCTTGAGCCCACAGTGACTCAACTTCCTGGCTTTGTATTCTGTCACAGCAATGGGTTCACCAGCTGGCAGCCCTCAGGAAGCATGGTCAGAACCCCAGCGTCTCTAGGAGATAATTCTCGGCAGCCTGGGTAGCGGCATCTTCTTCATCCTCAGGACAAAGCCTTAGGGGAGCTGCTCCTGCCAGCATGTTCCCTGGGACCCTGCCTGATCGTGTAGCCCTTGGTTTCTGTGTCAGCTCCTTTATTGAGACCTGGGAATGAAGTCCTCCTCTTTATCATAGGTGGGGCTGTAATGACGGCCTCCAGCAATGAAAGATCCTGAGTTAACTCCTCTTTTCCCTCTCTCCCTCTCCCTCTCCCCACCAACCTCATCCCTGTTTCTCTCCCCCTCCTTCCAAAGCCTCATTGCCTTCTTAGTAGTGTGCCTATTACTGCTGGTTTGCTTACAAAGGCAATCGAAAGTTTTGAGTCTGGGTTTCCCCTCATCACCAAGCCTATCAAAGCAGTCTAAGCAGCTCTAATTAGTTTACTCCTCCAACTGTTATCTGGAGCTGCATGTGTCAGTAAAAAACAAGAATATAATCCCGAAAGATAATGTGACTGGCAGCAATGAAACTCCCTGGTTGCCCTGAGAGAGAGAAATCCACTTAATACTTTGGTCTCCCCTTCCAATTACCTTTTAATTATTTACAAGCTCCACAAGCCCAGCTGGTGCAAACCCAGGAGCTGATCTCGTCTCAGAGGGGCTGCTATAGCAATATAGATTTTAATCAGCAGTGTGGCTCCACTGCTTTAGATTCTGCTTTATTGTTTTTCTCCCTTCCCAGAAGGATTTTTAAAGGAAAATGGAAGTTATATCAGCCTAGCCAAGAGTGAAGATCCATAATTGTGTGTTTACTGCTCTGTGTCCTCAGTAGATGAGGCTCTCCTTGAGGACAGCCGCTTTGTCATTTCTCCACGTCCCCAGTGCCAGCACAGGGCCCGACCTGGGGGCAGCGACGAGGAGGAGCCCCGCTCAGGACACATTTCCTGTCGGAACAGTTCTGTTGGTTTTCCTAACTCAGCTGCCCTGGTCGGGGGGGTGGGGCGTGGGGAGCCTCTCCTCCCCCACCCCACCCCCAATTAGCTGCCTGTGATTGGAGGTCAGCAGTACGGAGGGATGTATGCTGAGTGTCCTGCTATTGCATAGCACTGGGGCTGCCAGACTGCGTCTAGTCTATTCCAGAGTGAACCCAAAGCAGAAGTGACTCTCTTTGATCCTGTCTATTTACAGTTATTCAGGCCCTGAGTAAATCTTTTTTCTTTCTTCAGCACTTAGGTTCAGTATTTCACTATTTGCTGGTGTCAACAATAGAAGGGAAACAGTTGTCCGTTTTGGTGCTTGTTAATTAGTATAAGGTTCCTCAGCCTCAGCATATTGATTTTGGGGACTGGATAGTCCTTTGTGGGGGGCTCCTCCCCAGTCTTGATAACCAAAAATGTCTGCAGATATTATAAATGTCCCCGGGGGGACAAAAGTGTCCCCCTGTTTAGAACCACTGCCATAGAAGGGTAGGAAAGAAGTTGAAGATCAAAAATTTGCTCTGCAGAGAAACTCTTCAGGGAAATCATCTTAGCTCCACTCAGCAATATCTGAGGGTGGCAGGGCCTGTGTCTGGCAATGGGAGGAACTTCCCGCCTGTAGCTGAGGGCCAGACAAGTGGGTGCTGGTCCCCATCCAAGGCTGGAGTGTAGGGACCCGAGAGTTGCTGTAGCTCCAGCATGGGAAGAGTGGAGGCAGAAATGCAGTGGTGTATATGTGGTCTAGACAGGGCTGGAAGAACCCTTGTCTGGCCTAGATGAATCAGGTGGCATCAGATTGTGAAGAGCTGTGTTTGGCCAAGAAGGTAGCACTCCAGTCTGTGACATAGCCGAGTTATTGAAGGGAGCACCCGGGAGTGTCGCCAGAGCTCCCTGCTTTCAGGAAGCTCTCTGTGGCAAGCAGTGTGTAGTTGGGCTGAAGAAGGAAGACTGAGGAGGTTAGGTTGTTCCCTTTAAAATCACAGTGATCTCCCCGCTGGAAGACTCATGTCTGATGGCCTAAATTTAGAATGAGTGGTTCAAGGGGACTGGGAGCAGTTTGCGCTTCTAACCACATGAAGCTTGCTGTCTTTCCTCTTTGCAGAATGGTGAGACCAAGGGCCCCTAGACATTTGTGACTTATTTGTCATTCCCACATTGGAATCTGGGGCACTCAGGAGCCCACTCTTAGCTCGCTGGGTGCAAGGAAGAGACTCATAGACCTTGGTGGTGGGTCAGCAGCTCATCCTCCAGAGCTAAGATCAAGGATAAGCAGTTGATTTCAGAGGAGCCCCGGAAAGCAGCCAGAGTCTGAAAGGCCCAGTGATGCCCACCTGGGCCGTGAGTGGGCTGGGCAGCTTTGACACAGAAGCTACACCACAGAGGAAGTGGACCGGGCTCCAGGGGAGGTGGCACCCAGCCCGTAGCCCCGAATGACTGCAGCTGCAGGTGATAAAACGGCTGTGCAGTGGGAGAGGGGCCTGGCCGTAAGTGCTGCTTTGTGCTGGGGCTCTCCGGCTTGTTAACATGTTTGGGTGAATTGACTGCAGCAGATGGGCCTTTCAGCTCCAGGCACCTTGGTTTCTAGGCCAGACCGGGTGACTTGCACCCTCGTGACCCCTCCCTCCCACCCCCAGCAGTGAAACCTGCCCCAAAAGGCACTTGAGAAGAGGCCGAGGCAGTGCCCAGTGGGCGCCTGTGTCCTGCTGGCCTCGAAACGGCTGCTGCAGCCTGTGGGAGACCTGTGGATGAGGCAGGTGAAGCTGGGGCCAGCATCCATCCTGAGCAAATCCTTCCTCTTCCGGGGGCCACAGTTTCCTTATCTCTAAAAAGAGAAGGTTTCGGTTACAGTCAATCTGGAAGTTTCTTCCAAGTTCTCTGTTCTGTATTATGTGTCGGTGGTTGTGTCTGTTGAGCTGTGAGCAAGCAATGAGCCACTCTCAATAACCAAAATAGAAGAAAAGCCCCTTGTGCAGTTTTCTGTTAAAATAGTTGTGTTAAAAGCTACACCAGGGAGCCCCACCCCCCGCCAAACCAAATGCTTCATTCCCTTTCTTGCAGAATCATGTGTTTTTTCTTTTGCTGAGTGAAGCCACACTGAACTAAACAAGTTTCTTTTGCTTGTGCTTCCCACACAGATGTTTCTGTAGAAAGATGGGTTAGATTTCAGAACTCTGATGCCCCCTTTTCCTCACCTTTTGCTGTGTGTACATGCAGGTGTGTGTGTGTGTGTGTGTAAAACACATACATACACCTTTTTTGGTGTAAAAAAAGGCCAAAAAAAAGCCAAACATTTGTAAACAAAATTCTTTGACTAATTTAACTCACTGTGGGTGATTTCTGAGGTGTTATTTATTCCCTGGTAGATTTTCCAGGGGGTACTATGGGCAAGGGGGGCAGGTGCTGATTTGGAAGTCTCATAAGCAAAGGCTTATGAACATTCTTCCCTCATCACTGAGAAAGAAGAGCTCATTCTCTTGTTCCCCAGGCAGTGAAGCAGAAGTATGATTTCATCAAAGAGGAGGAAGATGATTTCGCTGTTAATTTTATTATTGTTACCCTGTGTACTTTACAGAACCCTTTCAACCCATTATCTGATCTGCTGTTCCCCACAGCTCTACCTCTGTGGGATAGAGAGAGCAAAGATTATCACAGTAGCCGTGGAGAACCAGCCCCAGGTTAAATGACCCCCCTGCGGCCACAGAGCCGCTTTAGCACGTGGTTTCCTCATCCCCAGGCCGGGATTCGTTCTCTCACTCTCACTCCCCTGGAGAAGCTTGACCCCTAGCACCAGCAGCTCCATCACTTTCCACTGGGGCAGTGGACAAGCCTCCGCTCTCCTTCAGCCTTCTAAGCCCCACAGGGACTGTGGCCCACCTGCACAGGTCAGGGCCCAGGAGGGTCTGACAGCATCTAGCTGATAAACATGGGGCACAGGTCTTCATGCAAGAAGAGTGTTCATCTCAGAGTAAGACAGCCTGTCTCTCAGGGAAGGGCAGATTTGACGGGTCACAGTGGCACAGAGGCTGCCGTCTGTCAAGGCAGGATTAGGGGGGCACGGGAAAAGCCCTAGCAGTAGCATCATGGGCCCCCTAACCAAGTACCCACAAGCGAGGATCTCTCCTCCAGCCCCTGCCCCAGCTTGGCACACCAGACAGAGGACCTGCTTGGTCACAGGGAGGACAAGTTGTGTTAGGGCTTCACCGGAGAACTGGCCTCCCTCCCCCACCAGTTCTGTTCAAGGCTGCACACTGACCTTGGTTTTCCCAAATGGATTGTTGGATCTGTTTTTGATGTGTATATACAAAGAATTTACTGTGGGAAAAGGGCTTGGTCTGCCTCAAAGTGCAATTTGAGTGTTTTTCCTTCTGTTGTGTGCTTATCTATCCATCTCAGGCAAGGAAATGTTCGTGACATATATTGCTTTGCCTCTTGGTGAAGGGAGTTCCTCATATATTCTTTGTACCTTGCATTAAATGGTCTGTGCCATGGACACTCTTCCTGATAGATTAAAATATGTTTGTCTTTGACAGATAAAATAGGCTTTGGGGCTTCATTTTCCAACTTTATCACCAAATGAAAGTCCAAAATACAAATCTTTGTCTCAGGATTAATCCTTTGTTTTAGGCCAGATCGTTTTCTCTCCCCAGGTGGTAGTGATGTTCTAGTTCTAGGGTTCCCCTCCCACTTTTTTTTTTGCTTTACCGGGGCTTCATTGCTACGTGTGGGCTCTCTAGTTGTGGCAAGCAGGGGCTGCTCTGTAATTGCAGTGCACTGGCTGCTTATTAGCATGGCTTCTCTTGTCGCGGAGCACACGCTTTAGGGCATACAGGCTTCCGTAGTTGAGGCTCTCAGGTTCTAGAGTACCAGCATTAGTCGTGGCACACGGCGTAGCTGCCCCAAGGCATGTGGAATCTTCCTGGACCAGGGATTGAACCTGTGTCCCCTGCGTTGCAAAGTGGATTCTTAACCATTGGACCACCAGGGAAGCCCCATGTTCCCACTTTTAAATACCTTATTACTAACCAGTTATCCATGATAATAGGAAGAGATCACTGGTTTTTGAAAAGCGTGATTAATTTGAATAGCTTATTATTATCTTTAAATTCAGCCTCTTCCCCTTCAAAATCATTTATTGGTACTTTTAGCACTTGGTAAAATTGGGTTGAGGGCTTCCCTGATAACTCAGTTGGTAAAGAATCTGCCTGCAATGCAAGAGACCGCGGTTCGATTCCTGGGTCAGGAAGATCCACTGGAGAAGGGATAGGCTACCCACTTCAGTATTCTTGGGTTTCCCCTGTGGCTCAACTGGTAAAGAATCTGCCTGCAATGTGGGAAACCTGGGTTCAGTCCCTGGGTTGGGAAGATCCCCTGCAGAAGGAAGGGTACCCACTAGCCTGGAGAGTTCCATGGACTGATAGTTGGGCCTCCTTTGTTCCAAAGTGAGCCAGTATTCAGTAGACCATCCAAGGATTGGTGTAGGGAAGGTCTGAAGCGAGAGTTTGACCCGCTTACACTGTGGGAACATCTCCTGGGTCTTGAGAGGCTAGAGGCACAGTTGGGCAGTGGAACCTCAGACATCCGTGCACTGCTCAGGGAGAATGGCCTTGAGTTGTTGGGCCTCTCCCCAGTCACCCCTCCACCCTTCTCCTGGACAACTCAGGCCGGTCTGTTGATCAGCAGCAGGCAAAGCAAAGACCTGACGGTCCACCTCCTCCTAACTCCTTAGTTTTCTTCTCTGAGCATAGGTTTTATGGGAGGAAACAGCACCACCATGGCCCTAATTTTATTACCAGCCATAGTAGAGTACAAGACTGCATGTGCTAGGAAAGCACTTGGTCTGAGCTCGAGTATCAAGAAGGGTAATGGGTCTGAAGTTAGCCTCTCAGGTTGTGCTGCCTCCAGAACTCCATTCGTTGCTGGTGGGACTATAAATGGGCATCACTACTCGGAATCTGTTCAGTGGTGTTTACTAAAGCTAAATGAATGCCAACCCTGTTACCCAGCAGTTAAACCTCCAGGTGTATCCCCAATGGAAACGAAAGCTCTGGTTCACTAAAAGACACACGCAAGAGTATTCTTAGCAACACCATTCATTATAGACAAAAACGGGAAAGAACTGAAACGTCCGTCAGTAGTAAAACGGACAACTAAATGGTGGCATAGTCCTCTAGTGCAGTGAATCCCACACAGCAGTAACAAAGAATGAATTGCTGTGTACCCAGCTGGGATGGCTCTCACAGGCCTAATGTGTAACACAAGAAGCCCTTCACGGAAAACTGTATATACTGCATTCTTCAGTTTGTGTAAAGTTCAGGAAAATCACCTATAGTGATACAGGACACTGGTTACCCCTGAGTGGGGTGGGCAGTGGGTATTGATTGGGAGGGATAATGGAAGAGTTTCCTGGAGTGCTGGGAATGTTCTGTGTTTTGCTGTGAGCAGTGGCTAGTGGGGTGTACACGGCAGAAAAGATCTGCTGGGCGGTATCCTTAAGCTACTCATCTGGGCTCTAGGCACTAGGCCCGGTGTCAGTCAGGCCTGCTCCGTGAGAGCTCGTGGTAGAGGGCTGAAGGGTGCGTGTAGGCCCAGTCCAGTATCGGGGTATCTGCACATCCTTACTCCACCCTGACTTCTGGAACAGTCAGCTCCACACACATGGCACGCCACCACTCCCTGCTGCCTAGTGTCTCAGTGGGAAGTATTTTCTACATTAGCGAGTCACGGGGAAAATACCACCAGTCATTCCCCTACTTGTAGAGCTGGGCAGGAATTCATATGCAGAGGAGTAAGCAGGAGGCTTGCCTGCCTCTCTGCGTTCCCGCTTAAATGGGGTCTTAAGTCTTCCAGGCTCCCAGCTCTCTTGACGTGTTATGGAAATGATTAATGATCTTGTTCAAAGTCAGGAAAGGCAGCGAGGGTCCTGGGCAGGGCTACGCCCTGGGTCCTGGGCACTCACCCCTGACCAGTAGGCAGGAAGGCAGCCATGTGCCTTCTGTCCTGGGTCCCTGCCCTCGATTGCTTCTGGTCATCCCTAGAACGTGCCCACTCTCTGTGGTGGGGAGGAAGTGGTCCTCTCTTAATATGCCCATCATGCTCGAGGAACCCATCTCCCCGCTCTGCACTCGTCCCTGCTCTGCTGTGTCTCCAGTCCCGGTGCCAGGGAGGAGTCCGAGGACCAGGAGCAGGCTTTGTTTGGCTCCATTTGCACTGAAGGCCCCGGACAGCAGCACTAGGGCCAGCGCCCAGCCCAGCAGCGTTCCTACCCCCCGGGGTAGAGCCCCCAGCAGCGTGCCTGGTCCCAGCCTCATAAAAGCCCTTTCCGCATCTCCCTCGGGCTGCTTCAGGCTCCCTGGCTGAAATCTGATAAGGGGCCTCTTTGTTGGAACTGTCAGTCTCCTTTATTGAGGAGGGAACTGGAGACCAGCGGCATTTCTTGGGGTACAGATAAGGCCCTGGATTGCTGTCAGAGGGACCATGATTAATTACCCTCAATCCAAGCTCCTGCTTTGATAGCAGTGACTGACAGCCCACAGGGTTTCCCGCAACGTGCTCCCGCCCACTCTGGGAGGTGTAACAGGGCGGGATTCGGCCCCCTGCAGGGCCAATGCTGGTGACTCACGGAGAGTGCTCTGCACTAGCTGCTGGCCTCCTTCCTGGCTCTCTGCAGGTTGCTTTGGCTTTTATTGTGGACTGAGGCCAGCTGTCTCTCAGGTGAAGAGGCTCTTTAGAGTAAGATGTAATCCAGCCCACAGGGTGGGCCAGAAGCTCCCCCACTTCCCCCCAAGGCTAGGGGAATAGGCACTGCTTATAGACTTGAACTTCGAGTTTTTATTCCTAGACTCATAGGACTTTAGAGCTGGAAGTCATCTAGTCCAAATTCCCTGCTTCAGCCAGACAGGGAAACTGGGGCCTGAATATGTCAGCCCCCCATTCCCACGCCCCAGTATGATGTTCTTGGGTTTTTTTCGCCTTGTTCAGGGAGGGAAACTCAGCTAAAAGGTCTTCTCCCTCTCTTTCGTAGTTGAGTCTCCTTGGGACACAGGAGATGGCTCCTAGGCCCACTAAGCACAGGGCAGACCACAGAGCCAGACTAGCCTGAGGACCCTGCTTCTGTCTTAGTTGTCGAAAAAATCAAAACCAGGGCAGGTTTTATGTCCGGACTGGCTGCTTAATGTGAGAAAGCCAGGATGTCATCTAAAGTTGGCTTGCAGGATATGGTCAGCTTTGTTTCTGGTGGGACTGAGGGGCCCACCTGCTCTGGATGCTACTTTTAGGGGTTTTGTGGAGGGCCATCCATGAGGAGGAAAACGCCTGTTCCTCTTACCTGCCGATTCCTGGAACTGGGGTGCCTGGCCAGGCAGTAGGGGCCCTGCTGAGAGAAATCACGACCCCCACGTGCCCAGAGTTGGGCTGGGTGGCAGAGCAGCCCTGGTGTAGGGGAGAGGTCACCCTGGGGACTCAGAATGCCACCTTGCTCCTAACTCATCTTCTCAGGTCCCGTATCTGCCCGTTTCCCATGCCCCTGAGCAACTCCCAGCCTAACGCAGTCAGTTGCTGTGTGACTATAAAGAGGCGAATTTTTAATGACTTTTCACATCTATGATGTTGTTGTCTTTGAAAGAAGTCATCTCAAATGACTAGACATTTAGTCCAGTGACTGCTCTGAGGGAATCTATAATTCCTCCCTGGGGAGCTGCCTTCAGAGGCAGTTCAAGCCACACGAGGAAATCTGTCATGCTGTATGGCCACACCTTATCTTCACACAAAATCAGTATAAACCGCCTGCTCACTTCATCCTATTTTCCTGGCTTGTTTCCTTGAATGACTGTTTCTAAAAGTAAAACACACCGTATATTTGAAGATCTACCACCTTGGAGAGAATCTAATGAAAACAGTATAAACTCTGAAAGCTATTCGCAAGTGTAGTTCCAAAGCCATGTGTTAGCTGGCTCTCCAAGGACACACTTCTGAAGGACAGCACACCCTCAAGCCCAGCTTGGTGGTCACTCACTCGGCCATGCCTGTTCTATGTATATCTCAGACCCAGCCACCTTCCCCTCTTAACACTTGTCTCCCCTTCTCTATGGCCCCACTGAAAGACTTCATGGTTTCTTTACCTTCTCAAAACCCCCAGCTCTCCATCCATTCCTGTGCTGCCGGTCCTCTTATTGCAGGGCTCAGACGCCAAGGGCTGAACCACTAGAGTCCTCACTTCCTTGGTCTATTTAATAAAGGTCCTGACACTCACAAACCTGCCAGTATCAAGAAGAGCCAGTGACTTCTGTTCAGGGCTGTCAGCATTAGGCACTTAGAGCCAGTGACAGACCCAGGCGGGCACACCACTGACAGGAGGAGCATGCGTTTGATATTCCCTGTCGGGTTGGCACAGAGCTGGTTGCTTTGACTGTGAGAAGCATGTTGTTTGTTTAATCTGCATGGTAGTTTCGCTTATTAAACTTCATAATATTCAAGACATGATGAAGGGAAAAACAGTCCCTGCTTTCATGGAGCTTACGATCCTCCTGGGATACCAGACGAGCATAAGTGAAATATGTGTAATTATTTGTGGAACTTGTAGTGGTTATAATAGAAATTCAGAGAGGAAAGAAATATATTCGAACCAAGGTGGTTAGAAAATTGTTCCTGGAGAGAGTGAACATTGAAGGCCCGTATAAGGAGGATTTGAGCACATCATTTTAGAGTTGATGAAGAGGAAGAATAAAACCCAAAAAATAGAGGAGAAAGAATTTGGGTTGTGGGGTGAGGGTGAAAAGACCCAGCTGATTGAGTGAGAGTAAGTTATTGGAATGTGTTTGAAACACATCATACATAATCTTCTAAGTGGGGGCTTCCCTGGTGGCTTAGATGGTAAAGAAGCTGCCTGCAATTCAGGAGACCAGGGTTCAGTCCCTGGGTTGGGAAGATCCCCTCGGGGAGGGAATGCAACCCACTTTAGTATTCTTGCCTGGAGAATTCCATGGACAGAGGAGCCTGGTGAGCTACAGTCAGTGGGGTCGCAAAGAGTCAGACACAAGTGAGCAAATAACACACATACAATCTTCTAAGGAGTGTTCAGGAACCTGAGTCATGATATTGAACATGTGAGGTGGGCTGGGTTGGCAGTAAGAGTCATTGTGGGTTTTTTAAACTAGGAAGTGAGTAATGGGGTGAAAGTGGTGTTTTCATCAGATTGTCTGGCAGTAGCATGCAGGTTGAACACGTGGATTCAGGGCTGCTAGGGTCTCTAATGGGGAGCCAGTGAGGGCCTGGCCTAGGGTGATGGCTGTAGAGAGCAAGTGAGCTTTGAAAGGTGCCTCAGAGGAGGAATCGGTGAGCCTCCAGACAACCTAAAGGTGGGGAAGAGAGAAGAGGAGCAGTCTCCCTCTGAGGTTCCTGCCCAAGACCTCTCAGAGCAATGGTGTTGCTGAATGAAGAGGCAAGGATGGGAAAAGGGAGCTCGCCTAGGGTATGAAGGGGAGCTGAGTGTGAACATCCGACCTGGAAGTGAATGGGTCACGTGTAAAGATGTTCCGGAAGCTTCTGGAACTGACATCTTCAGGGTCCTGTGGGAGGGAACCTTGGAAGTGGTCCTCCAAACTCTCAAGGCAAGGCCATGAAGGCTCAGGCAGACCAGCTATAGAGGAAGGAGACCTTAGCCCTGTTCTGCCGGGAGACCAATTTTGTTGTGTGAGACCTCTGTGCTTATGACAGGAATGAAGTCTGGTGTACAGAACAGCACAGGGAGAAGTTAACCAGCGTGTGCGCTGTTGTTTTAGGAGCATGCCGGCAGTCCTCTGACATTTTACCAGTGATCCTTTGGATTTAACTCCGTGGCCTTTGTCAAGACAAAGGTCTTCAAGGCCTCTAGCTCCCTCCTACACTGAGGAAGGGGGCCTGGGACCACCATAGCAGTGCCGTGTGTTTGCGCTCACACTGCTTCTCCCTCATAATCGTGGGACCCTTCACTCCACTCTGGCTTGAATTACCCTATAAAAAGAGCGAGGGCAGTGTGCAAGGACTGAGATGAAAATGCCATTCCTTGAGGGGAAAGAAGCAGGAGGAGCTGAAACAAACAGCCCTTCTCTAATCAAGCTGGCCTGACGTCCACCAGGCAGTCAGTGAGACTGCAGCAAGCCGGAGTGGGAGTGGGAGGGGGTCTGGCGGCGGGGGGGTGGGCAAGGCAGAGGAGGAGCAGCCGGTGTACAGTAAAAGGACTTGCCATCAAAAGGCAACAAGTCTCATACGGTGCCCCGGACGGTGACCCTTCCCGCTGGAATTCTCCCCTCTGACCTCCAGATCATTAATCCCGGGGCTGCCAAATGACAGTCATCCATCACGCCTCCTGACGAGCATCCCGGCTGCCCAAGAAAGGAGCCTGGCCGCGCCCTCCCTGCCGTCCCGGGTGCTCATTAGTGGGCCTTCCTGCTCCGGGCCAGGTTTCCTAATCAAGTCCCTGACTCCTGTCACTTCCCTTCGGGGCCAGGGGGCGGAAGCAGCTCTGACCCTCCCTCTTTCAGAGGCCAGGGAGGGGGTGGAGTGATTAGTGGGGAGAGAACTGTTGAGTGGCTTTTCATCCCCTTGGAGACCTGTGTGCCCAGCAGCTCCTTTGACATGGTGGGGACACAGGAGACAAAAAAAACCATTTCTCTATCCTGCAGCAGGAGAAGAGATAAGGAGAAAACAAGGCAGGATGAAAATAAATTAAAGCACGGTTATAAACAGCGCTGAGAGCTGCAGAAGAGAAGCCCGGGAGCTGTCCATGTGGACAGTGGGACAGGGCCTCCCCTGTGCAGGGGTCAGGAAAGAGTTAGTTCACTGGGGAGGCAGCCAAATGACTTCTGAAGGCTCTAGAGGACTGAGTTGCCAAATCATTCAGTTCAGTTGCTCAGTCGTGTCCGACTCTTTGCGACCCCATGAACCGCAGCATGCCAGGCCTCCCTGTCTATCACCAGCTCCCAGAGTTCACTCAGACTCACGTCCATCGAGTTGGTGATGCCATCCAACCATCTTATCCTCTGTCATCCCCTTCTCCTCCTGCCCTCAATTTTTCACAGCATCTGGGTCTTTTCAAATGAGTCAGCTCTTCGCATCAGGTAGCCAAAGTATTGGAGTTTCAGCTTCAACATTAGTCCTTCCAATGAACACCCCAGACTGATCTCCAAATCATTAAGAGTCATATTGCTAGCAAAAAATAAACTCTTTGAAATCATGTAGTCTGGCTCTCTTATTTACAGCGGGGAGCAGACCCAGAGAGGCCATGTGCTTTACCCAAGGCCACACAGCCTGTGAGTCAGACCTATCTCTCTGTTCTTCCTGAGGAGACCTGGCAGCTAGTCTGATAGCTTCCAGGCTTTGGGAGTTTGACTCAGATTACACTTCTGAGCATATTTGTGAACATGTTTCCAACTCAGCAAAACGTGGCCATGCACAGATGTCTTCTTCCTCTGCCTTAAAATGACCTAGCCCTGTGTTTCTCTCCTTGCACCATCGCAGGGACCCCCATCAACCGAATCCCCATTATGGCCAAGCAGATCCTGGACCTGTACATGCTGTATAAGCTGGTGACGGAGAAGGGGGGCCTGGTGGAGATCATCAACAAGAAGATCTGGAGAGAGATCACCAAAGGCTTGAACCTGCCCACGTCCATCACCAGCGCCGCCTTCACCCTGAGGACCCAGTGAGTGGCCCGCGCCCTGCAGAAAGGCGGCTGAGGCCTGCAAGAGGGAATTAACCTTGAGGCAAGGAAGGAAGGAAATTCCACCATGTAGTGAGCAAAACGGGCGGAATGCCTGAAAGAGCCAGGAGCTTTCTGAGATGAATCCCTCGGTCACCTCAGTAAACTGAGAGTGCCTTTTCTCAGGCGTGTCCTGTGTCTGTTGCTTCACCTTTCCGTTTCGTTTCATTTCATTCATTTCATTTCACCGGCAACCCCACCAAGCAGGTTTTGTCCCTGTTTTCCAGATGACAAGAACTAAGTCTCAGAGCCTAGATTGTTTGGTCAGAGCCGTATCAGTTAGTAAGCAGGCTGAGGTTCATACCTGGACTTCTGTCTCTGAAGTCCACAATCTTTCCAAGACATCTTCTCCTACACAGTACCCCCACTCTAAGCCTGGCTCTTTATACTTGACATTCAGCTTACCCAGAGGAAAGCAGGCAGGCCTCCACTGGGATTGGTGACCTGTTTTTGTACCCATTTGAGTTAATTATAAGGGTGGCAGGAGCAGGGGGAGCATTGAAGAAGGGGGTCCAGAAGCGAATCTGTTCTTTGGGAACTCGGGATGTTGCTCTGTGAAGAAGACAGAAGGATCAGCCGTGTGTGGCTTGGGTGGCTTGTTAAGGCCTTGCTGAAAAGTAGAAGGGTCTTATCCAGTGAAACAGTTCCTGCAGAAGTTGGGAACAGAGCGACAGCCAGCAGAGCCATCTTTCTCCGAGGGTTCTTAGGTAGAGAACTGCTTTCTTGGGGCATCTCACACAAAGCGGGACGGCACTTCTAGGCCTACACAACAACGGGAAGGGTTGCGCCTGTCTGAACAGCTGACTCAGAACGGTTAGGAGATCAAGGAGCCAGAAAGACATTGCAAAACATGGCATTTCCCCTTTCTCCCAGGGCACTGGAAAGGTGCCACATGGACACAGAACATTAGTGATGATAGCCGTTTCCCTGATGAGCCATGACTCTAGTTCCAGCCGCACTTAGCCCTGGGTGCGGTTAGGGAGCCTGGGCTGGGGCGTCCCGCCATCCTGAGGGCTCCTCTTCCACCAAGTTCTCCAGGTTGTGCTCCTTCGTCCTGGAGGACAGAGCCTGCCCCACAGAGGCCCCTTGCAGAGGATCATCAGCTTACACTGGGCGGTCCTGGCACTGCATTTTGGGTGATCCTTCCTTCCTTCCCTCCATCCAGGTATATGAAATATCTCTATGCCTACGAGTGCGAGAAGAAAGCCTTGAGCTCCCCTGCTGAGCTGCAGGCGGCCATTGACGGCAACAGGAGGGAGGGCCGGCGGCCCAGCTACAGTTCCTCCCTCTTTGGCTACTCACCCACCGCTGCTGCTGGGGCCCCTGCCCTCCTCTCCCCACCTAAGATCCGCTTCCCCATCCTTGGGCTGAGCTCCAGTGGTGGCACCAGTGCCAGCGGCTCTCGAATATCCCCAGCAGCTCCTCTCAGGAAAGGTCTGCAGGGCTCCTGGGGGAGAAGGGGCACCAAGCTCCCTGGGTCCAAGATGCAGGCGGGAGGGCGGGTTGTGGGCTGCATCCAGCTCTGGTGCCTTTGTCAGGTGATGGAGTCCCGGTGACCACCGTGCCCGTGCCAAATCGCCTGGCTGTGCCTGTGACTTTGGCTGGCCAGCAGGCCAGTACCCGGACGGCCACGCTGGAGCAGCTGCGGGAGCGGCTGGAGTCAGGGGAGCCTCCTGAGAAGAAGGTGTCCAGGCTGTCAGAGGAGGAGCAGCGCCTGGTGCAGCAGGCTTTCCAGCGCAACTTGTTCAACATGGCACGGCAGCTGCCCATGAAGATCAGGATCAATGGCAGGGGTGAGCAGCAGCCTGTGTGCCAGGCCCCGGCTCCATTCAGGGCGGGTTCACGTCCAGGGACTAGGGTGGGGGCCCTCCAGGTGTTGCCCCCAGCCCTCTCACCCAATCCACAGAAGGATCTAGAGACCAGGGAGTCACTTGGGGGTTCAGTGGCCACGGAGACCTCAGTTCACCAAGCTGAGGTCATTTTCCAGGGTGCCTGCAGTTCCTCAGGCGTGCCCTGTTTTGTAGCAAAAAGGAAAAGCAGTTGTTCAAAGAGGAGGAGCCGGAGACCTTCAGGGCCAATTGCGAGGTCTTCCCTGTCCACTCCTGCTTTTTGATCTGTCTCAGTTAAAGGGCTTGCCCTTACCCCCCACTGCCCCACCACCTGGAAGAAAGACTGCGCCCCACTCCCGAGGCCCAGCAAGGGGCCAGAGCTGCCTCAGGCCGGCAGCCAGTGGCCCTCAGGAGGGAAGGGAGGAGGAAATACAAGTTTGGCAGCATAATTGACATCTGTCCCTTGCCCTCCACATTTTTCAGATGCCCCACCTTCTCATCCCTACAGCCACACACCCCACACCCCTCATTCCTGTTTCTCCCCTTTCCCCCTCACACATTTCTTTGCCATTCTTGACTCTCTCTCAGAACAAACATGAGCAGGCTTGTGTTGGGGAAAAATCAGGTGTGAAGGGAGCTGTGTGTATTCCCAGGCAGCCCCTTCCTGTCCCACTCTCCCCTGGTGAGGAGCCCAAGGAAACGAGATGGTGGCCCAGAGCAGGGCTCTGCCCTGTTCCCTGCTCAGGCCAGCTGCCCCTGGTCCTGCACAAGCCAGAGGCTAATAGATGAAGCAGCTCATCTGGAAGAATTCTTGGCTCTCAACATCAGGAACGGACAGAGTCTCAGGTGGGCCGGGCAGAGGCCTCGTGTGCCAGTGCCTGCCGCCTTCCATAGACCGTGGATGGCTCAGATGGAGAGGGAGTGACAGGGACTGGATAGGCAGACCCCATCCTTGAGGACACCCCAGTCTAATTAAGGGGAGGAAGAAGCCAGGCGAGTTCTCAGTGGATGGGGCTGGTCTTAGTGATCTCCGACCCCTTCGCCCATCCTGGCCCCCCGTCTGGTGGATAATGGGTGCTCAGGGTTTGTTGAATCACACTGAACGTATCAGTGCACAGCTATGAGCCGAGGTCCGCCTCCTTCCCAATGTGACCCCTCTTCTCTGAGAGCAGAGCGAGTTGGGGAAGTGAAGTGAGTCAGTGGAGAAAGCAAGCGATAGGATATTGACCAGCCTGGGTCTCCTGCCAGACCTTATGGTCGAGAAGGTTACACGGGTGCTTTCGAACTCTGGGAGGCCTTAGCCTGCTGCGGCCGGGCTGGGAGGGTGGCCAAGCCTCAGAGCGGGTGACGGAAATGCCCAAGGGCTTGACCGGGCCTGCCGTCTCCCTTGTCCCCAGCAGAGGACAGAGCAGAGGCCTCGGCGGCAGCACTGAACCTAACCACAAGCAGCATTGGGAGCATCAGCATGTCTGTGGACATCGATGGTACCACTTACGCAGGTAAGGGAGGTGCAGGCTGGCAGCCAGTCTCGGTGCGGCTCCCTGCAAGGCCCCCTCGCCCCACACTCCTGTCTGAACACCTTCCCAGGGGGCCTTCCTTTCATGTTGTCTCAAAGTTCTAAAGGTAAAGTAGTTCTGGATGAGGAGGACTGAGGACTGCCAACAGGATGGCAGGTCCCCCTCCACCTGTGACGGAGTCATAGAGACCCCTTGTCTAACCCTTTTTTGACCAATTGGTTGGCTCGCTCATTAAAAGAAAGTCATTGAATGTAAGGAATCATAATCAATTCCATCCATGTCTTTAATATTGTATTGTAAACTAAATCGGGGTTTCCCAATGGCACTAGTGGTAAAGAACCCTCCTGCCAGTGCAGGAGACATAAGAAACCTAAGTTCGATCCTTGGGTCTGGAAGATCCCGGAGGAGGGCATGGCTGTCCGCTCCAGTGATCTTGCCTGGAGAATCCCATGGACAGAGGAGCCTGGTGGGCTACACAGTCCATAGGGTCACCAAGAGTTAGACACCACTGAAGCGACTTAGCACACATGCATGCGTAAGTTAAATGTGTCCGCCATTACAGTCTTCCTAAGCACAGGTCTCCTTTCTTTGACGGGTTCATCTCTAATCTTCCTAAACATGGTCTGGGAACACTTCCCTTAGAGCCTTTGGGGCCTTTCAGCAAATTGACTGCCCGCCTCAGCAGCTTAGACACACCTGCTGGCAGGGCAGTATCGGCACCAAGCGCACCACCCCGCCTGGAGCCTCACCCAGAGTTAGGCAGCAGTGAGATGGTGAGGGACTGAACCCCTGCACCTGTCTCTGCTCTCGCCACCTGCTCACACTGCCTTCTCCCCTCCTCCGCTCACTCAGGTGTGCTGTTTGCCCAGAAACCTGCGGTCCACCTCATCACAGGATCCGCCCCCCAGAGCATCGGCAGCAGCTCCAGCAGCAGCAGCAGTTCTCACTGCTCACCAAGTCCTACCTCGTCCCGGGGCACCCCCAGTGCAGAGCCCTCCACCAGCTGGTCCCTCTGAGGGGCAGGACCCAGCTCCGTACTCCCCACTCTTTCTTCAAGAGCGGCGGAAGTTGATGCACAGAATTTACCTCATCTCATGGAGCCCACATCAGACACCATTTGGCCAGATGTTGAGAGTTTGGACATGTCCATCTGCCCAGGCTCCATCAGGTCCTGCTGTACT
Organism: Bos mutus; assembly: GCF_027580195.1. NCBI lineage: Eukaryota > Metazoa > Chordata > Mammalia > Artiodactyla > Bovidae > Bos > Bos mutus. The sequence goes on along the minus strand of NC_091637.1, from coordinate 33,228,219 downwards.
CTAGAGGCAGGGAGAGGCTGGAGGGGCCTGACCGGGCAGTGTTGTCCAATCAGGGATTGTCCTGGAGAACTGGGCGGGGTCTGTGGGCGTCCAGCTTCCTCCAGGGCTCCCAGGCCCCCTCCCATCCCCGGGCACAGTGTATTGACAATCTGTAAGCTGACACAGGGCTGGAGGCTCTCCACACCCTTTCCCCTTTAATTTATTTCTCTTCCCCTGCCTTCTGCTGTGACTCCAGGGTCACTGGTGTCTTTCCCTGCTCAGCTCCCCCATCTTTAACTCCCATGTGGGGCTGCTTAGAGCCAAGAGCACACCTCTGCGGCCCTTCTCTGCTGAGCATGGGATGGGGTCCTCCCAGTCCACCTTGCCTATACCATGTTTGGTTCCCGGAGTGTGGGTCCCTCAAATTCATGTCTTGAAGCAGTCCTCAGGGCCCCATATCCCTTTTTAATGGTTCCGAGCAAGGGCTGATAAGGGCAGTCCTCAGGACCCAGGGCCTGCTGGGGATCTGCCAAGGGAGAGGCAGAGCCCCGGGGGTGGCCCAAGCAGGCCCTGGCACCCACTCCACTGGCCCTTTTCTGACCCACCCAGACCTCAGGCCCCTGCCCCTGCCCCCGCCACCCTCCATTGGTCCCTGTTGGCCAGCTCTCCCAGGAAACAGCCCACTTGTCCCTCAGGCCCCGCCTCTTCTCGGCGGGGGGCCATCTCAGCCCCTCCATCCCCAAACCTGCCAGTGTCAGGTTCATTGAAATACCTCAGATTTGTAATTGTTGATGTTTGACTCTTCAGGAAGTATTTGCATCTCTGAAATCTTTTTTATATGTGTTTGCTGACTTTTGTGGGGTTTTTTTTACTTTAAAATTTTTATTGTTGTTACTGTAGCACCAAAGAAATGAAAGCAGATGTCCCCCAAAGCCGAGCAAATGGTTTGGTACCCCAGCCCCTCTGGCCCTTCCCTAAGATCCCCCAGTGAGGAGGAGGGGGAGGCGGCAGGAGAGATGACTCAGGGATCACAGTGGCGGGAGGAGGTGGAACGGAGGGACCCCTCTCATGCAGGTTGGGTCCTGAAACCACACTGGTTGTCAGGATGGCCCTTGACCCATTTCCCACCAGAGCTGGGCAGTCCCTCACCAGGCTAGGGGCAGGGCATCTCCCCTTCACTCAGCGTTCCCACCTCAGGGCAGGTGCAGACCATGGAGGCCATGAAGCCTGCAGGGGTCAAGCTGCCCCAGAGGGTGAGGAGGTGCTGAGGAGCTCTGTCTCTCCTCTTGGATGCTGGGGTGAAACAGGCTGCTCCTGTGTCATAAAGAAGAGGTGATTCTCACGCATGGCTCACCTCTCAGTCAAGTTCGCTCTGCAGTGTTCACTAGAACCCCGCCCACTGTGACATTATCCCGCGGTAGCGGTGGGAGGCTGAGGTGGACCCAAGCCCACACAAGCCCCACGCTCAGTCTGGCTAGGAAAGGGAAATCAGACACGAGCACAGAACACATACCTCAGCCCGGTGAGCTGCAGCGCCACCAACTCCATCTCCTGTCTCTCCCCCAGCCCCCAACACCATCTCACTCTCACACACACATACACACACACACACACAGTCCCATCTGCTGGGGGCTGACCCTCTCCTGGCCTCACCAGGCCAGCACAGGGCTGGGCAGAGAGGGGCATCTGGTGTCTGTGTCAGGGAGGAGCCTGGTTGGCTGGTGCTGGGCCCACTTGAAGGCATCACAGACATTTGGCCAGTGTGTCTTTCTCAGGACTTTGGTCACGAAGGATGGACCCTTGCCACCCGGAGGACACAGGGACCATGTGCTGTGTCTTCCTGGTTGTTGGATCCTCTCCTTTCCCCAGGCAGCTTGCCCAGTCTCGCCCTCTCATCAAGGCCTTGCTGCCCTGAGGGGCAGCAGCAAGGTCTCAACCTGAAAGCCAGAGGGTAGGCATGCCCGCCAGTGCCCCCAGAATGAGGCCCTGGGCCAAGAAGAGCTCTCCGGACGGTGCAGCCCTGAGGTCACATGGCAGCCATTGACCGGGGCACTCTGTCCCCTCCCCTTCCCCATCTTGTATTTAACCAGGAAAAAAATGTGATAGCACAGGGGTAGCCTAGGCAGTGGATGAATACCTCAGAAGTCCTCTTGCAGCAAGTGTCTGTATATGTTGTGGTTATTTTCTATCTTACATGTTCTCGAATGTTTATATTTCAATAAACCTCTACCTCTTCACACAAGCAGGACACAGGTGCTTTGGCTCTTTGATTTGACAGTAACAGGAAGAGGGCAAGGGACTTCCAAATAAAAGGGGCTAAATAAACTATTCCTCTGATCCCTTGATTTTTCCTAAACTTTCTCTTCACTGCTCACTCACTGTTTCCCCAAAGCACTTACTCTCAGCCTGTCTTCTGTATTAGCTGGGTGCCTCTGATACTGCATGACCACCCGCACTGACCCCTGGCATCACGTCAGGGTCCCAGCAGGCACAGGGCCACGAGCAAGCCCTCTTTCAACTCCTGCTAAGTACAGTCCCCACACCTACAGAGCTCACACTCTTGTCTGGAAGGCACACACGACTCTCGACAAAACATGATTGGAACCCATGGGCAGATAAATGCTGGAGCAGCTCACTAGGGAATCCCTGGAAGGCTTCCTCAGATCAGATCAGATCAGTCGCTCAGTCGTGTCCGACTCTCTGCGACCCCATGAATTGCAACACCACAGGACATTTCATCAGGAAGAATGAAGTTGCAAACAAGACATGAGGAAAAGTGGACGAACTGATACATGTGGTATCAGGATCTGGCATTGGGGAACTGGATAGTACTGGTAGACAAAAGTGTGGCTGGGGCCAGGATGGAGCCCAGGCTGAGGGATTTGGGCCTATCCTCAGCATCAGGATACTACTGCTGTGTTTTGAGGAGGGCATAGGCTTAGAGGCTTTTCTATAAGGGTGACTTGGAACTGGGAGACATTCTAGATGTGGACACCCTGGGACACTGCCACTGAAACTTAGGCCTAGGCCCAGGCTGCTCAGCATTTTTCTCTACCGCAGTGCACATCCTATGGGCACAACCTGGGACTGACAACACTAAGAGAAATGGGCAGAGAACTAAAGCACTGGGCAGGTTTGTGATTGTCGTCCTCCATCCATGACAGACACCTCGCCTGTCAGACCTTTCTCTGCCATTTTGAAGTGCTGGAAAGTGAGAGTGACATTGGGACAGTCTTGAACCTCTCACTGATATTTTAAAAAATTTTTTGAAAGAAATAACCAACCCTTTAGTACTTATTTACCCATAATTGGGATAACACGTCACAACTTCCAGAGACACATCACAGGGCTGCCACGTGGAGATTCAGCGGGCCTGTTATAGGAGGAGGCCGCCAGATGAGAAGAAGCATGGTCCAAAGACATATTAACAGCATGGAGTGAATGTGAGGTGACACTGAGGGATAAGTGGCAGCTGAATAAGGGTCCAGTGAGAAATGGAGAATCTGGGAAGAACAAGGCACCAGGCCTGCAGTTCCATTCCACTCTCAATTAACAGGAAAAAAAAAATATATATATATATATATATAGAGAGAGAGAGAGAGAGAATATCTAAGACCTTGAGAAAAGAAGAGTTCTTCAAACTAGACCCTCCAAAAAAAAAAAGTTCATCAAAAGATACCAAAAAATAAAAAACTGGCAGGAGATACTTGCAATACAGAACTGACAAAGGAGTAGTGGTCAGAATTTTTTACAAATGTTTAAGACAAAAGCAGTCTTAAGATCAAACCAGTCAATCCTAAAGGAAATCAGGCCCTTATTATACAGAGCAAAGTAAGTCAGAAAGAAAAACACTAATACAGTATGTTAATGCATATATGTGGAATTTACAAAGATGGGAATGATGACCCTATATGCGAGACAGCAAAAGAGACACAGATGTAAAGAACAGACTTTTGGACTCTGTGGGAGAAGGTGAGGGTGGGATGATTTGAGAGAATAGCATTGAAACATGTATATTATATGTGAAATAGATCGCCACTTCGGGTTCAATGCATCAAACAGGGTGCTCAGGGCGGGTGTACTGGGATGACCCTGAGGGTTGGGATGGGGAGGGAGGGTCAAGATGGGGAACACATGTACATCCATGGCTGATTCATGTGAATGTATGGCAAAAACCACCACAACATTGTAAAGTAATTAGCCTCCAATTAAAAAAAGAAATCAGGCCTGAATATTCATTGGAAGGACTGATGCTGAAGCTGAAACTCCCAATACTTTGGCCACCTGATGTGAAAAACTGACTCATTGGAAAAGACCCTGATGCTGGGAAAGATTGAAGGCAGGAGGAGAAGGGGATGACAGAGGATGATGTGGTTGGATGGCATCACCGACTTGATGGAGATGAGTTTGAGCAAGCTTTGGGTGTTGGTGATAGACAGTGAAGCCTGGTGTGCTGCAGTTCATGGGGTTGCAAAGAGTCAGATACGACTGAGCCACTGAACTGAACTAAAGACAAAAGCGAAAAAGAAAAATTGAGCAGATGGGGCAAAGTCATAAACAGATGTTCTGCAGAAGGGGAAATAAAATGACTGGACATCAGTGATCAGAGAAACATACAGAAAAAACATTCGCTGTCATCAGATTGTCACAAGCTGTAGTCTTAAAATACCAGGCCTTGGATTCCCTGATGGTCCAGTGGTCCAAAAGAAGGGACATTTGATCCCTGGTCTAGGAAGAGTACACACACTAAGGGACAATTAGACCTTTGCACCACAACTATGGAGCCCTTACGCTATAGAGTGTGAGCACTGCAACAAGAAAAGTCACCACAAGACTAGCCTCTGATCGCTGCAACTAGACAAAGCCCAGCAGCAATGAAGACCTAGTATGGCCAAAAAAAAAAAAAAAAATACACCAGGCCAAGATGGAAAGCTATGGGAGCTCTCAGACTGCTGGGGGGAGTGTAAATCAGCCTAACTCTGAAAGACACTTTGGCTTTTCCTAGCAAAATGGAACATGAACATGACGTGGGGCCCAGCAATTCTGCTACCAGATTTGTACCCCAGAGGAAATCTGCACGTGTGCCCCAGAACGTGGGATGTGTATAGCTGGCAGTGATAAGGAGGCTGTAAAAGTCCCAATTACTGAACATTGGTGTGGGCCAGGTGTGCTTTTAAGTTCTTTGCAAGAATTAACTCGTTTGCTCCTCTACACGTATATGACACGGGAGGTACGGAGAGGCTGAGTAGCAATGCGGTCCCAGAGTGGAGAGAGGAGCAGTCAGTGGTAACGGAACCCAGGGTCTGTGCCCTAACCACGAGCAAGGCAAAGCACTCTGTACTCAAGTGTCTCATGTAACACTAAACCCACAGACGTGTGAGGCAGTGACTTTGTTCATTCTGCGGATGAAGAAACTAAAGGGCAGAAATGTGCACGAGGTCACATGTAGTGAACGGCAGGCTGGGAACAGACTCTTAACGCAGTTGTCCCACCTCTCCCTCATGTGCATTTTTCACTTAGGGCCGGGGTAACCCAGCGCGGTGATGAGAAGGAAGCAGACCGTAGAGAGTGGGTGTGATTATCACTCTAGCCCAATCGTCCCCACGCCGCGCACAGCAGGGAATCACCTGAGGGACTCCAGCATCCCGGGGACCAGCCTTTCCGGCCACTAGCCGCAGCCTCTCTCACCTCATTGGCCAGGGCTGGGTATGTGCCTTCCGCGCAGCCAATGGGGCGAGGGGGCGGGGCGACTGGGAAAGACGCTCGGCGAGTGGAGGGAAGTCCCCCAGCGCAGACCGCGTCTCCGCCCGCGTCCCTGAGAAATGGAGTGCAAGTTACTGCCCGCAGAGAAGGAGGAGTTGGTGGCCTGGGGCTTCTGGAAGAGAAGGTTTGTAACCACCGCCGGAAGGAAGGGGAGAAGGAACCAACCAGACCAGCAGGACTGGGAAGCGTGGGGCCACCCGTCTGCGCTTGGAGACGGTGAGTACAAAGCCCCGCAGCAGCCGGGACACAGGGACACACAAGAAGGCCAAGGATGGTGAGGTGGTCTGTGCCGAGGGAACAAGCCGGAGCCGGGTCTAAGATAAGCCAGTGGAGGGCAATGCTCGGCCTCCAGGGAGGACCTTTGGGACAGGGGGCAGTCCTCTGGTTTGGAGGCATTGACGGTGTTTTCCCTGGTTAAGGGATCCAAAAAGGTCCATGTGAGCAGAAAGGATGGGTATTTACTGTCCGACTCCAGAATGTGTGGAGGAGCCCTAGGGCAGTGGGACCTCAGGCTGGCCCCAGGAAGGGTCTGGAACCCAGAAGCACTGCCCATGGAAGGTACTTTTGCCCTCCCAAAGACCAGCCCAACCTGCTGCCTGAGCTACAGAACAAAACAAGAGGACCAAACCAAAGGTCAAGTTTATGTCTTCTGCATGCATGAGACCCCCTGGTGTGTGTGTTTAGTCGCTAAGTCTGTCAACTCTGCGACCCCATGGACTGTAGCCCACCAGGCTCCTCTGTTCATGGGGATTCTCCAGGCAAGAATACTGGAGTGGGTTGCCATGCCGTCCTGCAGGGGATCTTCCCAACCCAGGGATGGAACCCAGATCTCCCACAATGCAGGCGGATTCCTTACCATCTGAACCACTAAGGAAGCCCGAGACCCCTTGGGCTGAAGCAAAATCTCTCTGTCCCAGTTTAACTTTCTGGGACTTGTCAGCTCCATCTGCTCTTACTGAAATCCAGCTTTTTCCACAGAGAAAAACAGGGTCCCCAGTTTAGTTTTATGTGTCCAGTCTTCAGCCTTGGATGGATTACTCTTTTGTCCCAAGTCAAGTGGCCCTAGGAAGGAGATCGTTGATTCAGTTGGGTTCGGTACCCAGTGCTGGATCTCTCAATGGAGAATTTGGCAGCCCCCACAGTGGCCTGTTTATGTCAGGGACTGCAGAGAACATTTTGCAGAGGACAATGCTGGGGAAACAATCCCAGAGATGTTCTGTCCTGTCACCCTGCCAGAGTCCCCCTCGGCAAAACCCTGCTTCACTTAAGGCAGTTGATGGGGGGAGTGTTCAGTGACAGCATTGAGGAAGATTCTGGGGGCATGTGGCCCAGCTGACAGAGCTCTTTGAGAGAAGGAAGCATATAAGAAGGTAGGGAGGGAAGTTCAGAAAAAGAAAAAACAGCCAGATGACCTCAAGGGGGATGTAACCCTGAGCGGTCTGGCCTGTGGGCATTGAAGGTGGCCCTGCTCTCAAGCTCAGAATAGACAGTGTGAAATAAGAAACCACCCTTCTGGGACAGGTTAGGGAACCAGGGGCTGACCTGCTGTTTTGCTGTGTGACCTCAGGCAAGTTACTGCCCTTCTCTGGGCAGTTTCTTGTCTGTGAAATAGACACTGTAGAGCACAAGTAAATGAAAACTCACTGTGAAAAGTCAAAAGCCCAGTGCCAAGGCAGTGAGTTACAGGGTCCTAGCTGGCCCAGGGGCAATCAGTGAGCCACCAAAGCCCCACAAGGATCCCAGCATCCCCACTGGCCACTCCCTGCCCAGCTCTACTCTGAGCCACAGGGTCCCTTTGGGAAAGGGCCAGGCAGTCCCACCCACGAAGAGTTAGGAACCTTATGCCACATGAGCACTGCAGGCCCCATGGCAGGTAGGGGACAAAGACAGCCTCTGACTGTAGCTACCTACAATAGACTGACAGAGAGCTTGTCCTTGGGAGCTAAAGGCATAGCCACAGGGTCCTCCCCTCTCCCCAAGAGTCCTTGTCCCCGCTCCTTGGTTTCCTGAGGCCTGTCAGTCCAGATCCTCTGTGCTAGGACTGCTTGGCTTACTGGGGCTGGGCGGGGGGCTGACCTCAATCGTGTGCTGTAGGGCGAGGCTGTGAACCTGTTCCCTGGTGGCTCTGGGCCTCAGTCTCCGCACCACTTTTCTTCCCCAGCCTGGGCACGGGCACTGGCCCTGGCCACCAGCTTTTCTGAGATACTCCTCTCCTCTGTGGTTCCAGGGCTGTGGCTGAGGTCTGGGAGTGGATAAGGCAGAGGCTTCTCCCGACAGAGGGCACAGGGGCAGGGCAGGTACCAGGTATGAAGGCCAGGCAGCTGAGGAAGCCAGGTGAACTAGCCAAGGCCCACACTGGAAGGACCCTTCAGGCCCCTGATTCTCCCTCCAGTTTGCAGATGGAGAGACAAGGGCAGAGAGAGAAACTAGGCCTGGATCGCACAGAGAGGTAGGGAGTGCCCCTCTGGAGAATCCCCAAATGATGCCTTCAGCTGAGAGCTGGCTGGAGGTGCCTGTCCTCCCAGCACTGGAGCCCTTGATGCTCGGAGCTGCACCAGCTCCTGTTTCCTGAGGACACAGTTCCCAGCCTGAGGGTCCACTGATGGACCTGCCCTGCTTTGCTCAGGATCCCCAGAGAGCAGCTGAGGCAAGGCACGGGAGCCCCCACCCAGCTCCTCCACGCAGAGTCATAAGGGTGAGGCCCGATCACTGTTAGTGCGGTGCGGAAGCTCCAGGCCGTGAACGCGCTACATTGTCTGTCATTGGTGGCCGCTCATTATATCCGATTGTTTCCTGAACTTAATAAGAAGTGGGAACAATGCCTTGTTGGTGGAACAATGGATAGATTATGTGGCTAAAGCCCCCCTACACGGTTGATCTTGGGTCTGTCTCTGGTTTTATGACCTTAATACTGATACCCAAACTGGACCCCAGGTATAAAGAAGCTCAGGGGCACCAGAAATAGGCACGGTGCCCCACGTCTTGTGTGATCCTCACATCTTCCTTTGAAGTAGGTACTATCAGTATCCCCATTTTGCAGATGAAGAAACAGAGGTTTAGAGAAGGCAGACTTGTTCATGCTAACCTAGTCAGTTGGTGGTGGTCAGTTTTCTTCCCCTCCAAATTTTTCAGTGACTAAAAATTTCCCTGAATCCAAAAATATTGATGGGTGATACTCCCTCAGTGCTTCCTGTATGACTGATTCCACCCCACCAGAGAGCTGCCTGAGGGCAAGCCTAAGTCCCTAATCCCCTTCAGTCTCCATATCCTTCCCCGTCTCCCCGCATGCAGTCCCTATGCACCAGGTCGGGCCCACAGAGCCTTGACCCTGAGGCATTTGCTTTGTGCCAGTGAGGACTGAGTGCCTGGTCCCCACCCAGGGCCACCCCAAGACAGAGCAAGGGCCCCAAGGCTCAGATCTTGGCCCTCAGTAGAGACATCCTGATTTTGATTCACAAGCCTTCTTCTCGCCACCTCCAGAGATCACCCTACCGTCACCTCCCAGGTGGCCTCGGCCTCTTTCCCAGACCCTCTGTTTCCTGGGCACAAGGACCCAGGGTTGTCTTAGAGGGCCTGGCCCACACCATTGCATCCTCTGTCTGGGAGGCCCTACTTCCAGCCCCATCCCCAGCCCTGAGGGAGGGCAGCCAGGACCAGCCAGGCCAGCTATCACCTTCTGTGAGGGTGGGCGGGGGCCTGCTCCCAAGCTCTCCTCTCTGTCTCTGGGGGGGCCCACCCTGGACACTCCTTGGGTTCCATTGTGGGCCTCGGCTCTGGCAGCACCTGGGGCCTGTTAGGGACGGCAGGACCCTGGCCCCTTGCCCTCATCCCATTCTGAACCTCATTAACCCAACCAAGGCCAGTGGGCCACTCCACTGGGAAGCAGGCCATAAAGAGTTGGAGAGAGCATGACCAAGGGACAGCAACCCAATAGTAAACCACATAGGGTCACGGTATCACCAAAGGCCAGAACCCCTGAGTCCCGCCAGCCCACTCCCAGTGCACAGATGGGGACCTGAGCCCAGAGTCAGCAGAGGGTTTGTCCAAGGCCAGCAGGCCACAACCCATCTCTGTGTTCTTGAAAGCCTGCTGCCAAGAGACCCAGGGAGGATTCCACAATGGCCTGCCCCGCAGACAGTGGACTGGAGGCTGAGGGGAGTGGGCTTGGCTGGTGCCCACTCAGTAAATGCCAGTCTGGTCCCCAAAGAGAAGCCAAGCTAGGCCCAGACCTCCAACAGGCCTGGAGCCCACCTTGCCTGCACAGACTCCGGGAGGTTGCCTGGGTTCTCTGCTGGGTGGGGCCTGCGCCTGTGGGAAGGGGGCGGGTGCAGAAGACTCTGGAACACCTGGCTCCTGGCCTCCCTTCTTGGCCGACCACACTGTCCCGGTTCTCATTCCTGTCCTCAGGTGTGGGCAGACCTAGGTCATGCTCACCTGAGGGCACGGACCCTTGCCCCTAGTAGCTCTCGTTGCAGCTTCCAGGGCCAGCTGGACCCAGAGTCCCGCTCCTGCCCCTAGTCATCCCGTTCAGCCTGGAGCAGAAGGGCTGCCTCAGCCCAGGAGGCTCCACACCCTGGACCTGAGCCCTCAGCTCTGCAGAGGCCCGGACAGGGAGTTTGGGACGTATTCTACAGACAGAAAATCTGAGGCCCCGTGAGGGGAAGGGGCTAGTCCCTGTGACAAACTGGGGCTGCCTGCTTTTGTGCACCAGCCCCTGGTTTCTGGCTTGGGGAAGACTCTAGGGTCTTTAGGAAGGGCTTCTTGGGGGTCCTGACTCCAGATGGGCCCCTCTTCCCCTGACCGCAGACAGCTCCCAGTTCCTTCCATTTTCCACCTGGATCCTGGCAGCCCTCTGGTTGTTTTTCTTCTCCAAAGCCTGCATCTTGCTCCTGTCACTAGCCAGGGCCAGGCAAGGAAGGACAGATTGCAGCCCCGTCTGAGGGGAACCTCACCCCCATCTTCTAATGCCAACAAACACCCCCACACAGGCTCCTCCATCTGGGCAGGGCCTGGCATGCAGAGAGAAGCCCAATTTCCAACCTGGACCCCAATCTGCCTCCCCCACCCCTATGTGGATGAGGTGTCTGGGGGCTCACTAAGTGGCCCTTCCTGTGGACATGCCAGCCTCTGCAGCTGTGTCAGGGTCCTGGAATTAAAGGAGGGGAAAAACAAGACGAACAGCTGGGTCCCTAAGATCCCAAGTCACATCCAACCCGTCCAACAAGAAGGCAGCGGGGGACTTCCCTGGTGGTCCAGGGCGAAGGCTCAGGACTCCCATGCACGGGGCCCAGGTTCCGTCCCTGGTCAGGGAGCTGGATCTCACATGCTGCAACTAAGACCCAGCACAGCCAAATAAGCAATTTTTTTTTTTTAATAAAAGGAAGAAGAAGAATGAAAAAGATTTTAAAAAGAAGGCAGCAGGAAGCACATTAGAAGCTGTCATGGGTTAAACTGTGCCCCCTGAAAGAAAAATGTGTTTGCACTTTAACTCCCATTGCCCCAGAGTGGGACTTCAGTTGGAGTTGGGGTCTGTACGGAAGTAAATTAAAAATGAGCTCATTAGAGTGGGCCCTGTGCTGTGCTCAGATACTCAGTCGTGTCTGACTCTTTGCAACTCCATGGACTGTAAGCCAAAGAGGCTCCTCTGTCTATGGGATTTCCAGGCAAGAATGCTGGAGTGGGTTGCCATTTCCTCTCCAGGGGATCTTCCTGACCTAGGGATCCAACCCTATAAATAGGGGAAATCTGAAAACACGGATGCAGAGAGAGTGCCTCCTTCACATGAAGGCAGAGGCTGGGGTGATGCCCCAGTGTCAAAGACTGTCAGCATCCGCCAGGAGCTGGGGGCGAAGTGGGAAGGAACCAACCCTGCCGACACCTTGATCTCAGACTCCAGCCTCCAGCTAAGACAGCAAGTTTCTGTAGGTTAAGTCCCACCTTGTACTGGGTTATGGCAGCTCTTGGGGCTTCCCCCGTGGTTCAGCAGTAAAGAATTCGCCTGCCATGCAGTAACCACAGGAGGTGCTGGTTTGATCCCTGGATCTGGAAGATCCCCTGGAGGAGGACATGGCAACCCACTCCAGTATTCTTGCCTGGAGAAGCCCATGGACAGAGGAGCCTGGCGGGCTATAGTTCATAGGGTCACAAAGAGTCCGGCATAACTGAAGCAACTTAGGAGGGAGGGTGGCAGCCCTAACAGGCTAACCCAGAGGGTACGTAAGATCAAAGCCCCATGGCAGCTCTTTGGCCCTAAAGGGACCCTGATTCAGAAGGCGGACTTCTGTCTCAAAGTGGCCAGGCCTGCAGTAGCGTGAAGTAACGCTAGTAGTAGTAAAGTGTAACAATAGCAGCTAACATTTTAGGACTACGTGCCAAGTGTCCAGCACAGCACCGAGCCTTTTACAGGCTTGTCCAGTTTAACCCTCACAGCCAGCTGCTGAGGGAAGGAAACTGTTATTCTTCTTGATTTTTACAGATGAGGCCCAAAGAGGCTTCCCTGGTGGCTCAGCTGGTAAAGAATCCACCTGCAATGCGGGAGACCTGGCTTCGATCCCTGGGTTGGGAAGATCCCCTGGAGAAGGGAAAGGCTACCCACTCCAGTATTCTGAACTGGAGAATTCCATGGACTCTATAGTCCATGGGGTCATAAAGACTCGGACACAACTGAGCGACTTTCACTTCACTTCACTTCCCAGAGAGGTGGCGTACACAATGTGGGCACACAATAGTGTAATGTGGGGTCAGGATTTAATGAGCTAGTGGTCAGGTTCCATAGCCCACAGTCTTTTTTTTTTTTTTTTTGCCTACTTGGGCTTTTATTGTTGTGGTGCACGGATTTAGTTGCCCTGTGGCATGTGGCATCATAGTTACCTGACCAGGGATCGAATCCGTGTCCCCTGCATTGGAAGGTGGATTCTTAAGCTCTATTTGGGGAATGGTGAAGGCCACAGAATCCTGGAATTGAAAAGGAAGACAGAATGAGGTAGAGACTCTGGGAAGAGGAGGGTGGAAGGAGCCTGAGGTGGGGGGTGGGACTAGAGGTGGAGAGTGCTGGAGGCCCCAGGCGCCCCTCGCACCCCCTGCAGCCAGCCGCTGGAGCAGCGTCAGCCCCTGTCCAGCTGCTGCCCCTCTCCCTGCTGTGCTTGGCCCATTGGCTGCTCCACACAGGACCCCATGATGCAGGACCAACTTCTAAGTCACCCCCTCTGCACAAGCACAGGGCCTGGGGCTCACATTCACTCACAGGTGAGTCATTGGAGGGGCTCCCAGGGACTGGAGAGAGGGGGATATCACAGGACACAGGCACGAGGCTGGGAGACCCTCGCGCTGGGGCCCACATCTACACTGGTTACAGGCCATCTGCATAGTGTTTGCACGTGGCTCCTCAGGGTCCGTCTCCTTCCTTCCCAGAGCCTGAATCTGCCCACAGGGCCCAGCCCTCGGTCACTGTGTTCTCTTGGACATGGGCCACCACACACCCCATAAAGAGGAGAGTCCCTCCAGGCCCCCACGGAGACCTCTCTGGCCTTCAGTAGTCTGGGCTGAGAAACAGACAAAAGCAGAGATTTTTTTTTTGTACACACGTGCGGAGGCAGAACTGGTACTGCAAATTTCCTTCCTTTAGCCCTTCCAGAGCCCAGCACTGGACCCCAGTTTGAGATCCACTGATTTAGACCAACTCCACCTTCTCTGGGGCTTCCCTGGTGGCTCAGACGGTAAAGAATCTGCCTGCAGTGCGGGATACCTGGGTTCGATCCCTGAGTTGGGAAGATCCCCTGGAAGAGGGCATGGCAACCCACTCCAGTATTCTTTTCTGGAGAATCTCCATGGACAGAGGAGCCTGGCGGGCTACAGTCCACAGGGTTGCAAAGAGTCAGACATGACTGAACGACTAAGCACAGCACACAGCGCAGCCACCTTCTCTGGGGCCTGAGGCCAGCTCAGCGCTGCAGCTGAGACCCCCTGTCCCTCTGCTTCAGTCACAGCAGTCGAGCGACTCTGGTCAGGGTCCTGTTGCACAGCACACATCCCATCCGGGTCCTTACAGTGCTCCACCCCGTGGCTCTCAGCCGTCTCCTCAACGTCTGTATCTATTGCCCTGTGTCTGTGTGTGCGCACATCTGGGACGATGTGCATGTGTCTCTGGGTGAGTGTCTGAGGTGTATCTTGGTATGTGCGCGTGTCCCACTGTCTGTCCGCCTGTGCACGTGTGCATTTGGCCAGGAGACTAAGGGAGGATGCTGGTCAGGAAGAGGCCCCCTCCAGGAGGAGCTGGAGTGGAAGTCAGGTCGACAGAGCCTGGGATCCCCAGGAGGAGCTGGAGTTGAAGTCAGGTGGACAGGGCCTGGGACCCCCAAGCCCATGCTCTGGCCCCGTCCCACCTTCACAGCAACTCCTCACTCCACTTTTCATCTGGATCAGGAACTATTCACAACACGCCCAGCTCCATGTCTCTCCTCTCTGGGCCTTTTCAATAGCTCTTCCTTCTTGTTGAAATGCTCTTAAAAAGAAAAAAAGGTTTCTGGCCATGCTTCATAGCATGTGGGCTCTTAGTTCCCCAACCAAGGGTCAAACCCACGCCCCCTGGACTGCACTCAGAGTCTTAACCTCTGGACTACCCTTTGAAGTCCTGAAATGCCCTTTTTTCTTTTGCTCCTTGAAGATGCCTAGTCATCCCTCAGTGAAGATTTTGAAGCCCAGAAGCCCCCTCTCTGGGGAAGACTTTGCTGTCTGCCGCCCCACCCGCAGCTCTGAGTGCCTCTCCCCTCATCAGGCACGTTAAATTCTAACTGCCTGCCTGATGTGTGCCCCCTCCCATACCAGAAGCTGTGGAGGGCAGGGAGTGGTCTGCTCTGACTTCGATTCTTCTGTATATGAGAGAGGGCATGTATGTAGTGGATGGTTAGTGCATGCACGCTGCATGAGAGAGCAGAGAATGGCAGAGTGCGAGCGTGATGAGGAAGAGACAGAGGGAAAGAAGTGGAGGACAAAGCCAGGGGCATCCTGAGAAGGGAGAAGAGATTCGTCATGCCAGGGGAGAGACAGGACGGTGGAGATGAGAATGGAGAGGGAGAGGAAAGGGGTGGACAGATTGCATGGACCCGGGGAGGCCAGACCTTATTCTGCCTCTGAAGCCTCTCGGTTCTTCCTCTGTAAATTTCAGGGCCACTGCTCCCTGCTGTCAGCATGCCCTCCAGTACTCAGCCACCTTCTCGTGAAGCCTGGGATGTGATTCTTCCTCCTGCAACTCTTTCCTGAGGGCACAGGTACCTGTTAGACCTGGAGTGTGCTGGTAGTAGGGATGGGGCGGTCTGGGCGCTGCATGGACCTCAGATCACCTCGTTTTCACCCATGTTCAGTGATTGCTGTCCCAGTTGCATAGATGTTCTCACTATGTTCTGATGGCGGGGATGGGGAGTGGGGCAGACAGCTCCATGACGCCTCCCCGCACACATGAAGCCCTCTGTCCTGAGCACTTCCACTCCCAAGCATCCTGACTTGAGCTCAGCAGCTAAGGTTACCTCACCTCCCTCCAGCCTAGCCCTAGGCTGGCAAGTGGGGCTCAGCCATGAGGAGGGGATCCAGGACTTGTTGGCACTGACAGGTTTCCCACATGCTCCCAAGAATGATCCAGAATGTGGTATCCAGGAGTATTAATACCTGGGAAAGGGCATCTGGCCTTGGCCACATGATTTGGGGTTTGGGACTCTAGTCTCCTCTCCTTTACCCATGGTGACAGAGGCTGGCCCACCTCCTGCCCACAGGCCATCCCACCAGTGTGAGAACAGCACCCCCTACCCCAGCCCAGCTTGGACACTGAGGGGTGGACCAGCCTCCTGGCCCAGGGCTGCCCCTGGCGCTGCTAGCAGCAGCAACTTCTCCCCAAGCAGCCACACACGCTCTGCTTCCAGGGCCACACGAGGCTGTCTTTTCACCTCGCAGCTGCTCTAAGCAGGCTCCTAGATGTTGGTGGCCCTGGCCCAGTTCCTCTGAGAATCTCTTGTTCACCTGTGTAGACCCCCACTCTGCCCCGAGTCATGATTCAGCCTCAGGACCGGTGAGGGGCTCCCCTGCCTGAGATCTGTCTGCTCAGGCTAGCCCTTGGGCCTTTACCCCTTCAGCTCCCTCCTCCTGGGTTCCTGACCTCCACATCCTCTGAGATTCAACTCTTCCAGGGCCCTCCTCTGACCATCACAGCCCACAGAGGCTTCTCAGAACTCCAGGCTTCAACTCTGGACCAAATGATTTAAGGCTGGACAGTTCCTCGATGCCCACCAGCAGAGGGTGCTGTTTCAGTGGACCTACAAGGTGAACAAGGCCAGGAGCTGACTGTGGCTCAGACCATGAACTCCTTGTTACCAAATTCAGACTTAAATTGAAGAAAGTAGGGAAAACCACTAGACCATTCAGGTATGACCTAAATCAAATCCCTTATGATTATACAGTGGAAGTGAGAAATAGATTTAAGGGCCTAGATCTGATAGATAGAGTGCCTGATGAACTATGGACTGAGGTTTGTGACATTGTACAGGAGACAGGGATCAAGACCATCCCCATGGAAAAGAAATGAAAAAAAAGCAAAATGGCTGTCTGAGGAGGCCTTACAAATAGCTGTGAAAAGAAGAGAAGCAAAAAGCAAAGGAAAAAAGGAAAGATATAAGCATCTGAATGCAGAGTTCCAAAGAATAGCAAGAAGAGATAAGAAAGCCTTCCTCAGCGATCAATGCAAAGAAATAGAGGAAAACAACAGAATTGGAAAGACTAGAGATCTCTTCAAGAAAATTAGAGATACCAAGGGAACATTTCATGCAAAGATGGGTTCGATAAAGGACAGAAATGGTATGGACCTAACAGAAGTAGAAGATATTAAGAAGAGGTGGAAAGAATACACAGAAGAACTGTACAAAAAAGATCTTCACAACCCAGATAATCACGATGGTGTGATCACTGACCTAGAGCCAGACATCCTGGAATGTGAAGTCAAGTGAGCCTTAGAAAGCATCACTACGAACAAAGCTAGTGGAGGTGATGGAATTCCAGTTGAGCTATTTCAAATCTGGAAAGATGATGCTGTGAAAGTGCTGCACTCAATATGCCAGCAAATTTGGAAAACTCAGCAGTGGCCACAGGACTGGAAAAGGTCAGTTTTCATTCCAAGCCCAAAGAAAGGCAATGCCAAAGAATGCTCAAACTACTGCACAATTGCACTCATCTCACACGCTAGTAAAGTAATGCTCAAAATTCTCCAAGCCAGGCTTCAGCAATATGTGAACCGTGAACTTCCTGATGTTCAAGCTGGTTTTAGAAAAGGCAGAGGAACCAGAGATCAAATTGCCAACATCCACTGGATCATCGAAAAAGCAAGAGAGTTCCAGAAAACCATCTATTTCTGCTTTATTGACTATGCCAAAGCCTTTGACTGTGTGGATCACCATGAACTGTGGAAAATTCTGAAAGAGATGGGAATACCAGACCACCTGATCTGCCTCTTGAGAAATCTGTATGCAGGTCAGGAATCAACAGTTAGAACTAGACATGGAACAACAGACTGGTTCCAAATAGGAAAAGGAGTACATCAAAGCTGTATATTGTCACCCTGCTTAATTAACTTCTGTGCAGAGTACATCATGAGAAACACTGGACTGGAAGAAACAGAAGCTGGAATCAAGATTGCCGGGAGAAATATCAATAAGCTCAGATATGCAGATGACACCACCCTTATGGCAGAAAGTGAAGAGGAACTCAAAAGTCTCTTGATGAAAGTGAAAGTGGAGAATGAAAAAGTTGGCTTAAAGCTCAACATTCAGAAAATGAAGATCATGGCATCTGGTCCCATCACTTCATGGGAAATAGATGGGGAAACAGTGGAAACAGTGTCAGACTTTATTTTTTGGGGCTCCTAAATCACTGCAGATGGTGACTGCAGCCATGAAATTAAAAGACGCTTACTTCTTGGAAGGAAAATTATGACCAACCTAGATAGCATATTCAAAAGCAGAGACATTACTTTGCCAACAAAGGTCCGTCTAGTCAAGGCTATGGTTTTTCCTATGGTCATGTATGGATGTGAGAGTTGGACCGTGAAGAAGGCTGAGCGCCGAAGAATTGATGCTTTTGAACTGTGGTGTTGGAGAAGACTCTTGAGAGTCCCTTGGACTGCAAGGAGATCCAACCAGTCCATTCTGAAGGAGATCAGCCCTGGGATTTCTTTGGAAGGAATGATGCTAAAGCTGAAACTCCAGTACTTTGGCCACCTCATGCGAAGAGTTGACTCATTGGAAAAGACTCTGATGCTGGGAGGGATTGGGGGCAGGAGGAGAAGGGGACGACAGAGGATGAGATGGCTGGATGGCATCACCGACTCGATGGAAGTGAGTCTGAGTGAATTCCAGGAGTTGGTGATAGACAGGGAGGCCTGGCGTGCTGCGATTCATGGGGTTGCAAAGAGTCGGACACGACTGAGCGACTGAATTGAACTGAACTGAAAATGTGAATGGTGCTCACCAGAGTAGAGCTGTGTGGGGACCCTGCTCCAAGCTGTCCCTCCTGATCATTCTTTTCCATGGTGTCCTTAGGGCCCCTCAACCTCAGGATCCCCAAGGACAGCGCCCAGGCCCCCCTGCTTCTCTGCCCCAGCACAGGTGGGCACAGCCTGGCTGAGTTAGTACCTGGATTCCCTGCAGGGCTGACAAGTTCCCTGTTGTGGCCCCCCAGGGTGAGCATCAACAGCAGCTTCTGCAGGAAAGTTGAGCCCGTGCAGGCATCTCAGCTGCCCCCATCAAGACTCCGTCTGGGCCCTGAGGCCATCCCACCATGGCTCCTGGCCTAGTACCAGCATCTCCTGCAGGTACACCCAGTCTAGGGGCCCCTCCCAGTCTTCAGACCCACTGTTAGGACCCTGAACAAGCTCTTCCCTGCCCTCTCGACTGTTTTCCCATCTGAACCTCGAGAGGAGTCAGGTCTTCCTAAATGTAGGGAGAGGGTGTCCAGCGTCTCCTGTACCACCCTCCTTCCCTAGCTACTGCTCCAAGAATGAAGACCTGGGAATGAAGTAGAGGGAGGGCTGAAGGTGTAGGAGGGCTAGTGTTCAGGGCCATACCAGCCTCCCACTTGAAGGGGGCCTCTGGTCATCCCTACCTCAGGGGCCCCCAGGGCCAGGGGATTGTCGGCTCATCCGACAGTCTGGCTCATCCGGTCCAGACACAGCTGGGCCTTTTCCACTTCTGTCTGCAGTAGCAGGAAAGTGGGAACAGAAGGGACTCTGCCCATCCTCTGCCACTCCACCCTCTGCCATCTTCTGGCACCATCACTTGTCTTCTGTGTCCTTGTCTGGCCTCCTCCACTCCTCTGTCCCTGTGATTCCTACAGCTGGTGCCTCTCCTGCTGCAGGCCACAGAGCATTCCACCTGCTGGGTTGGTGGGAGACAGAGGGGAAGGGCTGAAGGCAGCACCAACCCCTGGAGAGGGTGGGTCCAGCCTCACCACACACATCCCCCACCCCCAGCAGGGCAGTGTCTGTAGCCCCTGATAAAGCAGGCCCTGCTTACCCCACCAGCTGCGATAAGCCTAGCTGAGTGCCCAGTAGGGACCTGTGCCCTGAGGCTCTGAGGAGCTGCCCAGCCGTTGTCACTGCCAGCTCCAGATGTGAAACCCTCCACCTCCATTTGGACTCAAGACACATCCCCTTCTCTACCCAGCTCCTCATGGTTCTGGAGCTCCAGCAAAAGTACAGGGGATGCTGTTGTGGGATGCTGGAGAGTTGACAGGCAGGTCAACTGGGTCCCCAGGGTCCCTCCTGGTCTGGTAGGGAGCCACGGCTCTAGAAGGGTCAGTTGTGGGCTGAGACCCCCAGGCCACTAAAGGCTCAGGTACCTAGGCCATTGTAGGCGGCTCCCATGGGGCGGGGGTGCTGGGTATCTCCCCTAGAAGCCTCAGTTTGCATAACCTTCTCTCCCTCCCTGGGGATTGAAGCTTCACCAGGGGTGCCTGGGCTTCTGGGGAAACTCTCCTGTCCACTGAGCTAAAACCAACTACCTCCCTCCCTCTTACTCTCCTCGGGAGGGGAGGGGCAGAGGTTCCCCAGTCCATCCTTTGCATCTGTCTGCTGCTCCCAGCCTCAGCAGGCAATGCACCAGACACCTCCGAGGGGTCTGTTCACATTCAACATGGTAGCCCTGCTGAGGACTCCATTTTCCTCTGTCTCCTTTGGACACCCTAGACCCTGACAAGATTTCTTCCTGAGAATATGACATCAGACGTGGGCCCCAGCCCTGAGTATTCTGGGGTTTTCAGTCTAGTAAGGGGAGTTTGTTTGCTCAGGCGAGCCTGGGGCTCTGGACCAGCAAGGAGGATCAAGGGGAGAGGACCAGAGTTTTACTTTCTCTTCAGAGCCAGCAGCTCACTGGCCCTGATGAGTCCCAGCTCGCATTCCCAGCTCTGCAGCACCTGTGCTTGCTCAGACGGGCCTCCAGTGCTGCCCGCGGGCAGCCAGCTAGCTTGGCCCACTGCCACCTGCTCTCTGCCAACCACACCCTTCTCTGCCTCCAGGCTTGCTCAGGGGCCCTGTCTGAGCACCTGCCAGGAAAAGAGCAGCCAGGCTTCGGCAGGGGTGCCAGAGACTGCCGAGCCCGCCTCCCATACATTCACTTGCATCCTTCAGTGGGGCTCAGTGGCAAGCGCACTCCAGTGGCCAGGGGTGATGGGTGTGATGGGGACAGCAGGCAAGGCCAGGCATCAGTTCATGGGGTTCTGCTTCCGTGGGTCCTAACAGCAGGACAGAGGGGAGGCCCTTCCTCAGATGCGGAAACTGAGGCCCTGAGGCTGAGCAGGCACTTAAACCCTTCAACCCCAACCTTTCGCCCAGTATGCTCCCTGGTGATTCAGATTTCAAATAAACACCAGCCTCAACCTCCTGAACAGTTTCTCAGTTCCAACAGATTCCATGATCTGTGAGTGCTGACTATGGCCTGGCCAATGCTGAACAACTGCGGGTTCATTTGATCCTCCCGGGTTTGGGGTAGGGGGGGTGGAAGTTCAGAGTTTGGGATTCATTTGCCCCAGGGCACACAGATAGTCAGTCAGTCCACTGCGACCTGGGCTCACGTTCCCCCACTCTCCTGCTCTCCTTCCTAGTGTGGGAGTATAGCAGTGGCAGGGGGCAAGGGAACATTTGGGGAGATGCTATATTTTAGCTCTGATACAGGGGGTCAGAAGCCCTCCGTTCAAGTCCCTGCTTCAGCACCTCTCTGGCTTTCATGGCTTCAACTGTAAGATGGGGGCCTTACCCACAACTGACCTGCCTACTCCTCCCGTACATTCCCAACCTGCCCTCGCTCTGGATGTACCTCCACCCACCAGGCCCTCTCCCTTCTAGACTCCTTGACTCTCCTCTCCCAACTCCAGGCTTAGGTTCCTATAGCTCCCTCCTCAGCTGTCCCCCTCAGGTTCACCATCACACAAATCATGTTCAAAATGGACCATGAGGACCAGCTCCTGCCCCCACCTCCCCCTGGCACAGCACCCATAACTCCACCCTGGCTGGGTGCTCTGTCTTTCCCACTTAGAGGCAGGGACTCTCTATGGGCAGCCCCCAGCCCTTACTGAGACCTTGAGCTTGCCTGGCTTGGTTTGAGGGTGAGGACTGAGGATTTATCACAGTGGGGAGTGGCACGGGCCAGGCTGTTGAGCTTGTGTGGCCAGCGCAGAGAAAGCACGGCCACCAACGGCTGTGGGAGCAGACAGAAGGGCGCTTGACCCTCCCTGGAAACTCCCAGGAAGGCTTTCCCGAGGTGACCCTTAGGCTAAGGCCTGAAGGTGAATTAACTGTCCTGGAAAGGGCAAAGATGGATGTGGCAGACAGAGCAAGAACAGCAGGACAAGGAGGGGATCAGAAAAGCTGGGGTCTGGAGAGAGAGGTAAGCTGAGCCAAGAGCCCAGAGGGGCACAAGGGAGATGAGAGGGGCTGGAGTTGCTGTGGGGCTCAGGTGGCTAGTGGCAGAGTGCGGGGCAGAGGCATGTCCTTGGTGTGGCACAGAAAAGACTTGGCCGGGCACATGGGCTGAGGCTCTGAGAAAGAGCTTGGACGTAAGGTGTGGAGGATGTGGAGTGAATCGTCTCTGCAGGTGGCCCAGGCCCTGAGCTTCTCAGCCATCCATTGCCAAGGTCTCAGCCATCCAGCACTGGAGGAATAAGGGGTGTGGGTGGGTGAACCAGGGGTGAAGGAGTTGCCCATACTTTACTTTTTCCAAGTGCCTGATACTCTGCCTCTCTTTCCTCTAGGTGCGAGTTCTTTTAGGAACAAAGAAACAAAAGAATGAGGCTCTAAGGTAGAATTTCAGGCAGGACAGCTGCTGGACTTAAGATTTTAGAGAGGGAGTGACCCCATGGACTAGCCCACCAGGCTCCTCTGTCCATGGGATTTTTCAGGCAAGAATACTGGAGTCAGTTGCCATTTCCTTCTCCAGGGGATCTTCCCGACCCAGGGATTGAACCCATTTCCTGCGTCTCCTGCGTTGGCAGGCAGATTCCTTACCACTGAGTCACCTGGGAAGCTCTCCTTTAAGTTCATTGCCTTCAATACTGCTACCAGAAAGCCACATTCTCTTTGGCTGGGGGAGAATGGATACATGTATATATGGCTGAATCCCTTGTTGTTCACCTGAAAGTGTCCCAGCACTGTTCATTGGCTATACCCCAATACAAAATAAAAAGTTAAAAAATAAATTATAATGCCAACCCTCTCCAAAAGTATAACCAGAAATTGAAAAGAGAAAAGAATTTTCTTATTTTTTAATTCTTTGGTTGCGCTGGGGTCTTCGTTGCTGCATTCGGGCTTTCTCTAGTTGTGGTGAGTGGGGGCTGCTCTTCCTTGGGGTGCACGGTCTTCTCAGTGCTTGGCTTCTCTTGCAGAGCAAAGGCTCTAGGTGCCCAGGTTTCCGTAGTTGCAGTTCTGGGGTTCTAGAGATCTGGCTCTAGCTCCAAGACATGTGGAATCTTCCTGGACCAGGGATTGAACCTATGTCCCCTGCATTGGCAGACAGATTCTTATCCACTGTGCCACCAGGAAAGTCCTCTATTTTACTTTTGAAAAAGAAAGCTCTGCTTTTTTCCTGGGTTCTCCATGGTAGGAGGGCTAGTGGGAAGACGGCCCGATTTACCCCCTCAGAGCCTGGGCTAGGGACAGGAACCTCTCTGAGCTGCTCCTCCCTCAGTTGCCAATGTGATCCCGGCTTCCAGGAACCACAGGATCTGCGGGCAACACGAAGAGGTGGGAGGAGATACCAGAGTCCTCCCACCGCGACTGAGTGGATGAAACCCTTAGATGAAACCTGGCTGTTGTGGCCACAGGCCATGGGCCAAGCTTCGAGGCCCAGGCAAGAATGGCAATTCGTACTCCTAAAAGAGCAGGATCTAGGGGCGCAGGCTTCCGGACTCTCGGGCACCAACTGCACACTAGAAGCGGTTCCTGAATTTCTATACTGGGGAGTTGGGTGCATTTGGTTGGAGGGGGACCGGGAGCCGGTTTCAGGCTGCAGTAGTGTAGCAAGCACCCCGTTTTTACTTAACTTCGGTTGTTTACTTCCAGTAGGGATGGTGGAACTAGTGGAGAATTTGGGGGTACTAAGCACTCGCTCAAGCCACGCCGTCAGACGCCAGTTTAAAGAAGAGCCAGAGGTTAGCCACTGGAGAGCTCCTTACTCCGAGGGGGCGGTTCCGCTCCTACCGAGCTTGGTTGGCGGGGAGGCTAAGCCTCGCGTCAGGGGCGTGCCCAGCTCTCACTGGGGCAGGACCGGGACTGGGCCAGGGAAAGGGCTGGCAGGTACCCGGCTTCCACGGTGTGGTCTGCCGGGGAGGGGCGGGGTCTGCAGGGATGCTGTGTCCCTGGCGTGGCGCGGGGACAATTAGAGGCCGCTTCGCTTAGCGACGCCAGCGAGAGCCCGGGGGCGGGGAGTGCACGCTTGCAAACCCAAAGACCCTACCTCACTTTTGTCTTCTGGAAAAACAGGGCCTCGTTAACCCGCCCTGGCCGAGAGCGGAACTGTAGGTGGTCGGGGCTTTGGTGAGCCGCGGTAGAGAGGTTCACCGAGACTCTCCGGGCGAAATTGCAGCCCAGTCTGGCCGCGGCGGGGCGCAGGGCTTTTCTTTGGGGCGGGGGGGAGGGTTGCTTATGAACTGAGAAACAATGCTGGTCCACTTACTGCCATCCTCCAAGGATGCTCTAGGAAAAGGACACACACACCACCTCCCCCCCTTTCTTCCAGACCCCGTCCTATCAGAGACCCCGCGTACAAGACAGTCCGGTATCAGCTCAAACTGCTGTGCACCTACACTGGGGCTTGGGTGTGCCGCCATGGCTTAAAAAAAATAAAAAACCTGCACAAAGAATAAGGTTTCATTTGCTTCTTCCACATAACCGGTAGTTGGGACCGTCTGCTTGAGTCTCCGTGATCTTTAGCGCCCTCCTGGGCCCCGGAGCCAGGCGTTGCGCTCAAGCCCCGCCTGGTTTTCACAGAGGCGACAGCGAAACAATGCCCTCCTCCCGGCGCGCAGGAAGGGACAGACGGGCACGGGCGGGGTTGGGGCTCCACCTTTGGGCTCTCGGCGCCGTCCGCCGCCGGCCGGGTCCCCGTCGCGTCTTTAGGGACTACGTGCGACGCGACACGGTGGGAGGGCGGACCGCGGTCAAGGACTTCCCCACGACCCTACAGGAACCAGGTTCTGCTGCTGCCCCACGGAGCCGTACAGAGAAGACAGGTCCTCCAGAGCCTTCGAGTCGGGGGTTAGAGCGACCTGGGGGCTGAGCCAGGTCTACCCGGGCTGAGGACGGCTGCGTCACGCGAGGGGCGGGGCTGCCACGGGCGGAGGCCGGAGCCGGAAGCGGAAGAGGCGCTCGGAGCGGGGAGTGGGGCCTAGCAGCAGCCTGAGCCTGGGAGACCGTGAGTGTGGGGCCCGGGCCCGCGACGGGAGCAGTGGCGGGCGGTGAGTTGGCGGGGAGGGCGCGCTATGTGTGGGTCCCGGGGCTCTTTGTTCGGTCTCGGGCTACCCCCTTTCGTTTTCTTCTCGGCCTACCTCAGGCCGCGGCCCCGACCTCTCACCCCTGACCCGCCGCTTCTTCCCCAGAGGGCGATTACCACAGACCCCGACCGCTCGCTCCCGCGTGTCGGCGTCAGAGTATGAGAGGCCTCTGAGGCCCCTGCAGAGATCCATCCAGTTTTGGCCCTGTAGCCTGCCCGCGGAATGGGGTCGGGGCCCTACCTGGGATACCCTGGAGGGGCTTTCAGACCCTCCCCTGCCCCTGGCTCGAGGCTTAGTTCTCAGACACCTTCCCCGCGCGGCTTGGAGTTTGATTCCGGCCCAAGCTGGCCTGCCTCCCCCGCCCCCCCCACCCGCCCACCCCAGGTCTCCCCTCGCCTCCACTGGCGGCGGTTACGGGGGACGGGGCTCTGAGATCTCTGGGACCCGAGCGACAGGAAGGGACGCGAGCGAGGGCCGCAGGCCCCCTGCTTGTTTTGTTGTGATGGATCCGCTCCAGCCCTGAGGAGGGGCCAGGCCAAGCTGACAGTACAAATGCCCGGGCTGTTCCTCGCTCCGGGAGTCTCTGTGCTTTAGTTCCGGGTGCGGGTGTCCTGGCGTGGGGGCTGGGGTGGGAATCGCCTGAGCCAGGGCTCCGTCGAAGCGGAGTTGGCAGCCTTCCAGCTTCCCTCCTCCATGCCCTTGAAAAGGAGGAGCGTTTCACCCGGTGGTGGCGGCTTGCAAGGTGGCAGGTTTGAGGTTGCAGTGGTGGGGCAGCGTCAGCCAAAAATAACCGTGGGGCGTTGGGGTGGCAGGGATCCGGGAGGGCAGCCGCTGACCTGGCTGGCTGCTCTTCTTGTCAGCCCAGTTCTCTGGCCAGGAGCAGCAAATGAGATGTAAGCCTGTGCTCAGAAAAAAGCTGGCATCCTCTGCCTGGTTTTCTTCGCGTTACCTTTTTCTTCATTGTGCAGAGCAGAGCCTTCCAGAGCGTAATTGTGGCCCTTACCTTTTAACAACCTGTTTGCAGAGGTCTAAGAATTAGAGATAATTGATGAGAAATGGGCCCTAGAGCCCTAGCTGGAAATAATGAGCATCTGGTATTTCCGATATTTCAGCTGCCTAGAATGTGTTAAAGGGAGTTATATTCTCTATGATTGCCTTGTGTGTGGTGTTTTATATAGCTCTTATACTTGTCCTCTCCTTTGCCAAGTTGGCCGGGAGGTCGTGTTATCTCCATTTTCCAGATACGGTAACCAAGGCCCAGAGTGACTTGTAAAAGGTTAGGAGACCAGTAAGCACCAGCACTGGGATTTTGTTCAGGGTTTTCTACCCAGAGCTCTCTCCCCCCTGGTTCCTTGGAAGGGACTTTTAAAATGTCCTTAGGTGGCGCTAATGGTAAAGAACCTGCCTGCCAATGCAGGAGATGTAAGAGATGCAGGTTCCATCCCTGGGTCGAGAAGATCCTCTGGAGGAGGGTATGGCAACCACTCCAGTATTCTTGCCTGGAGAATCCCATGGGCAGAGCAGCCTGGCAAGCTACAGCCCATAGGGTCACAGAGTCAGACATGACTGAATTGACTTAGCATGCACACATGCAATGCTCTTAAGGCATTTAACACAGACCCAGAGGTGTTACCTGGGACCTTTTTAACGTTGTTAGTGAAAAGCTGCCTTCAGTACATCTTGTGAACCCAGACCTGTGCTAGGCATTTGACCTTAAGGCATGTACTAGGCATGTTACTTACAAGATGGCATAATTTAATCCTCACAGAGCTATCCCCATGTTGCAAGAGGAAGCTGAAGGTTGGAGTTGTTTAATAACTTGCCTAAAGGCACAAGCTGGAAATGGCAGTGCCAGGATCCAGATTGACTTCTCTCTGACTTTGAAGCTGTGCTGTTTCCATTAACAGGACCATGTCTGTACATGAATCTTGTAGGTCCCAGGAGGGAGTCTTTGGCCTGTTGTGAGCTAGACCAAGTCTTCCAGGTCTGATGCTTTGCCCAGTGCGGATGGGCAGTGCCTTTGTTCTGGTCACTGGAGCATCTTCCGTGTCACTTAGTGAGATGTGAGATACTGCCTTCATTCCATTACTTGGGGACCTGACCCAGCCATAATGGCAGGGAAACAGTGAAACATTAATCTGCTCATCACCAAAACAGAACTGCAGTCTGAGCTCTTGAGCTGTTGCAAAATATTTATCCCCAAGGGTTGCTGGGGCCTAGACTTTCAGGTAGAGGGTAGAAGACAGCCGCTAGCCAGGAGACTGAGGGCAGTGACTTTCTTGGGGTCCCAGGAAAGCTCCCAGGTGTTTTGTCAGATATGCTTTGGTGACCTGCTCATTCAAGGAGAGCTGTTTCATCCTTTTCTTCTCCAGAGATGGGGCAGCCTCAATGGATTTGTCAAAAATGTGCTTCATCAGGCAAGCCCAAGACTGACCACCATTGGTTGGCTATGGCCAAGTGAAGGATTGGGAGGGAGGCTGGCTATAGTCTCTGACCGAGCCCTCCCAAGGAGGCAGTGTCAGGTTTTGGGTGGAACAGGGAGCTGGCCTCACATAGCACATGGCTGAACCAACCTGGCAATTTCCCGTGGTGAACGTAAATTCCCACTGAACTAGGAATAGTGAGGTGGGGCCCTTTTGGCCTGCCTCTGTGAACACAGAGCCTGCCAGACAGACAGCCTTCTGGCTCCTTCTGAGATGGGCACAGAAGAGGGTACTGGAGCAGGGGATTTAGAAGAGGGAACAATAATGGTCCTGTTGCGGGTGAGGCACTGCCTGGGCATGGCACCAGTGGCAGGTGGTCTAAGGGTGCGAAATAGGCCTCAGGCAACTAACTTGGTTGCTCTGAAGATGCCTGGCATCTTTACTGATTCTGAGACTGAATTTAGACCAACAAGGGCTGGATAGACCCCCATGTCTGCTTGGACCCTCAAGTGTGCTCGGGAATGTTTTGGGGCCCCTCTTTGTCCGAGGGCTAGTCTGCTCATTTCTGCCTGTGGTTCCTCACACTGATTTGTGGTCCTTACTCCGTTGAGTGGGGTACAATTCAGGGCCTCAACCAGGCAACTTGGCTTCTCAAACTCGAGGTCTTTCTCCCCTTGTTCCTGCGTGTTGGCTCCCTGCCAGCAGCCTTTTGACTCTGACCTCTGGCTCAACAGAACAGGCCCTTCCTAGGACCCTACAGACGAGCAGGAGGGAGCTGAGCACAAGAGGCTCCCTTTCTTCCTGGGGGTCTTCCGTGGTGGTGCTCACCAGCCCCTTCCTGCATTCGGCCTCAACACCGGTCCTGGCTCACCTGGTTCCCTGAGTGCTCAGGCCACCAGGCCAAAGCTGTGCTGGGGAGGCAGCTGTTTGTTTGTTCACCAGCAGAGAAGGGTGTTACCCATTGTCTGCTGTTTGACCAGTGTGACCTCAGAGTTCTTCATCACTTCATAAACCCCTGGGAGGGGCTGCCCCCAAACAGAACAATGGGCCTCTTCTTCAGGAGCACCGAGGCAGCCCAGTGGCTGGCTGCATGTTCAGCAGGGC
Organism: Bos mutus; assembly: GCF_027580195.1. Taxonomy (NCBI): domain Eukaryota; kingdom Metazoa; phylum Chordata; class Mammalia; order Artiodactyla; family Bovidae; genus Bos; species Bos mutus. The sequence goes on along the minus strand of NC_091637.1, from coordinate 33,199,936 downwards.
TTTCTGTTTCTGCGGCCTAGATGCATCACTGTAAGCGATACCGCTCCCCTGAGCCAGACCCGTACCTGAGCTACCGATGGAAGAGGAGGAGGTCTTACAGTCGGGAGCACGAAGGGAGATTGCGATACCCGTCTCGAAGGGAGCCGCCGCCACGGAGATCTCGGTCTAGAAGGTGAGAGGGAGTTAGGTGGGAAGGGAGGACCCCTTCCGCCTTGGGCTGGGGAGATGGTCTGGAGGCTTGTGGCGCCTGGGCCTCTTCAGGCAGCTGCGCCTCTGCCTGGCTGCGCTTGGGTCACCACCCTGTCCTCTCCTGCCTCCTCCTCTGATCTCAGCTGCATCCCCTGGCCTCTGTTCACCGCCTCCTGCCCCTTCTTTCTCTGTCCTTGAGTCTTCCTTCTCCTAACATGCTCCCCCGCTTTGTAGGCCAGCATCTCCCCTGCTAACCTCAGCCTTCCTCAGTGTGGGTTAGGAACATAATCTCAGCCCTTTCCAGAGGTTGGTCTCTGGTCTTATCTCAGCCCCTAGGCCTAACTTACAGCCTTAGCAAGCCACCAGAGCTCTGTGATAGGGGAGCGCTCAGAGGCCCTCTGCCATGCCCACCTCCCGTGCTCTGCCTCCTGCGGCCCCGGAAGGATGCCGTCAGGACCCCTGGTCTGGAGACTGGGGTTCACATACCGGTGCTCCCCTCCCCACCTCCCGTAGTCCGGATGCCTCTGCTCCAACAGACGACCCTTGTGAGCCCTTGGCAAGGACCCCACCACACAAGTCTTGCCTGGCAGCAGGAGCCTGCTTGGGGGGAGGAAATTCTGACCAGTGACTCTTGGCAGCCATGACCGCTTGCCCTACCAGAGGAGATACCGGGAGCACCGTGACAGCGACACATACCGGTGTGAAGACCGGAGCCCATCCTTTGGGGAGGACTACTACGGATCTTCACGTTGCCATCATCGTCGGCGATCACGGGAGAGGGAGCCATACCGGACCCGCAAGCACGCCCACCACTGCCACAAACGCCGCACCAGGTCTTGTAGCAGCGCCTCCTCGGTGAGTGGTGGCCGAGTGTGCTGGCTGGGGCTTGAGGGCCTCGTCTCTTTCTAGCCTTCTCTCAGGTGGCTGGTCTGGGTGAGTACTGCCAGCCATATGCACGCGCATTTGGTGTGTGTGTGTGTGTGTGTGTGTATGTGTTGTCTGGTCCAGTTGCAGGGCTGAGCAGGGGCCCAGCTCCTCTGTCTTCTGGCCCACTGGCAATGGAAACTTAGGGGTTCTGGTTCCGGCGCTGGCTGGCCTCTGGCCTCCCTGTCTCCACACTGCTCCAGGCACAGGCCATGTGTGTGAGTGGCCAGGGACACTTCTTCAGAATCCTTAATAGGGTTGCTGGTATGTGGTCTAGAGCTGTTTGACCTGGTCCTTCCCACCCAGAGATTGCCCCACCACACAGCTGAGTGGTCTGACTGGTGTGGACTGTATCCACCTCTGCAGTCTTCTCTCTACACCCCTCACCAGAAGGCCTGGAGGCTGGAGCGCCCATGGGTGGGGGGCGGGGTCCGTCCGTCAATGAACTTGGACTGGGACCTGCCCTCTGACCTTCAGGCACGCCCTCTTCAGTCTAGCCTCTTCATGTGAGGGGCAGTCAAGGCGAGGGGGATGAGCTGCCTGTGGGGTGGGGCATGCGAAGAAATGGCAGAAAGGCCCCCAGCTCCAGGCCGTGTCCAGTTGAAGGTCACATGGCCAGAGCAGGGCCTGGAAGCATTCTTCTTGCAGAGTGTTGTACAGATCTCTGCTGAGACCAGGAACCTGCTCTGCGCTCAGCTCTCTGGGAAGGAAGGCCAGTTGTGTGTCTCGGAGGGTACATGCTGTCTTGTCTTCCCTTCCCAGCCCTCTGCCCTCCCTCCATGGCTCCGGGCCGCAAGGCCCCAGGGAGCAGTGGTGCTGCAGTGGAGGGGCCAGGTGTCTTTCTGCCGAGCTTTCCCGTGACTTCTCTGAGTGGCCGTGGGTTGAGGGTTGACCGGGCACACGGCATGGCCTGGTGCCCTCTCTGCACACTGCCACAGGCGTGTGGCTCTGCTTCTTCTCTTTTTGGTGCCCTTTGTTGTCATGAGGCTCAGGTTGGGTCTGGCCTGTGAATCGCCTCAGTGCCAAGGCCAGGGCAGGAGCTGGCTTGGGGCCTGTGTGGGCCGTTGTGGTGGTAGGCCTTGGAGAGTTGACCGGCCCAGAGGATCCAGCGCTCCTTCTCTGCTCGAGGCTGGTGGTGCAAGGGCTGCCGATGGAAGGCTGGTTCTGCTGGTGATGCTGAGTCTGGCCACAGATGCCGTCTAGGGGCAGGTGGCAGCTGTCGGGCATGTGCAGGACCGCGTGGGCAGACAGACTGGGCATTCTGCAGCTGAACCAGAGTGGCCTCTGACCATTCTGGATGATCTGACTGAGGCTCGGCCCGCCGTCTTCTTGTACCGTTCTCACTGCGTCTTCACCCTGGCTGAAGCCGACACGGGAGGGCCGGGAGGGGGAGACTCAGTGGAGGAGGGAGTCAGGCCTGCGACTCTCCACGTGGCCCAGCCCCTTAGCTGCAGAGGCTGGGCATCTTTCTGAGCATTTGCGGCGCCTTTCTTTTAGATAATGTCCGAGTTTTCTTTACATACCTGTAGCTGTTTTTACTTTTCTGTTTTGAAGTCAGTTTGTGTCTTGACGTGTCCCTTGCAATATCCCTATCGTTATATATGCTGTGTGCCTTATGAAATGCTGGGATCTGGAAAATCCAATCAACCAACCCACCGGCTCCTCACCGTCTCCACCTCTGCCTTTGACTGACACCTCAATCTGTCAATCGGAACCGCCTACCATGCGATTGGTCGGATGGCGTTTCGGGGGGCGGTGCATGCAGAGAAGCCAACAGAGCAGTAAGCGCAGCAGCCGGAGTGTGGAAGATGACAAGGAGGGCCACCTGGTGTGCCGGATCGGCGATTGGCTCCAAGAGCGATGTACAGCCACCTTTCGTAAAACTTTACCTCTCTACTTTCTATCCCCCTTGTTAGACGAGACCTCTCCTGCCCGAGGGGCCTCTATTGCGCGTGGTGCCTTAGAGGGGCCACCAGTAATTGCCTGAATGACACAGACTCTAGCAACTTCTGTTTTTAAGAGTGTAGCAGTGAGAAAGAAACCTTTTATGTTTTTGAGAATTTGAATGCTGTGAACTTGCAGGAGCTGCCAGCCCTCTGTCCTCCAGGCTCTCATGCCCTGTTTCTTTTCTCTCCTAGATGAGATCGTGGGGAACCTGGGTGAAGGCACCTTTGGCAAGGTGGTGGAGTGCTTGGACCATGCCAGGTGAGCTCTCTTCCTGGGAAGAGCTGGCCTGAGGTTCTTGAAGGTGGTGGCAGAGCTTAACCTTTTTCTCTTCTAAGAGTAGCACCAAACTCCAGTGCATGTTGGGTTTTTGCTGATCCCCTAAAATAGGGATAAATTCCTGGGATCCATGGGCATGTGGCATCTCTGCCTAAGAACTGGTGGTCACTGAATGGTGCTATTCCAGTTTCCCCACTTCCTCAGGACTGTGGTGGAGATTAGAACAGGGCAAAATCCTGGCCCCTCCGTGGTCTGGATCTGCTTCCTGTGAGCTCTTTTTAGGGGCCTGGCAGGGGTTTGAGCGTACTGCTGAGCCCAACTCAAGCATGAGCCTCCACCCTCTGGAGGTCTGCCTGAGAGGCCATGCAGGCCCCCATTGAGAGGAGCAAGATCCTGGGCTTTCTTACCAAGTGGGCTGCTGCCATCTGCAGCGTGGCTAGGGGTTGGGCCCCTTCGAATGTGCTCAGGTAGAGCAGGGGTACACCTGTGTGTGTTGGGATCCTGCTGGGGGTTCCTTGCTCCTTTATAGGCTGAACAGTGAAAAACTTTTTTGTCCCTTGCCATTCCTTGAGACCAGAACCCTTGCCTCCTCTCCCTTAGGCTGGGAGGCTGCTGCCTGTGAACCCACTGCCTTCGAGCCTTAAATGGCCCCTCTTTGGTGTGGCACTTGGGCCAGAAAGTGCTTGTGTCCTTGCTGTCTCATTTGAGCCACGTGTTGCCTGTACGTGACTCTTGTGTGATTTTAGGGATGAAGAAATATGCTCAGGGTCTGTCTGTACCCCCAGCTCTCGAATGGAGGAGCTGGGTACTGCTCTACTTGGCGCTCCCATGTTGAGGGGTGCCTGGAAAGGATAGTTAAACCTAGCAATTCAGCCCACCATGTGACCCCAATTTAAGGTAGTGATTATTTCCAACGAAGCCTCCCTGGGCACCCAGTTCGCTTTTAAACACCCTTCAGACCCCTTGTGGCCCAAGAAGTTAGGGCTGGGACCAGTGGGCATAGGGACATGTGGACTGTACAGTGGTGAGAGGTGGCAGATCTGAGAGCTATCCCACCTGGGGCTCTCTGGGCTGTCACTCTGAGCAGCTAGATGGGAAGCGAGCCTTTGAAGTCACTAAAGGGCAGGCCCAGGGTTCAGGGAACCTTTAGGGAGTCCAGAGGGAGTTGGCCAATGGGCTTATTGTGAGAAGGCGGAATTCAGTTCCACAAAAGGAAGGGCCGCCCAGCTCTGGCAGTAGCTGTGTGGATGTGATGAGCTCATCTCAAGGGTCGGAATGCTATTGAGGGATGCTGTTCCAGGAGTCTGGAGTTATGTCTTTTCCTCTGAGGTCCTTTCCTACCCTGAAAATCTGGAAAAATAGGATGAGAAAAATGCACCGTGTTCTAGAAGATGCCTCTGCCCTTCAGCCTGTGAACCTTTCTGGCACCAAGGCCAGCTTCCCAGAGGCCTTAGGCCACACCCTTGTGGGCCAGGGCTTATCACTGTAGTTTCCCACTGGGCATCTGAGCACTGGCTCTCCCTTCCTGAGAGTGTTGTGCCTGGCAGCCTAACTTCCCCAGTTATTCTTTGCTGGGCACCTGCTCGTGGCATACAGGGGTGGTGCTGGGGGTAAGGTGGGAGGTGTGGAGCAGGAATTATTAAAATCCTCATTGGACGCTGAATAAGGGTTCCTGGCACTCGGGGATCTCTGACAAATGCCATGGCTGGTACTGAGGCAGGTGGGGCCAAGAGGTGCGCTGAGGGATCGGTCCTGGGGTTCAGTGAGGGGAAGAACCTCTGCTGGCACCTTTGCCTCCTGCCAGGCTCTCACTCCCTCCTGGAAGCCCAGGAGGAACAGTTTGTGTAGAGTAGGTGATGTGCTCAGGACAGTCAGCAGGTACTGCAGAGGGTTCTGAGTGGGATGGCCTGGCCAGGGTCAGGACTGACGGGCCTCCAGGTCAGGTAACTGAGCAAGCTCTAGGGCTGGTGCTGGTCAGCAGAATGGGGCTCTGCTCCTCTGCCCACTCCCCCCAGGAGCTGGCAGCAGCTGAGATCATAAAAACCTAAGACTGGCACAGTTGTCAACAGCAGCTCCGTACTGCACAGTAGAGGCCTGGGGTTGTGTGGGGCAGGCTGGGCGTCAGGAATCTGCTGTCTTCAGGGCAGCCCTGTTCCTGGAGTCCTACGTAGCATTTGCCAGGAGCTGCTGGGTTGGGGTGGAGGGTGGGGGAAGGGCTGCATAGCTTTTCATGAGGACTGCTGCTTCTGTCCCGGTCCAGAGGGAAGTCTCAGGTTGCCCTGAAGATCATCCGCAATGTAGGCAAGTACCGGGAGGCCGCCCGGCTAGAAATCAACGTTCTCAAGAAGATCAAGGAGAAGGACAAAGAGAACAAGTTGTGAGTGTTGGCAGGGAATGGGCGGGAAGCTTCCTAGGGGTCAGTGTCTGTCCAGTCCAGTGGCCCAGACCCACTGGGACTGAGCAGTGCCCTTTTGCCAGGTTGGCACCATGCCTTCTCCTGGCAGCCAGAGCCGGGGGAGTCCGGCGAGTGAGTCTTGCTGGAAGGAACATCTAGGTTTCAGTCTAGGCTCCGCTGCAACCAGCTCTGTGTTCTGAGGTGGCCTCCTCGCCCTGCATTTGTAAATTTAGAGGCTTCGCTGGGTTGTGGTGGGCATTAGACAAGATATAAACCCAAAACTGTTTAGGTGCTCACGTAGTCAGCCATATCCAAAGGAGCACACAGACATGGAGCATTCCTCTCCGCCAAGCACTGTGCTGAGCCCTGCAGGCTCAGGAAGCTCGGCAGAGGGTGCTTGTCCTGTGGAGTGGCCTGCTTGCGCCACCTTTCTCTGAGAGCAGGGACTGTGCCCATAGTTTTCTTTCTCTTTGTAAATCTGCATCCTGTGTGTGACCCAGCAGCCTGGGAGGGAGTGGGGACGGTCTTCACCTCAGGGAGCCGGTGGGCAGCCAGCCCCCAGCACAGGCCCTGAGCCCCATCCGTCCTTCTCCAGCCTGTGCGTCTTGATGTCTGACTGGTTCAACTTCCACGGTCACATGTGCATCGCCTTTGAGCTCCTGGGCAAGAACACCTTTGAGTTCCTAAAGGAGAATAACTTCCAGCCTTACCCTCTACCACATGTCCGGCACATGGCCTACCAGCTCTGCCACGCCCTTAGATGTAAGTTCCCACCCTCAAGAGGAGCAGGGGGAGCCTCCAGTCTGCAGCAAAGGCACCTGGCAGCCCTGCCCTCCCATGAGGTGCTCCAGCACATTGCTGACTGTTCTGCTGGGCCCAAGACACTAGGGCCCCTTTGGCTGAAAGGCCTTCAAGTAGGAACCTGTGACGACGGAGAGGCTGCAGTCCTCTCCAGGGGCCTGTGGAGCTGGCCTCTGACCCCAGGCTCTCCGAAAGAGAAGGGAGAGAGCTGCTCTAGTATTAGCCCCCTACCATCCCCATGCCTACCTTCCTGGATAGGGTGAAGAGGTCGCAGACTGACCTGGTAGATCCCACCCACAGATCCTGTTAGCACAGACACCATGTCTTACCATCATTTCCCATCTGTCTGCCAGTCTCTAAAGTAGTGCCTGTGCTCAGTGCTGCAGGATTTGTAGTGGTTGAAACAGGTTGGAAAGGCTCAGTGCAGAGGTGGCTAGAGCTAGACTGGCAGGGTCTGCATAGATGACGGGACTGGGGAGAGCGTTCCAAGCCAGGTGAGCCACCCAGCGCTGGCCCAGAGCCTGGCATGTGCAGCAGCTCACTGTGGTGAAGAGAGGGCCCATGTCAAGAGAGATGGGCTACACTGTTGGGAGGTCTTGAGTGCCAGATGGGAGAAGTGATGAGTGGCAGGGTACAACCATCGGTGGGACAGGGTTGGAGGGAAAAGGCAGACGTCCCCCTGCTCAGGGATGGGGGTGAGGGGAGAAAGGCAGCACTGGCCTCATTGTTTCATAGGGAGCCCTGTGCTTGGTTTAATGCTCTCCTACTACTATCTTTAGATTTTAAGTAACTTTTGAATAAGGACACCTATATTTTCATTTTGCCTTGGGCCTTGCAAATTATGTAGCAGGTGCTTGGGAGAGGGAACCATTCCAAGACTGATACTGCAGCTTTGGTGAGAGACCTGGTCCCCTGTAGATAGGTGGAAAGTTTTCTAAATGGAAGGCATCTCTACTGCCCCCTCAAGAATTAGAACCCTCTGAGTTCATAAATACAGAGAACTCTTGAGAGGGAAGCCATAGCAGAGGCAGTGTGGTCTTCTCCCTGTGCCACTGCTGAGCTTAGGGGCTGAGGGTTCTAGCAGGCTGGCTCTGGAGGACGGAGCTGGCCTAGCGCTGGCAGGCGGGCCAGAGAGGAAGCCCAGGTTTTCAGTGTCTGCTTCCCTCCTCTCCTGCTCCCCCAGTTCTACATGAGAACCAACTGACCCACACAGACTTGAAGCCAGAGAACATCCTGTTTGTGAATTCTGAGTTTGAAACCCTCTACAATGAGCACAAGGTATTTATTGGTGGGGTAAAGATCGAGGCCCTGTTCCAGGAGTTGGTTACCCACCAGTACAGACTTCTGACCTGGCTCCCCTTCCCTGCCCTTCAGAGCTGTGAGGAGAAGTCAGTGAAGAACACCAGCATCCGAGTGGCTGACTTTGGCAGTGCTACCTTTGACCATGAGCATCACACGACCATCGTGGCCACCCGTCACTATCGTCCACCTGAGGTGATCCTTGGTGAGTGACTGCAGCTCTGAGCCCGATAAAGCAGGCAGTTGTTGGCAGTAATGAAAACAGGGAGTGTGGTGCCTGTCCACACCTGGAGCCAGTGTCTTGAGTCTCTGTGGTTGTTGACTTGGTCTTAAGAAAGGGACTTCTACAGCGTGGTAGCTGCCCTGTGAGCTCTAGGCTGGGAGCACAGAGACGAGTCTCATAGCCCACCCCATTTTGGCTTTCAGAGCTGGGCTGGGCACAGCCGTGCGATGTCTGGAGCATCGGCTGCATTCTCTTTGAGTACTACCGGGGCTTCACACTCTTCCAGGTAAGGCCTCTCCCTCCTCACCCCCCTACCCTAAGCTGCAGAGGCCTAGTGTGGGAAGGACCCCCACCCACCCATCAGCATGTTGTGAGATTAGACTCCTGAGGGTTGTAGGTGCTTGGGAAGGAAGAGGTCAGTCAGGGTAGCTGGAACACTCAGGGACTCTTGCTGTCAGTCATCAGGGATGGAGGATTGGGGTGGGAGGAGTGTTCCAGGCAAGGGGCACAGCGTGAGTGAGGGCACAGATGGGCCAGGGCAGGGCACTTTCTGGGGGGAGAGAGGAACTAGCCAGAACGAGGTGTCGTCATGCAGTACACTTGAAGGGTCGGGAAGTCACCGAGGGAACAGGCTGGCTTCCTCCCTGGTCCCACATCACAAAGGCTGGGGCTGCTATCCCATTGCTGGGTTTGCATCTCCTGGGGCAGGGAGAGACCTTGACCATCCTTCTTATCCCTTATTCTCCGAGGGACCTTAAGGGGCGGAGGCTGTCATGATTCCCACTTGCTGTGTCCCTCACCCTTCCACAGACCCACGAGAACCGAGAGCATTTGGTGATGATGGAGAAGATCCTAGGGCCCATCCCATCACACATGATCCACCGCACAAGGTAAGGATTGCTCCCTCAGGGCTTTCCTGTCTCGAAGGGACCTGGTAGAGCTGTTGCCCAGACCTCCCTGCTGGGTCAGGCCGGGGTCCCCTGCCTTGCTTCGCTGCTCTTCTCCGCGCTGCTGCTGTCTTTCCCATTTTGACTCCACCATTCCTGTCTTTTGTTTTCAGGAAGCAGAAATATTTCTACAAAGGGGGCCTGGTTTGGGATGAGAACAGTTCTGACGGCCGGTATGTGAAGGAGAACTGCAAACCTCTGAAGGTCAGTTTCTGGCTTCCCCCAGCTCAACTCATGCCAAGGAGACCCCAGGCCTTGGGCAAATACACAGCAGAGGCCAGGCAGCTAACAGTGGCCTCCTCGCCCCAGCTCTTTGGGAGCCTGTGCCCAAGGCTGCCGGGTGCTGGCAGTGAGGCTTCTTGCAAACTGCCCTAGAGGGGCCCTTAGCTCTTCCCCTTCCCCACAGGGTGGCTCTGATGTACTCAGGGGGCATCCGAAGAGCCAGATATCTGAGACCCTGCTACTTCCCGCTCCCTCTTTTCTCACTAGGCAGGACTGAGGGGAGGGTGGGGGAAGACCTAGACATGGCCAGGAAGCCTCTGTCAACTGCATTTGGTGCTTGGACAAGTGAATTTCACAGAGGTGCTGTGTACCCACCTGTCAGAAGTTTGCACATGGGGGCAGAGGCATCAAGCCAGCAAGCCACCTGGTAGCCTGACAAAGTTCAGAGCAGACATGATTACAGGCACGAAAAGCAGACCTGTTCCTTGTCCAGGAGGGCAGAAGTAGTCCTCCAGGGGGGCATCCTGCCTCCTCAGCCATGCAGCAAGGCTTCCCAGAGGCAAGGGGACCGGCTGTGGCTTCCCATGGCCCGCCATCACACTGAGGCACTTTGTGTCCCTGAGCAGAGTTATATGCTCCAAGACACTCTGGAGCACGTGCAGCTGTTTGACCTGATGAGGAGGATGTTAGAGTTTGACCCTGCCCAGCGCATCACACTGGCGGAGGCCCTGCTGCACCCCTTCTTTGCTGGTCTGACCCCTGAGGAGCGGTCCTTCCACACCAGCCGCAACCCAAGCAGATGACAGGCGTGCGGCCACTGCACCGGAGATGGAGAGCGGGACTGGGCTGCCTGGCCCCTTTCCTCCAACCTCTACCACCGGCCCCAGGGCCAGAGCCACGCAGTGAACAGTGCAATGTGAAGGAAGGCAGGAGCCTGCAGGGGAGGAGACCTGATGCCCAGCTGCCAGAAAGCACAGATTTGACCCAAGCTATTTATATGTTGTAAAGTTATAATAAAGTGTTTCTTACTGTTTGTAACCCCTGGTACCAGTGTGTCCATCTCCAGGCTCCTTGCCTTCTCCCCTCCCTACTTTATTAATAAAGTCTTTCTTAGCGGTGCCGCTTGTGGAGAGCTACGTGTGAACTGGGCCAGGCCCGGAAAGGCTAGCCAGAAGCTCGGGTGTCCCCCTGAGCCCAGAAGAGCAGCGGTAGGTCTGCTCAACAGTCCGGAAAGGCACCTGGGCCTGTCCTGCGCCCACTTCCCTGCTGGCCCCTGTGCCTCTCAGCCCCAGAGAACGTGCCAGGACTGGCCCACCGGGTTTACCTTTCCTTCCAGCCCTGTCTCTGGCCGAGACATCAGGCTGTGTATGCCCAGTAACTGGCTTGTTGAGATCAAGTGTGAGGATCAAGGCAGGTTCCCAAGGCTGGGGATGCAGTGCCTCAGCGCACTGCAGCCCACAGAGCAATGTACCACAGGACACAGGATTCCTGTCGTCAGCTTTATTTTAGTGCTGGTTTTTGGTTCCCCAAGAGCTGCATGAATGAGTTTTGGCCACCTGACTGGGGCCCCGTGGGAACTGGGCACTGTGGGTAGGATGCCTCTGAAAAGAGGTGAAGATGGAGGAATCATGCTATCTTTACCACCTGGGAAGGCCCAGGCTGAGGGCAGGAAGAGGCTCCAGTGCCGCCTGGGGAGAAAATAGAGGCTTGGGCACCAACTCCCATTAGCCCCTCAACACAAGGCCATCACCCACAGGGTCACCGTGACTTAATGGAGCAAGTAGAGTCTTCTGGGCCAGGGTTCTAGCTTGTTTTTCACTGGACCCAATGAAGAGACCTCACCGCATTAACAGGCAGCCAGAGCCTGTTGAGTGGTTGCTTACTAAAATGCCTGTAACCCAGCATTGCTCCTCAAACTACAGCCCCACCTTTAGAGAGAGGGCCTCATTCAGGAGCTTCTCGGCCCTGAGAGTGAGCAGAGGTTCAGGAAGGATACACAGCACAGGATTCACAGTCGCTGGGTGCCCTCCACTGCTGGAGACAATTTAACATCTGAGGGAGGCTGGGAGGACAGGAGGGACCAGCCCTCTCTGCCCTGCCTAATCTGCCCCAGCTATGCTCCTATAAGGAAAGTGATAAGTATCCTGAAACCCAGGGTACCAGGGCCTACCCTGCATCCATCAAGCCCCTCCACTCACCCCCTTAACCATACTGGGTGGGCACAGAGCAGAAGGAAGCCTGAAGCCCTAAAAAAGGCTTTAAAGCACAAGCCTCTGCAAGGGCCCCTCTCGGGAACTTCCAGAGCCTGTGAACATCTGGGGGCTCAGTGCCTTAGGATCTGAGCAGCACTGTGTTCCTAAGGCTGAGGCCTACCAGCTAGCTCATCCAGAACTAGCCTCATTTTGGCATCTTTGAGACAGGGTGCTGGCCCTGAGCCTACACATCTAGAGAGGACCATCAAAGGGTTCAAGGCCCAGACACTGTAAAAGCTGGGGGGTGGGAGGGACATGCGCCTACAGCTGCAAGGGACCATTTCAGGGGAAGGGCAGAGGGGGCAGGAGAGCAGGGGTGTGTGTGCAGGCAAAGAGGAGGCGGGAATGGTGGCTTAGGACAGAAGCACCAGGGAGCCTCTTCTGGTTCAGCACCAGGCTCCCCCAGGGGCCTCCCCAATACTGAACATTAAAGCTGCACCCTGAGGGGTCTGGCCCCAGACTAGGCAAAGGCTCAGTCCCCAGCTAGAGAGTATGGGATTCGGGGGCACTGCTGGCAAGATGGGCACTGTGGTTCTATAGTAACATAAGCTTATACTACCTGTGCTGAAGACAACAGAAAAACAGTTAAAAAAAAAAAATCCCAATACAGTAACACCATTCAGATGCCACCCTGCCCCCCTTCCCTGCCTCTCAGAGTGATGGAGTGGAAACGAGGAAGGACCCTCGGGGAAAAAAAAAACCTAGCATAAAACTTGATCAGCTCAGGAGAAAGGGTCAAAGCCCCCATCATCTTGCGATGGGGCTCAGGGAAGGCCTCAAAGCCCTCAAACTGAACCGAGAATGCAAGTCTGCCCTCTAGCAGACAGCGGCAGTGCAGCCAGTTCTACATGATCAGAGGAAGGGCTGCTTGGCTGGAGGAAGCGGGGAGACAAAGCCACAAGCTCTGGACCAGAGCCAGCACAGACCCCCAAACAGGGCTGACCCACCCCGTGAGGCGTCGGCCCAGGCCCAGTGGCTATAACCTGACATACGGTCTGTGAGCTGCCTATGTCTGTAAACAAAGCCGCACCTGACCATGCAGGGGGCCGAGTGTAGAGATGCCTGGAGCCACTGTGCACTTAAGCCTGCCACTCGCCCCGTGCCCCCAAGGGGAAAGCCTTCCCTGGCTCAGGGCACGTGACAGGTCAGTTTTAAATATGATCTGTTCTTTCAAAGAAACAAAATGAAAAGAGAAGAAATTTAACAACAGGTCCATGAAGCTTCACATCCTTAAGGCGTTCGCTGTCAAGTTCAGTGTCAGGAGCAGCAGGGGACTACGAGGTCCAGCCCACCCAGAGCCCTTCTAGGCAGAGTGCAGTGGGATGACAAACTTGCAGCCGAAGGGCGAGTGGTAGTTGATGCCCACCTCCTGGAAGACCTGCTGGGGAATGCCGATGTCGCACAAATAGACACGGCCCGCATGCTCCCCCAGAGGCAGAGGCAGGCCCAGAGCCAGTGACCACTTGGCATCGATGCCCTGTTCACCTTCATGCACAGGCGGGTCTATGCTGAGTACTGGTGCCCGGTTCTGGTTGGCCCAGGCCACAGCTGCCTTGTACCAGGGCTGATCCCGCAGGAAGGCATTCTCGGGGCAATCCAGACAGTTGATCACCAGGTCCACCGGGCTAGTGGGCAGATCTGCAGGTGGAAAGAGTGCCATCTGTAACCCCTATAAAGTAGAGAGCAGTCCAGGCTGGGACAAGAACCTCGGTGACCCCAACCAAGAGTGTCTTATTCAGACACCACTCCAATGCCTCTGCAGAGGCCAGGCTTTTCAGGGTTGGGCCGGGACTCAGGCTCTGGGAGTTCCAAGACCTGGTTGGGCTAGGTGCTGGAGACCAAGGGTATGTCAACCCGATGGACCACTGTCCTCGTGGAGCTCCCAGGCTGAAGCACTGTCGTGCTGCTGGGTGAGCAGAGCTTCTCAGGACATGATGCCCCTGCCTCCTCTGCACATCTAACTTCCTGGTAAATTATAAGCTCTGGGAAGGTGGGCTCTATTACCAAGTCAGCCTTGAGGGGGAGGATGTGACCAGGGCTCATGAGAATTGGGCTGACTGCCATTTGCTGTCTGGCCCAAGAAGTGTGAATAGGCAAGAGCGTGCCCACTCTACACCAGGCTGGCCTGCTCCCACAGCCTGGCCTTGCTGGTACCCTATTATAGAAATGAGTCCTTCTTGCAGCCCAAACTTAAGAATGGGGAAGGAATCTCTCACTTCTCCCAGGTGTGTAAAAAGGCTTCTCTGCTCTCACCAAGCCTCTGGCACAGTGTAAGAACAGATGGCTCAATAAGCACGTAAGTCCTGACCAGCCTAAGAGGTTAAACTGAGACTAGCGGAAATCAGACCAAACTCAAGGGTAAACATCCTGGAGCAACTGGAATAGGAAGCCTTGTGGGCAGCTGAGGAAGAATAACTGCCTGGAAAAGGACATCATATTACAGATCTTAAGAGGGGGAACCCACATATGAGAATCCCTCCCCAGGTCTCAGCCTTAAGTACTGACATACCTCAATTAGAGTCTCAGAACAGGCCACCACAGGTGAGGATGGGGGTGTCCCTGTGAGCCCTGAGGCTTTTGAGAGTGGGAATAGCATATTCCCTTCGAGTTAAGACTGAGGTTCTGGCCCCATCTTGCCATCTGATCCCTGGAAAGGCCCTTTCTCTGCGCCGCATTTGCTTGCTCCACTTCTCCCCTGTTCTCACTTCAACCCACTCCAATCAGACCATGTTTCACCATACCACTTGAAACTGCTCCTGTCAAGATCACTAGGGGCTTCCACACTGCTGGATCCAGCAGTCAAGTCTTTGAGTCTGAGTGAGATGGAGAGTCTTTAGGAATAAGTAGCAGAAAGATATAATGCAGCTCGGGTTCCAGGTGATCATTATGTCTATTGTTTGAGTGCAGACTGCAGACGTACACAGAATTATTAAGGCTGTGGTAATCATTGGAACGAGAAGTGATGGTGGCTGAAGACTTCAGATGAAGTCTCAATCTTCATCTGAACTCAACCTAGAAAGGCTTGCTGACACAGCTGCTCACACCCTCTTTTCTTTACTTGTCTTTCAGGTACCAGACTCTCCAGGCTTTCCTTCTCCTTCAGTGACCACTCTTTCCCTGTCTCTTAGCTGGTCCCTTAAACTTCTATCCAAAGAACTCACTCTAACAACCTATCTATTCTCTTTTCCTAAAAGATACCTTATCCAGGCTCATTACGGCTTTAAATACCACCTCCCCACACTTGTAACTCCAGACTGGATCCCTTCACTTAACTCCAGACTCATCTCCATCAATCAACATTTCCACCTGCCTATCCAATGGGCTTCTGCTCTTCTTCCCCAAACCTCCCCCAGCTCTTCCCATCTCTGTGATGGCACCTCCATCCTTCCAGTTACTCAGGTCAAGAACCTTGGAGTCATTCCTTACCCTTCTCTTTCTCTTATCCTTTACATCCAATCTATAAACTCTTATCTTCAATACTGCTTCAGAAACTAACCACCTTTCATCACTTTCATGCTGTCTGAGCCACCATCACTTCTCGTTCCAATTATTACAACAGCCTTAATAATTCTGTGTACGTCTACAGTCTGCGCTCAAACAATAGACGTAATGATCGTCTGGAACCCGAGCTGGATTATATCTTTCTGCTACTTATTCCTAAAGTGACTCTCCATCTCAAAGTTCAAACCTTACATAAAGACCCACAGGCCCTGTATGACAGACCCTGAAATGTCTAAGTCTACTGCTTCCCTCCACCCAACCCTCCAACATTCTCGAGTTCCCTTCCCTGTTTTATTTGTCTCCATAACACTTACTACCATCTGACCTGAGAGAAATGTCACTTGTCATCTGTCCTAACCAGAATGTAAGCTCCACAAAAGCATGGATTAAGAAAAAATAAAAATCTATCGCCATATCCCCAGTGTCAGCAACAGCACCCATTCTGTACTTATCTGTGAAACGAATAAATGGATACCCACCTCTCCATCTGAGTGGTGGGAGGAGGAAGAAGGTGAAGGGATGGGAAGTAGGCAAGTCGACACCAAAGGTATTTATTTCCTTAAGACTCTAATACTCAGATCAGATCAGACTCTACTACTACTCATGAGCAAAGCGCTCTTTACTCTTTTTCCGCCTGTCGCCACTGGGCGGCGCCACCAGACCAAGAAAGCACTGAGGGCTCCCCAACCCTGTGCGAGGGCTCACCTTTAAGGCTAGACACTTGTTGGCCCTGGGTCTTGCTGAAGAGAGACAGCTCATTGGTAATGGATTCCAGCATCTTCACGAAGTTGGGCAGAAAGAGGATGACCTGGACATCGTGGTTGGCTAGGTGCCTTCCACAACTGATGCCCTGAGCCCCCTTCACGTGAGGCCCACACAGCAGGGCCACTGCAGGCCTCTGGTGAACATTCTTGGGATTCAGCCTGGAACAGAAGGTAAAGAACATCACCAGCCGAGACTTGCCAAACCTTTGCCCCCTATACCGGACACCCCCTGGCACCTGCTGCTCTCAGGGCCAAGGTTCTAGAGGGGATGGACAAAATCCACTACAGGCCAAGCTCACAGGGTGGCCTTCCCACTGGCCCACACTTCATCTTTGTGTCCTCTTAGGTGGCGCTAGTGGTAAAGAACCCACCTGCCAATTCAGGAGACATGAGACCTGGGTTCGATCCCCGGGTCGGGAAGATCCCCTGGAGGAGGGCATGGCAACCCACTCCAGTAGTCTTGCCTGGAGAATCCCGTGGACAGAAGAGCCTGGCAGGCTACAGTCCACAGAGTCGCAAAGAGTCAGACTCGACTGAGGTGGCTTAGCATACACTAGGCAGTTCACTTGACCTTGTTCCGTAAACCAGCAGTGCCAGAACACTGCTTTCCAACCAAGAACACTTTGTTCTCACTGTAGGACCTATTACATCAAACACTTCTCGGCAAAGAGGTTTTCCACCTCTGCAGCCTTCTTGACTCTTCTTCCCCAATGTGCCTGCTCTGCTGCAGCAAGACTGGTCTCATCACTCTCTCTTGCACCTGAAGGTTCTTTCTTGGTTCTGCTCAAACTACTTCACCTGCCCAGAGAGCCCTTCACTTACGAATCTCTGACCCACTCCTTCTAGGATTACTCTGGCTCAACTCCTAAGAGACTCACAGCAAGTACCAAAGAGGGTAGTTGTAAATCATACTCAATTAGTTGCCAGTCCAAGTTCTCGTCTCTGAGCTGCCAGTAAGCTAATAAGGGCAACGCTGGAGCTACTTTATTTCATAGACTGCTGGGTAGATGAATGGATGTAAAGCACTCTGAACAGGAACCGACACAGAAAGGGCTCAACTGATGCTGGTATCATAGTTCCGGTCACAGAGAAGGCAGACGGCTAAGGGCTTCCCGGCTGGGAGCTGCCTTGGACACTCACTTCTGATGAAGTCACTTTCAGCTTTACGCCATTCAAAGTGGAGACACCCCCCCCAACCCAAAAGAAAGGCTGAGACCCCTCTGGTCTCAGAGAAGCCGTAAATAAGGGGGTTAAAATTAGCCCTAGAGCTATGCCCAACTCCCAGACAGTGTTGTCTGCCTCCAGGCAGGAAGGCAGGGGAGATGAACAGCCAGAAAGAGGCTTAGGTCCCTGCTTGGGGTGGAGCAGGGACAGTCACTTATGGGTTTTCCCCAAAGAGAGGAAGACAGATGTTGTCAAGCCAAAGAGGAAACCCTCACTCTCCAAATAAATTCAGGGGAATTTGGTGGTGTACTTTCATATACACCAAGTCATTCATTTCTCCCCACCATGTTTGCATCGTAAGGCAATATGGTGAGTACTTCTCCCTGCTCACAGATAACTGCAGAGTTCATCTGACTCCCCCGGGTTTATTCCCTAAATGAACGCTTCCTCTCACAGAGGCATGCCCCATCCGAGAACTCAAGACAGACCACAACACCCACAGACCCAACAGCAGGGGTCAGAGTCCAGGCACTGGAGACCGAGCTTCACCGTGAACCACCAGTGTCACGTGGGCCAAGTCTTTCTGCTCTCTTGAGCCCTAGCTTGCTCATTTTAAAACCCAGTCTACTATTTACCTTCAAGGTGAAGCAACGAGGAGCAAATTAAATGCTATTGTGAAGGCACAGTGAAAAAATGCATGATACTTAACATACCATGGTACTTCACATCACTCTGCAGATGATGCTGTTAAAGTGTTGCGCTCAATATGCCAGCAAATTTGGAAAACTCAGCAGTGGCCACAGGACTGGAAAAGGTCAGTTTTCATTCCAATCCCAAAGAAAGGCAGTGCCAAAGAATGCTCAAACTACCGCACAATTGCACTCATCTCACAGGCTAGCAAAGTAATGCTCAAAATTCTCCAAGCAAGGCTTCAACAGTATGTGAACTGAGAACTTCCAGATGTTCAAGCTGGATTTAGAAAAGGCAGAGGAACCAGAGATCAAATCACCAACATCCACTGGATCATAGAAAAAGCAAGAGAGTTCCAGAAAAACATCTACTTCTGCTTCACTGACTACACCAAAGCTACACTTCATTGACTACACTGTGTGGATTACAACAAACTGTGGAAAATTCTTAAAGAGATGGCTATACCAGACCACCTTACCTGACTCCTGAGAAATCTGTATGCAGGTCAGGAAGCAACAGTTAGAACTGGACATGGAACAACGGACTGCTTCCAAATTAGGAAAGGAGTACGTCAAGACTGTATACTGTCACCCTGCTTATTTAACTTATATGCAGGGTACATCATGCGAAATGCTGGGTTGGTGAGTACAAGCTGGAATCAAGACTGCTGGGAGAAATATCAATAACCTCAGATATGCAGATGATACCACCCTTATGGCAAAGAAAGCAAAGAGGAACTAAAGAGCCTCTTGATGAACGTGGAAGAGGAGAGTGAAAAAGCTGACTTAAAACTCAACATTCAAAAAACTAAGATCATGGCATCCAGTCCCATCACTTCATGGCAAATAGATGGGGAAATAATGGAAACAGTGAGACTTTATTCTCTTGGGCTCCAAAATCACTGCAGATAGTGACTGCAGCCATGAAACTAAAAGACGCTTGCTCCTTGGAACAAAAGCTATGACAAACCTAGACAGTGTACTAAAAAGCAGACATTACTTTGCCAACAAAGGTCTGTCTAGTCAGCTATGGTTTTTCCAGTAGTCATGTATGGATGTGAGCGCTGGACCATAAAGAAGGTGCAAAGAACTCATGTTTTTGAACTGTGGTATTGGAGAAGACTTTTGAGAGTCCCTTGGACTGCAAGGAGATCAAACCAGTCAATCCTAAAGGACATCAACCCTGAATATTCATTGGAAGGACTGATGCTGAAGCTGAAGTTCCAATATTTTGGCCACCTGATGCGAAGAGCCAACTCATTAGAAAAGACAGATGCTGGGAAAGATTGAAGGCAGGAGGAGAAGGGGACAACAGAGGACAAGATGGTTGGATGGCACCACCAACTCAATGAACATGAATTTGAGCAAGCTCCAGGAGTCGGTGAAGGACAGGGAAGCCTGGTGTGCTGCAGTCCATGGGTCTCAAAGAGACGGACATGACTGAACAATTAACATACGTGAAAGTGATTACGGAGGTATCTTCCTCAAAGGAAAGCCAGCAACTGTTGCAAAGAACAGTACTGTTGGCCCTTCTGAGAGCTCAGACACTGAAAGAACAGACAGGCACAAGGATAGTCAACCACAAGAAGTCCATTCCACAAAGAGGAATGGACTTAAGAAGGACATTCAGGTCCTGCCCCCAAACTGCTATTTCTGGGAAGCCACTTAATGGCCTCAAATACTTCCAGGAAGAGCTTATTCCAAGGGTTGCCCCAGTGGCTGCTCTGGGAGGAGGTTCAACGGTCAGCAGACCCAAGAGCATGATATACTGCAGAGGGCAACTTGCACTATTTCCTCCTTTGCGGTCTCCATTGGCTCTTCCCCAGGCCAGGCCAGAGATCCGGGTAGGAAAGCAGGCCTAAGTCAAGGGGCAAGGTGGATGAACACAACTCTACAGGGAGAGGGGTGGAGAAGCAAGGAGGGGAACCTCACTGTCAGTGTGGATCACCTTAGCCACAACTCTCCCACAAGACTAGCAATGTCCTCCTCTTCGCTGACAAATCCAGCAGACACCTTCAACCTTAAATGTGCTTGCTCGCTCAGCATCACCACTGCTAACCATTCCTTTATTCCTTAAACACTATTTCTTTGGTTCTTAAGCCTTGCCCTCTTGGTTCTCTTACCTCTCTGGCTTTAAACTTTCTTAGCTATTCTGGAAGGCTCATCTCTTAACTAGGCTTTAATGCTGATGTTTCCCAGAATTCCACCCCAGGCCCTTTCCACTCTTCACACCTTCTCCTTAACGGAGCCTGCCTATTCTTATACCACATACCAGCTGATGACTTCCGATCTCTATCTTCTGCTCAGACCTTTTTCTAAACTTCAGATCCAGATTGCTAGTAGTCCATCTGCATGTCTCACAGTCCTAAACTCAACATATCCAAAACAAAACCTACCACCTCCTCCATGCCTGCTCCTCTTCCCACATTCCTTATCATAGTGACTGCTGTCACTGTCTAGCCCAGCGTTCAGGCTAGGACGCTTTAAGCTCAGTGATCACTGACACTTTATTTTCAATCACCTTTCATATCCACTCAATACCCTGCCTCTTGATTTTACCTTAAAAAGCTCCCTCATCTATCTACTCCTCTGATCCCCTCTTCCCTACTTGGGACTATCATCACCTGGCCCCTGGCTCAGTTTTCTGTTACAATTTTCTAACTGGTCTCATGGCCTCCAATCTTGTCTCTGCTAATCTACTCAGCCAAAGTTTTTAAACACAAAACTAATCATGTTATAGCAATGGCAACCCACTCAGGTACTCTTGCCTGGAAAACCCCATGGACGGAGGGGCCTGGTGGGCAGCAGTCCATGGGGTCGCTAGGAGTCGGACACAACTGAGCGACTTCACTTTCACTTTTCACTTTCATGCACTGGAGAAGGAAATGGCAACCCACTCCAGTGTTCTTGCCTGGAGAATCCCAGAGACGGGGGAGCCTGGTGGGCTGCCATCTATGGGGTCACACAGAGTCGGACACGACTGAAGTGACTTAGCAGTAGCAGCAACAGCATTACTGAAGTACCCTCAGCAGTTCCCTATCACTCAGCTGTACCAAAACTGGGTCTCTAGAGGTTAGAAGGCAAGCCTCTGCTAGTTGGCAGGAGTCTTAGAGTCAACTGCTTCCAGGAAGGAAGAATCAAAGAGTGGTTTGTTGGAGAAGAGGCTTCCCAGGTGGTGCTAGTGGTAAAAAAAAATCCACCTGCCAACAATGCAGGAGACATTAAGAGACACGGGTTCAATCCCTGAGTCGGGAAGATCCCCTGGAGGAGGGCATGGCAACCCACTCCCGTATTTTTGCCTGGAGAATCCTCATGGAGAGAGGAGCTGGAGGGAGGGCTATAGTCCGTGGGGTCACAAAGAGTCAGACACGACTGAGCATGCGTAAGCACTGGAAGAATAACAAGGACTCCCAGGACAGGGTGAGAGCGGCAAACAAACGCTGTGTGGCGTCCCGGCAAGTGACTTTACAGAGACTCGCGTTAGAGGAGCAGCAGCAGAACCCCTGCGTGTGTGAGGCACCATGGGGGCGCCGAGGCAGAGCAGCATCATCCCACACTCACCCCCACCCCCCCTCCTTCGGGCATTTACCTGTTGGGTCCTCCGAGCAGGGTCAATGCCATCTGACTGGCACACACGCCTGTCATCTCCAGTCTCCGCTCCAGAGTCAAGCCATGCTTCTCAGCCACAGCCAACAGCTTTTTATGCAGCTCGTAGGAAATACTTGGGACAACCAGGCCAGAGTCTGCAGTTTGAAAGGAGGTGAGGAAAAAGGCAAAGTGATTACAGGAAACCAGTTCTTCAAATAGTGAAGTTGATCCGCGAAAGCCAAGACTTTAAGACTGACCCTCTTCAGCCCATTTGCATAGTCCAAGACAAAGGCATGCTATGCAGCTCTCCAGAGCTCAAGCAGTCGATGTGGAACTACGTAACAACCTGTTCAGGCTACCACAGAGCCGGGGTGAACTTAACCTCTCTTAGAAGTTTACCTTTAGACCATGAAGAGGCCAAATCCACCAACATGTACCTGGTACTATCAAGAAAAGGCTGCCAACCACATTACAACATGCTTTTCTCAAAGTAGGGGAAATGCCCCTCCTGGCTGTGAGGTTTTTCCTCATAAGCAGACCCCTTATTCTTGCCTAGAGTGGAAAAGACACTCGCTAACCCTCCTGACCCTCTGGTCCGCGCTATTCAATTTTCAGGCAGGATGACCTGTTCACCCCATCTGCTCCCCACATCCTCTTCCTCCTACTCTCCTCTACTTAGCCCTTCTGTTTGGCCAAAGAAATTCAACTAGAAACTTGCTTTCTTGAATAATTTGTTGTTTTCTCCCCCTTTGGGTGACTGTAACCTAAAACTCTTACCAAAGAGAAAGAGTACATGGAAAGTAACCTATGGTTTGCTTTAAGCTACTGAGAAGAAATCTTTTACTCACTATAAACGAATTGCAACTAATAAAGGTTAGGGAAAACCACAGTCACTGAAAGTACACCATCAAAAACACTTGGTTTTACGAGGTCAAAGTCTTCAGCAGCTCGGTACACTTGAAGAAGTCTATAGCATTACATGTCCAGGAGCAAGGTGCTGTTTCAGAGCCCAGAAAACCAGGATAGGAAAGAAACAGCAAAGTCAAAAACTGTGATCTTTTGCCTTGATCTCCAATGCCACCTTACAAAGGTTAAAGATACTGGACTGCCAAGGGAGCAAACTCTCTGCCAGTGAGCCCTGGGCTCAGAGACAGAAACACAGGTTCCAATCAGCAAGTTATCAAGGGATTTTGCATGTATCTAGTTTTGTCTGGATGGATCACATGCCCCCCACACCACTTTAAAAATGTATTTGGCTGCTGGCATGTGGGATCTAGTTCCTTGACCAGGGATGTACTCTGGGGCCCCTGGATTGGATGCGTGGAGTCTTAACCACTGGACTCTCATGGAAGTCCCTCAGGTGCCTTTTTAGATCCTGTGTCCTCATCTGTACTGGAATGTAAACCCCTCAAAGTAGGGATATAAGCCTCTTCCTTCCTCGACCCCCACCTCAGTTCTGTCATCTCAGCTGTATTTATTTACCAATAGAGGCAAGATCTCATCAGGTACTCAAACGTATAAATGATGCCAATCTACCGTTTCTTGTGTGACTGAACTCTAAGGCAGAAGTTTTCATCAGAAAGTTCATCGCCATCCTGTTGGTTCCAGAGCCCTCTACAGAAAAATTTCTCTTCCTCACTGATGATTTCAGGAGAAATTTCCTGAGGTTCTATCCATTATCCAGTCCTGCCTACATAGATCCCTAAAACCACAGAGAATCAGGCTGTGGCTATACATTTTAACAACAGAAACCCAAGCATAAAGACTGAACTTACAGTACCCATGTCTGTATTCTCTCAAGGAAAGGCAAAATAATAATGTAATAATAAAAACCATCTCCATGTCAAAACGAACACTGTCCTGTTGGTTAACTGAGCTCCTCCACCTGTCTGAGTCCTAATCCTGCTGGGAGCAGACATGACAGGCAGTGAGCCTCGCCTCGCCCCTTGCCCCTTCTGAAAAGTGAGCCATTGACACCCCAGATGCTGATGCTGGGGGCTGTAGCCTGATTGCATGTCAACAGCCGATTAAACAGCCATTTATTATGGTCGGTTTCAGACATGCACATATTATCAGAACTAATTGGGAACCACTGATAGCAGTGTGGAAAAGGGTGAATGAATTCTCAGGAATCCTAAGACACTAACAACCCTAAACCTGTCAGACAAGTCACGCACCTGCCTACTTCAAACACCCTCTTCACCTGCAGAGTCACGCAAAGGCGAGCTTTCCCTCCAGTCCGTGCAGCTCTTTGCCTACTTATTCCCTTTCTGGCGAATCTGAAACAGGCCAGGGCAGTGCATCCTGTGCCTGCCCCTCCACTAATTGAACTTTCTTTCTGGAACTAGGTCTTGTGCTACACGTGCAGGTGCCTCGTCTCCAGTTCTGAGGGCTCTCCGAGGGCAGACTGAGCATTTTCTGCTTTCTCCTCACAGTTCCTAGAGGTACAAGGCTGATGGCACAGCGGGAGGAGAGCTTACCCTACTCTAGACGGCTGGCTACTGCAGCCGGAAACCGTGTCTATTACATCTCACTGATGTGTGCCAAGGGGAAGGGGCCCTGATGAACTGGCACATTTTGTAGCCCAGGGAAAGATCTGGCCAGGAATCCTTTCTGTTCAGTCTACCAGTCACAGCGTCCAGGACTTCACTGTACCCTACTCTGTTTCTCTAAAAGGAACATGCCAGCACCACAAAATGTTCCTTTTCAACATTTACGCACAAAGTCCAACAGGCAGACTGGCTTATCAGAAACAAGCAGAGGGAATAAAATAAACTCCGAAGGAAGGACACCAAGAACCTAGCGTGTGAAGTGCGAACAATAACACTGCAGAAGCCTGAACACGGGCCAAGCCCAATTATGTTTGGGTTGGAAGGTGGATGTTAATTGTTTGGGAACCAAGGCAATAACAGTAGTGGGTAGGGCTTCTCTTAATATTAATATGTTCTTTACAGCTGTCGGTGAAATAAGAGAGAGATAATTATAGCCAGTTCGTGACAAGCAGAGCCCTTCTTAGGATCTGATTAACCTTAGGGTATCAAGGAAAACGGCTTAAGCACACCCAGTACAGGCCAGGAGAGAAGACACTTCCTCCCCGCACAGCTCGCCCCACAGACGGGGAGGCAGGGCCGTGAAGCCCCGAGGCCCAGCGTCATGTACGCTGCCCCTTCTTCATGTCTCTGTCTCTTTCACACTGCTCCTTTCAGCACACACCATCTGGGGCCTTTCCCTCCCTTAAGGACACGCGGACATGCCCTCACACCCTCCATGTACTTCCCCACCCTCAGAAGCCTTCCAGTGCCGTGTCAGGTCTTCCTCCACAGCCTCTGCACGTACATCCCTCCCACTCCTTCAAACCTCCCAGCCTTTCTGTTGCGTAACAGAAAAGTGTTACCCACGGCAAAGTGTCCTCTCCAATCCAAACTCAATCCTCACACTGGCAGGGCCTCATACTTGGAAAGGCTGTGTGTATCCCATGTCTTATCAATGAGGAGCAGAGCTCAGTTACGGGCACAGGGATTTCTCTAGGAGTATGAATTCTTATTCCACCCTGTGGTGGTCACATAACTGGGTGGCGATATCATGAGCTCTTTTTTGGAGTATAAAACCACTGGTAAATTCACACCTTCAGACCCACAATGTACAGACAGCCCCTGAAGACGTATATTAAGGCTGCCATAAAACGCAATTTGGTGTCAGGTGTATCTTTGAAAGAAGAATTTGTTACAAGAAAGCTAAGTACTCCTAATATTCTTTATAAGAGTCCACAAGGCCTCCCATGATCTGGCCCCGCATACTACAGCTCCTTTACCTTGGAACTCAACCCCAGAGGCTCCAGGCATCTGGCTGCCTCTGGGTCCTGAGTATTCCAGGTTCCTTGTGGGCCTAGGAAGCTCGTTCCCTCACATGCTTTCCCTCTTCTGGCATTCTCCTCTCTCTTTCAATGCTCCTCCACACCACACATGGCTGATTCTTCCTTCTTCAGGTCTCAGTTTAAATATCCCCCAGTCTCAGCATGTTGCTTACTTCCTTCATTGTGCTTAATACAATTTGTAAGTAACTTTTGCCTTCCTTTTGGACTATCTACTCTGCTAGACTGTAAGCTCCATGAGGGCAGTGACTCTGCCTTGTTCACTGCCATATCCCCTTTCCCACTGTGCCTTCAGTGCTAGCACAGTGCCTAGTGGAGGGGCTACAGAAGTGTGTGTTGAATTCACGAATGAATGGGAAGGAAACCTGTGCAACAGCCTCGGGGCATTCCATTCTGCAGCTGGATAAGAGTCCAGCTGTAACCAAAGGCAAGTGTGGGTAAGATGTTTCTGACTCCCCACTTGTTCCTTCCCCCATTAACAACAAGACCAACCTCCTAGCCTCACTGGACCTCATTCCTTCAGGTTAAAGCTCTAGTGGAACAAGCTTTGGACTCAAGAGGTAAAGGACTTCCTAACAAAGATGACTCACTGATTACAAAGGGGAAAGTATCTTTACAAAGAAGAAATCTGTTGGACAACACCTTACCAAGAGATCAAACTTGCCTCAGGGAAGGACAAACTGATGCTGTGTCCTCTTATGATGTGACACCCCACAAGAGACAGAGCGCCACCAAACTCCTGGAAAAATGTTTAACACGAAACACATCAGAATGAAACAATATATCCAAACTAAGGGGTATTCTACAAATCAACTGGTCTAGACTCTTCACAAACGTCAGTATCACAAAAGACAACAAAAGTTGTGGGAACTATCCTGATTAAAGGACACGAAAGAGATCTGACAAATAAATGTAACACACAACGGTTGATTAAAAATACAACTATAAAGGACATAATTGGGACAACAGCAAAGCTTTGCATACTAGATAATACGTCTGTATTAATTTTAAATTTTCTGAGAGCAAACTTGTAGTGTGACTGGAGAGAGCAACATCCTGTTGAATACATACGTAAGTAGGGGTGAAATGTAAAAAACAAAATATAATGAACTAAATCTCAAGTTGTTCAGGGGTGTGTGTTTATGTATTTCTATAAAGTAAATGTAGCAAAATGTTAACTGGTGCATCTAAATGAAGGACACACATTTGTTCATTCTATTATTCTAGTAACTGCTCTGAAATTCTGATTTTTTTCAATATAAAAAGTTGGGGAGGGACTTCCCTAGTGGTCCAGTGTGGCTGGGACTCCACGCTCCACGCTCCCAATGAAGAGCATGATCAGGGAACTAGATCCCACATGGCCACAACCAAGATCCAGCACAACCACAAATAGATAAAATTTTTTTTTAAGTCGGGGAGAAAAAAGAAAGATCCAAACATGATCAACAAATGTTTACAAATGTAGTAATACATCAAGCCAGTGGTAGGGTGGGGAACGGCAGGAAACAGAATAAATAAAAAGAATATGAGAACAAACCACATTCTTAGTCTTACAATCTAGCTGGAAGAAAAAAAATATATGTACAAATATCAGAGAACACAATCCTGACCACAAGTGTAAAATGTGGATTTCAAGCCAGGAGTTGCAGGAAGTGTCAAATCCTCAATCTGAACCACACTTGAAAGACAGGCAGAATCCTAGTCACAAAGATAAAAGAGAGAGCACACCCAGGGTGGGGGAGGGGCTACGAACAAAGTTCCAGGGGCTGGAATGGGTGTGGCAGGAGCCCAAGGCCTACCGCAGGACTCGCTTAGAACGGTGGGCGGGCCAGATGTCAGGTTGTTTCATACAGGATGACATTATGCAGAACTGATTTCAAGAGACAAAGGGAGCCTGCAGAGTAGCACCATAAACTAGAAGATCATGACAATTTCAAGGGCCACACATGAAGAAGAGAATCTGGAGTCAATGAATACTGAGGATAGAGGTAAACTCCTTGTCAAAACTGCTGCAGAAGGAATCAGTGTGCTATTAAATTAGAAAAAAATGGCCTCCAGGGTTCTTTCTAGTCATGAATTTTTATGAGAAGGAAGAGGGAAAGATGGCCACAAAGTTTCACGCTGGACACTTAAAAGAATAGTGATTCCACTGAAAGAAATGGGAAACTAAGGAGTAAAAGATATGGGTGACAGTGAATAACTAACTTAGCTTTGATACACTGAATTCAAGCAGGATGGTGGATACACTGAAATCCAACTCGTTCCTTGCCTGGCTAGACACTTGTGGCTATGAAATGGCAAAGAGCATATAATAGCAAAAAAGTCACATTTGCAGAGACCAATTCAGTTTTTAAAATGACAAACTGGTACCTTGATCAAAACTCAGGTGTCAGACCGTAATGTGATGGCTCCAGACTCCCTAGCCCTTAGTTTGAACTTAAACTCTTAAAACTCTGGGACTTCCCTGGCGGCACAGGGGATAGGAATCTGCCTGCCAGTGTTGGGGACACGCGTTTGATCCCTGGCCTGGGAAGATCCCACATGCGACAGGGCAACTAAGCCCACAACTATTGACATCTGCATGCCTAGACCCCATGCTCCACGAGAAACCACCCAACGAGAAGCTTGCACACCGCAAGAGTAGCCCCTACTTGCCACGGCTACAGAAGGCCTGCACACAGCAATGAAGACCCAGCGCAGCCAAAAACAAATAAACTTTAAAATATATACATAAAAAGGGTATAACAGTGTAACCCCAGAGATGCTACGAAAACTGTGATAAGCATATGAAGAGCTTAGAATGGTGCCCAGGATAGTTGATACCCCTGAACACCCAATACTATGACATCGATCATAATGTTTCTCCTTCCCCTCCCCTTTCTGCCATCTCTAAATCTTGCATACACCTCCATAATTTACTTGTTTACACATCTGGTTACCCTATATCCTAAGGCCCCTGACGGACAATGACTTACCCAGAGGATCCAGAAAAATTAGTGCCTAGCAAAAATTTTATAAATGTTGATGCTTTGAAGTAACTTTACTGCGAATGTCTCTGCAATTCACACTACTGACTGAACAATAATTGGAAGCTTGGCATGGCACTGGCTGCTTTCTACATTTCCTTGACAGGAAAGCAGGATCTACTGGTGAGCATGAGTAAGGAGGGGCAGCACCAAGGCTCTCGTGAGTGCACGGCCCACCACTTGTCCAGAGGGCCACGATTAGGGATGTAGTTAGATGTATCTAACTACAACCATTCAAGAAGAGCCACTTTTCTGCCACCATGTTTTCAATTTCATTAAACTTAGCAAGTCCCCAATTCTTGGAGATATGGATCTTCTGGCGGCCAAGGAACTTGAACTTGGTCCTGCAGAGGGCCTCAATCACATGCTCCTTGTTCTGAAGCCTGGTATGAATGGACATTATGACTTGGCCAGTGTGGACCCCGGTCACTGTGCCCTGGGGCTTTCCAAAGGCACCTAACATACAAGTCTGGAGCTTAGACTGATGACAGCATGGCAGTCATGAACGTCCACTGGAAAGGGCTATCTCCAAGGTCCGTTAGGGCAACCTGTGCAGCAACACACTGCATACACTACCGAGGAGGGTGCTATTTGCAGCCACTGCACACCAGGCCCCCGTGGGGAAGTGGGGAAGACAGCACAGTCAGCTTAACTGGCTGCAATCACATGACCTTATTTAAATGACAAGAATTATCCCTTTGTAGATAAAGAAATAGGTTCAGGAGTCCCCACGCAGCTACATAACTCAATTCTCTGACCCTACAGAAGCCCCTTCATGGAAGCCTTTAATGATTATTAAGTCCCTTAGTGTGGCAACACTACTATTTGCTTTCTTAGGGCTCAGCCAAAAAGCAGTGCAGGCAGAAAATCACAAAAACAAGTAGACTTGGCCTATTCTAAATTCATGCACTCTAACTACAAGTAGACTCTCATCGCCATTCATGCCCTGCACATACTATGCCTTTAATCCTCTTGCTCATTCAACCCTTTTCAATCTGTCTTCAATCATGAAATCCTATCAAATTCCCCTTTGTCACTTCTCTCATATGTTTGTCTTCTTTTCTACTCAGAAGTCCAAACCCATGACACATGAGTTGTGTCATCAGCCTCACTCTTCTTCCTGCTCTGGTCTCTCTCCTTAAATTCTAACCTGAATTCTATATAAGACCTGTCTTCCTAAAGACTAATCTTTCTAAAACAGATTTTGGATCATGTCTTTTTCAGAATCCTTCAGCTGCTCTTCATGGCCATAAAACAGGGGACAGCCTTAGCACACGAGGCTCTCTGTGCTCTGGTCTAAAGCTGTTTACAACTCCCACTCCTTCCTCCACCCCCAACAAAAATCTCTACCTTGGTCAAACCAGCCAACAGCCAATCTCCCACACAGCCCTTTACTCACACTCTGCACCAGCATCTGCCCAGCCTACCCATAAATATCTTCCTCTTCCTCTCTGATGAAATCTTGCCCATGTTTCAAGGCTTCTGCCCTGCTCCCTCTGTGAAGCTTTCCCTGATCACCCCACCTTCAGGACCTCTCCTGCCTCTCAACACCCCATGGATTTAATGTCCACATTCTCACTGGACTTCAGGTATATATGGGATCTTTCCATTTCCCAGTACATCTTAATAACATGGGTGCAAGGACTGTCTTAGAGTGACTTACACATAATAAGCACAGCATTTTGACTGGCCCAAACTATCTTAAATATTACTTTTACAATATTATTAATGTTGAGCAAAGATTCTTCTCTGAAGACTTTTCACTCTCCTAACTGGTGTTCTTTGGGGACCTCTCACCTCTGAACGTAAGAGTGCTCACACACATCTTGCATTTTATAGCCAAACTTAACTAACATATCTGCAACCGCTGGATACTATTATTCAGCAGGGGAGGTCCAAGCTGGAGGAATGTCCAACAATCTGCTGGAGACAGCAGCATAGTTCCAGGATCCAGAGGGGCTTTCCAGAGAGAAAAGATTTGGGTTAAACAAAGAGCTAAATTTAGTTGCTTCCTGAATGTGTTTTCCCAATCAATAGACCTTTTATAACACTGCCCCCACCACACACACATTTGGCAAAGAGTATTGCCAAGAGGAATATGAGCAATGAGAGAATAACAGCTCAGAAGCTGTTGACACCACTTAACATGCAGCCAGTGTGTAGGATACCAGCAGCAAGCCGCCCGATTCCTGACACCCAAACCATTACCAAATGGGGAGTAAACATGTTGTTCTTTTGCAACTCTGGGTATTAGCAGAAAATAGGTTTGCAGTTCTAGGACATGAATGCCATAAGGCTAGACTGGGGAGCAAGCCAAGCCACTCTCCATAACTGCTGATCTAAGTTGGTCTACTTATAAGGGAAGTAAAGAGAGAAGACTATATTATAATCTAAGTGCCATTAAACTATCCTTCTCATATCCTTCTTTCTCTTTAACTTATCTACATTCAGAAAAGGAAAAGAAAAGTGACAGATAAGGTTTGTAAGTGCCTTTGCCTCTCTGGACCTCAACGTCCTCAATCTGCAAAAATGAGAAAATTACATTCGGTGATCAAGTAACCTAACTTTTTTGGTCCTAGCTTGTTTACCTACATTTTCCAGATAGTGTGCCTTATTCTTATACTAACATTTGAATAGGAGAGCCAACTGGAAAAGTGCCCCCATCCAGGCACTATGTGAATAATACTGAGACAAAATCACTCGTGGGAGAAGTTGCTCAGCAAGATAACTGCGTGCTCGCTGTTTCCAGCACAGACCCTGCCTGACAAAAGGACTTCAATTCCACTCCTTATCACTGCTGAGAACAAAGAGAAAAACAAGACAGATGACGCTATAGGACCTCTTCTCCCCTCACTGTCAACGCTCCAGTGAAATCCAACTGGCTGCGACACACCACAAGCCGCCATACCTGAGTTCTTGGCCAACGTCTGGCACATGTGCTTTGCAGTATGTCTGTTAATCACAATTGTGATTAAAAAATATGAGAGGAGGGAACTTTCATTTCTTTCATTAAATTAAACAAAGTGTGAAGACTAAGCTGGGGAAATGGAGTACACAGTAAGAAAGAGTTCCCACCTCTCCTGTTGTCTACTTTGGCAAATGTTTTTCAGGTTCTTTTGGTTCTGAGAATCTTTCCTGATTCTTGCTGCTACTGTCTCCCTTTTAGCCACTTCACTCTGAGGCAGGCCATAATCTCCCCAAGCTTAGGAACCTCCGGGAAGTCACATACAGCATGAGCCAACCACCTCAGCTTCCAGACAGTTACCAGTAGAAGCAGCTTATTTTGTCACTGAGGGCAGTAAAAAGGAGAGCAGTCAAAAGTGAATGGGTAGCAGGATCTGAGTATACTACCAGCCTGCTGAATGAAGTTATTTGCCTTAACACGGGTGGTTAAAAAAAAAAAAAAAAAATTAAAGGAATCCATCAAGTCACACTGCCAGTATCACTTAAGTAACCTACGTTAGCAAAGAGGCATGCCTATCAGAGTCTGAAAGGTTAAGAAAGACTACTAATTTCTGTCTTTTACTGACAATCTGCTTATTTTCTTTTTACATGGAACCTTTTACACACAGCAAAACCAAATACAACAGAGCCCCGCTGATGTCTACAAAAATGCCATGCCGTATTTGATTTTCCCCAAAATGAAATTCTGCTGTCTCCATAAATCTCCCATAACTGCTACTAGCTTTCAAGCTACTGCTATCCTATTTTCAAGACTTCAAGCCAAAATGATTATTATCCTTATTAAAATGAATATGATTCCCCCTTTAGCTCCCAAATCACTCAATAACAATAGTTTCTATTTGTATTCCAAGAAGCCCAGTTAATAAGTTTGGGGGGAAGGGACAGAGACAGGGATGACACAGACCACCTGTCCCACAGCTGCCTCAAAGGCTACATTTGAAGAAAAGATTCTTATGCTAAAAAAGAGAGAAAGACTTTAAAATTACTGAGCCAACAGACACAGTGACCTATACATAACTACCAAGGTACCACTGTCATTGAACTTTATGACTAGCTCCTCAATGGCCAGGCTAGCAGGAGATGAGGACAGTATAGCAAACAAATGTAATTTATGGAAACCCTAATTTTAGCCAATGGTTTCAACCACTCAGCTCTGACTATTTCTTACCCCAGCAAACAACCAGTGCAACAGAGCTGAACTTATGGTAAAATCTACAGGCAGTAATAGGAAAGCCAAAGTGAAAACAGATCTAACTATGTCAAGCTAGAGAGTTAGCCTCTATGCCTTTAGCTGTTAACCATAACCTACTTAATAAACAGCAGACCAGATCCTGCCAGGCGCAGGATATAAATGGATATGTAGAAAAATCAGCCCCCATACCAATCGAGTGGTAAGCAGGATGATCAAGTGGCCACATCTCTAAAAGACAATATAATGGGCCAATGATCATGCCACTTAAGCTACTTCCTACTCCAACACTCTGACTCAGAATCTGGATCATTCTGTTTCAAGTACCAAAATAAAGTGGGGCAGTGGAGGAGGCGGGGGGATAGCCAGCGGGATGTGGGGTTAACTTACCTGTGCAGAACTCCTTGCTCACATTGTGGGGCACTGTGATCCGACGGTAGACAATGGGCTCTGACTCCAGGATGTTCTCATCGTGGCGGTACCGAGTAGGCCTCTCGTTTGGGATGCCCCGGGAACGGGTACCACTTCTCCTCTCATAGGTATCAATTTCCTCAAACACAGCTGCCTTGTCAAAAAGGGCCAGGTTCCCTTCAAAATCAAAATCTGTGTCTGGGATCTCCTCAATATCATCCCCAAAACACTCATCATCTTTATTCTTCATCTGGCCATTCTTTAAGCCACTTTTCTTTGGAGTTGCCTGATTTGGGTGCCTGCTACTAGATGACCCTGCAGAAAAAAACAGGAACTAAAGTCAGTATGCTCACAGAAAGTGCTCAGTGGGGAGCACAAATTACCACAAATCTCATGGAATAGTAGATTTCATAAAGTGCCCAAGTAACAGTGAATATGAAATAAGCAGTACTCCTGAAAATCTGAAGCTCTGCTCTTCATAAGGGAATTGGTAATGATCAAGGCTTTTTTGACAACTGACTATATCAAAAAAGTGGAGGGCAAGAACACAGCAGTCTCTCCACACAAGTCCAGGTGGTCTGATTCTGAACGTCCAGCCATTGATTAAGAGAGAAATAACCAGAGTAAAAGAAGGCCAAGTCCTCGTAACTTGAGGTTCAAAGAAAGATTTGTCCAAGTGGCTCTGAATTCCATGCTTACCAAGCAAGCCATTTTCTGATTTTTTAACTCAGTCTCAGGCTAGACCTCAGTAGGAAGGGAATCCCTGGGTTTACACAGATTCCAGATCTTGAGATGGATATACATCTGCCACTATAAGTTGATATATTTTGACTTACAGGCCTGTTTTTAGATCTTCTGGTTAATGTGACCTCTTTTCTTAAAATTTTATCACTCTGGGTTAGCAATTTCTGAACCATCAAATGATGACAAGGACCACACTGACATAATCCTGTAGAGGCCATATCAAGGTGCGTACCAACACCACAGCACTGAGGTCACTCTCTGTCTCTGAGACTCTCTGGCCACCACATGTCAGTCAACTACTCCTCCAGCAGCAAAGACCTCACAGAATTCTCCAAACCACGCCTTCCCAGAGAATCCTGAACTGAATTTATAGTTTGATCCCCATCTGACCACCCCGAAGGATGAACCAGGTGACTGGTATGCCAAATGGAACCTTTAACATAGTCTGAATAAATATAATGTACTTCCTTTTGTAAGACTGAGCGTCTCAATTTTTTTTTTTTTTTAAATTTTATTTTTTAAAAAAAAATCACATGCTCCCCATCCTGAACCCTCCTCCCTCCCAACCTCCCCATACCATCCCCCTGGGCCTTCCCAGCGCACCAGCCCCAAGCATCCAGCATCGTGCACTGAACCTGGACTGGCATCTCGTTTCATACATGACATTTCACATGTTTCAATGACATTCTCCCAAATCTTCCCACCCTCTCCCACAGAGTCCATAAGACTGTTCTATACATCAGTGTCTCTTTTGCTGTCTCGCATACACAGGGTTATCGTTACCATCTTTCTAAATTCCATATACATGCGTTAGTATACTGTATTTATGTTTTTCCTTCTGGCTTACTTCACTCTGTATAATAGTCTCCAGTTTCATCCACCTCATTAGAACTGATTCAAATGTATTCTTTTTAATGGCTGAGTAATACTCCATTGTGTATATGTACCACAGCTTTCTTATCCATTCATCTGCTGATGGACATCTAGGTTGCTTCCATGTCCTGGCTATTATAAACAGTGCTGCGATGAACATTGGGGTACACGTGTCTCTTTCCCTTCTGGTTTCCTCAGTGTGTATGCCCAGCAGTGGGATTGCTGGATCATAAGGCAGTTCTATTTCCAGTTTTTTAAGGAATCTCCACACTGTTCTCCATAGTGGCTGTACTAATTTGCATTCCCACCAACAGTGTAAGAGGGTTCCCTTTTCTCCACACCCTCTCCAGCATTTATTATTTGTAGACTTTTTGGACCGCAGCCATTCTGACTGGTGTGAAATGGTACCTCATAGTGGTTTTGATTTGCATTTCTCTGATAAAGAGTGATGTTGAACATCTTTTCAAGTGTTTGTTAGCCATCTGTATGTCTTCTTTGGAGAAATGTCTATTTAGATCTTTGGCCCATTTTTTGATTGGGTCATTTATTTTTCTGGAGTTGAGCTGTAGGAGTTGCTTGTATATTTTTGAGATTAGTTGTTTGTCGGTTGCTTCATTTGCTATTATTTTCTCCCATTCTGAAGGCTGTCTTTTCACCTTGCTAATAGTTTCCTTTGATGTGCAGAAGCTTTTAAGTTTAATTAGGTCCCATTTGTTTATTTTTGCTTTTATTTCCAATATTCTGGGAGGTGGGTCATAGAGGATCCTGCTGTGATGTATGTCAGAGAGTGTTTTGCCTATGTTCTCCTCTAGGAGTTTTATAGTTTCTGGTCTTATGTTGAGATCTTTAATCCATTTTGAGTTTATTTTTGTATATGGTGTTAGAAAGTGTTCTAGTTTCATTCTTTTACAAGTGGTTGACCAGATTTCCCAGCACCACTTGTTAAAGAGATTGAGATTGAGATTGTCTCAATTTTTAAAACACTCAAGTAGAGGTTGGGATGATCATGAGCAAACCCCCTCATACAGATCACCCCTACTATACTGCTCTAACTTGTCACAGCAACTCCCTTCTATTCAGTGGACCACGGGTCAGGAGACCTAGGACTTAGTTCCAGTTCTGTTATTAACATGTTATATAATCTTATATCTATCATCCAACTTCTCAATTTGCTTGTATGTAAAATGCTCACTGTGGTGCCCCTAACAGGGTTTCTAGTACACAGCAGTCCGTCAATAAATATTAAACGAATAACTCAACATCAGCAAGATTAATTACAATAATTATTCTGAAAGATGTATACTATACATATGTAACTCACGTTCTAAATCTTCCTCATGCCAAATATTGATATGGAAAAGGACTATGCTGCCAGTAAAGATGAGATTTAGGCCTCAGAGAAAAATCTAAGGCTGACCAAAATTATAAAAGGAAGGAAGAGTTGGCTGAGTCACTATAAAAAGCTGAGATTATGAATCACTGAGAAGCTTGTCAAAGTGTGGGTGAAGTTCTAGTTTCAATAATTTGACAAAAACATTTAATGAGAGCATTTTGTGAGCCACAGCTAAGTACCTGGAATACAGTACATAATCAAGACAAGTAACCCAAAAGGAAGGAGAGATATAATAATTAAAATACAATATAATGAGAAGTTTATATAAAGTGCTATAGAAACACGGATGAGAAAACAGAGCTGGATTAGGAATGGGAGAACAAGCATGAAAATACACGGTCAGGATAACACATTAGCAATATACGCAGGCAAGGGAAGAAACAGAGAAAAAGTCCAGTTTGCGAGATTATCATTGTACTGCCTCAATATTAAGTCAATATTATTAAATCAATATTAGGAAACAGGTCTTTGGCCCAGTGGTCTCTCTCCAGTGGTTGTGTGCACACCCAGGAGGGCAAAGGATGATGTGGGGAAAAGATACTAAGTATTTTATTTACTTTTTCTAACCAAAAAGAGGAAGAATTTAAGCCTTATGAACTTAAGGCACAGATGGAAATCAGCACCCTTAAGAAGTTTCATACTACCCAATCACTGGCAGTATTTGAGCTACCTGAAGAATGAGTGATGTTCCATAACAACAAGTGGATTTACATTGAAATGTTTAAACTATTGTAAAATATACATTACCATTTAAACCATTTTGAGTGTACAGTTCAACAGTATTAAGTACATTCATGTTGTACAACTATATACATTTTTAACTGCTGAAGCATACAAAAATAAGTGGCTTTAAAAGATACCTTAAGAAAAAAACTATGCAATAAAGATAATGCCAATAATGCAATCATAAGTGAACAAAAGAATGGCAGAGATAACACTTCCTCTATTCCTCTTACAGGCCTTCTTTAACCAGAGTGTTTTTAAAAATTAACCAGACCTAAGAAAATAGCCTCCAAAATTAAAAAATAAACAAAGTTATTCCAAACATGAATCGATATGGATTACCACTTCACCCTAAGTCTATACTCTTTATCATAGCCCTGGGGCCAAATCCAGCCCAACCATCACCTGCTTCTGTAAATAATGTTTTATGGGTATATGGTCACATTCCTTTGTTTACATATTGTCTAAGGCTATAAAGACAAAGTTAAATGTTTGAGACAGAGACCTTATGGCCTATAAACCCTAAAATATTTAATATCTCACCCTTTACAGAAGAAGTTTGCTCACTCTGCTCTACATCATGCCTCTCAGAGGTATTTTCTACAGCTAAGACTGCCATTAAAATTAAAAAGAAAAAATATTTTTTTCTTGAAATTAACTGAACTTAACCAGAATTCTCTGACTCTGTTTTACTCAAGGTGTTAAGCCTGTCACTTGTCATTCAGATCTGCCAGCCAGCACCATGCCTACACCAGAAGCACACACACACACACAACACCTCTGATGAATTAAAAATTCAAAACAACCACATCAAAAAACAAAAACCCCCAAACAAACAAAAAAAACTAAAGAGGTTATAAAAGAAAGGGCAACTTAAGACTAACTTATGAGAAAGAAAGGGAATCATCAAAAACTATGCCAAGCGTGTTGCGTGACTAAAAAGGACAGGAAGATGAAGTTGTCAACAACAATACAAGAGGGAGCATGAGGCAAGGACTTCAGAGGAAAGGAGTTCAGTCAAGTGCAGCATGAACTGACATTAAACTGTCCTGAACCTATCGCAATGACAGATGAAGACAAGCAATTAATCAATGGGAAAGAAGACAGAGAAAAAGAAACAAAACGGGAGATCATTTGTGGCTTGACCACAAACTACAAACATAACTCACAAACCCACAGTTCTTACTTTAGAAAGTATCAGGTATTTTCTCATGTTCCCGCTGAATACAGAACTTCCATTCATTCATTTGACAAAGATACACTAAGGATCAGCTATGCTCCAAATGCTTTTAAAAAAGCAGAGAGCAAAAAAATAATTTCCTTCTAAGAGGAAATACTGACATCACATATCAGCAAGAAAAAGATAAAGAGAATGTAAGGTAAATTAAAGGCAGGCTAACATGCTTAGTTGTCTCTTATTCTTCCCTTTCCTCATACTTAAAAAAAATACTGGGAAGTCCTAGGTGAATAAGCTATCTCAAAGTTTGGCTTACTCATCCCAAAGGGCCTGGCTCTGTATTAAACTGGCCTTTGGCCCCTGGGAGAGAAAAGCACTTCCCTTGGAAGAGATAAACAGTGCTTCCCAGATTTCTTTACCTTTCAATTACCAGGGCCAAGTGTGTGTTAAGACTAGAGCCTGGCCGCCTTCCTGTGCCATTTTGCTGCCAGCCTTTGGCACAGAGGCTCTTTGGCCATGAGAACTTATAACAAACCCATTGTTGTGTAACA
Organism: Bos mutus; assembly: GCF_027580195.1. Lineage (NCBI taxonomy): Eukaryota > Metazoa > Chordata > Mammalia > Artiodactyla > Bovidae > Bos > Bos mutus. The sequence goes on along the minus strand of NC_091637.1, from coordinate 33,161,833 downwards.
CTCAGTGCTACTTATTTATTGGAGCTTGTCACACACATATTGTACAGGGGAACTCTGTCCTGCACTTAGCACGCTAACGGGCACTTGAAGGTCAAATCACAAACGTTTTGGTGCCAGTCTCAATGGGGTTTATGAGGAGGTTCCTGAGAGTATCTAGTACCTTCTTTTCAACTCCCAAATTCTAGACCCTAGTAATCAATCAACCTTGGGTTCCAGCAGCAGCACCAGGGTTTTCAAGTTTGCTGGATGTACGAAGCACATGCAAGGAGGTAATGAAGTCACATTAGGACCTCAGAAGGAGCATGAAAACTTAGTAAAAAATAATCTTAGGACCTTAGACGGTGGGATCACTGTTATATTAAAGAGACCATATACGAGGACTCAAGAGGTTTCCCTCTGCTCCCTGGAACTGATGCTCCGTTCACCTACTTGACAAATACTCGAGTGTTAGTTCAGTGACCACGGTTACAGGAACTATTCTTTATAACCACCCTCTCAACTGCCAACCTAAAAGAAGAGATTAAAATCTGCCTGTGCTAAATCTCTCATCAATGTTGGGTTAGGTAACCAGAACCAACAAATCCTTCAACAACTCATTACTAACTTTGAAAGACAATAAAAAGCCAGAATTTATGAGAATTTATATTCTTATAGCTTTATCAATCTACTAGTCTCAACATCAATCTACACACACCAGAGAAAATATGATTTATAGCTCTCTAATGAAAAAAATACTTAATCTCCATTTCTCATCCATCAATGGAAAAAATCTACATTACAACTGTGATGGGAAGAAACCAATATACTTCCTTGGGATCCTTAAAATGCTACATAAATGCTAGATCAATCAATTCCAAGCAGACCTTTCTTCTTATTTTACAGGGTTCACTGATCAAATAAATAAATTTACTCTGCTTTCCATCACAGATCAATTCTGAGTCACATCCAATCACCAAACTCCCAGGCCATGGCCATCTTCCACACAAATCTGGATTCAAAAGAAATTTTTGGAAAGAGAACCCAACATTTTACTGTCCATGATCTCTTAACCTTATTTACATGCAGTAATAATCTAGGAAATGAGAATGGATCAAACAGCAAAAGCAAAAGAAGCATCAACCAACCAGAGTAATACTTCTGAGAGTGACCCTACTTTTTACTAGATCGGAGTGACTTGTTAAAGATCAAATAAATTACTTGTTTTGAAGTTAACTGTACTCTTTCAAAAGAGTTGCTATAAATATTAGTATCAGGGGAAAAAAGAAACAAACTGATAGTTTCACCATATATCCAACAATCATAAAAAGTCCTGTCCACATAAAACCTGCACACAAATATTTACAGCAGCTTTGTTCATAATCACCAAAAGCTAGAAGCAACCAAGATGTCCTTCAGAAGGTAAATGGATAAACAAACTGTGTTATACCCATACAATGGAATATTATTCATCAGTAAAAGGAAATGAGCTATCATGCCACAAAAAGACATGGATGAATCTCAAATAAATAATGTTAAGTGAAAGAAGCTACTCTGAAAAGGCTATATACTGTGTGATTTTAATTATGTGATTAGAAAAGGCAAAACTACAGAGGTAGATGGTAAAAAGATCAGTAGCTCTTTGGAGGGGGGTTACGGCAGGCAGTCAGGGAGGGAAAAAAGGACGGACTAAATAGGTGAAACATAGGGAATTCTGCTTAGTACTGTAAAGATATTAGATATAAGATATGTATTTGTTAAAACCCACAGAACTTTTTATAGAGTACAGAGTGAGACTTAATGTATGCAAAAGAGTGAGGAGTTTGGAGGATCCCCAGATGGGATGCAGAATGCAAGGAAACAACCTGTTATAAATACATGAAACAAATCAATGAAGGGAATGGGGGTATCCTTTAGGGTTAGTACTGTAATTCTGCTACATATACTGGAATTGAATGATTTAAGTCAGATGGCAGATAGTATGGGTTTCTCACAGCTGGAGGGAGAGGTTACAGATGAGGAGGAGCCTAGAATGATCCATGGATTAGACTTGGTCACATCATGAACTCATTTAGCTTAATCTAGTGGTGATGGTTTCCCTGGTGGCTCAGACGGTAAAGCGTCTGCCTCAATGCAGGAGACCCGGGTCCGATTCCTGGGTCGGGAAGATCCCCTGGAGAAGAAAATGGCAATCCACTACACTCTTGTCCAGAAAATCCCATGGACGGAGGAGCCTGATAGGCTACAGTCCATGGGGTCGCCAAGAGTCGGACACGATTGAGTGACTTTAGCTAGCTTAGCTGAGTAGTGATGGTTACATATAGAAGTATTTATAGATATATGTATCTATGCTGGTTAAGTATATACATATATATTTTCCTGCTCTGTCAGCTTTTGAAAGGGTGACACCCAGTAGCAAGGAGCACATCTAGTACCTAGACAGCAGTTTGTAATACCATTCTCCAATAAAAGGAGACAGGACTCCTTGGAGACATGGCTAAGTCTAGGGCTGGGGCAGGAAATACAGAAGATAAACCTGGAGCATCTTGTAGTGCTAGATAGTAAGGAAGGCCTGGGGGAGGGGGAACCCATCCACAATGATGGGAGCATGTCCAAGGGACACAGGAGCCAACTGCAAGAGCTCACAGTGGCCAAAGTTGAAACAATTTGATTACCAAAATAAAGCGGTATTGAATTATAAACCAAAGTATAAAATAAACACTTGTAAGTCCACGTTGTTGTAGTTCAGTTGCTAAGTCATGTCCGACTCTTAGCCACCCAAAAAACTGCAGCCAACCAGGCTCCTTCCGACCATGGGATTTCCCAGGCAAGAACACTAGAGTGGATTACAGTTTGTTTCTCCAGGGGACCTTCTCCACCCAGGGATCGAACCTACGTCTCCTGCACTGCAGGTCTATTCTTTACCACTTAGCCACTAGAGAAGCCCTCTAAGTCCACACTGATAAAAATAAATAACGGAACAAATAAATGAGAAAGAAGAGACCTATCTCTAGTAGAGAAGGATTCCAAGTAACTTATGTAGCTACTCTGCATAACTCTCCACTCCCTAGGTGCGAGCTGCACATACTGACTCCAGAAGAGAAATCTGACACACACACAGCACCTCAATCAGACAATCAACGTCAGCATCAAAAGAAATACAAAGTGGGACTTCCCTGGTGGTCCAGTGGTTAAGAATCCACCTGGCAATGAAGGGCACATCAGTTCTACCCCTGGTCCAGGAAGACCCCACAAGCCATGGGGAAACTAAGCCCACGAGCAGCAACTATGAGCCCATGCGCTGCAACTACTGAAGCCTTCACGCCCAAGAGCCTGTGCTTCACAAGACAAGCCACCACAGTGAGAAGCCGGCGCAAAGAAACAAGAGAGTAGCCCCCATGCTCTGCAACCAGAGAAAGCCTACATGCATCGACCAGACCAAGGGCAGCCAAGAAAAAAAGTCGTATCATGTTGACGGTACATTGATATGATGCAATGAAAACGACACTATCTCTGTGTGTCTTCCTCCCCAAAACACATAACCCCAGTCTAATCATGACCAAAAAACATCAAATACCAATTGAGGAATATGCTACAAAATATCTAACCAGTACTCATCAAAACTGTCTAGATCATCAAAAACAGTGGAAGTCTGAGAAACCGTAAGAGCCGAGAGAAGACATGACTACTAAATGTAACGTGGCATGCTGGATGAAGCCTGTAACAAGGACAGTAGGTAAAAACTAAGGGAATCTGAAGAAAATATAGACTTTGGTTAATGTATCAAAACTGGTTCATTAAATGTAACAAATGTACCATAGTAATGTAAGATATTACTAATGGGGAAAATATGTAGGAAAAAATAAGTTTCAAATTGCCAAAGAAGATTATCTTCCTGCATGAGAGATTATAAACTGCTTGAACATTCAAACTTTTAACAAACAAGTCAATTTTTTGCTAAAGAAAAAAGGTGGTTTTTTTGTTTTGTTTTAAATAAAGAATAAAGAAACAGAGAGAAGGTTAAAGTCTAAATGGAAAACATCATTTTCTATCCAAGCATTCGACAGTTTTTCAAAGGACAGAGAAGAATTAATAATTCAATTTCAGTCTCAGGTCAATTCAAATAGTTATTTAAGAAGCACTGAAGGAAAAGTGCCTTGAAATACCTTTTTTTTTAAAATTTTTTTTTCCCCAAAATTTCAATAGTTTATACTCATGGAAATCAGGCATCTTCAAAACTTTAAAAATGTTGGCTTCTGAAGGGCCACATAAATTTCTAGTGAATCTGTTATAATTCACTGCTATAACATTATTGCAGTAAATAGGTTAAAGAGCATACCTGACTCTAGTGAATTAACTATGCTTCTGTAATAAGCAAATGGCACTCAACCATTTGTCAGTACCACACAGAACTGGGCATCAGCACACATCAGTGTATGCTCTCCTTGGTGGGCTGGCAGGGACAGTGAACACAGTAAATTTAAAACTGTCAGTCTATCAGAAACTGTAAGATCACAGAGATGTCTAGGCCCATCCCTTCCTCTCCTCTGAGGATGGGAGTTAAACCACAAGAACAAAACATATTCAAGAATTCCCTTGAACAGCCTGAATGCAGGTTTAACTTAGACATCGCTACTACCACCATTTACCAGATCAAAAACAACATCACTTTTGTCTATGCGAACTCGAGCCAGATCACTGACATTTTTTGAAGGAAAAGAAGTGTTGGGAGAGGGCAGGGAGCGGGTGTGAGTCTCAAACAGCTAATTTCCTTTCCCTTTAACATCTTGAGGAAATAGCACGGGAATAAAAGAACCATGCTATATTTTTGCAAAACCCTGCCAGGATCTTTTTTCATTAGGGTAATAAAGGACTTATTTAAAGAACAGCAGTGGATAAGCGGACATGAAACACCAAGTTAAGAAAACACATTAACTTAATCCAACTTACAAGAGTTGTGCCGACGACGGAAGCTTTTGGACTGACTCAAAGATTCCGTGTGCCTGTCCACGTAGCTCTTTGAGCACTGTTGCTGCTGGGGAGAGATGGCAACATCTTGGCTCTTCACATCTGTCCTCTTAGGGATGTTCTGAGGGACACTGCTCGAAGAGGCTGGCTTCTTGACCAACTTGCCTGTGCCATTTTGATTGATACCAACTTGGCAACCAACACCAGAGGAGCCTAATTCTGTCTGATGAAGGTCTCCAAAATGTTGGGTTTCTCCAGGGCCTGGTATCTCCAGAATTTTTAATTCTGTAATGTCACCTGCCCTGAAATACATAAAAGAGTCCAAGTCTCAAAACTATAACAGTGATAACAGTGATGAAACTGAAATCCACAGCAAAAGCCACACCTTTGGAGGGCTTCATTTCAATGAGAAGTCAAAGGCAAAACCTAAAAAAGATGGTGGCGTACTTAAAGACAAGACTTAGCCACCAGCATTCAACAGACACAGCACTGACCTTTAAAAGAGACCTGTTGCTACTCATGTATATGGAATCTAGAAAGATGGCACTGATGAGCCTATTTGCAGAGACACAGACATTGAGAACAGGCATATGGACACGGCTGAGGCGGGGAGGGAGGAGAGGGTGGGGTGCGTGGAGAGAGTAACATGGAAACATACACCACCATATGTGAAACAGACAGCCAATGGGAATGTGCTGTATGACTCAGGGAACTCAAACCGGGGCTCTGTAAAACCTAGAGGGGTGGGATGGGGAGGGAAGTCGGTGGGAGGTTCAAATGGGAGGGGACATAGGTAAACCTATGGCTGATTTATGTTGACATTTGGTAGAAACCAATATAATACTATAAAGCAATTATACTTCAATTAAAAATAAATAAAAATTTTTAAAAAGAAACAAAAAATAAATTAAAAACTTAGAAAAGGAAAACAAAAGAGACCTATTGTTAAGGGAGTGGGAGACAGATGGACTGGCATTTCAGGTTAGTAGACACAAACTATTACATATGGATGGATGGACAACAAGGTCCTACTGTACAGCACAGGAACTACAGTCAAAATCCTGGGATAAACCATCATAGAAAAGAACACAGAAAAGAATGTGTGTGTGTAACTGAGTCACTTTGCTGTACAGCAGAAATTAACACAACACTGCAAATCAACTATACTTCAATAAAGAATAGAGAGACCTATTGTTAATCATAAAACCATCATTAATATCTTAGATTTCTACAATGCTTAATGGCTTTTTTCATTCATTTACTTACCTGCTCACTCAAAAGGTATACACAGAGTACTTACTATGTATGTGGTAACCCCTGTAGCAGGAGTTGGGTATATAAAGATGAAAAGCAATATATGCTCACACAGAACTTGAAGTCTAGTCAGCAGAAAATTCAAGTAGGTAATCAAAAGTGTTGAACACTATGACAGAGGTGTGTACTGGGGACTAGAGCCCCCAAAGCAAAATACATGTTAGTCTGGTAGAGATGGATGAAGCACTTAAGCTGAGTCTGGTTGGGAAGGGAAAATAAGAGTTGGCCAAGCAGAGTATGGGAGGAGAGGGGCACCTTAAGCCAAGGCTCAGAGACTGAGGCCATGTGAGGAACTGCCAATGTTACTGTTGTTACTGTAAATGTTATAGTGTTACTAAAGAGACAAATGCTTGTAGAGGGCCATCAGGAGGTAAGGCTGTAGAGAAAGTTAGGGATCAGATCACAGTCACACTGGATTTTTCTGGTGGCTGTAAGAACAGCAAGGAAACTAGAGACAGGGGCACCTGTTAGGAGACGAGGCAGAAATAAGAGGGGATGTATACAGCAAGTGACAATGCAAAGAGAGAAAGGAGGATGGAACCAAAAAAACATTTGGAATCCAAAGAATTTGGTGACTAACTGAACATGAAGATCAAGAGAATGAAGAATTCATTACGATTCCTAAGTTTCTAACCTGGGTGAAAGGTGTCATTAGGGCAATACCGAGTGGCAAATGCAAGGCGTGTGCAGAAAGGGGAGGAGTGTTTTTACTATGGGGGAGGCCTCAGAAAGTTAGAAAGTGATGAGAAGAGAGACAGTATAAAGGCTCAAAGTGAAGACACAAAAGAAAGGGGCAGGGTCTCAAAGGATATAGAAAACGATAACACATAAAGCATGTGTGATAAGGTTAGCCCTGAACACAAAGGGTATATCTTCTGTGAAGACTTCAGAGGAGGTAAGCAATAAGGATGGATACACACCTACAGAAAAGGTTAGGTCTGGGTGTTGTTTAGGAAGTCGAGGAAGCTCTTTCCAGAAAGTCTTTTTTTAAAAAAACGTTAAGAAAGGAAGGTTTCTGTGAAACTTGTGAAAAGAGGGATGTGAAGACAACATCTAAGCTTGAGATCTGTTGGCAAACACTAAAGAAAAATACATTCCTAGAGCTAAGGACTTTAGCTACTAGCTAGAGTGTGTCTCTGGAGATAAATTATAATACAAATCTACAAAGAGAGATAGTTATGTGGGGGGACAGGGTGTGGGGGGGTGGGGAATCAATAAAGGCCTCACATATAAGAAAGAACAAATAATACAAAACTGAGAAAGGAAATCTGAAACCGTAGAAGAAAACAGAAAGATGATTCTAAATTTGACACATTTAAATATAATATTGCATGTCTGACAGAGATAAGAAAAATGTTTCACAAACCCTGAATCATCAGCTGAAAGCTAGTTACTACACAAAGTCTCTGCTGAAACAGCAGTAGAACTAGAAGATCTAAGGTTGTAAAATCTCTCCCCTGACAAAAGTAGTCCTATGCAAGAGAATACTGGCAATGAGACCTAGGTCAAGCTCCATAGACCACCAGACTGGATTTGAAGAGTCAGTTAGGACACTCACCTGAAAGTGACTTCTGGCACAAGGCACTTCACTCCATTGTGGAAAGGCCGGGTGAGAGAAATGGTCTGGCTGACCTGATCCACTGCTGACACTCTTCCCTGATAGACACCCAAGCTATCTCCACAGTTGATGGACACAATACTGCCCAGCCAATCTGTAGCCATGTTTCAGATGTGAGATTGCCGTGGAGAGAAGGAATCATGCAGTGTACCTTGAGAAACAGACAAATCTTCAGTAAAATTTAGAAAACATTATATCAGGTTATGTAATAGGTGCTGCTTAATAACACATATTCTATCACAACCTTAACTGAGGTAATAAAGCAGTAAAAATCAAGCTTTTTTTTTCCCACTAGGAGTAAGCATACTGATGAATAAGCAATATTGTTATGTATATAGTTCTTTTAAGTACTTTCAACCATATGTACTAGCCATTTACCCAGACATCACTTAAATGATACTGAAAAATCCTGGACAAAATTTGTTTTTGAAAAGTTGACTGAAGACATTACAGAACACTAAACCTAACAACTACGGGACATACATTCATTTCCAGTTCACCAACATATGCTGGGCCTTAAACTAGTACCAATTCATTTCAAAGGACTGAAATCTGACAGAGTATACTTTTTGTCCAAAACCAGAATTAAATTTGAATTTGATAATAAGATTTTTCAAATCTCTCCAAATAACTGTAAATTAAGCAAAACACCTCTATACAACCAATGAGTCAAAGAAGAAATCAAAAGGACAGTTAGAAAATAGTCCAAAGTCAAGGAAAATGAAAATAGAACATACCAACATGTGTGGGATGTGCTTAAAAAAGTGTTTGAAAAGAAATTTATTGGGAGAGGGAGAAGGTGGGATGATTTGGGAGAATGGCATTGTAACATGTATAATAACATATAAGAAACAAATCGCCAGTCCAGGTTCGATGCAGGATACAGGATGCCTGGGGCTGGTGCACTGGGATGACCCAGAGGGATGGTACGGGGAGGGAGGTGGGAGGGGGTTCAGGATGGGGAACACATGTACACCCGTGGCAGATTCATGTTGATGTATGGCAAAATCAATACAATATTGTAAAGTAATTAGCCACCAATTAAAATAAATAAATTTAAATTAAAAAAAACCCCAAAATTAAAATATGCAGAAAAAATTTATATATTTATATTTTCTAATATAAATGCTTATATCAGAAAGGAAGAAAGGTTTAAAACCAATGATTGAAGCTTCCATCTTAAGAAGCTAGGCAAAAAGGAGCAAATTAACCAAAGGTATTAGAAAGGAACCAAAGAGTAGAAATCAATGAAATAAGAAACAAGAAAGATACACAAAACCAAAAATCTGTTCTCTTGAAAATATCAATGAGGCTGATAAATCCCTACTAGACTAACCAAGAAAAAGACAGAGAACATATATTGTCAATATCAGGAATGAACAACAGACATCACAGGCATTAAAAAGATAAATTTGACAACTCAGATGAAACAAAGAAATTCCTTGAAAAACAAATTACAAAAGTGATACAAGTGTAAAATAGACACAATCACTAACACAAAAAAGCTAGAAATAGACCCACACAAATATGCCTAACTGATTTTTGACAAAGTGGAAAAGTAATTCAAAGGAGGTAATGCAGCTTTTAACAACAAATGGTAACGGACAAAAACTACCAGAACTGATAAAACAAATTCAGCAAGGTGACAAGACACAATTAACATACAGAAACTGGCTGCATTCTCTACACTAACAGAGAAATATCAGAAAGGGACGTAAACAGACAATCCTTTTTAAAAATCACATCAAAAGAGACTAAAAATAAAAACAGGAGTAAACCTCAGCAAGGAAGTGAAAGATGCTGAGAACTACACAACACTAATAAAGGTAACTGAAGATGATTCAAAGAAATAGAAAGATACCCCATGCTCTTAGACTGAGAGAATTCATATTGTTAAAATGGCCATAATTATCCAAAACAATCTACAGATTTAACGTGATACCTATCAAGTTACTCATGACATTTTTCACAGAACTAGAACAAATAATCCTAAAATTTATATGGAACCATAAGAGACCCCAAATTGCCAAAGCAATCCTGAGGAATAAGAATAAAGGAAGAAGCATAACCTCCCAGACTTCAGATAATACGATGAAGCTACAGTAACCAAAACAGTGTGGTACCGGCACAAAAACAGACCTGTGGGCCAATGGGAAAAGGCAGCCCAGCAAAACCCACGCCTATACTCGGTTAGTCTTTGACAAGGGAGGCAAGAATATACAACAGGGAAAAACAATCTCTTTGGCAAGTGGTGTTGGAAAAGTTGGACAGCCGCATGTAAATCAATGAAGTTAGAACACACCCTCACATCGTACACAAAAATAAACTCGAAATGGCTTGAAGACTTAAACATAAGGCATGACACCATAAAACTTCTAGAAGAGAACACAGGCAAAACACCCTCTGACATAAATCATACATTCTTAGGTCAGTCTTCAAGGCAATAGAAATAAAAGCAAAAATAAACACATGGGACCTATCAAAGCTTTTGTACAGCAAAGGAAACCATAAACCAAACAAAAAGATGACATACAAACTGGGAGAAAATATTTGCAAATGATGTGACTGATAATAGCTTAATTTCCAAAATATACAGACAGTTCATACAACTCAATAACAAAAAACAAACAACCCAATCAAAAAATGGGCAGAAGACCCAAATAGACATTTATCCAAAGAAGAAAGAGAGATAACCAACAGGCACATGAAAAGATACTCAATATCACTAACTGAGACATGCAAATCAGAACTACAAGAAGTATCACTTCACATCAGTCAGAATGGTCATCTTCCAAAAATCCACAAACAATAAATCCTGGAGAGGGTATGGAGAGACAGTAACCCTCCTATACTGTTGGTGGGAATGCTCATTAGTACAGCCACTATGGAAAACAGTATGGAGGTTCCTTAAAAAACTAAAAATAGACCTACTCTATGACCCTGCAATTCCACTCCTGGGCATATAACTGGAGAAAAACATGATCTGAAAAGCAGCATGCACCCAAATAGTCACAGCACTGTTTACAATAGCCAAGACATGGAAGCACCCTAAATGTCCATCAACAGAGGAATGGATAAAAAAGATGTGGTACAAAAATACAATATATTAATCAGCCATAAAAAAATAAAATAATGCAGTTTGCAGCAACAAGGATGGCCCTAGAAAGTGCCACACTGAGTGAAGTAAGTCACACAGAGAAGGAGAAATATCGTATGACAGCCCTTATATGTGGAATCTGAAAAGAAATGGTACAGATAAACGTACTTAAAAACAGAAACAGACTCACAGACTTTGAGAACGAGCTTATGATTGCCAAGGGCAAGGATGAGGGGAAGGGATAGTTAGGGAGTTTGAGATGGGCATGTACACTGCTATTTTAAAATGGATAACCAACAAGGACCTATTGTATAGCACATGGAACCCTGTACAAAGTTATGTGGCAGCCTGGATGGGAGGGGGGTTTGGGGAAGACTGGATACATGTATATGTGTGGCTGAGTCCCTTTGCTGTTCAACAGAGACATCACAACATTGTTTGTTAGTCCACTATACCCCAATACAAAATAAAAAGTTAAAAAAAAAAAAAACCCAATTGAAAAATGGGCAGAAGATCTAAATAGACATTTCTTCAAAGAAGAAATAGAGATGGCCAACAGGCACATGGAAAGATGCTCAACATCACTAATTAGAGAACTGCAAATCACAACTACACTGAGGTAACACCTCACATTAGTCAGAATGGCCATCATTTAAAAGTTAACAAAAAATTAAATGCTGGAGAGGATATGGAGAAAAGGGAACCCTCTTGCACTGTTAGTGGAAACATAAGTTAATACAGCCACTATACAGAACAGTATGGTGATTTCTTTAAAAACTAAGACTAAAACTACCATATGACTCAGCAATCCCACTATGGGTATATACTCTGAGAAAACCATAATTCATAAACACACACGTACCCCAATGTTCACTGCAGCACTATTTACAATAGCTAAGACATGGAAGCAACCTAGATCCATCAACAGATGAATGGATAAAGAAGTTGTGATACATATACACAATGGAATATTACTCAGCCATTAAAAGGAACGAATTTGAATCCGTTGAACTGAGGTAGACAAACCTAGAGCCTATTCTACAGAGTCAAGTAAGACAGAAAGAGAAAAACAAATATTTTATATTAATACATATCTATATGTAATCCTGAAAATGAAAGAGGAGAGTGAAAGAGTTGGCTTAAAGTTCAACATTCAGAAAACTAAGATCATGGCATCCGGTGCCATCACTTACGGCAAATAGATGGGAAAACTGTGGAAACAGTGGCTGACTTTATTTTTCTGGGTCCCAAAATCACTGCAGATGGTGACTGCAGCCATGAAATTAAAAGACGCTTACTCCTTGGAAGGAAAGTTATGACCAACCTAGACAGCATACTGAAAAGCAGAGACATTACTTTGTCCACAAAGGTCCGTCTAGTCAAGGTTGTGGTTTTTCCAGTGGTCATGTATGGGTGTGAGGGTTGGACTCTAAAGAAAGCTGAGGGCCGAAGAATTGATGCTTTTGAACTGCGGTGTTGGAGAAGACTCTTGAGAGTCCCTTGGACTGCAAGGGGATCCAACCAGTCCATCCTAAAGGAGATCAGTCCTGGGTATTCATTGGAAGGACTGATGTTGAAGCTGAAACTCCAATACTTTGGCCACCTGATGTGAAGAGCTGACTCGTCTGAAAAGACCCTGATGCTGGGAAAGACTGAGGGCAGGAAGAAAAGGGGATGACAGAGGATGAGAGGGTTGGATGGCATCACCGTCTCAATGGATATGGGTTTGGGTGGACTCCGGGAGTTGGTGATGGACAGGGAGGTCTGGTGTGCTGCGGTTCATGGGGTCGCAAAGAGTAAGACATGACTGAGCGACTGAACTAAACTGATATGGAATCCAGAAAAAATAGTACTAATGAACCTACATGCAGGGCAGGAACAGAGACACAAACATGGAGAACAGACTTGTGGACACAGGAAGGGAAGGAGATGGTGGGAATTGAGAGAGCAGCAGTGAAACATTTACACTACCATATGTAAAATAGTGGAAACTTGCTGTGTAACACAGGGAGCTTATCCTGGTTCAGTTCAATTCAGTCGCTCAGTCGTGTCCGACTCTTTGCAACCCCATGGACTGCAGCACACCAGGCCTCCCTGTCCATCACCAACTCCCAGAGTTTATTCAAACTCATTTCCATTGAGTCAGTGATGCCATCCAGCCATCTCATCCTGTTGTCCCCTTGTCCTCCCATCTTCAGTCTTTGCCAGCATCAGGGTCTTTTCCAATGAGTCAGTTCTTTGCATCAGGTGGCCACAGTATTGGAGCTTCAGCTTCAGCATCAGTCCTTCCGTTGAATATTCAGAACTGACTTCCTTTAGGATGGACCGGTTGGATCTCCTTGTAGTCCAAGGGACCCTCAAGAGTCTTCTCCAACACCACAGTTCAAAAGCATCAATTCTTCGGCACTCAGCTTTCTTTACAGTCCAACTCTCACATCCATACATGACTACTAGAAAAACCACAACTTTGACTAGATGGACCTTTGCTGGCAAAGTAATGTCTCTGCTTTTTAATATGTTGTCTAGGTTGGTCATAACTTTTCTTCCAAGGAGCAAGCGTCTTTCAATCTCATAGCTGCAGTCACCATCTGCAGTGATTTTGGAGTCCAAGAAAATAAAGTCTGTCACTGTTTCCCATTGCTTCCCCATCTATTTGCCATGAAGTGATGGGACCAGATGCCATGATCTTAAGTTTTCTGAATGTTGAGTTTTAAGCCAACTTTTTCACTCCCCTTTTTCACTTTTATCAAGTCTCTTTAGTTCTTCTTCGCTTTCTGCCATAAGGGTGGTGTCATCTGCATATCTGAGGTTATTGATATTTCTCCCAGCAATCTTGATTCCAGCTTTTGCTTCATCCAGTCTGGCATTTCGCATGATGTACTCTGCATATAAGTTAAATAAGCAGGCAATTGCAGCCTTGACATATTCCTCTCCCAATCTGGAACCAGTCTGTTGTTCCATGTCCAGTTCTAACTGTTGCTTCCTGATCTGCATATTTCCTAAGATTTCTCAGAAAGCAGCTCAGGTGGTCTGGTATTCCCATCTCTTTAAGAATTTTCCACAATTTATTGTGATCCACACAGTCAAAGGCTTTGGCATAGTCAATAAAGCAGAAGAAGTTTTTCTGGAACTCTCTTGGTTTTTTGATGATCCAACAGACATTGGTGATTTGATCTCTGGTTCCTCTTGCCTTTTCTAAATCCAGCTTGAACATCTGGAAGTTCACAGTTCACGTACTGTTGAAGCCTGGCTTGGAGAATTTTGAGCATTACTTTGCTAGCATGTGAGATGAGTGCAATCGTGCAGTAGTTTGAACATTCTTTGGTACCGCCTTTCTTTGGGATTGGAATGAAAACTGACCTTTCCCAGTCCTCTAGCCACTGCTGAGTTTTCCAAACTTGCTGGCATATTGAGTGCACTACTTCCACAGCATCATCTTTTAGGATGTGAAATAGCTCAACTGGAATTCCATCACCTCCACTAGCTTTGTTTGTAGTGATGCTTCCTAGGGCCCACTTGACTTCACATTCCAGGATGTCTGGCTCTAGGTGAGTGATCACACCATTGTGGTTATCTGGGTCATGAAGATCTTTTTGTATAATTCTCCTGGGTATTCTTGCCACCTCTTCTGAATATCTTCTGCTTCTGTTAGGTCCATACAATTTCTGTCTTTATTGTGCCCATCTTTGCATGAAAAGTCCCTTGGTATCTCTAATTTTCTTGAGATCTCTAGTCTTTCCCATTCTATTGTTTGTCTCTATTTCTTTGCTTTGATCACTGAGGAAGGCTTTTGTATCTCTCCTGCTATTCTTTGGAACGCTGTATTCAAATGGGTTTATGTTTCCTTTTCTCCTTTGCCTTTAGCTTCTCTTCTTTTCTCAGCTATTTATAAGACTTCCTCAGACAACCTTTTTTTGCCCTTTTGCATTTCTTTTTCTTGGGGATGGTCTTGATTACTGCCTCTTGCACAATGTCATGAATGTTAGGTCCATGAATCAAGGCACATTGGAAGTGGTCAAACAGGAGATGGCAAGAGCAAACATCAACATTTTAGGAAATCAGAGAACTAAAATGGACTGGAATGGGTGAATTTAACTCAGATGACCATTATATCTATTACTGTGGGCAAGAATCCCTTAGAAGAAATGGAACAGCCATCATAGAAACAAAAGAGTCCAAAATGCAGTACTTGGATGCAATCTCAGACAGACAGAATGATCTCTGTTCCTTTTCAAGGCTTAACCTGGTACTGTCACAACAGGCGGGGTAGGGGTGGTGGGATGTTCAAGAGGGAGGAGACATTTTTGGAGTTTAACCTGGTATTCTGTCAAAAATTAGGTTTAGGGTGGTGGTGGGGGTGGGGGTGGGCAGGAGGTTCAAGAGGAGGGGATATATGTATAACAGATGATTTATGCTGTTGTACAGCAGAGACCAACACAACATTGTAAAGCAGTTATCCTCCAATTAAAAACAAATTTTTATAAAAGCACTTCCAATATTATCTCCTAGAAACAGTATTATCACTATTAGATTACTTATCACATTTTCTTTATTGATTGCTTTTTTGTTCCTATCTGCACACTGCACACATCATCTCCCAATGTGAGATGATGTATGAGAAACTCCTTTAAGGACTCAATGTTATTACTAATGTGAATGACTAAATTTCTGATTATTTTGTTAAAATGTTATGGGTAATAACCAAATTATCCATATTATCTTTGGGTATAAAATGCACATTTGTGCTCCATCTGTGTTTCTACTTTTTTACATTAAAATTTCAAAAGAAAAAAAAAGATGTTTAAATATATGTTTGTGTCACATTACTCATATGCAGTTGAATGTTACTCAGCCATAAAAAGAATGGAATAATGACATTTGCAGCTACACGAATGGACCTAGAGATGATCATACTAAGCAAAATAAGTTAGAGAGACAAATACCTTGTGATATCACTTGAATGTGGAATCTAAAATATGCTACAAATGAACATATCTATGAAACAGAAATAAACTCACAGACACAGAGAACAGCCTTGTGGTTGCCAAGGAGGAGAGCAGGTGGGGCAGGGAGGAACTGGGAATTTAGGATGGGCAGATGCAAACTATTATATATAGCATAGATAAACAACTAGCTCCTACTGTACAGCAAAGGAACCATATTCAGTGCCCTGTGATAACCGTAACAGAGAGAAAGTGAAAAAGAATGTACATGTGACTGAATCACTTTGCTGTACAGCAAAAATCAACACAACACTATAAATCAACTCTAAAATTTTTTTAAGTTGAACAAATTATATAAATAAAAGAAATGAAAGGGCTGCAGTAAAAATGTCAGATAAAAGATTAAGGCAAAAACATTAAAAGAGTTAATTCATGCCTAAACAATGTATATTATTACTGAGGGTACAACTCACTAATAATATATATTGCTATAATTTTCCATTGAGGTAATTTGATTATGTCAAAACATAATATAGAACATAAAACAGGTATATAAAATATTCAAGAATAAATTTTTAAAGTCAATAGAAGAGAATTAATACAATCTTCTGTAATGAATCAAGCAGCAAAACAAATATTTTTAAAAATAAACAATACAGATACTGAGTTCAATAATCTTATCAGGCTTTGTATCTCCAGTGAAGGAATACACATACTGTATACCTGGCTTCAGTTGTTAGGACAAATGGTAATGGATATTCATCAGCAGAAAATCAACCCTGATCTAAGTTTCATAATTTATATACACATTTACTCAAAATGGGTCATAGACTTAAACGTAAAATGTCAAACTATAAAACTTTTAGGAAAAACGTAAGAGAAGCCTTCAAGATCTAGAGTGAGGCAATGAATTCTTCGACTGGACACCAAAAGCACAACCTATTAAGGAGAAACTGATCAGACTTCTTGAAAATTAAAAACTTTCATTCTGCAAAAGGATCCTTATTAGGAGGCTTTTTAAAAAAAGTTACAGGCTGGAAAAAAATATTTACAAATCACATATATGACAAAGACTCATGACCAGTATCTAGAATACACAAAGAACTCTTAAAATTCAGTGATGGAAAAAAAAAATCCAATCCATAGTGGGCAAAAGACACAAAACACATTTCAACAAAGAACTATACAGATGGCAAATAAGTACATGAAAAGATGTTCAACATCATTACATTAACCACTAGGGAAATGCAAGCTAAAACCACAATGATACACTACATGCCCACTGCTGCTGCTGCTGCTGCTGCTAAGTCGCTTCAGTCGTGTCCGACTCTGTGCAACCCCAAAGACGGCAGCCCACCAGGCTCCCCCATCCCTGGGATTCTCCAGGCAAGAACACTGGAGTGGGTTGCCATTTCCTTCTCCAATGCATGGAAGTGAAAAGTGAAAGTGAAGTCGCTCAGTTGTGTCCAACCCTTTGCAACCCCATGGACTGCAGACTACCAGGCTCCTCCGTCCATGGGATTCTCCAGGCAAGAATACTGCCCACTAGAACAGCTAAAATAAAAAACACTGACAACACCAAGTACAAGTAAGGATGTGGAGAAATTGAATAACTCATACATTCATACATACTCATATATTCATACACTGCTGATGGAACTACTAAATGGGGCAGCCATTTTTTTTATTAAAAAAAAAAAAAAAGCCTAAACACGCAGACATCTCTGGTGGTCCAGAGGTTAAGAATCTGCCTGCCAATGCAGGGGACACTGAGTTTGATGCCTGGTCCAGGAAAATTCCACATGCTGTGGGGCAACTAAGCTCATCTCCACAACTCCTAAGCCAGCACAGTACAACCACAGAAAGCCTGCACACAGCAACAAAGACCCACTGCAGCCAAAAATAAATAGCCAAAACGGAGGCTATAAAAAAAAAAAAAAAAACACCTAAACACGCAACTCACATGACCCAGCAGTTGCATGACTGGTCATTTATCTCAGAGAATGGAAGACTTAACTCACAAAAAAACCTGTACTTGAATGTTTATATCAGGTTTACTTCTAATAGCCTCAAACTGGAACAGGCTAGATGACTTTCCACGTGTCAAAGGTTAAACACAAACCATGGTAGGAGCAAAAGTGAAAAAAGCCAACCCCAAAAGGTTACATTCTTATGATTCCATTTGTGTAACATTCTTGAAATGACAGCTATAGAAATGAGAGGAGAAGAGTGGTTCCCAGGAGTGAGAGAAGGGGCAGAGACACAAGGAAAACAGGGATGGCTGTAAATGAGCAACATGAGGGATCCCCGTGGTTAGGGAAACATTCTGCATCTTGACCATATGATGTCAATATCCTGGTATTGACACTATACTATTGTTTTGCAAGATGTTACCAATACGGAAAACCAGGCAGGATATATGGAATCTCTCTGTATTCTTTCTTATAAATACATATGGATCTACAGCTATCTCAAACAAAAAGGTCAAAAAAAAAAAAAAATCAATGTCTTCTACCACATTAACAAAGCAAATGAGAAATCATGTATGATCACGTCAACAAATGCAGAAAGATAATCTGACAAAATTCAACATCATTCATGATATAAAAAAGGAGCAGTGGCATCTATAAAACAATTATAGATAACATCATATTAATGGTGAAACAATGAATTCTTTCCCCCGAAGACTGGGACAAGGCAAGAATACTCTCACCGGTTCTGCTTCTTATTCAACATTATATTACAGGTGTTAGCTACTGCAATAAGAAAAAGAAATAAAAAGCATAAATATTGGAAATGAAGATGTAAAGTTATTTTTATTTGTAAACTTTATTGTTGACTGTGCATGTAGAAAACCCTAGGGAATGTACCCCCCACACACACACACACAAAAATCCTACTATATGAAACTTTAGCAGGGCTTCCCAGGTGGCACTAGTGGTAAATAACTGTCTGCCAATGCAGGAAACATAAGAGACACAGGTTCGATCCCTGGGTCGGAAAGATCCCCTGGAGGAGGATATGGCAACCCACTCCAGTATTCTTGCCTGGAGAATACCATGGACAGAGGAGCCTGGTGGGCTACAGTCCATGGGGTTGCAAAGTGTTGGATACGACTGAGCGACTTCACTTTCACTTTAATATAAAAGTTAAAACAAAAGCTACTGGGGTGGGGAACAGAACACCTAAGTGACCTTAGAGTAGAGAAAGATTTCTTAGACAAAACAGAAATAAGTAGTACTAATCATAAAAGAAAAAAATCTGATGAATTAGATTTCATCAAAATTTAAAAGTCCTGCTCATCAAAAATCATCATTAAAGAATACAAATTGGAAGAGGTGTTAAAAAAAAAAGACGCTGGGAGGCAACTAGAGCAGTCTATTTAAGAGACAGTGGTAAGCTGTAATAGGTAGAAGCAATGGAGAAGGGAATAAGTTGAGATTCAAGACCAAGACTGATACAGGTGATGGTCTGAATTTGGTAATGATTTAATATAGTAATAGGTAACAGAAAGGGGGGGGGGGGGGAATCACCCTTAAGAAAATAAAAGGTGAATGGAACACATGTAATCCCACAGCTTTTACACACATACCATCATACTGTGTAGCAATAGCAGCAGCTAGTATTTATTGCTCATTTACTATGTCTCAGGACTGAGTTAAAACTTTAGGGGCCTTCTTTAGGGCCCTTCAATCTTCATGACAACCCTATGAGACAGCTACTTTACTAACCCATTTTACAGATGGGGAATTACAACAGAGAGGTTATAATGGATATTTACACACTTGTAATCAGAGCATAAAGGCAGCTTCTTAGCATATTCTCCACGTGTATGTGCTATTCCACCGCATTCACATATCAGTTTTTCTCTCAATGGACATTTAGATAATTCAATTTTTCACAATTATAGTTAATGCAGCAATAATTTTCTCAGGATAAAGCCTCAGTCAGTCAAAAGGTAAAACCACCTAGGTTTGATTACAATATACCATAGTAGAAAACTATCTTTTTTCCAAAACAAATCATTTTCAATTTTTTTTCAAACGAAATCATGCTCTGGATGGGTTAAGATAATCATACATTTAAAACAAAGGTACTGTAAAAAAAAAAAATTTAAGGAGGTATTCCATATAATCTAGCCCCATTTCAACATCATCCCAATGAAGGCTACCTCCAAGGATCAAGCATTTCAAGAAAACTCCCAGATTTATGATGGTAAAAAGATGTTTCTGCCCTCTATTATAACCACACCAAAACAAGAAAAGAAAAAAGGAAAGCCACAGTTAAGGAGAAAATATTCCCAACAGATAAGATCCAGAATATATAAGGAATACTTACAAATAAATAAAAAAAAAACATCAGTTTTTTAAAGCAGGCAAAAGAAGTTATACAAATAGTCAATAAACATACGAAAAGCTGTTCAACATCATTAGTTTATCAGGGAAATGTGAATTGAAACACAATAAGACACCCAAATGTCCAAGATGGATGAATGTATAAACACTCCATTAAAATAGAGTATCATTCAGTCTTAAAAAAGGAAGGTTCTGATATATGTTATAACATAGATGAACCTTGAAAACATTAAGTGAAAATGAAATAAGACACAGAAGGACATATCTTGTATGATTCCGCTCACACGAGGCATCTAGAACAGTCAACCTCACAGGGGCAGAAAGTAGAATGGTGGCTTCCAGGGGCTGGGAGAGCAGGAGATGAAGTGCTACTATTCAAAAGGTACAAAGTTTCAGTTTGATATGATAAAAAAGTTCATGATGGTGATGGTTGCATGACAATGTGAGTGCACTCAATGCCACTGAACTGTACACTTAAAAACTGTTAAAATGATACATTTTATCATTTTGTATGATAAAGTATACATTTTATCCTACAAAATGATAAAATGTATACTTCATCATACAAAATGATAAAATGTATACTTTACCACAATTTTTGAAAGTGTTAGGTTGGGAAAAGACCACCATAGATACTATATCCACTGCTGCTGCTGCTAAGTCGCTTTAGTCATGTCCGACTCTGTGTGACCCCATAGACGGCAGCCGACTAGGCTCCTCTGTCCCTGGGACTCTCCAGGCAAGAACACTGAAGTGGGTTGCCATTTCCTTCTCCAATGCATGAAAGTGAAAAGTGAAAGTGAAGTCGCTCAGTCGTGTCTGACTCTTAGCGACCCCATGGACTGCAGCCTACCAGGCTCCTCCATCCATGGGATTTTCCAGTACTATAGATCAAAAATGAAAGCACCAAATGTCTGTGATAATGCAAAGCACTGGAACAACTCTTAACTGCTGATAGTGTAAAATGATACAAGCACTCTGGAAGAGAGGTTGGCAGTTTCTTATAATATTAAATATATATCTGTGACCCAAAATTTCCTTTCTAGGATTTACCCAGGAGAAATAAAAACATATATTAACAAAAAGACTTGTACACAAGTGTACAAAGTACCTTTATAACAGTCAAAAATTGGAAACAAGGAGAAGAGAGGAAACAAATCATGGTATTAACTACACCACAGAACACCACTTAACAATAAAAAAGAACAAACTACTTACTCGACTAATACAAGGTAGATGATACTCAAAAACTGAAAGTCACACAGATACATTTATATGAGTCTATTTATAAGAATTTCTACAAGAGTAACTATAGTGAGAAAAATCAGAAGTCTTCCACCTATAGGTCAGAAAATTGACTAGAAAGAGGCAGAGGGACTTGTGGGGTAATGAAAATGTTCTTTGTTTTTACTGATGCAGTAGTCACAAGATTATACACAGCTAGCAAATTTTACTGAATTGGGCATTTAACATTTGTGCATTATTACTGTATGCAAGGTATATCTTAATTTTTTTAAAAAAGGAGGGAAACTACATGCAGCCAACATAACCTGTATAGTATGACACAGAATATTTAGTCATTCCTTCAATAAGAAGAGGTTAATTTCCCAGAAAGGTTTTCCATAAAACATAAAGACGAAAACTCACACACTGGATAATGCCGGCAAAGATTTCTATTAGGCATCTCATAAATGTCCAAAACCAAATTTTTAATTTCTTTAGCCTAACACTCAACATCCCCCAATTTGTTCCTTCCCAAGCTTTTTTCACTGCTTTTCAGGTGGCTCAGAAGTAAAGAATCCACCTGCCAAGGCAGAACATGTGGGTTAGATCCCTGGGTTGGGAAGAGCCCTTGGAGGAGGAAATGGTTACCCACTCCAGTATTCTTGCCTGGAAAAAACCCATGGAGAGAGGAGCCTGGCTGGCTAACAATCTTTGGGCGGGGCGGGGCGGGGGGGGGGCGTGTCACAAAAAGTTGGACACAACTTAGTGACTGAGCCTCAAGCTTTTCCCATCTCAATAAATGGCATCAACATATACTATACTGCTTATACAAAGGGGAAAAAAAGTCAGGAGTCTTCTTGATTCCTTTCTTTGTCCTTCGTCCCATACATTCATCAATAAGTCCTATTGTCACTACTTCAAAGATAAGTCCATCTCTCTCCATCTCCACTGCTACTTACCTACTCTAAGTCACTATCATCTCATAATTGCAGCAGTCCCCTGTTATATCTCTGCTTCAACTTCTGCCCCTCTAATTCTTTCTCTACACTGCAGCCAGAGCAAATTTTAAAAGGTAAATCAGTTGTCATGATTCTGCTTAACTTCCTTTCCATAGACTGCAAGCCCTACACAATCTCATTTCTACTAACCTCTACAGACAAATTCCCTGGTGGCTCAGATAGTAAAGCGTCTGCCTACAATGCAGGAGACCTGGGTTCGATCCTGGGTGGGGAAGATCCCCTGGAGAAGGAAATGGCACCCCACTCCAGTACTCTTGCCTGGAAAATCCCATGGACGGAGAAGCCTCGTAGGCTACAGTCCATGGGGTCGCAAAAAGTTGGACACGACTGAGCGACTTCACTTTCATAGACAACTTCATCTCTCACCACTCCTTTTCCCTGTTCTCCAGACAAATTGACCTTATCACTGTTCCTTAAATACATCAAGCTTGTTCCCTGCAAAATTCTGCACCAGGTATTTTCAGAACACTCTTTCCCCAGTTACATGAATGGCTAGTTCTATCTCGTCTTTCAGTTGCCTTCGAAAATGTCACCACACCAAAGAGGCCTTCCCTGGCTACCCAATTTAATGTGGCTAAACTCTCTATCACTCTCCAACACTTTCTGTTATAATTTCAAAATGACTCACCATATGAATTATCTTATTTATATTGTATGTGTCACCCCAATAGAATGGAAGCTCCAGGAGGGCAAGGGACCTTGTCTGTTTTGTTCAGACAATAAGATTGCCTAGAATGGAAAAGGAACTCAGTAAATATTAATTCAATCAAAGGAGACATAATAAACCTGACAGAAGTTAATCACTCAAAATCTAGAGTTATCTAAATATCTATATCTAAATGCCTTAGCTCTCCTTGGAAATGGTTCCAAAAACACAATATCCGTAAGCGTATTCTATGTGAAATTCTATGTAAGATATGAAACCTAACACTGTTCTACACACAAAAGGAAGTCAGCAAGCAGCAGGTGACATAGGGCCTTCCCTGGTGCTTAGCGGTCAAGAATCCACCTGCCAATGCACCAGACCCGAGGTTGACCCCTATGTCAGTAAGATCCCCTGGAGAAGGAAATGGCAACTCACTATTCTTGCCTGGGAAATCCCATGGACAGAGGAGCCTGAGAGGATACAGTCCATGGGGTCGCAAATAGTCAGACACAACTTAGCAACTAAACAACAATAACATACAATATTAAGCATAAAATGAAACACTGGCTTAGCTGTTCCACAAAAAAAAGAAATAGAACAGCATTTTAAACAGTTTTCAAATATTAATTTCAGAAATATATCTACATAAAACATAAGTCTAAAAAAAAAAAAACAGTAGAAATATATTTAAAGGAGCATAAAAAGCACTCCTTCAGTTAAAAAAAAAAAAGAGGACTGTCTCAGTAGAAACACAAAAACGTAAAGACAAACTCCGGTAGTTCTCTATTTAACTGAGCAAGTATCACAAAACTATGCTGACAGAACAGACAATAAAAGAAACACTGCATCAGCAGGCTCATCCATAATTTTTTTTTTTTTTTTTACTACAGAGTATTTCAAACATATACAAAGGTAGACAGACCAGTATAATGAACCCCACATACCCCTCACTGAGTTGCAACAATTATCAATTTATCTCAAGGAATTTAAGAAATCAAATGAATTTCCAATGCAACACAATTTCCATGACACTGATGACAGAAAAAGGCACAAAACACCCATGATTTTATGCTTATTTTCCCGTTCCTGATTGACCTTTGTCTACTTAAAGCCACAAAATTATGAGGTTCCTTTCCTATCATTTATACTCCACCATAATCCTACTCTGATGCTTACTTTAGATTGATGCAAAACGAAAAGCTGTAACTGGAATTTTAGAAATGCCAGAAATCAATCAGATGGGAGAAGACTTCTATTTCTCCATTCAACATATATGTTTAAGACACTCACTACACATACAAGTTTATATTATGTCAATAATAACTAATAAGTAGGATTTTTAATAGTTTTAAAGAAAATTTCTTTATTAACTGAAAACAGTAAATCTAAAACAAGTGGAGTGCCAACATATGGATTTCTAATCAGATGAACACACTAAGGGAGAACACACCCAAATCAAGACACAGTATTTTGGACACCCCAGAAGGTTCCACTGTGCTCCCACAAAGGTAGCCATTATTCTGATATCTATCACAAAAGAGTCATTTACCTGTTTTTGAACTTCATATAAATGGAATCATAAAAGTTCTCTCAAAGCGTTGGCTTCTTTTGCTCCATGTTACATCTGGGAGACTCACCTTGTTGCATGTAGCAGCAGTTCTTTCTTTCTCGTGGCTATATAGTATTCCATTACATAACTATGCCTCAAGGTATTTATCCATCCTGCTCCTGATAGACGGACTATTTCCAGTTTGGGGGCCATTATGAATAGAGAATTAAACAGTTTTGTATATGCCTTTGTAGTGGACAAATGTACCCATTTATGCTGGGCATATTACGAAGCAGTAAACACAGGTTCAATCCCTGGGTTAGGAAGATCACCTGGAGGAGGAAACAGCAACCCAGTCCAGTATTCTTGCCTGGAAAATTCCATGGAGAGAGGAGCCTGGCAGGCGACAGTCCATGGGTCGCAATGAGTTGGGCACGACTGAGCAACTGAGCACACTAGACACAGGCTGATCCTGCTCAAACGCTATTAGGATTTCCAGACTACCAAATGTCGCACTATGAGACACTACCGAATCACTTTTCTTGTAAGAAGCCTTTAGATAACAAAGTCAGGTAGACCGAAATGGTCTTCCACTCATCATGCAATTAAAGTAGTTGTCAGAAATGATTCAAAAGCAATCAGCTGATTACAGAGCTACAAACTTTCATCTCATCCACATCTGACAGAACTCTTCAGCATTCAGATCCAATCCTTTGATCTGCTAAGGACAATTAAATCGACAATTATGGATAAGTGGTTAGTTATGGATTTCTGAAAAACTAGATATCTATGTAGAAACGTGTCTATAGAATCAAAAGCTTGGAAATGACAGAGATCTTGAAAGAAAACATCTACTAGTATAATCCTAGTACTAAGTCCCTATCTTCCACAAAAGGCAGCATAGTGAAAAAGCCATGGACTTCTGAAGTCACACATTAAAGGCCAGAATTATGAGCAAATTATCCTAATCTGAGTCTCAACTGTCTCAATTATAAAATGGGAAGTAGAGTTGACCCTCGAACAACATGGGCTTGAATGGTACAGGTCCACTCAAAACACCTATTTCCTTCACCAAATACAACAGTACTACATGATGGGCAGTTGCCTGAATGTGAGATGCAGAACCGCAGATACAGAAGAACCATGTATAAGGAGGGCCGACTATAAGTTATTCTCAGATTTTCAGTTTTGCAGACAGTTGGAGGCCCTGGCCCCCAATTGTTCAAGAGTCAACTGCATACCAATTAAATGATCTCATAGAACCATTGTGAAGATTAAATGAGATAATCTATATAATTTTTACCATATACCAAATTTTATTTCAAATGTCTCTCTCTCTTTTTTTTTTTGGTGTAGTTTGCAGGATTTTTGTTCCCTGACCAGGGATCAAACCCATGCCCCCTGCAGTGGAAGAGCAGAGTCTTAACCACTGGGTCACTAGGGAAGTCCTACAAACACCTCCTTTTCACAGAAGGAATACTGGCCAAATAGGGGATTCAAGTCATGGCCCTAGAAAATTATACCATGAGGGTCACCTTCCGTCTCACCTGAACAAAACTACAAAAATGCCTAAATTACCTCTACAACATCTTGGAAATGAAGTCTCAATCTTCAAAGTGGAATACACACATCTTTAGGAGTACACAAAGACATGCAAGCAAGGGAATCAACTTCCACCCTACTCTATCATAAAGCTGATCTGCCCAGGTATCAAATAAAGACTTTCAACCATAAAATGTATTACTTTAAAACTGGAGTCAGAAAACTACACCCATGTACCAAATCTGGCCCACTACTACCAAAGCAGTACTGGAACAGAACCTCGTACAGCTCTCTGCTTACAGTCTGGGGCTGTTTCTGCACGTCAATGAGAGACCTGAGTAGTACTAACGGGGACCGCACGGCCCACAAAGCCTACCAGCAAGCCCTTTACAGAAAAAGTATGCTGACTCCTGTTTTAGGATACAATTCTGTGGGGTGCATACAAGTTCAAGAAGAAAAATAAGAAATGGACAAATTCCAAGAAGGATAAAATTACCAAAACTGACTCAAAAAATTTAAAAAAATCCAGACAGACCTACACCAAGTAAAGAAATTGAATAAGTAGTTTTAAAACCTTCCCACAAAGAAAAGCCCAGGCCCAGAGGACTTTGCTGGTAAACTCTATCAAACGTAAAGAAAGAAATAATTACCAATTCTACATAAATTCTTTCAGAAAACAGCAGAATAACATTTTCCGACTCATATTATGAGGGTAATTTTACTCTTGATACTGAGTCCAGTCCAAAGACATCACAAGAAAAGGAAACCTCAGACGAATATTCCTCACAAAAATTTTTAATATCAGCAAATTGAATTCAGTAATATACAGAAAGTAGAATACACCAAGATTCAACAGAATCCATTCTAGGAACACAAGACTGGCTTAACATCTGAAAATCAGGTAACGTAATACACCATTTATACACAGCCATATCTTCGAGGGCTTTTATATATAAAAAAGGTTATCTATATACTTTTAAAGCGTCAAATTACTATTAGATTTAGAAAACTTTGTATTTATTTTTCAAAAGTCAATATTTACAACCTAACAGAAATTACATACTAAACCATTTTCAATTAAATGTTTAAATTACTTAAATTTAAGATGACCCTTCCATTTCATTAAACTACACTGGGCAAATATTGAGATTAACCAGATGATACTCTCTTCACTTCATTAGGCAACAAATTTGATAAGAACACTCTTCAGATAAGGCTTCAAATACATACTGCATATAAAAAAGTGACAGAGCCTCAATATCGATCACCAAATTCCCAGCTGTAATTGTATCCATAAACAAATTCCTACACACAGATGCCCAAAGTCATGACGTCACCTAATTTAACCACAATAGGGCAAATCTCCCACCCCATCTCACCCACCAGGTCACCAGAAAAGACTCAAATGCCTTGCCAAAATTCGGACACATTATCATTACAGATATTGTACTCCTTTCGGATACTAATATGGACGTCGTGTCCTGTTGTAGTTGATAACAGATAAATGCCGTATCTTCCATCTTGCATTACTTACGAATCTTGGACTCTCAAGAATCTTAAACATTTTCTAGTCCAACGTTTTTCAAACTACAGGTCTTTAGCAGTCAGACCCATTACAGGTCAGAATCAGTTTAGTGAGTTACAATCAACTTTTTTTTTTTCAATGAAATAGAAAATGTCAGAGGGTACCACATACACAGAAGGCAAAATTTTATTTCCTGTGTACACACTCTACGCATGCAGGGGTCACAAAGAGTCAGCATGCAAAATACATTAACTGTGGGTCATAGGTCAAAAAAGTTAGAGACACTCTATTAGTCCCACAGTCCTCAAGAAGGCTTCAACAAAAGATTCTTAGTACTCAAAGAGTTATGTTTTTTGTAACCATTTCCAATTCATACAGAGAAACCAAAAAATAGGAATTCTGTGCTCAGTACACTTAATCTTCCATTCATAAATAAAAGACTAGAATCTATCTGAGGTTTCCAGTTGAAACAGTGACCTGCTCAGAGGCAGTCACTTAAGTTTTGATGGGATTACGACCTTTATTTGACAGCGCAAACTGAAATCAGTTCAGTCTGTGGCTAGGAAAGAGAACAAAAACCAATCTGGGTCTCGAGATCCACATCTGTAACGGCAGGAGAGGGCTGTTTGGACTCCTTCTACCTCTGAAATTGGGAGGTTTGTTGACAACCAACTGGCCAAGCAGGTGAGGACTATGCCTCCCCCACACCAAAACACTTGAACCATTCAACAAGTCAATTACTGATCAATTCAACCAATATCACACAAAGAGTACTGATAATAAGAAACTAAGACTTACACTAACAACAGTAAAGAATCAAGGGGACGTAAGTCTCCAGGAATAGCAGAAGCTGCCCCCTGCCAGTTATCACTAATTTCTCAGCCACCCTCTCCTCTCAGACTCCAGTTCATCTCCGCCCGCCCCCCTCCCCCACCCCCGCTATCTGTCATGGATGTGGTACTCGCGTTCTTCCCTGCCACCGTTCTCCACTGTGCAAAAGGAAACACGCAGGGAGCAATGAGGGGGTGGGCTGCAGGAGCCATTAACGAAGCTAAACTAAGAGCCTAGGCCGCTAATGCCTCACACCTCCCACAATTCCTCGACTGCTGAGAGTCCCGTTCCCTCGACCTCCACCTCAAACCATACCCCGGAGGCAAGTCCTAGTAATGGGTCCCCGCGCACCCGAAGCAGCCCCCATCTCGAACCCACCGCTCTAGAAGTCTGCAAGGCCTGGAAGCACGAAGCCTAAAGCAAACTCTCCGGCAACCCCGGAAGACCCCTGCCACGAGCGCCCACCAGCCACCCGCCCCCCCGTCGCGCCTACCTCTACGCCACCGAGCCTACGCCTCCTCGGTTCACCACACCAAGCCTGCCCCGAAGCACCGCAAGACCCTGAGACTAAGGGTCTTCTTCACACCCACCCCCACAGCCGCGGCCGCCGCCGGAAGCGCCTTGCGTCTCCACGCCACCGTCGTGAGGTCACTTCCGGCGCGACGCTTCAGAACCCGGGGGCGGGACGCCCGGGAAATTTGAGAATTTGGAAACATTAACTACTGGGACCAGCTTTGTGGCCTTCCAGAACCGCGCCTGCTGGGCCTGGTTCCCTGTGCCCCGGCTACCTATATCGGGTGGAGTCTGGGTTCGAGTTGGAGTCCTGCCTCCGTCCCAGGCTCGGTTGCTGGGGAGTTCTCTTCCCTCTCGTAGTACTGATGGAAAGCTCCGACTTTCCTTCCAGTTCCTCTTATGCTAATCGCCGACCCAGAGCCGAAGACTTTGGCTAGGAGACTGCCTCTGTTCTCATGGCCCCTATTCTCGATCAGTTGCAGCTGTGGGATGCAATTAGTAGGCCCCCGTGACGGATTAAAGGAAAAAAATATTCCCTTCGTGGTCTTCGTGGTTGATCTTCAAAGTTTATCAGCTTCAGCTCGTTTTGGGCTTAGTGTCAGTCAATCTGTGCTTGAATACCTTTCCCCACTCCCATCCCTAGTACTCAGTACATGGGAAAGTGCCACTCTCCTTCCTGTGGCATTTTAGAGTCTCGGTCGCCTTGATTTTGAAAAAAGCAGCCGTTTAGGATCAAGACTGAATGTAATGAGGAAGTTTATAGTTGGCAAGGTCGTCTTGAAGCCTGACACCTGGTTTAGGAACCACTGCTTGAGCAGGCAGCATAGAGGAGGGCAGGGGTTCCAAATTTGGCTGTGCAAAATAAGTCGAAGAACTTTAAATTTTTTTCTGTTTTCAAGAACTGTCCCTTTCCTTCCTCCGACACTGAAGATTTTGTTTTAGTAGGTCTGGAGAGTCCATGGCATCTGTTATTTTAAAGGTTTCTTCCAGTCAATTCTTAGCAAACCAAAGTTTGGGAACCCCTGGTGTATCAGACTCAGAGTTGAGTCTTTGCTCTACCTTTTCTTTTTAATTATTATTATCATTTTACAAAGGAGCTGTACCTCTCTGGAAATAATAGCTAACAGTTACTGTGAAATTAATGAGATTTGCTGACCATGATTGATATTCCACATACACACACCCAAAAGTTTGTTAATTTTCTTGTGCCTCCCTTTGGTTATGGTTCTATGCACGTGTGCTACGTCGCTTCAGTATAATCCACTCCAAATTATTTTTTAAACGCACAGGAGAATCAAACTTTCATCTTGTTTTCTGTAGCAAACACTGCTGTAACCCCAGAGGTCAGTTGGATATTATGCCTACTCTTGCATCCCCATCACCTTGCACTGCTGCTGCTAAGTCGCTTCAGTCGTGTCCGACTCTGTGGGACCCCATAGACGGCAGCCCACCAAGCTCTGCTGTCCCTGGGATTCTCCAGGCAAGAGCACTGGAGTGGGTTGCCATTTCCTTCTCCAATGCATGAAAGTGAAAAGTGAAAGTGAAGTCGCTCAGTCGTGTCCGACTCTTAGCGACCCCATGGACTGCAGCCTACCAGGCTCCTCCGTCCATGGGATTTTCCAGGCAGGAGTACTGGAGTGGGTTGCCATTGCCTTCTCCAATCACCTTGCACAGTGCCTGCCAAATAGTAGGTGCTGAAATAAGTGTGTATTGAATGAATGAAAGGATTGTCCAGAGATCCTCTGTATAGACTTTCCCTGGAGTTCAAACTGGGAGTCTCTAGTCAGATCTGAGTTTATCAGCCACTAAACTTTGGAAAAGATCAACAACTGCCTTAATTCTACTAAATGAATTGCTCTGCTTAGAGAATTCTGCTGTATTGTTTTGGAACTTTGACCTCATGGAAAGATCAATCACCCAGACTTTTAAGTTTCTTAAAGCTTTTAAGAATTATTGAGTTTCTCCTTTGATCTACAGAGAATGGCAAATACATTCAGAATTGGAATGGAGAATCATTGTTTCACACAGTTTTACACAAATGGTATCTTTTCTCAGCAGAATTGGGGATGTTCATTAATTGCACAAAAAATTCAGATTAAAGATCAGCATCTTATAGAGTTAGGGAAGCCAGGGAGTCATGCTATAAAGTCCTTCCAAACTCCTTGTCCTTGCTACAACCACCATATATACAGACTGACTCAGTGTGTTAAAACTGAACGCTAATTGGGACAAGAAATACACATGATGTGCCTGAAACATACTGTTGTACAAGATAGCAAAGAAGCTATCAAAGACTACTACATTTTTGTTAAAATAACTCAATGCCAACTTGAAGAGGCTCCCATTGGTCAAAAGTAGGACAATTTGGACATCAATAATAACAATAGAAATTCATCAAATATATTAAGATCCATGTGTCACTAATGATAATTTTTGAAAACTTAATTTGAAACATATTTAACTGTACACCTGGTGCTCTCACTCCTATTCAAAAGAAATGAAAAATCTATATTAAAAAAAAAATAGTACACGAATGTGCTTAGCAGCCTGAGAGTGGCAGTAGGCATTACCATCCCAGGACAACATTTTGGCATCCAGAAAAAGTTACATAGAGTTTGGAAGAGGAGGAATCCAGGCTGATTACAACAGAGGCACTTTTTATGGTTATACCCATTTGAGGATTATCATCTGCAAAAACAATGCTAGAAATTGATTTCAGAACTCCTCTATCTTATAGCAATTGATAGCATATAAAATTGCTTATTAATAGCATAGAGAAACAGTATTTTTTTTTAAGTACAAAGACTTTCCTGGTGGTCCAGTGGTTAAGAATCAGCCTGCCAATTCAGGAGATAAGGGCTTAAATGACTCCAGGTCTGGGAAGATTCTACACGCTGTGGGACGACTAAGCCCATGCACCACAACTACTGAGCCCACATTGTAGAGCCTCATGCTCCACAGCAAGAGAAGCCCACGCAAGAGAAGCCCACGCACTGCCGCTAAAGAGTAGCCCCTACTTGCCACAACAGAGAAAGCCCACACACAGCCATGAGGACCCAGCACAACCAAAAGTAAAATTAAAATAAATTTAAAAATATAAATAAAATTTTCATTCCATAGTTCTTTGATTGGTTCAGTAAACATTTGTAGAGGAGCTGCCTACTAAGTGTCCTGCACTGTGCTAGGTACTGGGATAGGAATAAAGCACTGCTTTCAAGGTGCTTACATTCTAGAAGGAAAAACAAAGAATTACAGATGAGCATGATACAAAAGCACAGAGCACCAAGAAAGCACATAAAACAAGGAAGTGGGAGAAGCAGACACAGACAGGGGAGCACAGGGTTTCCTAGATGTGACATCTAAGCTGATGTACAAAGGATGAACAGGGATTAATTAGGTGAAACTTGGAGAAAGATCATTTCAGTAAAGGGAGAGTTACATAGAAGGCCAAGGAAATGTGCGTTAGCACAGCCCACCAGGGAAACACAAGGAGTTCAGCTTGGAAGGAGCATAAATGTAAAGGGAGGAAATGATGATAGATCCAGAAAGTTAGACAGGAGCCAGATCCAAGAGAGCCTTCCATGCCATCAGGAGCTTGGATTTATGCCAAGGGCAATGGGAAACAAATGCAGAATTTTAAGCAAAGAAATACCCTGGTAGGACTTATGTTATGGAGAATGGACTTAAGAGAAACAAAACTGGTGGGAGTGATATCAGATGAGAAATGGCAATAATTCACACTAAGGCATTAGCAAGTCAGGCTGATAAGGAGAAGACAGTTTATAAAGATGTTTAGGAGAAATAGAATCAATGCCTAGGTTTATGGCTAAGACAGAAGATTGTTTGATGGTGCTGTTTGCTCAGATACTGAACAGAAGAGGATGACAATCTTATAGATAAGCAGTAAAATGATAAATTCTGTTCTGCTTATGTTGCGTTTAAGATACTGTGGGAGCAGCTGAAATCCTTAGATTTGGGACACTGGTGGCCTTGCCCTTGACTCACTCTGGAGGTAGCTTCCACTCTGATTTTCCTTGAGCCAAGACTTTTCTGTGGTGTTCAAGTGACAGACTGCTCAGAGCTCACACCCCTCCTTCCAGACCTGCTTCATTTTGCCTTCGCAAAATTCCCTAACTGTCTCCCAAATGGCTCCAAGCCCACTTTCAGCCTGTAGACAAGCCTCTTCCCCAGGCCTGTCCTCCTGATGGTGAACCTCACCATCATACAATGTCCCCAAGCCCAAGGAGTAGCCAGAAATGGGACTACTTGGGAGAAGTGAGGCTGAAGACTGGAAATTCAGGCTGAGATGAACACACCTGTGAACCTGAGAAACCCTCACCATAGAAGGGAGCAGGAAGGAAAGAGGAGGGGGATAGGGACCTCCATGTGTCCTCTGGCCCTGGCCATGCGCATGCCAGGAGTAGGTCATTTTACAGTCTGGAACGTGTGGCCATCTGGTGGGAAACTGGATATATAGATCTGGAGCTCAGGAGAGAGATACGAGGTTTAGAATTCATCAATAATCAGGCAGTAATTGAATTTCCAATAACGGAGTATCCAAGGGTAACACATAGCATAAAGAGGGTCAGAGGCCAAAGACAGAACTTCGAAGCACACCAACATTTACAGGATACACACAGGAAATAAGTGTTTTGGGGATAATGTTTTGTAGGTAAAACCAGTGAACAGCACCCACTTGCCTTTCCTGACTATAGGAAAGAGAGATTGTTTTAACAAGACTCGCTTCTGCCTTAATGTGCTTCTGGCCACCCTAACAGTCTCTATCAAGGATATCAACCATCAGAGAATTAAACAAAGTCTTAGGTCAGTAACAGCACAATACTCATCTATAGTTCTTGACTTGACAGTACCTGTCATGGAGTTCTAGAATGGTAGAGATGAAAGGAAACCTTTGAAATTATCTACTTCATCCCCCATTGTATGGGTAAGGGCTTAGCAAATTAATGGTGGATTCAACATTGGAACTCGGGTCTCCATGACTTATATGTAGGCAGAACATGTCCCAGTCTGCCTAAAACAGTCCCAGTTCACCCCTGTTACTCATAATAATTATTATCACCTACCTTTATCCTTAAATATGTTCTGGTTAGACAAAAAATTCCATAGTCACCTTATTTATATAGCATAAATTTTAGGGCCAAGCAAGCATTGCTATTTATTTATATGATTATTTATCTTTTATGTGATCTCAAAGGTTTAAGTGTCTTAAACTCTTACACATCATTTTATAAGTGAGGTAACTAACATGTGAAAACAGGTTCCAGACCATAAAATGCCAAACAAAGATCAAGATTAAAAATAAAAACCTTAGATTAGGCAAGAGTTTCTTAAATATGACAACAAAAGCCCAACAACAAAAGTCAGTCAGTTCAGTCACTCAGTCACATCCAACTCTTTGCAGCACACCAGGCTTCCCTGTCTATCACCAACTCCTGGAGCTTGCTCAAACTCATGTCCATCAAGTCAGTGATGCCATCCAACCATTTCATTCTCTGTTGTCCCCTTTTCCCCCCGCCTTCAATCTTTCCCAGCATCAATGCCTTTTCCAATGAGTCAGTGCTTTGCATCAGGTGGCCAAAATATTGGAGCTTCAACTTCAGCATCAGTCCTTCCAATGAATATTCAAGGTTGATTTCCTTTTGGATTGACTGGTTTGATTTCCTTGCAGTCCAAGGGACTCTCAAGAGTCTTCTCCAACACCACAGTTGAAAAGCATCAGTTCTTCAGTGCTCAGCTTTCTTTATGGTCCAGCAACAAAAGTAAAAATAGATAAGTTGCACTTCATCAGAACAAAGGGAAATTGGGGCTTTGACGGACATATCAAGAAAGTTAAAAGATGTCCCATAGAATAGAAGGAAATATTTGCAAATTATATATCTGATAGGGCTATAGTGTCCAGAATAAATAACTCTCACACCTTAACAACAATAAAATGAACAACTCAATTTAAAAATGGGCAAAGTACTTAATAGACAACATCAAGTCTATCATGGAAGTTAATGGGAAAATGGATTTATCTCATAGGACTTTGTCTCACTCTCAAACTTGTAAATTCCTCATTTCATTAAACAAGAACTCCTCAAAGAAATGAATCCAGATTTGACAAGGGATAGTTTTGCATTTTGGCTGAAATCATCTAAGAATTGCCTTCCCCTTCTATCTCATTCTGATGAAATAAACTCAGGAATCACTGCAGATGAGGTTGGACTTGGAGGATCATCCCAAGGAGTCTGTAGTCAACCCCTACCACTAGAAACCTCTCTCCCTCAATGAAATGTCCTCTCTCCTCCTACACCTCTCCCACCACACCCTGTAATCCTTACCATGTCCTTGGTTTTCTCTTTTAAACTTCTTTCCCAGTGTCTAAATTAGAAAGAATTATCCTAATTTTTTTAATGAGTCAGGGATAGATATTGAGCAAAGAACAGAGGGCATCTAGAGCTGTGGTGGATAATAGGGGAAGGTGTGTTGCCCATCTGAAAAGACGTTCAAGAAGAGAACAGGCAGCAACTGTCGCTGGCCAGGCCCCAGCTTCACCTGAGGCCCCTCCTAGCTCCAGCCGTCAGCCTCTGTGTCCTCCCCTTTCTTCCATTTCTGGGATCCTCAGAGAGAAACCAGCTCAGCAACAATTGGCCTTTTCAGATGCTGCCACTGAGTTGCCACTTCTTCCTCCAGTCCTGGGGCTTTCAATAGCTTCAGGAACATCAGCTTCACAACTCTCAGGTTCCCAGGCAAGACTAAGGGTTGTGTGCAGACACACTCGTGATTTTCCTCATCTGGTCCTGCGAGCCAACTATTAAAATGTTCAGGAGAGGCAATTTCACTGTGCAGACACATAGGTGGACCCAAAAGAAGTAGGGGAGGAGGTTGGATGGGAAAGCCTCCCAGCTCACCAGGTCTAACAGTCCACAGTCAGGGCTTCCTTCCAGGTTTGTTGAGCTCCTGGGGACTTAGAAGCTAGGTGTCCTCCCCAAGCATATTTCAAGAATCAGACTACTGTGCAGAATGTTTACGAGTTCAGGACACTTGTGCGTGTCCCCCATATCTCAAATAAGTGAGCACTGCAAGCTGTCTATCTTCTTGCTCTCCTCCTCACTACCACTCACCTCACAGCCATATCCTTACACATATGATGCTCCCCTTGCAAGGGAAGTGTTACGAAAAGAGGGAAGTAGATGAATAATTTCACATACAGGGTAAAAACATTTGCAAAAAGTGATAAACCCAAGAATGCTCTGTTTCACAAGTTTGCAATTTCTTTTTTAAAATGTATTCATTTATTTACTTGTCTGTGCCAAGTCTCAGTTGCAGCATGTGGAATCTTCAATCTTTGTTGCAGTATGTAGGATCTTTTTAAGTTGTGGCATCGGAACTTCAGTTCCCATGCAACTTCAGTGGCAGCATGTGGGGTCTAGTTCCCTGACCAGGGATCAAGTCCAGGCCCTCTGCATTGGGAGCATGGAGTCTTAGCCACTGGACCACCAGCGAAGTCCTTCTTTCTTTCTTTTCTTTTTCTAAAGTAGATTGAGAGTATTCTGTGAAGGAACCACCAAGAGATGCTCAGGAAAAGTCCCAATAGGGAAATATATCTTTACTCATCACCCAATCCTTTGGAAAGATCAGATAGAGGTGTGAACAAGAGAAAAGTTAGCCCAGAGAGGAAAACAAGATGCTCCAAATCACCCATAAAGTTATCAGAGAGGGTCTGACTAATGAACAAGTATTTATGGTATGCTAACCATGTGCTCAGCCCCAAAGCTAGAAACTGGGATGGAGGCAACAAAGAAATAGGCCTGCCCTAAGGAAGCTTATTGGAGAAGGCACTGGCGACCCACTCCACTCTATTATATTCTATTATATTCCTCAAGTCTTCTGTCTGCTTAGCCCATGATCCTGGTATATTCCTTGCCAAAACATAGACCCCTATACTCTCAAGCTTAAAGAGAAATCTGATAGAGGTTAATACTGTCTGTGCCATTCTAAAGCTTAGTGGACATTATGGAGGCAGCTGTCTTAGGTCGGTCAACTCCAGGGCCCCCCTGGGAAGAGAAGCATCCACTCCCCAGTGCCTCCTCCTTCTACTCTCCTCCAGCTTTCCACCACAACTTTCTGTCTTGTGTCTCCAACACTACAACTATTCCTACCCCTCCTTACATACAATACCACTAACCTTTATGTTTACTTTGCTAACTTATCAGATCATATCCTCCAACAACATGACTTTCATATCTACCACTTTGAACTCGGCATATTTCTAATATACTCCACAATACCACCAAGATATTGCTACAAACTCCAAAAAGTTCAGATCTGTGTTTGGCTAATGCTATATAAATGGGAAACTTAGTTATGGCCAGCCCACAAGGATTCCTCTACCTGTGTTCCTCCTTTCTTATCCCCATAATAAAAGGCTTTCTATGCTGCTTAGCAACTCATGCCCTGCTCTCTAAGGTTTCTATTATCATTACTACAATGTTGCCTTAAAATGATGACAAAAAGCCACAGAATCAATTGTTCTGCATTTTCTTAAATTCCGTATCTTTCTATTTGGCATCCATTGGTTAATTACATTAACTGTGTTTTCTTCAGAGAAGGCGATGGCACCCTACTCCAGTACTCCTGCCTGGAAAATCCCATGGATGGAGGAGCCTGGTAGGCTGCAATCCATGGGGTCGCTAGGAGTCGAACACGACCGAGCAACTTCACTTTCACTTTTCACTTTCATGCATTGGAGAAGGAAATGGCAACCCACTCCAGTGTTCTTGCCTGGAGAATCCCAGGGACAGGGGAGCCTGGTGGGCTGCCGTCTGTGGGGTCGCACAGAGTCAGACACAACTGAAGTGACTTAGCAACAGCAGCAGTGTCGCCTCACCAGCTTTACCATAATATATCCAGTATACACATTCTTAGAATAGGTAAGAAGTATCTCATTTTGTAGTTAAGAAAATGTAACATGAGGGAACTTAAGTCACTTACTGAGGATCATACAGTAAGTGAAGGAGCTGAGGTTTGAACTCAATTCTCATGACCTGATCTTGGAAAAACCTTAAATTGTAGTTTAGAGGTATTTTCCAAACCCTCCTTATAGTATCATTTGACATTTTTACCTCAGAGTCTTAAAAGCTACTGTACAACCACTATTTTGAAAACTGATTCATCAAATGACATTGCAGAGATAGCAAAAAGATCAGTTATGGGATCATCTCCATATAAATACACCTGATGACACCTGGACAGACAGAAGGAATATACAGAGCTGTGAAGATCTGGGGGCCTAAAGCAGAATATTGTGGTCTTTTCTTCTGTTAGATTAAAAAGGTTCAAAAGGGAGACTTTAAGGCAATTCCCTGATGGTCCAGTGATTAGGATTCTGCACTTCCACTGCCAGGGGTCAGGGTTTGATCCCTGATTGAGGAACTAAGATCCCACAAGCCACATATGGCAAAAAAAAAAAGGGGGTGGTTAAAATGGACAGACATGGTGCTTCTTATCAGTCTCAAGGGTATGATATTAGAAATCATGTTCCTTGAAATTATATCAACATCAAGTACAGTGCTAAGGAATATTGTTCTTTTAAATAATAAGACCCTGAGAAATTTTGCTGTTGGAAGAGATGGTTGGATGGCATCACTGACTCAAACTTTAGTTTGAGCAAACTCTGAGAGATGGTGAAGGACAGGGAAGCCTGGCATGCTGCAGTCCATGGGGTCACAAAGAGTCAGACACAACTGAGCGACTGAACAAAAGCAAAATCCTATCAGGGAAAGAGAAAAATAATGTTGGAGGAATTACAGTTTCCAATTTCAGTACTTCCTATAAAACCACAATGATCAAAACCGTGTGTGCTGCCATAAAGACAGACATATAGGTCAATGGACTACACGTGAGGGTCCAGAAATTAGTCCATACATCTCTTGTCAATGGATTTTCAACAAGGAAAGGGGAATGACTACTTAACACACCAATGTATCTATGTGATACATTATCTAAAGCAATGTAATGCTTAAATAATAAAGCAATGTAATTTGTTGGAACTATTACAACCAACTAGTCTTATTTCCTCAATATAATCAACCTGTATTATATACTTTCTTACATTAAAGTTATTAATTGTGCACCAATCTGATCCAGAAATTAATTTCCATGAATGAGCCTAATCATAATGGCAGCTGGTAGCAAGTTTAGTAGAATACACTAATAGAAGAGACCTCATCAGTATATTTGGATAGACAAATGAGAAATCCAGCAGTAAGTTACATTTCCTGAACTAGCTGCTGAATCTAAAAAAAAATGAGCTATCTCTATATAAAAAGTCAAGTTTTCTGACCATTAAAATGAAAAATAGTGAGAAAAATTAAAAATAGTTAAAAGAATTAAAAAGCTTCCCTGGTAGCTCAGTCGGTAAAAAATCTGCCTGCAATGCAGGAGACCTGGATTCGATTGTTGGGTCAGGAAGCTTCCCTGGAGAAGGAAATGGCAATCCACTCTAGTATTCATGCCTGGAGAATCCAGTGGACAGAGGAGCCTGGCAGGCTACAGTCCATGGGGTCTCAAGAGTCGAACATGACTAGTGACTAAACCACCACCAAAAGATAGTGGTGGCTACCAAAATCAGTAGCCCTTTTCATAGGCATGCTCTTGATTGAAAGGTCTTACAGTTGAGGTGTCCACTTCCATGAAGTTCCTGCCTCTGGACTACAATGGTCCTGCATATCCTGACTTGGTCACTTGATATATTCTGACAAGTGTTTGTGATGAAACTTTTTGATGTTCCTTCAAGAAGACTGAGTTTTGATCTATAACTTGGAGCTGGGACCTTTAGGTAAGTGCAAGGAAACAAAACAGAAACTACTTGAGCATGATAAGACTGAATGGCTCTAGTTCATTTATTTTAATACTCAACTATACTAGGATGAGGAAAGCAGAATCTCTGTTGAGAATAATACACATAAATCTATAACGCTTTCATCAGCCGTTTATGCCATTAAGTATTTTCATGATTGTCCCCCTTTACCAGTGTTGTGTTATTATTGTCACATGTTTTCATGTTACTAATCGTCAGGGAACGTTCAACTGTAAGGAATCCAATATGTTGTACTTTCTTTCTTTGTGTGTCATTTCTCCAGGATTCTCTGTTCCTTATCAGTGCCTATTCCGGGAACGAGTAGAGCTGCATGCAGTTCTCAGGACTGAGATCATGGGAAAGGGTACCTGCTTGGATTCCTTTCAGTAACTCCCTTCAATGACTCTTTTCAACATCAGCGACCTTGTATGTATTAGACTATTTTGTTTCAATTGATGGGATTTCATCCTTTGTAATGGCTGAGTAATCATTTTACTAAAGATATATAAGCCTGCATTTCTGCTAATAAAATACCGCTGTTCCACTAGAGACTTGGGTCCCCGTGTCGTTCTTTCTTTCTCTTTCTCTCTCTTTCCCTCTGGCTAATTTTCTAGAGCGTAGAAACCTGCCAAGCTCACTTTCCTGCCTGGGTTTTCAAGACCTCTTTGAAAGGACGCCCTGTGCCTCCGTGAGCAGTACAAGCCCTGTCCTAGGGCTTTATTGGTTCTCTGCATAACCCAAGGAATACTAGTCTCTTTCTTTTGCTTTCTTATCATTGACTCCGGACCACCAGGTTCCGGTCCATTAGAGGACCGCAACAAGTGGTGCCCCAACAGGAAGGAACCTGGTATACATGACATTTTGGACGGAGTGACTCGGGACCTGTTGAGGTTGGGACCTATTGAGGTCAGTAAGTACTAAGACAACGGTCAAACGGCTGGAAAGCCCCATCATTTTTCTACTTTACTTCATCATTTATTTAAAGTTCAAAGACTTTCAGTTTCATGCAAACAAATAGCGGCTTATCTCCAAATGGTGGAAAACTATCTTGACTGTAATAATTGTAGTCATCTTATTCTTGCTGTTTGCTTTTTATGTCTGTAACTATTAATGATTAACTATTATATTATTAAATGTTATTTAATAAATTATTATTAAAATAAATATATTATTTATTATAAAATAAATAAATTATTTATTTATTTTAATAAATATATTATTTATATATTTAATAATATATAACTATAAATATATAATTATTATATAATTATAATAAATATATAATAAATACATATTTGTTTATTATAAAATAAATAATTATTAAAATAAATATATTATTAAATATATTATTAAATATTAACTATTATATCTAAATGGCTTAGACATTTAAGTTACAAATGATTATTCATGCTCCTGCAGTTTCCACTGCCTCCTCTAGCTATTACTCAGGGCCCCTAGATCAGAGACCCTCTATATAAAGATAAGGGGAATATATTGCCTCAACAGTTTAAGGCCTATGCCCCTTCCCAGCAGGAAGAGGTTATAAAATGATTTCTCCACACCTTTCCCTGACAACCATATTCTCCTAAAAACAGGAGAAAATGAAAGAGTCAAAGCTTAAGCAGACAGGAGTCCAGGGCCCTATAAAAAAGAAGCAAACACTCTTACTCATGCTTTCCTTAAGCCCTGTGCAACAATGTATCTTACAGAAAAACTGACCTTTCTTTAGGTCCAGAACTAATGATTACACAACACAAAGTCTTACTCATAAAAATGCTTTTCTTAGGCTCTATGTTAATGATTATAATTGTAACAAATCTTGCCTAAAAACTTGTATCTCAAGACTTGTACCCCTGATTGCATAGCAACAATATATCTTGCCCAGAGATTATCTAGAACCTGTTCTCCCTGGCTAATCTTGTGCCAAAGTTATCTCTGGATGTATGTCTTTAGAAAGGGCCTAATAGAACTCTTACAGCATTGAGGTATTCTTTTTACCTATTCTCAACAACTAATTAAAAAATATATAAGGTCTCACTTAAACTAATGCGACAAGTACTCTTTCTACCCACTTTTTGATATCTATGACAGAAGCTTTCTCTGTTCTTTGAGACAGTAGAAGCTCAAATACAATGCCCTCCTTTATTGCATGAACAATTAAAAGAAGTTACCCGTGAAGCCTGAGATCAAATTACTCCTCAAGCAGAACCTAAGGTAGTTACACTAAGATATTACAAGGACCTAATGAAACCTATTGGAGAAGGAAATGGAAACCCACTCCAGGGTTCTTGCCTGGAGAATCCCAGGGACGGGGGAGCCTGGTGGGCTGCTGTCTATGGGGTCGCACAGAGTCGGACACGACTGAAGCAACTTAGCAGCAATGAAACCTATGCTGATTTTCTAGCTAGACTAAAAACTGCTATTTCCCATAGTGTGATTGAAAAAAAAAAAAACCAATATACAACTAGAAAAACTGCTTGCATATGAAAATACAAATAAAAAATGTCAAAAAGCTATAGCTCCAATTTGTGAGACTGGGACTATTATTGATTATTTGAAGGCTTGTCACAATCTAGGATCAAAAACTCAAGAAATGCAAATGCTAGCTGAAACAATGGCTGCTTACTTTAAAAGGGGAAATAAAAGATGTTTTACATGTGGAGGTAAGAACCATTTAAAAAAACACTGCCCTAAGAAGGCTAATAAAAAACCTTCAAAAATCTGCCCTCGCTGCAGCAGGAAAATGCATTGGGCCAAAGATTGTAAATCTAAATTTGATATTAAAGAAAAACCTATTCCGAGAAATTCC
The DNA here is from genome assembly GCF_027580195.1 of Bos mutus. NCBI lineage: Eukaryota > Metazoa > Chordata > Mammalia > Artiodactyla > Bovidae > Bos > Bos mutus. The sequence continues at coordinate 33,119,040 of NC_091637.1, read as the reverse complement.
AAACAGGGGACTCCCCCAGGCTCCCTTCAACAAAAACCTGGGACAAATTCCATCTTCTCCCTCAAACCCTCAACATCCGGCAGTGCTGCGGTCGATATACCAGCCCTAAATGATTTTCTCCTTTACCCGTGAACAGTCCCTCCTAAAATACCTACCGGACTTTTTGGTCCCCTGCCCCTACAAACCTTTGGTCTTTTACTTGGCTAATCTAGTTTGACTTCTAAAGGAATTACTGTTCACCCTGGAGTAATTGATTCAGATTATAAAGGAGAAATTCAAACTATGATGTCATCTCAGATTCTATGACAATTCAAAAAGGGGGACTTAGGGTAACTTCTTTCAATTCAAAAAAATTGCTCAATTACTTCTTTTACCTTACATTTCTATTAACTCCTCTGATGCTGTACAGTTAGACAAGGCTGTGGTCCTTGTGTGATTAGATGTGAAGAAAGCTGAGCGCCGAAGAATTGATGCTTTTGAACTGTGGTCTTGGAGAAGACTCCTGAGAGTCCGTTGGACTGCAGGGAGATCCAACCAGTCCATTCTAAAGGAGATCAGCCCTGGGTGTTCTTTGGAAGGAATGATGCTAAAGCTGAAACTCCAGTACTTTGGCCACCTCATGCAAAGAGTTGACTCATTGGAAAAGCTTCTGATGCTGGAAGGGATTGGGGGCAGGAGGAAAGGGGGACGACAGAGGATGAGATGGCTGGATGGCATCACTGACTCGATGGACGTGAGTTTGAGTGAACTCCAGGAGTTGGTGATGGACAGGGTGGCCTGGCGTGCTGCGATTCATGGGGTTGCAAAGAGTTGGACACGACTGAGCGACTGAACTGAACTGAACTGAGTGCTGTACAGACAGGTGGATTCGAAAGTACAGATCAAAAATAATCGTTATGGACATCATTGGTATCTAAATATGCCTGACCAAATATAAACATCAAAATTAATGGTAAAAGATTTTCTGGCCTCCTCAACACTGGATCTGATATTACTATTATATCCAAACATTTATGGCCCAAATCCTGGCCTATGCAAAAAATCACTTGCCAAATTGCCGAAATTTCTCAAACCAAAGTACAAGAGGTTTATCAGAGTACTCGAATTTATCCATGTGAGGGGCCAGAAGGCCAACCTGCAACATTAAGACCTTATGTGATAGATACACCCCTTAATCTAATAAAAAAAGATTTACTTATGCAATGACAAACTCGTATATACATTCCACATTTTTCTTACGGGCCACTGCTCATTTAACAAACAAAACAACTATTAAAATAACAAAAAAATGACAAGCCTATTTAGACAGAGCAATGGCCCCTTACAAAAGAGAAATTACACGCTGCTAAAAAAAATTTGTGATTTCCTGACTTTCTTGTTATTCATTATATAGATGATATATTGTTTTCACCTCCATCCGTTTTAAAAACTCAACACATGTTTGATATAGCTCAACAATGCTTAAACAACTTTGGGTTAATCATTGCCCCTGAAAAAATTCAACCTCTATGCCTTACCAGTACTTAGGATTTGTTGTTAATAGACAACATATTACTCCCCAACTAACACAGATTCGTACTGATAAATTATCCACCTTAAATGATTTTCAAAAACTTTTAGGCAATATAAATTGGATTAGGCCCTCTTTGGACATTGCTAATTATCAACTAACTAATCTATTTAATACTTTAAGAGGAGATCCTAATCTAAATAGCCCTCGATCACTTTCTCAAGAAGCATGAGAAAAACTCTATTTAGTGCAAAATAAACTACAAAAACATTTTCTTACCCACATTAGACTAGATTTACCTTTAAAATCATTTGTACTCCCCTCTCTTCATTCTCCCATGAGACTTCTTGGAACAACAAAACAACAAAAACACCCAATAAAATGGATCTATACCCATTTTAGAAAAATAAAGTCACTTAACACCCTACATTGATTTAATTGCTCTAATCATTATCAATGAAAAAAATAAGACTAAAACTCCAGTTGGTTCTGATCCCCATAAAATTGTAATACTTATTAATAAATCTCAATTCAAAAATACATTACAAACTTCTACCGATTTCCAAATAGCTTTTCTAAAATATTTTGGGAAAATTTCATTTCATTATCCCTCTAACAAGCTATAAAATTTCTTCAAAAATTCTAAATTTATTATTTCCCACATCATCAGCCCACAGCCTATACCTCAAGCTAAAGTTCTCTATATAGATGAGACTAAAAATGCCAAAGCCTCATTCTGGTCTCTCAAAAAATATAAAGTCTTTTATACTAAATTCCATTCTGCTCAACAAAACAAATTATATGCCCTTATTCAAGTTATTTGCCTACATCCCTACCCCATTGATATAGTCTCTGATTCTTTATATTCAGTTTTTGTATTAATAGAACTGCCATACAACCCAGCAATCCCACTGCTGGGGATACACACCAAGGAAACCAGAACTGAAAGAGACACATGTACCCCAGTGTTCATCGAAGCACTGTTTATAATAGCCAGGACATGGAAGCAACCTAGATGTCCATCAGCAGACGAATGTATAAGAAAGCTCTGGTACATATACACAATGGAGTATTCAGTTCAGTTCAGTTCAGTCGCTCAGTCGTGTCCAACTCTCTGGGACCCCATGAATCGCAGCACGCCAGGCTTCCCTGTCCATCACCAACTCCCGGAGTTCACTCAAACTCATGTCCATCGAGTCGGTGATGCCATCCAGCCGTCTCATCCTCTGTCGTCCCCTTCTCCTGCCCCCAGTCCCTCCCAGCATCAGAAGCTTTTCCAATGAGTCAACTTTTTGCATGAGGTGGCCAAAGTACTGAAGTTTCAGCTTTAGCATCATTCCTTTTAAAGAACACCCAGGGCTGATCTCTTTCAGAATGGACTGGTTGGATCTCCTTGCAATCCAAGGGACTCTCAAGAGTTTTCTCCAAGACCACAGTTCAAAAGCATCAATTCTTCAGTGTTCAGCCTTCTTCACAGTCCAACTCTCACATCCATACATGACTAAAGGGAAAACCATAGACTTGACTAGATGGACCTTTGTTGGCAAAGTAATGTCTCTGCTTTTCAATATACTCTCTAGATTGGTCATAACTTTCCTTCCAAGGAGTAAGCGTCTTTTAATTTCATGGCTGCAATCACCATCTGCAGGGTTTTGGAGCCCCAAAAAATAAAGTCTGACACTGTTTCCACTGTTTCCCATGAAGTGATGGGACCAGATGCCATGATCTTCGTTTTCTGAATGTTGAGCTTTAAGCCAACTTTTTCACTCTCCTCTTTCACTTTCATCAAGAGGCTTTTAAGTTCCTCTTCACTTTTTGTCATAAGGGCGGTGTCATCTGCATACCTGAGGTTACTGATATTTCTCCCGGCAATCTTGATTCCAGCTTGTGCTTCTTCCAGCCCAGCATTTCTCATGATGTACTCTGCATAGAAGTTAAATAAGCAGGGTGACAATATACAGCCTTGACATACTCCTTTTCCTATTTGGAACCAGTCTGTTGTTCCATGTCCAGTTCTAACTGTTGCTTCCTGACCTGCATATAGGTTTCTCACGAGACAGGTCAGGTGATCTGGTACTCCCATCTCTTGAAGAATTTTCCACAGTTTATTGTGATCCACACAGTCAAAGGCTTTGGCACAGTCAATAAAGCAGAAAGAGATGTTTTTCTGGAACTTGCTTGCTTTTTTGATGATCCAGCAGATGTTGGCAATTTGATCTCTGGTTCCTCTGCCTTTTCTAAAACCAGCTTGAATATCTGGAAGTTCATGGTTCACGTATTGCTGAAGCCTGGCTTGAAGAATTTTGAGCATTACTTTACTAGCGTGTGAGATGAATGCAATTGTGCAGTAGTTTGGGCATTCTTTGGCATTGCCTTTCTTTGGGATTGGAATGAAAACTGACCTTTTCCAGTCCTGTGGCCACTGCTGAGTTTTCCAAATTTGCTGGCATATTGAGTGCAGCACTTTCACAGCATCATCTTTTAGGATTTGAAATACCTCAACTGGAATTCCATCACCCCCACCAGCTTTACTCAACCATTAATACATTTGAATCAGTGCTGATGAGGTGGATGAAACTGGAGCCTATTATATAGAGTGAAGTAAGCCAGAAAGAAAAACACCAATACAGTATACTAATGCATATATATGGAATTTAGAAAGATGATAACGATAACCCTGTATGCGAGACAGCAAAAGAGACACAGATGTATAGAACAGTCTTTTGGACTCAGTGGGAGAGGGCAAGGTTGGGATGATTTGGGAGAATGGCATTGAAACATGTATAATATCATATGTGAAATGAATCACCAGTCCAGGTTCAAGGCCTGATACAGGATGCTCGGGGCTGGTGCACTGGGATGACCCAGAGGGATGGTATGGGTGGGGGGGGGGGGTTCAGGATGGGGAACACATGTTCACCTGTGGTGGATTCATTTTGATGTATGGCAAAACCAATACAATATTGTAAAGTAAAAATAAAATAAAAGTAAAACAGAATTACCTTTAAAAAAATAAATAAAAATAAAAATTATAAAAACCTCCACCATAAACTCCAATCAACCTATTATTCAACAACTTTTTTTTCGAACTACAATCCATTATTAAAACCCACACTTCTCCCATTTATATTACACATATTCGAACACATTCCTGTCTTCCCAGTCCTGTGACTCATGGTAATGAACAGGCTGATAAACTTGTTTCCTTTGCTACTCTGAAAAACAACATGCTCTGGTGCACAACAATGCTGGCTTCTACACCAGCTATGAAAAATCCCATACCGCCAGGCTAAAAAATTTATTAATAATTGCTCTACTTGTAGACCCCTACATCTTCGACCCATTGCACAAGATATTAATCCTCGGAGATTACAACCTAATGAACTGTGACAGATGGATGTAACTCATTGCCCTAAACTTTTTCCTTCTTCTTTCCTACACGTCTGTATTGACACAAATTCTTCTTTTTCTGGGCCACACCTCTTTGCGGTGAAGCTACACAACACATTATAACTCACCTATTAGCTTGTTTTGCTACAATGGAAACCCCTAGTTCTATAAAAACAATGGCCTGCCTATATTTCAAGTTAATTCAAACAATTTTTACAAACATTTTCTATTAAACATATTACAGGTATTCCTTATAATCCACAGACACAAGACATAGTCAAACGAACACATCACACATTAAAACTACAAATAAAAAAATTAAAAAAGAGAAAATACACGGGAACACTACTATCTTCCTTATCTAAAACAGACTTTACTAGATTCCAACATAAGCTGTTCTTTGAACCTATAACTATTTGTTAATACAGCTTTATTTGTTTTAAATTTTTTAAACTTACCACAGGGAGATATCGTGACAAGAGTAGAAAAACATTTTGAGGAACCGAAGGACACTTCTCTTCCTCTGCCCATTTGGTACTAAGACGGGTTAACTAATCAATGGAAATCTGGGAAACTAATCTTACAGGGAAAGGGGTATGCTTATATTTCTCCAGATGGATCCAAAGAAGTCAGTTGGCTCCTTCTTCAGAAGATCTGCCCCCAGGAAACCACTGTCGTTCAAGATAGAGAGGAAAAGACCAAATCCACGGAAAGAAAAAATTCCAGTACAAGCCATGGCAGCTTTAGAGATTTCCAAAAAACGTCGTACTCGACGTCGTCTACCTCATGATCTCCCTACTTGGGGACAGATGAAAACCCTTACTAATCAAGCTGAAAATCTGATTTCTCAACAGGGAATACCTCGGAGTCCTGAAAATATTTTTGTTGCTATGCTTGCTTTGCTTGCTTTCGCTTCCCCCCTTGAGCTGAACTAACTAATCATACTTTCTGGGGTTACATACCCAACCCCCCTTTATTACATGTTGTAGAATGGACAGAAAAGGGACTGATCGTATCAACCAATGATTCCATACATATGTCTTCTCCCTGGAGCCTGAAAGGGCCTTCACACCCTGAGGAGGAGGGAAGACTAATTAATATTTCTTTAGGTTATGAAGTCCTTCCTTTATGCATGGGCCCACCGGAATTATGCATTAACATTAGCCAACTAACTTGGGCTTTCGTCCTGCCTCCAAAAAAGGACTTTCGGACATTGCTTGGATTATTTATTGCCCTTTCTTTTTATGAGAACCATGTCAACACTACTGAAACTCTAGGGAAAGGACAAAAAAACATTATTCAAAGGGTTTACTTATAAGAACTTTAAGTATATTCCTGTTCACTGGGACAGGTGTCAAGACAAATCAGGAAAATTAATGTTTGTGGCTAAGCACACCATTGTCGATTGGGGACCCCACGGTGTGTGGTTATCTAACTGTTAAGATGATATTAACGGTACTGTGTGTGACTATGCCGCTCAAGTAGCATAGAAAGTTACTAATACTATGATGGAACATTACCATGACAAAAGACTTCTTGGCTGGCTTGACGGTGAAATGGCACCCCCTCATTCTTGAATCATCATCAATAAACAGATTGGGCCTGAACAATGGGACATCTGGAAACTTGCTGCAAGCACTGAAGAACTTGGGACTTGGACCAGACATTTCACAGGACCAGTCTTAGTCATAGTAATTATTTCTTTCGCTATAATCAATCATATTTCATACAAGCTTGTGTTCCCCTTCCTTTTGTTATAGCTATAGGAAACTTACAATTCAATAAGATTTTACGTTCTGTAACTTGTATAAATTGCAAACTCCTCTATTTCCTTAAGAAATGAATCCCTTTTTATTCTTTGATCTCGAAGTAATTTGTGGTTACCAGTAAATCTCCCACGGCCCTGGGAAGAAGGCCCCATAGCCAGGCTTGCTTCCCCATTACTTACTAAATTACTCCAACTGTCTAAAAGATTCATTGGATGGCTGATTCTTGGCATTTGGGGATTAATAGCTATTTGCACCACTGCTGCTGTCACTGGCATTGCTTTACAAACTTCAATTCAAACACATAATTTTACCCAAAATTGGACCAAAGATGCTTATACTATGTGGGCCACTCAGGCTCAGATAGAGGAGGAAATTCAAGATGAAATACAAGAAGTAAAAACAGCCATCAAATGGGTTGGAGATCAATTAATAGATTTACAAAAATGGGCTTTGCTATAACGTGATTCAAATTCTACTCAATTTTGTATTCAGATCAGATCAGATTAGATCAGTCACTCAGTCGTGTCTGACTCTTTGCGACCCCATGAATCGCAGCACGCCAGGCCTGCCTGTCCATCACCAACTCCCGGAGTTCACTGAGACTTTGTATTACCCCTGTTCAGTTCAACTATAGTGCCTACAATCGAAAACAAATCAAATTTCATTTGCAAGACTTACATGATAATGCTTCCTTAAATGTACAGTTATTATAAAAAGAAATCTTTGAAGCCTTCTCTAAGAGTCTGCCTTCTTCCACTAATTTGGAAACTTTACCTGAACAACTAGCTGATCAATTATCCGGGCTAGACCCTCGAGGATGGTTACAGAGCATTATACATAGTATTAGATCTGAAATTGTAATGCTAATAATTGTCCTAATGGTTATATGCGTATTATACTGATGCCTTTCAACTAAAATTCTCCAAACTAAACAAACTCATTTGGTCAGGACCTTTTTCACTAAAGTATCTACAGTCACTCCCAATTATGAAAAAGTAAAAGAGGGGGAATTGTCAGGGGACGTTCAGCTTTAAGGAATCCAATATGTTGCATTTTTCTTCCTTTGTGTGCCATTTCTCAAAGATTCTCTGTTCCTTATTAGTTCCCATTCTGGGAACGAGTAGAGCAGCACACAGTTCTCAAGACTGAGATCATGGGAAAGGGTACCTGCTTGGATTCCTTTCAGTAACTCCCTTCAATGACTCTTTTCAGCATCAGCGAACTTGTATGTATTACACTATCCATTTTGTTGCAATTGATGGGATTTCATCCTTTGTAATGGCTGAGTAGTCATTTTACTAAAGATATATAAGCCCGCACTTCTGCTAATAAAATACCGCTGTTCCACTAGAGACTTGGGTCCCCGTGTCGTTCTTTCTTTCTCTTTCTCTCTCTCCCTCTGGCTAATTCTCTGGAGCGTAGAAACCCGCCAGCTCACTTTCCTGCCCAGGCTCTCAAGACCTTTTTGAGAGGACGCCCTGTGCCTCCGTGAGCGGTACAAGCTCTATCCTAGGGCTTTATTGGTTCTCTGCATAACCCAGGGAATACCAGCTTCTTTCTCTCTTTTGCTTTCTTATCATCGACTCCGGACCACCAGGTTCTGGTCCATTAAAGGACTGCAACAACTAATTAGCATCTTTTTGTTTCAGCTTGAAGAACTCCTTTTAGCATTTCTTTTGAGGCAAATCTAGTGATTATGAACTCCCTTAGCTTTTGTTTGTTATGAAAAGTCTTTATGTCACTTAGGGCTTAATATAAAATAGCAGCGAATGTGATTATATGCTATCTGATAATATAGCCATAAAATTAATAAAATTAGTTAATAACATTAATTGTATTTTTAAATTTAAACTTTAAATAATATTGTCACCCAACATTGTAGTGTATGACTAAATCTTTACATGTATCCATATAATAATGTTACTAAGCAAAAAATTTTAAATATGATAGGAAAAGGGGACTTATAACTAAGGGAAAATTATGACCTATAATAAATAATAATCTTTGTCCTTTGTTTACTATTCAAGCTTAAACAGAAAGATGCTAATTAGTAAAAAATAGACTGTTAAATCTATAAGATGCTCTACGTCAGCCTCATGGTAACCACTAAATGAAAAGCTACAGTAGATTCAGAAAAGATAAAGAGAAGGGAATCAAAGCATACCATTATGGAAAATCATCAATTCACAAAAGAAGGCAACAAAAGAGGGGAAAAGGACAAGGGATATACAAAGTAACCAGAAAACAGTTTTAAAGATTGCATTAGCAAGTCCCTGTGTGCATGCATGCTCAGTTGCTTCAGTCATGTCCTTCTTTTTGTGACCCTGTGGACTGTAGCCCACCAGGCTTCTCTGTCCATGGAATTCTCCAGGGAAGAATACTGGAGTGGGTTGCCATTTCCTCCTCCAGGGGATCTTCCTGACCCAGGAATGGAACCCAAATCTCTTATGTCTCCTGTACTGGCAGGCAGGTTCTTTACCACTAGCTCCACCTGGGAACTCAATATCCTTATACTACCTGTCAGTTACATCTCAATAAGGCTGGGGGGAAAGGTTAAGCTTTATAAAGGATAACTGTGTTTGGATGTAGCCAAAGAATAAGAAAAAGCTCTTATCTTAGTACGTTTGTTCTAACTGTCCTTTAAATGCTAATTTTCTTGGGTAATCATACAATTGTTTGTTGTTATTGTTTAGTCGCTAAGTTGTCTGACCCTTTGTGACCCCATGAACTGTATCCCTCCAGGGCCCTCTGGCCATGGGATTCTCCAGGCAAGAACAAGCAGTGGGTTGCCATTTCCTTCTCCAGGGGATTTTCCCAAACCAAGGATTGAACCCACATCTCCTGCATTGGCAGGTGTATTCTTTACTGTTGAACCACCAGGAAAGCCTTATTTATTTTATAATGAATAGTAACTTTCAAGAGATCAAATCAGTTATAGATCTTAAAAACTAAATTTGTTACTTAAAACAATTAATACAATGTTAAAAAATATTAATAGGAAAAATTACTTAAAAATTTTTAGAATTTAATAGATAGCTCCATTTTTTAATTATTTTTTTTCTTAAAATATTAATAGGAAAATTATTTTACTGAGAAAAGAAATTTTTACTCCAACCCTAGAACAGTATTTATAGTAAAAGAATCTGCCATTTTTTTTATTTTTATTTTTTTATTTTTTTTTTAAAAATTATTTTAATTGGAGGATAATTGCTTTACAATGTTGTGTTGGTTTCTGCAGTACAACAATGTGAGATGCCTCAAGTTTTTGAATTTTTTAATTTTTATTTTTTTTAATTATGAAAGTCCGATAACACATTTACAGGAGACTTGGAAAATACAGAACAAGGTTACATATAGTCCCACTATACATTACAATTTTAAGTAGATAAATTAAGATTTTTAATTAGAGTTTCAATATCAAAGTCTCAAAAATTAACAGAATAAATATACAGAGAAGTAGAAGGATATAGTCGGAGAAGGCAATGACACCCTACTCCAGTACTCTTGCCTGGAAAATCCCATGGATGGAGGAGCCTGGTAGCCTGCAGTCCATGAGGTCGCTAAGAGTTAGACATGACTGAGCGACTTCACTTTCACTTTTCACTTTTGTGCATTGGAGAAGGAAATGGCAACCCACTCCAGTGTTCTTGCCTGGAGAATCCCAGGGACAGACGAGCCTGGTAGGAGGCTGTCTATGGGGTCACACAGAGTTGGACACGACTGAAGCGATTTAGCAGCAGTAGCAGCAGAAGGATATAGTAGACCTAAAAAACACTGTGAACCAATTCAACATAATTAACATTTATACAATTTTCACAGAATCAGTTCAGTTCAGTTCAGTCGCTCAGTCGTGTCCGACTCTGTGACCCCATGAATTGCAGCACGCCAGGCCTCCCTGTCCATCACCAACTCCCGGAGTTCACTCAAACTCATGTCCATCGAGTCGGTGATGCCATCCAGCCATCTCATCCTCTGTCGTCCCCTTCTCCTCCTGCCCCCAATCCCTCCCAGCATCAGAGTCTTTTCCAATGAGTCAACTCTTTGCATGAGGTGGCCAGAGTACTGGAGTTTCAGCTTTAGCATCATTCTTTCCAAAGAACACCCAGGACTGATCTCCTTTAGAATGGACTGGTTGAATCTCCTTGCAGACCAAGGGACTCTCAAGAGTCTTCTCCAACACCACAGTTCAAAAGCATCAATTCTTCGGCGCTCAGCCTTCTTCACAGTCCAACTCTCACATCCATACATGACCACAGGAAAAACCATAGCCTTGACTAGACAGACCTTAGTTGGCAAAGTAATGTCTCTGCTTTTGAATATGCTATCTAGGTTGGTCATAACTTTCCTTCCAAGGAGTAAGCGTCTTTTGTTTCATGGCTGCAGTTACCATCTGTAGTGATTTTGGAGCCCAGAAAAATAAAGTCTGACACTGTTTCTACTGTTTCCCCATCTATTTCCCATGAAGTGGTGGGACCAGATGCCATGATCTTCATTTTCTGAATGTTGAGCTTTAAGCCAACTTTTTCACTCTCCACTTTCACTTTCATCAAGAGGTTTTTGAGTTCTTCTTCACTTTCTGCCATAAGGGTGGTGTCATCTGCATATCTGAGGTTATTGATATTTCTCCCAGCAATCTTGATTCCAATTTGTGTTTCTTCGAGTCCAGCGTTTCTCATGATGTACTCTGCATATAAGTTAAATAAACAGGGTGACAATATACAACCTTGACATACTCCTTTTCCTATTTGGAACCAGTCTGTTGTTCCATGTCCAGTTCCAACTGTTGCTTCCTGACCTCCATACAAATTTCTCAACAGGCAGATCAGGTGGTCTGGTATTCCCATCTCTTTTAGAATTTTCCACAGTTTATTGTGATCCACACAGTCAAAGGCTTTGGCATAGTCAATAAAGCAGAAAGAGATGTTTTTCTGGAACTCTCTTGCTTTTTCTATGATCCAGCGGATGTTGGTAATTTGATCTCTGGTTCCTCTGCCTTTTCTAAAACCAGCTTGAACATCAGGAAGTTCATGGTTCACATATTGCTGAAGCCTGGCTTGGAGAATTTTGAGCATTACTTTGCTAGCGTGTGAGATGAGTGCAATTGTGCGGTAGTTTGAGCATTCTTTGGCATTGCCTTTCTTTGGGATTGGAATGAAAATTGACCTTTTCCAGTCTGCCAAAATCTATCGAACTATATCAAAGTTTTGAGTGAATATAAGTTAGAAATCTAGCATTCTATTCATACTAAGTAACTGGAATCAAAATGTCACATTTTTTTTTAGCTAGGCAAAATTCATAAACTTTCTATAATATATATTATATTCTACATAATATATGTGTGTGTGTGTGTGTGTACAAAAGCTTTTTACTACGCCTGATAAAGACTTAAGAAAGAACAACAACAACAAAGAGATGGAGAAATAGGAAAACAAACTAAATGAAATGGGAGCTCTGAATATGAAACAAAAAAGGTGAAACAAACTAGATAAGAGTAAAAGATCATCAGATAGTCCAGTTGTTTTTAAACATGGCTGCTCATTAGAAATACATTTGGAGCTTTGGAGAAGAATAGCAATACCTGGGCATTTGTAGTTTTCAAAGAACTCCAAGATAATCTGCTATGCATCTGGATTTTAAAAAGTGATTACAAGTTTTTCTATTAAATTATAGTTTTACTGATATAGAATTCTATTATTTTCTGTTGACCAATCATGACACAATAGTGTTAAGCGAATAGTTGCATAATCACAGTAGTAAAAGATGTTTATCAGTTTTCACAATCAATAACCAGACAAAAAATAAAAGGTCATTACAATTGCAAGCCATAATGGGAACATGATTAACCTAACAATATAAAATAATTACACACAATTTGGGGAGTTAAGTAGAGTGATGAGGTAAATGAGTGACCTGTATTTAACCCTAGACAGCATATTAAAAAGCAGAGACATTACTTTGCCAAGAAAGGTCGGTCTTGTCAAAGCTATGGTTTTTCCAGTAGTCATGTATGGATGTGAGAGTTGGACCATAAAAAAAGCTGAGCACCAAAGAATTGATGCTTTTGAACTGTGGTGTTGGAAAATACTCTTGAGAGTCCCTTGGACTGCAAGGAGATCCAACCAGTCCATCCTGAAGGAAATCAGTCCTGAATATTCATTGGAAGGACTGATGTTGAAGCTGAAACTCCAATACTTTGGCCACCTGATGCGAAGAACTGACTCCTTGGAAAAGACCCTGATGCTGGGAAAGATTGAAGGCAGGAGAAGGGGACGACAGAGGATGAGATGGTTGGATGGTATTGCTGACTCGATGGACATAAGTTTGAGCAAGCTCTGGGAGTTGGAGATGGACAGGGGAGCCTGGTGTGCTGCAGTCCATGGGGATGCAAAGAGGCAGACACAACTGAGCAACTAAACAACTGACTACAACTTATTAACCAAGGCCATTAACTTAATTATTCCCTTTTTTCCCCTTTGGAGTTCAGCTTCAGCTAGAAAGACAAATTTTTTTTAAGTCTTTAAAGAATTAACGTATTTAAAATGCTGTATGTTAAAATCTTCTCTTTCTTTTAAAAATTCTTTGAGTTTTCTTATTATATATTCACATGAGTCTGTAACAGATAATACAGAGCTCTTACGGATTCTAAGGGACCTTATAATCTGATTTAGTAGTTTTTTTCTCTCTCTCTTTTTTTTAAATGTTAGATTTGTCTAAATGGATTAGATATTCCTAAAGTGTACATTAAATGAAAGCCTTTCCAACAAAAAGACTTAAAAAAACTGAGTTATTTTCCTTTTTGTTTTGAGGAAGATACTTATAAAATAAGACTCCACCTGCCAATGCAGGAGACACGAGCTCAATCCCTAGTCCAGGAAGATCCCATATGCCACGGAGCCCAGGGTCTAGGGCCCACAAGTCACAACTACTGAACCCCTGTGGCTGGAGCCCGTGCTCCACAACAAGAGAAGCCACCTCAATGAAAAGCCCACGCACACAACAAACAGTAGCTCCCACTCGCCACAGCCAGAGAAAACCCTTGCAAAGCAATGAAGACTCGGCACAGCCGGAAACAGATAAATAAATAAGTAATTTTTTAAAATCCACAAAAGTTCCCTAAAATGACCACTGTGATTCAAACAATCTTTTTTAAATTAATTTATTTATTTGGCTGCATTGGGTCTTAGTTTCAGCACATGGGATCTTCCATCTTCAGCATGCAGGATTTTTTAGTTGTAGTATGTGGGATCTAGTTCCTTGATCAGGGGTCAAACCCAGGCCCGCTGCATTGGGAGTGCAGAGTCTTAGCCACTGAACCACCAGGGAAATCCCTGATTCAAACTATCTTTAATGAAAAATTGCTATTTTAACCAAACAGGCTTAGGAATTAGGGTTACAAAGAGAAGTAGCATGAAGCAAGAATTTAACCCAAAGGAGTTTGAGGTAAGCTGCTGACAAACCCAAATAGGTACGGGAAGAAAATAGCATGATTAGAACAAAATATGGATGTTTGAACCTAGCACACAGCTGGGAAGTACCATACTGGTGCAGAGATCTCTGACTTCACTTCCAACAGCCACCATGTTATCCTGTAGCAAGGCTGTGGAGGAAGAAATACCATATTCCTGCCACCAAGGCACTGCTTTTCTCCAGACAAGACATAGAATGCCCAGCACTATTTGTCCATGAGTCTGATGAAGCTACAATCATTAAGATTGCTAGATTCAGCAAATAAAAACACAGGATGCCCAGCTGAATTTAGACTGCTGTAAATAATACATTTTTTTTAAAGTATAAGTATGTCCCCAAAGTTATTAGAACTCTCAAGAGCCAGTGTGGAAAGGGACTTACTAGGTCTGTGCCTCTATTCCCTAAAAAAAAAAAAAAAAAAAAATGCTCCCTTATGACAATCAGAGCAAAATTACCAAGGAATGAGGAAAAATCATTTGACAAATCAAGTAAAAGTAACAGAAGACAAACAGGTTTAGTAAAAGATTGCCTAATGCTTTCCAAGGTATTAACCAGAGCGAGAACCACAAAGGAGCCTAGGATATCCTAGGATAACAGAATACAGCAATGAGAACTCAGCAGAAATATGTGAAGCTCAATATTGTCCTCAAGACATACCCAGCAACAAACCGGAAAATAATCAATGAAGGGTATACAATGAAGGGCTCTATTCTATCTGAATAGAGGGCTTAAGCATGGAAGGTTCTGTGGAGTTGCCACGATGTGAGGGCGTTCATTCTAATGAAATTTCCAAACTGTTAAAATAAGCAGATCAGCAGAAAGAGTAAGTTGAATTTATTTAACTTGCCAAGCAATAGAGTTGTGCGTTCATTTGGAAATACCATCTTTCCCAAACCTTTCAGCCAGGACTCTAACTGTTAATATTACCCTGAATATGCAGAGAGAATTCTGATCGGCTCTTACACCGAATATGAACAGCTTCAACATTCTGTAAGATTGTTGATTCTGGCCTCCTGGTCCATTCGTTAAATTGAGATATACATAATATGTATACTGTAATAGTCATCCCTGTATTTATTTGGATGAAGTAGTATAGGCTTTTTTCTAACTGTTACATTGAAATATAGCCAATTAACCATGTTGTGATAATTTCATGTGCACAGCAGAGCAATGGAGCCATACAGATACATGTATCCATTCTCCCCTAAACTCTGCTCTTATCCAGACTGCCACATAACATCAAGCAGAGTTCCTTGTGCTATACAGGAAGTCTTGTTTCTGCCCCTTTAAAGTGTGCAATTCAGTGGCTTTTACAATACTATATTCACAAATGTGCAGCCATCACTGCTAATTCCAGAATGCTTTCCTTACCCAACAAGAAACCCTATGTGCATTAGCAGTCACTCTCCATTCTTCCCTCTCCCCTGGCAACCACTAATCTACATTCTGTCTCCAGGGATTTGCCTATTCTGGATATTTCACATAAATTGTATCAAACAATATGTGACCTGCATATAATGTGTGCTCTGGCTTCTTTCACTAAGTGTAATGTTTTCAAGGCACATTCATATTATCTCAAAAATTAGTGATTCATTCCTTTTTATGGTGAATAATATGGATATATCACATTATCTTATCCTTTCATCAATGATGAACATGTGAATTGTTTCCACTTTTTTAGCTGCTATGAATAACACTGTTATGAACATTTATGTGCAGATTTTTGTGTGATATTTTGTGTAATATTTTCACAACAATCATGTAAAAAATTTTAAGAATGTTAGGCACAACTAAAAATGGAATTTCTGGGTCATATGGTAATTCTATGTTTAATCTTTTGAGGAACTGTTTTCCAAAGCACCTACATCATTGTACATTTTCACAGTGATATATGAGTGTTTCTTTTTATGAACACTATGATATATGGACACAAGCCTCCATAATGAGGCAAGCACAGATTACTCAGGAGAACTTCCAAGAGGAATAACTGATCCCCTCTTCATACATACTCTGCCAATTACAGTTCCTTGAGTGGGAATAGCACAGGTAAAAAATGTTCAAAACTTGTCTCTGATGTACCAGAAATCATATAGGACCCTACTTCTGCTCTGAAAGCCCACGAAATACTCTAAATCAATTAACAGGAGTTATCATGGACAATCATATACCCCATGGTTTTCTCTACTCCACCAAGTCAACACTGCTACACTTATGCAAATACTACAGGGCAAACAGAGAAAGCAACCTGATTTTCTGAAATAGATCCAGTTGAATTCTGGGATATGTTTTGATTGCAAGTAGTTAATAATCTAGGTCCTTGGCTTCCAGACCTATCAAGAAAACTAATAGTCACCTTGATCTTGATAATTGCCTATGTTCCAATACATAACAAACAGCCTATCCAAAATCTAAGTACCACTGAGGCACTACTAGTAGGGCAGCCATTGTCATATAGATGGTCCAGTTCAATGATTGATTGCATTCAGTGATGTCCTTCTTAATTAGCAAATTGATCTTAATCAGCAAAACCTTGGCAATGATGAAAATCTGAATATAATGTAGGTATGTCCTGAGACCTAGCTTTGTCTCTTCTTGACCAAAAAGGAGGATGGAGAAGGAGCAGCTCCTGACAGCTGGAATTGATGTGATACTCCCAGCTAGACCACAAAGTATTATTACAGGCTGTTCTGGTGCTCCTAGGCCATTTTGTTCTCCCCTTCTCTGGTTCTTTCCTCACAGAACACCAGTCCCATACAGGTTATTCTGAGAACATATAAAATGAATTCTTCATAGACACACAAGTAGAATGACTTCAGGAAGGAAAGAATAGGGAGTTATTGCTTAATGAGTATAGAGTTTCAGGGTTCTGATACTATGGATATGAATGATGCTGATGCCTTCCTAACATTACAAATGAATTTAAACACTTAAACTGGTTAAGATGGTTGATTTGAGCGTAAGAGACATCAAGATGTGGCCATAAATGCATTCAGTTCAGTTCAGTCGCTCAGTCGTGTCTAACTTTGCAACCCCATAGGCTGCAGCACACCAGGCTTCCCTGTCCTTCACTATCTCCTGGAGCTTGCTCAAACTCGTATCCATGGAGCTGATGATTCCATCCAACCATCTCACCCTCTGTCGTCCCCTTCTCCTCCTGTCTTCAATCTTTCTCAGCATCAGGGTCTTTTCCAGTGGGTCAGTTCTTCCCATCAGGTGGCCAAAGTATTGGAGCTTCAACTTCATCATCAGTCCTTCCAATGAATATTCAGGACTGATCTCCTTTAGGATGGACTGGTTTGATCTTCTTGCAGTCCAAGGGACTCTAAACAGTCTTCTTTAATGTCACAGTTCAAAAGCATCAATTCTTTGGTGCTCAGCTTTCTTTATGGTCCATCTCTTACATCCATACATGATTACTGGAAAAACCTTAGTTTTGACTAGACAGAACTTTGTCAGTAAAATAATATCTCTGCTTTTCAATATGCTGTCTAGGTTTGTCATAGCTTTTCTTCCAAGGAGCAAGCATCTTTTAATTGCATGGCTGCAGTCACCATCTGCATTTTGGAACCCAAGAAAATAAAGTCTGTCACTGTTTCCATTGTTTCCCCATCTATTTGCCATGAAGTGATGGGACTGGATGCCATGATCTTCATTTTTTGAATGTTGAGTTTTAAGCCAGTTTTTCACTCTCCTCTTTCATTTTCATCAAGAAGCTCTTTAGCTCCTCCATAAATACATTATGGATCAGTAACTCATTGATGTTCACTTCTGCTGCCTTCCAGACCACTGAACTTAGCCAGGATCAAATTCACAATAAATCGCCTTCTACTCTCTGAAAAAAAAAATGGTCAAGATGGTAAATTTTATGCTATGTATATTTTAACAACATTGTTAATGGAAAAAAAAAAAAAGCTACTTTATAATTTTGTCTAAGCACAAATAAAAGCAAGGTCACAGTGCTACCCACCAAATACCCTATTGTCCCCACTTTCTGACAACATCCAGTCTAGATGTTGTCTAGATGTAGTCCCCTACATCACTCCACAAAGCCCAAATCATTTAATTCTTTCCTAACATCCTTTTATTGAGATCCTCCAGTTCCCCATGATGTGTTTTCTCTCTCACTGTGATGAATAAGAAACCCAGCTTGCCTAACTAGGTGTGTTCTTGGTGGCCTTTGACTGAAGGGCACTGACAACACATATAAATTATATTTCTGTTTGGTAAAAACCAACACAATACTGTAGAGCAATTATCCTTCATTAAAAAATAAATTTTAAAAAGTTAAAAATTCTATTTCTAAAAAGCAATGAGCAATACAAATTATTTATATTATTTCTTTCATTTTTTAAAACAAGCACTCTTGAACCACACTCAGGTTAAGAAATAGAACTTTAGTGAAGGACAGGGAAGCCTGGCATGCTGCCGTCCATGGAGGTCTCAAAGAGTCAGAGAGGACTTAGCGACTGAGCAACAAAAACAAGCCTTCTATATATCCTATTTCAATTATAACTCATTCCCTCCCTGCAAAAGTAACCATTTTCCAAACTATTATAGTAATTATTTCCTCATTCTTACAAGACTTATAGCCAAGTGTGTATTTCCTAGACACCATAGTTTAGCATCGTTCATTTCTAAAAATCCAATATGTTGGGACTTCCCTGGTGGTCCAGTGGTTAAGACTCTGTGCTCACAATGCAGGAGGCCTAGATTCGATCCCTCATTAGGGAACTAGATCCCACATGCTGCACCTAAGACCTAATGCCCCCCCCCCAAATTGATGTCTTTTAAGTCGACAAGTTTTCCTTCCATCTGCTTCTTTTCCTTACTCTTTTTCAGTTGAAGACCCCAGGGCTTTTGACCTGTAGAGTTTCCCAAAGTCTGAATTTTACTGGTTCTTCCCTGATATTTCCATTCAGCGTGTTTCTTCATCTCCTATATTAATTGCAAATTGGCAGCTGGATGCAGACAGTTGACCAGACTCTGGTTCAGTCCCTTGGGAAAGACCGTGGGCAGTACTGGCTTCTTTTACCAGGAGGCACATATCTGGTTTTCTCTCCTTTTATGATGCTGGCATTTGTTGGAAGCAGTGGCGGATGCAAAATAGTGACATTCCAATTCCATTGTTTCTTTTTTTTAGCATTTTATTCTGTATTGGAGTATAGCTAATTAACAATGTTGTGATAATCCAATTCTATTAATTCTTTTTCAATTATTAATTGGAATACTTTCATTAAGAGATGTTTCTTCTTGGGGTGAAAGGTGGAAGGAAGATTTAAGAGGGAGGGGACATACGTATACCTATGGCTGATTTATGTTGATATATGGCAGAAACCAACAAAATATTGTAAGGCAATTATCCTCCAATTAAAAATAAATAAATTTTTAAAAAGAGATGCTTCTTACATACTATTTGGTTATCTGCAAGTATAGTTCATATAGGAAACAGGATGAATGCTTGATTCTGCTTTTGTTTTTCATTTTTTAAGGTAATGAATTGGTTTTTCTGAAGATAAACAACTAGTCTAAACAGATATGTGTATATGTGCATGTACATATATGTCCTTGTAGACTCATGGATTCAAAGATATTTGATAGGTTTTCATCCAGGGCAATTTTATTATTGACAGTCAAGTTGTCCAATCTTTGACCTGTTCGAGGCTCTTCTGTTGGGCTCCTGCATGGCTTGATCAACTTGATAGTATTTGTGGCTTCTTTGCTATCTGATATGAACAACTGTTTCAGGTCATCTTTTACATTTTCTGCCCTGGTTCTGTAACCAGCATTTCTCCAAGAAGCCTTGGATGGTAATTTAAGCATTCAGGATGCTCACTGTTGAGTTGGTCATGGTTTCTAACATTTAGAAATATATATACATAAGATATATTATATATAATATGAAATGAAGTGAAGTGAAAGTCGCTCAGTCATATCTGACTCTTTGCGACCCCATGGACTATACAGTCCATGGAATTCTCTAGGCCAGAATACTGGAGTGGGTAGCCTTTCCCTTCTCCAGGAGATCTTCCCAACCCAGGGATTGAACCAGGGTCTCCTGTGTTGCAGGCAGATTCTTTAGCAACTGAGCTACGATGTATAATACATAATACATATTACATATATACAATGTATTTTTTAAATTAACCTTTTGTATGTTCAATGTGTACCTCCTTAACCCACAACACTCTATAGTCTCAAAATAAAAAATACTAATATTACCATTACCAATATAATTAGTGAGAACAGTTCCATAAATTGTTGTGCATATGCTGTCTCCATTCCGCCCCTTCTTTAGAATAAAGATTGGTATAGATTTTCTTTTTTCCACTGTTTCAGCTATTTTAAACTGCATAATTTGGTGGATTTTAGTATATTCACAAATTTATACAACCATCATCACTATCTAATTTCAGAATATTTCCATCAAACCTAAAAAAAATCCTGTACCTTTCACTCTCCCCACCCCCTATCCCCTGGCAACCACTAATTTATTCAAAACTTTCTGTCTCTCTGCATTTGCATGTTTTAGACATTTCATATAAATGGAAACATGCAATATGTAGCCTACTATCTCTGGCTTCTTCACTTAGCATCATGATTTGAAGGCTCATTTATGTTGTATCATATAAGCTTTTTATTTTATTGATTTTTTAATTGATTCTTGGCCATGCTGGGTCTTCATTGCTGCACACGGACTTTCTCTAGTTGTGACAGTGGGAGCTACTCTCTGATTGTGGTGCATGGGCCTCTTGCTGTGGTGGCTTCTCTCATCGCGGAGCACAGGCTCTAGGGCATGCAAGTTTCAGCAGTTGTGGCGCAGGGGCTCGGTAGTTGCAGCTTGTGGGCTCTAGAGCGCAGGCTCAGTAGTTGTGGCTCAGGGGATTGGTCGCCCAGTGCATGTGGAATCTTCCCCAACCAGGGATCAAACCTGCGTGTCCTGCATTGGCAAGTGGATTCTTATCCACTGGGCCACCAGGGAAGTCCTATAAGTTTTTTTTTTTTTTTTAAGTAAAAAATAAATCAATATAAGAATGATTGGATGCTAAGTTCCTCATCCTCTTATATAAACAGGGTTGCTCCAGCTGACTTCAGCTCCTTCCTGGAAGTAGCCTGAAACTTTTGATGAATGGGAGTGCTTTCCTGACTGAAAGCACAGTGCATGAATGGCAACCCCTGGTCACTACACAGTGCTTCAGGAAGAAGGCTGGGCTGGGGTCCCAGCACGAGATACATCTCCTCTCAGAGTCCCTTAGCCAGAATAGCTCCTGACTATGTAGGTCCAGGGGCTTCCCTGGTAGCTCAGCTGGTAAAGAATCCATCTGCAATACAGGAGAGCCTGGTTCGATTTCTGGGTTGGGAAGATCCCCTGGAGAAGAGATAGGCTACCCACTCCAGTATTCATGGGCTTCCCTGGTGGCTCAGATTGAGCGTCTTCACTTTCACTTTTCACTTTCATGCATTGGAGAAGGAAATGGCAACCCACTCCAGTGTTCTTGCCTGGAGAATCCCAGGGACAGAGGAGCCTGGTAAGAGGCCATCTATGGGGTCGCACAGAGTCGGACACATCTGAAGCGACTTAGCAGCAGCAGCTGGTGGCTCAGATAGTAAAGAATCCGCCTGCAATGTGGGAGATCTGGGTTCGATTCCTGGGTTGGGAAGATCCCCTGGAGGATGGCATGGCAACCCACTCCAGTGTTCTTGCCTGGAGAATCCCCATAGACAGGGAAGCCTGGTGTGCTGCAGTCCATGGGGTCGCAAAGAATTGGACACGACTAAGTGACTAAGCACAGCATAGCATGTATGTCCAGTCTCTGTCCCTACTTGTTACCACTATGACTTGAGTGTTGAAATCTGGGCCAAAGTCAGCTTATGGAACCCGATGATCAAACACCTTGTTCTCCATCTGTGACCAGCCATGGGGTCTAATATAGTGCAGGACCTGAGCCCGGTATGGCTAGTGAAGAGCAAACAGACCGTGATTTCTGAGCTGAGACCCGCCCCCCACCCCCTCCAATACAGTGACCATAGTCTACCTCTTGGACTTGAGATCTACTGCTGTGAGACCCAAGTGAGTCTGCCTCCCATCTTTCAAGGAGGGCCCTGTGCATATATCCCCAAGACCTGGTCACCTTTCCCAGCACCCACTCCCCTGCCCACCCAGCCTGCTCTGGCTCTGTGCTTCACCCTCCTGTTGTGTATCTGGCTGTTAGAGACCTGGTCACAATGAATTGGGGTCTTCTCAGTTGGCTCTAGTGGTAAGAACCCACCTGCCAATGCAGGAAACATAAGAGATGTGGGTTCAGTCCCTGGATTGGAACTCTGGAGGAGGGTATGGCAACCCGCTCCAGTATTCTTGCTTAGAGAATCCCATGGACAGAGGAGCCCGGCAGACTATAGTCCATAGGGTCACAAAGAGCCAGACACAACTGAGGCAACTTAGCATGCATCCACGGACAATGAATTGGATGATGTGTTAATGAGTTAGTTCCCCTAACCAGCTTAGGAGGCTCTTGAAGGCACCATTTTTTCATTCACTTTATCTCCCCCAATGCCTGCTTCAGAGAATGTTCTTTATCAATGTGTGATCAGTTAGAGAAGGAGGAAGGCAGTGAAGTGACAGAGTCTTGTGCCCAAACCAGAGTGCGAGCTGCCTGAGAGCAGTGGCTTCTGAGAGCTCCTGAGAGCACTGCCTCCTCCTCCCACTCTGTGTCCTCCCACAGCAAAACCCAACAGGAGACTAGGCTCAGACTGGGCACATAGATGCCTTCATTCAAGATTTTAAAAGTCTCCACCAATAAGGACTTCTGAATAATATCTTTATTTAGCTCAGGTAGATAGATATTTCCTACACATTTCTGGATACCAGGGTTAGAATTTTCTTCATGGCTCTCAATAAGCTGCTCTTAAGCTCTCGTATATGGTAAATACAAACATGCAAGTACAATACAGGCTAAAATGAAAAGGTCCTTGTATACAAACATTTTTAAAAGACTTTTAAACACAGGGTATATTGAAAGGAGATGCAGTAGAAGGTAACTCGATTACCACCCCCCTCCCTCCTGATCCAGTCCGTACCTGGATTTGGGCCCTCCCTCTGCTCTCTGCTTCTGTTAGACACAAGTCCTCAGCCCTCCCTGGACAGGAACAGGGGCCTCACAAGGCCAGGCGACAGCCCCACCCCTGCCTGCAGAGAGGAAGCTCATCTCCCAGGCAGAGTGTCCCAGATCCTAGTGGTCAGATTGCTCAGCCTTGTTAAAGCAGGGAGACCACCTCCATGTCAGTATTCTGGACTGCCTCTCCCCTTCAGTCTTGATGGCTTCCAAATGTCAAAGAGATTGGTCAGGCCCTGGTGGGACCTGCTCTGAATGTTTACCAAGCCAGTCAGCCTCCATGGAAAGCCAACCAGCTTGTGGGCCAGGCCCAGGGGCTTCCCAAAACCTCTTTAGAGGTTTCCAGAGGCCTGAGGACCCTCTAGCCCTTCCAGCACAACTTTGGAAGGGCTCCATCAGCTCCTGTGTGGCCCCTGATGTGTCCGCTATCTGTGGTCACTGTGAAGAAGGACAAGTCCAGGGTGGGGGGCAGGTATGATCCCTCAGGCTTGCCCACAGCTCAGACAGCAAAAAAGTCAGCCCGACAATGTCTGTGGGTTTTAGGCTCCCCTGGGCTAGGCCCCTGGCCTGGCTGCCCAGACAGGGACAGGGCTGTCTGTCCCTCAAGAGCGCATGGGCTGTCTAGGCTGCAGGGCTGCCTGTCCCCTAAGAGCGCATGTGCGCCTGAAAGTGCTCACAGCGGGCGTACTTCATGGTCAGCCCGTACACGGGGGTCATGTCCACCTTCACACCCGGGGTCACACAGAATTCCACCTGATGCAGCAGGATGGCCAAGAAGAGAAAGACCTCCAAGCGGGCAATGGTCTCACCGATGCACTTCCGCTTGCCCAAGCCGAAAATAATCACCTTCTCACTCAGTACTTTGTTGATGGTGCCATCAGCAGTGAGAAACCGTTCTGGCCGGAACTCAGATGGATCCTCCCAGAGCTTCCTGTAATCAGAGAGAAGCAGCTGAAGAGGCAGCCTGGGGACTCAGAACCATCAAGCGGGTTGAGCCCCAGCTGAAAAGAATAGGGTTCAGGCAAGTGGCCCAGATACAGCAAAGTGTGAAGCTCAGGAGCGCGGGAGCTTTCCCTGCCGCCTCTCAACTTACTGGTCATGGTTGATCTGCCACTGGTTCACAAAGACACAGCGCCCCTTGGGGATGTAAAAGCCGTTCAGATTGCTGTCTCTTGTGGTACTGAGGAGGGAGGAAGCTCAGTCAGGCTCAGGCCCACAAGCAGATCTCCCTGCCTCCCATACCCTGTCCTTCCTACCACCCTGATCAGGTACATGAACTGAAGTAAGGCCCAGCATCAGACAGCAGCAGATCCACGGGGCCTCACCTGTGTGGGATGGTGAAGGGGACAAAGGAGGAGTGTCGGAAGGTCTCCAGGATAAAGGCCTCCAAATAGGGCAGCTGGGGTCTGTCAGAGAGCCGGGGCCGCCGCGCCCTGCCAATCACTGTGTCTGCAGAGCACAGAGGACCAGACAGGTCAGGGGCCACGCAGACCTTGGCTGGGCCTCCTGCCTTGAGTGCTCTGAGGGAAGCCACCACCTACCCAGCTCCTCCTGAATCTTTTTTTGCACCCTGGGGCTTGTCACCAGGTACAGGAGGCTCCAGGAAAGGGCAGTTGTGACTGTGTCAAACCCTGGCCAGGGGAGAACAGAGGGAGAAGTTAGGTGCTTAGTGGGTCAGGGCAGCTGGCCATAGGAATGGTATAACGGGGTAATTCATACCGGCTCCAAAGAGGTCTATGACAACATTAATGATCTTCTCATCCGACAGCTGGATATTGGCATTCTCATCCAGCCTCTTGTCCTGACAGTGCTCAATCAGGCTGTCTGTGATGTCCCGGATGTGACCCTGGGTAGGGAAGGCCCACAGGTAAGGAAGATCCCAAACCCAGAACTGCCTCTCCATCCAGACCTGGTCCCTTCCCATCCCTAGCATCTTCGTCCAAGAGGTGACCACACCCCCCATCCCCCACCCCCCCAGCTTCTCTTGTCTCTCCAAGGCTCTCTCCTGACCCAGAATATTTGCCTCCCCAACTCGAGGGACATTTGACACAGAGTCTAGTAATATTATCATCTGCACATGCCCTTTACACCTTTCTCTCCCATGAGGCCAGAAGACCAACTCTTTAACTCTTCTTGGTTCCTGCCACAACTAGCCCAGGGTCCTGCATGGACTGGCTATCTACAGTAGATACTGCTGTGTAATGGAAAGTTAGAGGAGCTGGACAATAAAAAGTTCTATTTTCCTGCCAAGGATGGAATCCCCTCCACTACTGGCTTCAAAATCCCAGGCTGAAGGCCTGTGAGAGCTTGCCAAACTCCACTCTGCTCCAGCTGTCTCTGACTCCTGACCCCTGACTCTACCTGCTCCCTACCACCCACCTGCCTCTCCCTAGTCTATACCTTCTCAAACGTTTTATAGTGTTCCTTGACTATCTTCTGTACAAAGACGTAGAACCTCCGATTCAGGTCCTTGAAGAGGTCCAGGGCAGTGTTGGGCAGGTAACGGAGGACAGGGATGAAGTCAGATGGGTTCCCGGAGGCAGTTATCTCCCCAAACTCATTACTCAGGTTGACGAGGCTAAGAAACTCTTGGTCATTGTGGTCATAGCGCCGGCCAAAGCATATGGCACAGATGACATTGGCCACTGACACCACTATATACCTGTAGGGGTCAAAGCGCCCAGGCCCTGACATCAGCTCTTGGAACTTGCCCAGGAGGTACTCGGCCTCCTTGTTCACATGCTCTTCCAGATAGCAAGAGGATGAGGATGCCGGGTCTGAGGCAGTGGAGAAACTCTTCAGAGCATTCTGGGCCAGGCGTCGTCGGGCAGCCCACACCGGTCCAGAGTCTGGGTTGAAGGTCATGCTCTGGCCGTTAGTGATCAAGGTGAAGCTGTAGAAGTCGGGCCGGCCCTTGAAATCATCGCCCTGCCGCACCAGGGCCTGCCGGACGGTGTCCAGGCCGCTGAGCACCAGCACGGGTGTGCAGCCAATGCGGATCTGCAGCACGTCCCCATAGCGCTGGCTCAGCTGCGACAGGACCACGTGTGGGTTCTTCCCCAACATCAGCATGTGCCCGAGCAGGGGCCAGCCCCAGGGCTCCGGGGGACTCTTCAGGCCTTGAGGGACCCGAGGCCGCCAGGTCCTGACCACCCAGAATACCAGGCAGAAGACGGCAGAGGCCAGGAGAAGTTCTGTGGCCGAGATGGGGATGGGGAGTCCAAACACAGAAAACATGATCCACGTAGATTCCAAGGTGGCTGCTGAGAGGTGAGATGGGAGGAAAAGGTCAATAGATCTGACAGGTGGATGGAAGGAGCCAGTGTCCTAAAATGTCAGCACACCAGTCAAGTAAAGGGAAAACCTTATCCAAAACTGTTCACTGGGCATGAAATGGGAGAGGAGATAGGAGAAGCTGTTTGTGGAGCTGCCAACTCCATACCAAGAATTTCAGTCATTCTTCAGTCCTGGCCACAGCCTTTTTGGTAGGCAGCACTGAGACTCAGAAAAAGTACATAACTTGCCCAAAGTCACACAGCCAGCAACGACAGAATCCAAACCCAATCCCAACTTGTCTAATTCCAGAACACCTTACCTGCCATACCAATCTCAGTGTCAGTCTGTGATTTCCATAGAATACCTATACTATTATTTATTTCATATTTTTCTAAAATCAACTTTAAATCCACCCACTTAGCACCATTTCACACAGTAACATCTGTGTGAAAATACAGGTTTGTTTTTTCCCCTAACATATATTAAAATAAGCACATAATTGATGGGTATCACCCAATTCCCCTTGAGTATTACCCACCCAACTTGGGACAACACTACCAAAGAACTAAGGATCCCCTCTTCTTCAGCCTCATTTCACATTTGGGGAAACTGACCTCCAGAGGAGGCACTAACTTGGCTAAAGGCACCCAGCTCTCAGACAGAGCCAGGACTCAGACCTCTTGGGCAATGTTCCCTGGGAAGATTCAAGGCCCAGCCTTCCCTGTTTCTATATTCCTGTCATAGGCACCTCTCTTTGAAGAGTGGTCAGATCAACTGATGGAAAGGAATCTTCTCAGTACCGTCAGTTCTCTACTTTTCAAAGCCAGGATCTAGGGAATCTGGCCAGACACCGGGACACAGTGGGGAGGGAACAGGGGACTGCCCCCTTTCCTTACTGTCTAAGCCACAGTGCCCTTAGCCCCAGCTCTCTGAGCTCAGCGGACTCACAGTTAAAAGCAGCTGGAGGCCAACTAGATTGAGGCTCCCAGTCACAAAATTCCAGGCCAACGTTTTCACTGGGCTCAATTCTCAATGAATGAATAGTCTGGACCTCCCCCGTTTGCCAGTCACTCAAGAGCTGTGAATAAATGGAAGGATCCTACCAGGCAAAGGCTGTAAGAAAACTCTGGACTGGAATATGAGAAACTAGGAATGGAGCTAAATTTAACTGACACTGACACAATACTTTCTTTCTCTAGGTTCAGTCTAGAAAGGGTGTGCAAATTCATGGACTCCTCTCTTCGAGGCGTGGGGCTATGACAGGGGCATCTTACTGATGCCCTGGACTGGAGGTCAGGAGACAAGGGTTCCAGGTTTTATGACATGGCCTTGGATTGGACAGTTAGTTCATTTTACCCTTCTGGGCTTCAGTCACATCACCTGAGAGAAGGGATGGGACATGATCTCTGATTCAGGGTACTCAGCTCATCTCAGATAAGAGAAAACTCAGATCTTTCCTTTGAGGTTAAGCATAGTCTGACTAGTGAAGTTTCCCTGCAGAAGAGCCACCCGAGATGGGGAGGTTTATGGTTCCTACCTGAACTACTATAGCTGTTTGTCTAGGGAGGCTTCCTGAAGGAGCTGAACCCCAAAGCACACTTGAGTCCAGACTCCTTGAGTGAACTGGGGACACTTCTAGGCCTTGGCATGTCATGAGGTCCCCTTCTGCACACTGGGTGCTCCAAAGACCCCTAGCCTTAGTAAGATGATAGGAGGCCAAGAGAGGTGTGATTGCTGAGTTTTCAGGGTCAAGTTTTCTGCAGAGGGCAGTCTCCCACACTGATCCACCCCCAGCAAAGGCCAGAGAAGATAGTGGAACAGGGAAGGCCCCTGGACAACGCCCAGGACTCCCTCTCAGATCAGCCTCCTTTGTCCAGCCAACACCTCTCAGCACTGACAAGCTATGCCTCAGGAGGGTGGCCCCAGCCAGGGGCAGCTTTTGGATAAGGCAGGGTACAGCTGGTAAGAACCCAACTTGCCTCCTTGGACACCCTGACCACGAAGAAGCCTCCTCCTCACAGAGCCTGAAGGAGTGCTGTACTGATCCCCAGTCTCTCACACTTACATCCTATTCCAACCTTCCAGGTGACCTCCATGGGGAAGCCCCCAGGCATTCCAGGAGTCAGTAGGGGATGAGCTGGAGCCTAAGTCCTGGAATGCTGAAAGGGGAGCAGTTCTGGTGCTACCCATGGAATCTTGGGTAAGTCCAGCCCTTCCCCTGGCTTCCGTTTCCCCACTTAGTGAGGGAAGCTGGACTGCCTCCTTACTAAGGACACTCATAGCCTCCTTTTTTTTTTTTTTTTTTTGAGGTGCTAGACCAGGAAGACATGGAAGCATCAAAATTTTCCTTTTGGCGGAGGGAAGCGACAACCCAGAAACTCCCAGCACTCACCTGTGGCTGTGAGGGGGTGCAGAGCTGGGCTGGGAAGAGTGGTCTCTGGAGCCAGGGACCCCAAAGAAGATCAGGGAAGGCTCCAAGGAATTGTCACCTTCAGAGTGAGGGTGAAAGCAATGCCACCTTTATAGACGGCTTGGGCGTGTGGCCACGCCTCCCGGAGCGCGGAGATGGGGAAAGAGGGAGGGGCAGGGGGGAGGAGAACTGGTCGCTTTTGGAAGCTTTTGGACGGAGGAAGGAGGGGCGAGAGAGGACGCTGGGGGATAGGTTAAGAACCAACTCTGGAGATGCCTCGATAAAGTGCTGGCTCTTAAAGGGATGAAGGCTAGGGACCCTTGGGACCCTCAGTTCCAAGGTACCCCTGGACAAGCGCAGAGCCCAATTGGGGAGGAGTTTGGGGAAGAAATCCCATGATAGCCCAAAAGAGGGTATAGGGGTGCTCCATCCCGGGGCACGGGGACCAGTCACCCTCATTTTTGCACGCACTGAACACTGGGAGTGATTCCTCCTCTCTACCAGCAGATAGGAACCAGGCTGGCATGCAGGGGCGGAGCTGCCCGGTGATGACCTCCTAACCCCTGTTATTGAGTCCAGGCTCGCGTGAGAAGCACGGCGACCCCAGCCCCGAGGTCACTAGGGCCGGAAGGCCAGAGGCGCCGATGGGCTGGCCCCTTTCCCCAGAGCCTCCCCGACCCCCAGAACCTCCAGAGCCCGGACGAGTAGAAGTCCGCGCTCCCTAATGGAAGGTCCGGAATGCGGGAAGGGATGGAGAATGTGCAGCATTGCTGAGAGCGCACTAGCTGGACGCGTTGAGCCGCCCCTAGGATCACTCAGAAAACCAAGGGTACTTCGACCCAGAACCCTCGGGCCCTCGAGGTTCCTGGGGCTATTAGCGCTTTGGCAGGGCAGAGTAATCGTGCGGCGAGCGGATCTCCCAGCGGAGGAGGAAAGGGTTAGAAGGAGGCCTTGGGGGTGGGGGTGGAGGGCAAGAAAGGGAGCTCAGGGACTACTAAAGGGGGCGGGGAGGGGTGGCGGGCGCAGATGCCTCCCCAGGCTAGCGTGCCTGTGTCTGGTACATCCCTCCAGGGGGCAGAGGTCACGCGGCCCATCCCAGCCCCACCTGGCCGGGGGCGCGGTGCCCAGGAGTTGCGTGAGAAGGACCCGGAGGCCGGCGCAGCCACCCAGCAGCCCAACTCCCTGGCCCGGCTCGGGTCCTGGCACAGTCACGCGAGCGCGGGGGGGTGGGGGGAGTCGGGGGCGGAGCTCTTAAAGGGCCAGTCTCTAGCGGAGCGTGGGGGCAGAGGTGGAGCAAGACAAGCCGCCGAACCCTCGTGGGTGCGTGATTGGATGGGTGGTAGGGCGGTGCAAAGGGCCTAGGTTTGCGTGCAGAGCTGAGCTTTTGCAAACAAGCGGGCGCCTGAGTGTGTCCATAGTTTTGGCCCACGCCTGTGGCGGGACACGCAGCCCCAGCACCGCCTGGGTCAGCTGGTCTGTCCCCGCCCCTGCCGAGCCTTCCCAATGTAGGATGTCCAGGCAAAAAAAAAAAGAAAAGCTTGTTTAGCTCAATCTGTCTCCAACTAACTACATCACCCGCCCTCCGAGCTCAACCGCGCTCCCCAGCCCTACAAATGGCACTGCCATCCGCTGGCCCATGCCAGAAAACAGAGCCTCATCCTACCCACTCACCTCTCACTGCAGTCAGATGCCACCTCGGGCACTGCACGAATAAATATTTACCAAACGCCTACTATGTACCAGACACTGTTCTGGATGCCAGCGACTGATACAGAAGTGAACAAAACTGACAGCCTCCTGCTTCCCTGTAGTTTACATTGTGGGGCACGGGGGATGAGAGGTGAGGCCAGAAAATGCCTAGAGAGTCTCAGAGGATGAAAAGTGCTCTAGAGAAAAATAAGACAGAGAAGGGGTAGGAATCATGTAGGGGCAGATTGCAATTCAAAGGACATTGAGGAAAGGACACCCAACCCAGGCAGAAAGGGCAGACACCCAGCCAAGAATCAAGGCACACAGGTATCTGGAAGAAGAGTGCAACTGGTAGAAGAAACAGCAAGTTCAAGGCCCTGCACAGTGGTCCTTGAAAGAAGGAGCAGTGCCAGGGACACTGGAAATGTGCAGTGTCCTGTGACTGGGGAGTTCTGGAATTTGGTGGGAGTGAGGATGCTGAGGGTGGGGAACAGCCCTGCCCTAGATGCTGGGAGCACCCTGCTGAGAAGGGACTTCCTTTGTGTGAGATAGAGGCACTGTGAGGTCTGAGTCAAGGAAGATCACTGGCTAACATGCTGGGAACAGACTGAGGGGTAAAGGACCTGTTTCTCCACTTTGATTTCTGTCCATCCTCATGCAGGCCCCCATCATTGCTCCCAGAGTACTAATGACCTCCAACCTGGGTACCATCTGACTTTCAGTGCCTCCAGTTCCTTCTCCAACCTGTGGCATCCCAAGTGTCTTTTCAAAGATGAAAAATCTCATTCCATCACCACCTTGCCCCTCCAGTAGCTCCCATCTGAATAGAAACCAGAATCTTTTGCAGAGCCTAACAGGAATGCCCACTTCTACTTTGAATCTTTCCTACTTAAAGCCTCAGCTAAGACATCACTTCCTCTGAGAACACTTCCTGGATCCTTTCCACAGCAAGTTAAATTTCTCCTGGTTTATTTCCAGCATTGCTTCATGGTAATTCTCAGAACATTTGATTTTTGACAGGACACGGACCCAAACTGTCACTCCATCCTCCATGCTCTAACACAGAAAATCAGCCTTGGAAAATTGATCTGATAAGCCAAGATCTTGCAAGATATTAATAACAGGTAAAGGAGTTAAATCCATCTGTATTAAGGTGCATGACCAGGGTGTTGAGCCCAAAGTGCTAATGATATAATGGTGGAATTTAGGTAACAGAACAGGCAGGAGACAGGGAGGTATTGCTAGACTTCAATTCTGTCCAGCATCCTTCTATTCATTTCATCTTTGCATCTCAGGCTCTGTCTGAGAATTTTTGCAGTACCCGAGAAAGGTCTATCCTTTACACCAAGTAGGAGCTAGAGCCACAGAGAGTGGAAAGAATTTATGTGGAAGCTGTGGCAAGTCCACTTCCAAGTCCATCACCTTGCTCTGTAGCCCAGTCTCTCCTTTGGCTCTCAGAGTCCCCAGCAATTCTGTAGCTCTAGAGAATCATCCCAGAGCTACTCTGCTGGCTCAGGGGTAAATAATCCACCTCCCAGTGCAGGAGACACAGGTGTGATCCCTGATTCAGGGAGCTCCCACATGTGGCGGAGCCTGTGTGCTCGAGCCAGGGAACCACAACTACTGAGCCCGTGTGCCTCAACTACTGAAGCCTGGGAGCCCTAGAGCCCATGCTCCACAACAAGAGGAGCCACCACCATGAGAAGCCCATGCACTGCAACTAGAGATTAGTCCTCTCTCTCTCCCCAACTAGAGAAAAGCCTGTGCAGCAACAAAGACCCAGAATAGCCAAACGAATAAATAAATAAAACTTAAAAAATAAAAGAAGACTCATGGCAGCCTGCTCTTTACAGCTGAAATACCATCTGCAGAAAAACTCTTCTCTTGGTAAAAGATATGTTGCTTTCCTCACATTTCCAAGGGATTTTTTTTCTTTTTTTCTTTTTTTTTTGTGGCCATGCTGGGTCTTCCTTGCTGTGCACAGGCTTTCTTCTGATGTGGCAAGCCTGGAATACTCTCTAGTTGCGGTGCTCTGGCTTCTCTTGTTGAGGAGCACGGGCTCTGGGGCATGTGGACTTCAGTAGTTGTGGCCCATATGCTCAGTAGTTGTGGCACACGGGCTTAGTTGCACCTCAGCATGTGGGATCTTCCCAGACCAGGGATCGAACCTGTGTCCCTTGCATTGGTAGGCAGATTCTTAACCACTGGACTACCAGGGTCCACCAGGGAAGTCCTCCAAGGAACTCTTGATTCCAAAGAAATTTTAGCTAATTAAGCCAATTCCTGTCCCACTTCTTGGCTGGAGAGACTGAAACCAGAACAAAGAAAGCTGAAGGACAAATGACAAATCAAAGCAGAGCCCAGGTCCTTGCTTCCAGGCCAGAGCTCTTCCCAATTTGATTTATTGTCCCAGACTACCAGCAAAGCCCCAGGGGGCCAAAGGTAGACAGGCTCAGTGCCTCAGTCAGAATGCCCCCCTCTCCCCATCTTCCTGGACAAGAGTCTAATGCACGGGGGTTATGGGAGGCCCTGCGCTTCTCATCACCAAGCCTGTCTTGGAGAATAGCTCAAAAGACAGAAGGGGGCCCACAGGGGACCGGGGCAGACAAAGAGGGAGACAGGCGGGAGGTTAGAGGACCTTGACCTGGAGTTGAACAGCCAATCCTGGGTCAAAGTTTGTATGCCTTTGCGTGAGAAGCTCTTTGGCTAGAATTCCCTAGCAATTGATACTAGGAGCACAGAGGGAAGGGTGGGCAGTGCGAAAAAGGAGGGGTCTCTGGGCTAGACACAGTTGAGGGTTTTGGCCCAGCCTAGCCTGGAGTCTTCAGTCAGCACTGCTGAGGGCTGTGTGGTCAGGGGATGAGGAGACAACCAGACCCAGAACGAACTCACTACCCAGTGGTGGCAGCAGGAATCACACCCGAACAGAGCCTAGGCTAACTCTGCAAATGCCACAGGAGCTGTGAGAAGGCTGAGGGCCCTAGGGGTGAGCAAAGGAATAGAGAGGCGTCCTGGAGTATGAGGAGAATAGGAAGGGCACCCCTGGCACGAGGCAGGGCCATGAACAAAGCATGGGAGTGGAAGTTTGAGAAAAGTGGAGTTTAAGTGAATATGGAGAAATAGGATTTGTCTTCCAATGTGTCTTCACCCCACCAAGCCACCCACCACCCTACCTGAGATCCGAGCCCTAAGCGCCTTCCTCTCTCCTACCTGTGCCCAGAAAGACAGAGAGATTCAGTCTGCAGGATCCAAGGCTCAAATGGGCAACCCCTGGCTCTCTGGCTCTTTGCTGCTCTAGTCAGGCTAATGATACTTATCTATTTAAAGTTCTCTCTTTCATTCTCAAGAGAGTCTTGGCTTGGGACTTCCCTGGTGGTCCAGTGGCTAAGACTCCAGGCTCTCAATGCAGTGAGCCCTGATGCGATCTTTGGTCAGGGAACTAGGTCCAACAAGACCCTGCATGCTGCGATGAAGATCAAAGGTCCAGTGTGCCACAACTAAAACCCAGCACCGCCAAATAAATACATTTTTTTAATGAGTACTGGCTTGGACATACATTATATGGTTACCCCAGTCAATAGTAGAAGACCTGTGAGGGGTTTTGTGTGCCCAGCATCCATTCTCTCTTCATCTGGAAATATCACTTCATTTGTCCTTTGGGGACCACCCCACCCCTACTCTTAGCTGATAGGCTTGGTGGAACTAACCCCATCCCAGGCCCCTAGGCTAAAACATGACTCAGGCCAAGCCACTGAGAACCCTTTATGGGAGTTTTCATGAAATTGTTGGAAAAGCAAGGTTCTCTTTCTGCCAGAAGTGGCTAAGCTGGTTAGAAAATAATTCTGGACCTACCAGTGGCCATTTTTAAGAAGCCCATTAGAGGAAAGCAGAACTGAGGGATGAGGGGAGGGAGGAAAAGAATTGATGACACTGAGCAATGAGATCCAGTTATTCCTGAAGCCAGGGAAGTTCACCATAGAACTTCTCTGTTATGTGAACTGATAGCATCACCACCTCTCCCATCTTCTCCTTTCTCCCCTTTTCCGTCTTCTTTACCACTTCCTCTTCTTTCTCCTCCTTCTCCTCCCCCTCTTCATCTTTCTCTTCTACTAGGAGTTGGGTTTGGGGGCTTGCAACTGAACAGATTAGAGCCGAAACCTGCAGGCCAGAGAGGCTTACCCAACAGTGCTCTCTGAGTGATTAAACCTCAACATTTGAGGCAGATCCAAGAAGTCCTGGGCAGGTTGGACAGAATCCTAAGAAGTTACTCTTATCTAACAGCTTCTGTGCCAACGGGTCTGCCCCTGTGCCAACAATGCCTCCATCAGCAGCATTGTGAGAGGCTAGTTTTATCTCCAGAAGGCCCCACGATGGAGTTGAGGAGTTGTTGGCTGGGGAGTGTCTGGAAAGAACCCACACTTAAGGCAGAGACCATCAGATGAGTCTGTGCCATCTCACTGCACTAGGGGCAGAGTTCATGCCCTGCTGGCCGGCTGACACCCTCCCTGGCCAGGAGACACCCTGGGAAGGAAGGTGCCCTATTTTCTCTCCCAGCTGCTAGCTGAGAAAGAGATACCATCCTTTCCCCAAGTTAAAGTTTTTGAAGACTCTCAAAGGAAACAGTCCTTATAATGGCCCGCAAGACCTTTTCAGCTGTGGCTCCCATGGCCTTTCTGACCTCCTCTCCTATCCCTCCCCCTTCCCTGGCTCACTCCTCTCCAGGCACCAGAGCAGCCTGAGGTTCCTAAGACACTCCAGGCAAGTCCCTCCCCATATCTGTCAAGATCAGTCCTTTCAGGAAACAGAGGGCCCCCTCAAACTGAGTCATTGAGGAGAATTTAATAAAGGGACCACTCACAAAGATTCGAGGTTTAGGGAAATCAGTAGGACAATGCAGCAGCCCAGGGCAAGCAACAGCAAGGCCAGAAGTGATGGGAAGAAGGAGCAGAAAACAGAACCCAGAGAAGGTGGCTGTGGTAAGGCTATGGAGAGGAGCTGGAGCCTTTGGGAGAGTTGTAGATGGCATGCCAATACCCTACAGGGAAAGAGCCTAAATACTCTGACCTCATTCCATTCATACCCTCTGATGTCCTGCTGGTACCTACCACAGACTGAACCTAGCTAGAAGCCAAAAAGCAGAGGGTCCATGCCTGTAGCCCATGGAAGTCAGTCCTCGGGGACTGAGAGAAGAAGGGTGGAGAGTGGTCTGGAGAGGCAAGTGGACAATATCGACATCCGGCCTTTGCTTCTGCCGTTCCTGCCACCTGGAGACGCTTTCCCCCCAGATCCTCATATCTTACTTACCCGAATATCGTTCTCAGTATGCCTTCCTTGGCCATCCTATGTAAAACTGTTACCCTGAATCATAGTCTCCATCCCTCTTCTTAACTTGCTATTTATTCGTAGCACTTGTTTGACAGGTCTGTGGCACTGAACAAACTTTGAACGTATTATGTAGGGACTTCCCTGGTGCTCCAGGGGCTGAGACTCCATTCTTTCAATTCAGGGGGACCAGGTTTGATCCCTGGTCAGGGAACTAGATCCCACGTGTGGCACAAATAAGAGTTCACATGCCGCAACTAAAGATCCCAGATGCTGAAAGATCCTGAGTACCACAACTAAGACCCGGTGCACACAAATAAATAAAAAATAATTTTAAAAAATACAGTAGCTCCTCCCCACATGTGGCTGCTGAAAATTTCATACCTGCTCTGTATTTTACTTCTCAACGCTCTGTATGGTCTATATTCCTCAACTGAATGTAAGTGTCTGCAGAACATGCACTTTTGTCTGCTGTGCCCAATGCTTCATCAACAGCAAACTGGCACATGGTGGATGCCAAATAAACATTTGTTAAATAAATGAATTGCTGTGGTTGTTCAGTCACTAAGTCATGTCTGACTCTGTGACCCCATGGACTGCAGCCTGCCAGGCTTCCCTGTCCTTCACTATCTCCTGGAGCTTGCTCAAACTCATGTACATTGAGTTGGTGATGCCATCCAACCATCTCATCCTCAGTCGCCCCCATCTCCTCCTGCCCTCAATCTTTCCCAGCATCAGGCTTTTCCAACGAGTTGGTGCTTCGCATTAGGTGGCCAAAGTATTCAAGCTTCAGCTTCAACATCAGTCCTTCCAGTGAATATTCAGGGTTAACTTCCTTTAGGATTGACTGGCTTGATCTCCTTGCTGTCCAAGGGACTCTCAAGAGTCTTCTCCAAGCACCACAGTTCAAAAGCATCAATTCTTTGGCATTCAGCCTTCTTTATGGTCCAACTCTCACATCCATACATGACTGTTGGAAAAACCATAGCTTTAACTACATGGACCTTTGTTAGCAAAATGATGTCTCTGCTTTTTAATATGCTGTCTAGGTTTGTCATAGCTTTTCTTTCAAGGAGCAAGTGGAAAATGTCAAACCTCCAAATAGGAAAATATGTCAGGTTTGAAATGGTAGTGACCTGGTAAGATTCTGGGTCTTGTTAGGCAGGGCACCTAGTCCAAAATGGCTGGCTGAATGGATCCCCTCTCCAAAGCCAGGTCCCTTCTTCAGTACCTCCCAGATAAGTGCTAGTCATCCTGTTGCCAGGAGACACGTGATCAGGCATGGTCCTGCCTTAAGAAGCTCATCTCAGCCTGGCCCAGCTAAGGCATCTGCCTCATGCCACCTTCACATTAGCCCAGGGCCAGCATCTGGACTGCATCTCACTGTTGACCACATGGCCATGATCACCAGGAGTCCTTGACTGCTTTCAGTTTCGGAGTCGCCTGGTTCCTCTCAACAGGTCTCGGCTCCTCTCCCCACAATCCGGCTCCACCACAAAAATCAGAAGAGACCAGGCACCATAGCTACTCTCAGCAGAGAGAGCTCTGCAGGGTTGGGACAAGAGGGCTTCATATTTTGATGGGCGGGGAAGGGCTGTGACAGTGCAGACCCGGGGACACTGCCCAGAGAAGGGGCTAAGGGATACCCCAGAGGTTCTCCAGGTACAAAATAATGGAGATAAAGGCAGACCTTCTTTTTCCTTTCTCTCTTCTTCCTTCAATAATATCAAATATGATTAATTTAGACCCACACTAGATATCATAATTTGACTAATTCTGCTCTGGTTGGCAGTTGTCTTTATTGTTGGGAAAATGTTTGCTGAGCCAACAAATTGTGAAAACAGCCTTACAGGGAAATGTTTGCGCTAGTGTACTGAAGGGCAAGTTCAGCAGCTCAGGGGACTGTTCTGTTTCCAAGTTAGAGATGCCCTTTTACATATAAACACAGAGGTTTGCTGATAATGAATGTTCTAGTCCTCTCATCAAAGCAAGGTCTCCAAGGACCCTGCTTCATCAGCCAAGTGCTCCTGGACGTGCTCACAGTCTTTGCCAAGAAGGTGGCCCTATTCAGACCTATCAATGCACAGCCTGGCTGTCCTACCAGCCCATCAGGCCATTTTGTTAACTTTAGAATCCTTTCCCAACTGCTTCTCAACTTGTCAACACCCAAGAGCCCTTCCCTCCACTTTCATTTTCCTCCTTCCCAGCACCCTCCCCACCCCAATTTTATCTAAGTATCCTCCATCTTTCTTTGCAGGGTTATGTGCTTCTGGGGAGGTGGGCCCCAGGGAATGGGTCTTGGTTGGTCTGAACCAGTCATTGTGGCCCAGTTACCTTGGATGAATCTGTAACATGATTCTGGCCAATATTATGCTGTAGAGATCTGGTGGGACTAAACTGAGGAAAGATTTCCTCACTCTTGCCTAGAAAATCCCACGGACGGAGGAGCCTGGAAGGCTGCAGTTATGGGGTCGCAAAGAGTTGGACACGACTGAGCGACTTCCCTTTCACTTTTCACTTTCATGCATTGGAGAAGGAAATGGCAACCCACTCCAGTGTTCTTGCCTGGAGAATCCCAGAGACAGGGGAGCCTGATGGGCTGCCATCTATGGAGTCACACAGAGTCAGAGACGACTGAAGTGACTTAGCAGCAGCAAAAGGGATACATGACAAGAGATGCACTCTTGTCTCTCTGACCCTTGTCCTGTCTGGATATTATGGCCGGAACTTTAGCTGCCATCTTGCAATCCTAAGGGAGACAGTTTAGGGGGAAAACTGATATTCCAGGGATGGTGGAAAAGAAATTTGCAAAGAATCATTTTATTATTCAAGTTCCTTGCAAGAACAGAAACCATTCAAACTAGATCACTGAGAAGAGTTTAATAATGGGATTCTTTATAAAGGTGTGAACAGGGTATAGAGAGACTAACACAGGATATTGTGGTACCATATGACTTGTAGCAGAGAGGAGCCTTTACTGTCTTGGACCTGAAGGGGCAAGAAGAAGGATCTGTTTCTGGAATCCAGAGGGAGAGACTGTAAGTAAAGGAGAGCTACCTGACAGCAGCCGTGGCCTAGCATGGTGACTTTGCAGGGAGGGTCTGGAGAAAAAATACCCCAACTTCACCCTCCTCCCACCCTCCCATTTCATGTCAATACCTCCCATTGACAGAACCCAACAAGAAGCCAGAAGATGGGGAGCCCATTGACATAGTCCACAGAGATCAGCCTCTCAGTGTATAGAGCAGGGCGGAGAAGGGGCGGGGGTAGTGAATGTGGAGGTAAAAGAGGATTTTCAGCACAAGCTGGGTCTGCAATAATCTCATTCATCTGTTTGTTCTCTTGTCATTCTCCTCTACAAAGACAAGATCTGTCTTATTCTCTGCTGTAAGTATCCTCCTAGAACAGTGGCTGGCAACATAATTTATGCTCAAAGACTACAGTTGGACATCCACGATGTAGCAGGCACTGTACTGAAAACTGAGTGAATGAGAACACAGTTTGTCTCAAGTTGTTCATAGTCTAGAGAGAGCAAATGAAACCAAAGTGATATGGCACCGTGGTGTTTGTGCCACGAGAGAGCTATGCCCAATGGAGGAGGATCTCACCCAGAATAGGGTTCGGGACACCCTGCAGCAGGTGGACCTGGAGCTGAGTTTTGGAGGATTTGCTTTAATGGAGAGATGAGAATGTTTTGTCATGCCTGCATCATAGTACTGCAATATAAGTAATCGTTTCTAACCTGGAAGCAATTAATTTCCATGACCGTGTTTGTTGGATGGGGAAGAAGTGATTGGGAGGAGGGTAGGGCATTCCAGGCAAAGGGAACAATGCCCAGAGGCAGAAAATTAGGAGAATTCTAAGAGTTCCTTCTGACTGATGGGAAAGATGCGTGAGAGGAAGAGTGTAATGGGAAATGATGTGAAAGAAGTGAGTAGGAAATGACTCACATGCTGACCTAAGGAGTTTGAGTTTGGCTTCTGAATGTCTTAAGAAATCAGTACTAAGGGATTTTACATAGGAATATGATGCTAAAAGAAGAAGAAAGGAGTATGGTGCTAGAGATAAAGAATTCACCTGTGCAGGAGATACAAGAGATGCAAACTTGATCCCTGAGTTAGGAAGACCACCTGAAGTAGGAAATGGCACCCCACTCCACCCCATCCCAGTGTTCCATGGACAGAGGAGCCTGGCGAACTACAGTCCATGGGCCCGCAAAGAGTCGGACATAACTGAGCACACACACGGATTGCTGCTGCTGCTGCTGCTGCTGCTAAGTCACTTCAGTCGTGTCTGACTCTGTGCAACCCCATAGATGGCAGCCCACTAGGCTCCTCTGTCCCTGAGATTCTC
This sequence comes from Bos mutus, assembly GCF_027580195.1. Lineage (NCBI taxonomy): Eukaryota > Metazoa > Chordata > Mammalia > Artiodactyla > Bovidae > Bos > Bos mutus. The sequence goes on along the minus strand of NC_091637.1, from coordinate 33,078,744 downwards.
CAGGCAAGAACACTGGAGTGTGTTGCCATTTCCTTCTCCAATGCATGAAAGTGAAAAGTGAAAGGGAAGTCACTCAGTCGTGCCCGACTCTTAGTGACCCCATGGACTGCAGCCTACCAGGCTCCTCCATCCATGGGATTTTCCAGGCAACAGTACTGGAGTGGGTTGCCATTGCCTTCTCTGCACGGATTGCACAGATGCACAATTTCAGAAAGTTCATTTGGGTAGCAGGATGTAGGCTGGGTAGTAGGGATGGGATGGGAGGAGCCTAGAACCATGCCCTCCAATACAGTACTCACTCACCACTTACACTTCAAATTGAACAGAATTAAAACTTTGTATTTCAGTTGTACCAGCCATTTCAAGTGCTCATCAGCCACATGTGGCTGGTGGCTACCCTACTGAATAGCACAAACATAGAGCATTTCCATTATCACCGAAAGTTCTGCTGGAAAACACTGGCCTAGAGACAGTGAGACCAGTTAAAGACAGTGGGAACCAAAAGTGCAGGCAGGAAGTGGCACTGAGAGTCACCTCCAGGCAAAGCCTCAGTAATGGAGAGAAGGGGTGTTCAGGCAGTAGAACCTTGAGAGTTTGGTGGGAGGTGAATAAGAGAAGGAGTCTATGAGGATTCCCAGGTTTCTGGCTAGGGTGATAACCCAGAGAGAAGGTGTCTCGGCAGGGAGGTTGACAGACAGCATCCATGTGGACATGTTGAGGATGCTGGGGCCTCTGGGTGGACACATGCAGCAGGTGATTAGATGTCCAAGACTGAAGCTCCCGGTCTTTATGTAATAGATTATGAGACACCCTCCCCCTTCAGCTTTAATTATTTGCCTGTGTTTCCCACAGCACCTGTGTCCACCAAGGTCTTTCCTCTCTGCCAGGTCTGGGCACAGAGATAAATGGGACTCAGCCTCTGTTTCTGAGGGGCCCATAGTCTGATTTAGGGTTTAGATTAAGTGATGATCTGGCCCCAAACTACAGCTCTTAGTGGCCAGAGCCACGTCGGAGATGAGAATGGAATGATGAGGGTCACAGAGGACTCGCCCACAAGAAGCAGGGGGAAAGGCTGCCAGTTACTGCATTCTGATCATTGGCCAGGTTGGTGAATGTGCACTAAATAAACTTGTTAGGTGACCCACAGGTGCCCATTCCCTCACCCTAACCTGAGCCCCACCCTGTGTCTCCCTAGACTCCTCTCTGGATAGTCAACTCTAAATCACCCTTCTCTCATGATAACCTCCCGATTAGCCCTCTTCCCCACCCCATGCTCACTGAACCGCTTTTCTCCCATACTCTAGTTCTGGGAAAAATTACTTAACATCTTCAGGCTTTCATTTCATCAACTGTAAAATGAAGCCAGTAGCAGTACCCACCTCAGAGTGTTGCTGTGAAGCTCAGATAGAGATGGCTGATGTTAAGCATAGAGCACAGAGCTTGGGGCATAGTGGGTACTCAGTAAATTTCAACTGTAAGGATTATTATTTACAAGTTCCAGAAAACCAATGCAGGAAAATGCCCAAAGTTGTTTTCACAAAGCTCTTAAACAGGTTAGCATTCTTACTTGAGAACACTAACCCTAATTCAACAGATCTTTTTCAGGATACATGCTGTGTGTCATGCCCTGAGCTAGATACTAGAGATCTGAAGAAAAGCAGAAGCTGCCCTGACCTTCAAGGAGCTCACAGTTGAAGGGGGAAACAGCATGACAGGTGCTTATTGAGGAGGGTAGCATGAGGCCTGTGGGAGGTCTGTGGGACCTCAGAGGAGGGGGTTGAACCCAGCCAGCATGGGGCAGCTGAACAGGGTATAAAATGAGGGGCAGGTATAGAATGGATAAACAATAAGGTCCTACTGTATAGCAAAGGAAACTATACTCAATATCCTTTGATAAACAAAAATGGAGAAGAATATTAAAAAAAAAAAGTATATATACGTGCCAGCCTGGATGGGATGGGCGGGCTTGCAGGAGAATGGATACGTGTGTATATGTATGGCTGAGTCCCTTCACTGCTCACCCGAAGCTACCAGAATATTGTTAATAGGCTATATTCCAATACAAAGTAAAAAGTTCAAAGTTTGGAAAAAAGAAGGTAAATGTGTATATAATTGAATCACTTTGCTGTACAGCAGAAATTAACACAACATTGTAAAGCAACTATACTTCAACCTAAAAAAAGATGAGGAGCCAGAGAACACAGGATGGGGTGCAGCTGACAAAGGGATCAACACGTGGAGAAAGACAATGGAAATGGGACCAGAACGTGGTGGCAAACAGAGCCAGAGAGGGCGAGCAAGAGCTGCCGCTGAAGCCTTTGGGTGCCAAGCAAGGGAGTCTGGTTTTTATCCTGAAATCTATTGGGAACTTTGAGGGGTTTTAAAAAGGGAAGTAGTCAACACACACTCCAGAAAGGCTAGAGTCAAAAAGATTAAAAGCAATCCAGTAGTGGTGAGCATGAGAAGTAAATTGAACCCTCAGTCACAGCCAGTGGGAATAAAATTGGTTCAACTATTTCAGAAACTTGTTCAGTGCTAGGATCTACTAGCACAGAACTCTAGTGCAAGCCTGAGTTAGCCTAGCCTGTCATCTAGCATCTCCACTCGTAGGTCCATAGACAGCAGAAATATGTACAAAAATATGTGCGAGAGTGTTCACAACAGCAGGGCTCATCATAGCCCAATATGGAAAACAAGCCAAATGTCAATCGACAGTTGAATGGATATGGATACCTCATTGTGTATTTATATGAGGACTCATTATGTGTATTCATATTAGAACACCATACAGCAACGAGAATTACACCCAACAATAACACCCGACATCGTGGCTGAATCATCTAAAAAAGAATAAATGACAGAAGCCAGAAACCAAAGAGTACACAGTCTGCCGAATCATACACTTTAAAAATGTTTGAAATCATAAATTTCATGTTTTATATTTTACCACAGTTTTAAAAATGAAAAAATTCATGGAATTGTACAACATATAGACTGCATCTTAATGTAAACTCTGGACTTAGCTGATAATATTGTATTAATATTCATTCACCAATTGCAACAAATGTATCACAGTAATGCAAGAAGTTAATAATTGAGGAAACTGGAGGAGGAGGAGGCATATTGGAGCTCTCTGTTCTTTCACCCAACTTTTCCACAAATCTAAGACTGCTATAAAAAATGAAATCTAACAGGCAACCTTGATAAATCTCAAAAATTTTATGTTGAACAAAGGTAAAACTATTCTATGATTTTAAAAATTCATAAAGTGGTTGCTTGTGGGGGTAGGCAAGGGAGCTGATTGCAAAGGGGCACAAGGAAAGTTTCTGTTGTAATGGAAACATTCTTTATTTTGCCTTATATATTGGATTGGATACATGAGTGTACCCCCTATCAAAACCTCAGTGAAATGTTCACTTATCATCCTTGTATCTTACTATAGGTAAATTATACCTCAATCAAACAAAAATAACAATAAACTCAATCAACAACAACCAAAAAATGAAATTTATTAGTTTTTATAAAAATTCCATGCCAAAAAAGTACACAGCATGATTTCATTTACATGAAAAACAAAAACAGACACAGCTAATTTATGCCATTAGGAATTGGGGTCATTGTTCCCCTTGGGGAAGGAACATGGGAACGGTTTCTAGGGTGCTCCTAACATTCTGTCTTTTAATCCTAGAACTGACTACATGATTTTTGTGAAGTCTATAAAATGTTCATTGAGTTGTACAGAGTATTTGCACTTTTCTGTATCTTGTAATTCAATAACAAGTTTTAAGAAATTACTTAAAAAGATAAATCATCTCTTACGCAGTGGTGGTGGTTTAGTCACTGAGTCATGTCCGACTCTTGTGACCCCATAGACTGTAGCCCGCCAGGCTCCTCTGTCCATAGGACTTTCCAAGCAAGAATACTGGAGTGAGTTGCCATTTCCTTCTCCAGGAGATCTTCCCGACCCAGGGATCAAACCCAGGTCTCCTGCACTGCAGGCAGATTCTTTACTGCCTGAGCTACCAGGGAAGTCCAAATAATTTACGTAGAGATTCCATCCTCAGGGAGGGGAGCAGAACCCCCAGTCCTTAGATGTGGACTATGCACGTGACTTCCTTCCAAACAGCACAATATGGAGACCGAGGATGAGTGATGTTCCCGTGGAGAAATCTGGTAAACTCTGCTTCAGTCAGCTGATCACTACGAACATCAACCTTCCTGTCAGGTTGACAGTATGTACCCTTAATATGATGTGATGAAAACGGCCCTTTTCTCCTGTGGTCTTCCTACCAACAGCCCATAAGCCCAGTCTTACCTTGAGGAAAGCATCAGACAAATCCCAATAGCTGGACATTCTACCAAATATCTGTCCAGTTCTGAAAAAACAATGTCTGAAAAACATTTCAACCAAGGGAAGCCTAGAGAAACAATGACTCTGTGTAACATATCTTCCTCCTTGATGAGATCTGAGAACAGGAAAGGACAAAAGGACATTAGGAAAAAAAATGAAAATCTGAATGAAGTATGACTTTAGATCATTAGAGAGAGAGAGGAAGGAAAAGACAGGAGGAGAGAGAGACAGAAATAGTCGATTTCTACTAAACCTACCCTAACCTCAAACCTCAATCATTTTATAAGAGTGAGCTAAACCCAAAGCAGATACAAAGATAAAACAGCTTTCCTTTCCTCTCAGCCACGATCCTCCAACAGGCCTTGTGCCTTTGTCAGATTCCCCAGCCTTGCCCTTTGACATCATCACAGGTTGATCTCACAGCTTTCTTGTTTTTTAGGAATTAAAAAGTCCAGTCAGTCCTAAGTAAATCAAAATGCTTCTCACGTGAAATTTCTGGTTTGTGGGAAGGGGAGAGACACACTCTCTTTCTGCACTTTCTTTCCCCACTCCCCTACCCCAGTCCCCACCATGTCCCGACTACCCCCCATCATCCCACCTCACACCCTCCTCACCCCCGACTAGGGAGAGGAAAGAGGGAGGGTGCTGGAAGATGAACCAATCTCTTTCTGTTTGGCTGGTGCTGTTTATCTTCTCTCTTAGCTCCAAATGCCCTTGTGTGTAGCAGACATTCCACTGCCAGCTTTTCATCGAGTGCCTTTTAGCCCCAACGTGTCCTCCTCATCAAACAGTTCCTAGCACAGATGCTGGACTCTGGCTGACCTCTTGCTCACCCTCAGCTTATTCTCACAAAGTACTCTCCGTAGCCTGTCACTGCTGAGGTCCCCTCCCCTCTGTAGCCAGGTCTCATCCATGCAGTTCAAGTCCAGCTCCCTTCAGCATGTCCACCCAGCCCTTAGGAGACTCACATGCTGGTAAGGTACCCTGCTTGGGCTATGCAGGCTGCCCTCTGCTACCCCTGTCATCACAGGCTGCTCTGCTCAGCCTTCGTGTCCACAAGTCTCCCCCAGATCCAGGGACACATGTCAAGCAGGTGCATGCTGTGGGCCGGGGCACAATCTCCTGAAGGTTAGCGTCCCAGCTCTAATGCACTGCTGTGTGCTGCGCTTAGTCACTCAGTCGTGTCCGACTCTTTGTGACCTCATGGACTGGAGCCTGCCAGGCTTCTCTGTCCATGGGGATTCTCCAGGCAAGAATACCGGAATGGGTTGCCATGCCCTCCTCCAGGGGATCTTCCCAACCCAGGGATCGAATCCGGCTCTCCAACCCAGGTCTCCCACATGGCCAGCAGATTCTTTACCATCTAAGCCACCAGGGAAGTTATGTGACCTACAAAAAATTGTATAACTTCTTTGTGCCTCTTTTACCCCATTGTAATCTGACAATAGTATTAATTTGCACTCCACAGGATTACTGGGAATGTTTTCTAACAAATATAAAGCTTTTACAACAACACTGGGCCCATAAGCATGGAGTGCTGTAAAGCGTGTGACAGACACACAAAGGCCATAGGTTCCTCACCCCACTTCTGCCCATCTGCACTTACAGCGGAGGCATTCCCTTCCCACAGGTATCCCGCTCTTAGGGTTTGAGTCTCCTGAACTCCTTCACTTGGCTTTGTGAGCTGGGGGAGGAGAGAACCACCAGGGGACTCCTTACCAAGCAACAGCCCTCCACCTCAAGGATCCCTTTCCTACCGTAGACAATCACATACCTTCTCAGAGAGCTGACATCTGTCCTGTCTACTCTCTCCTCTCTATAGAGATAAACAGATGGTTGTATATTTTTGAAGAAAACCATTTAAAAGTAAACTGCAGAAATCATGCTGACACTTCATCCCCTAAACATTATGGTATTGAGAACTTCCCTGGCAGTCTGGTGGCGGGCCCGTGGCAAGCCAAAAACAAAATGAAACAACAAACACCACCCCCAAAAACCCTTATAATATTCGTTTCCTAAGAATGTTAATCTCCTAAGAATATTTTCTAAAATATTCCCCCACCTAATCATGATACTAGGCTTGTACCTAAGAGAATTAACATTAATTCCATAATATCATCTAATCTCCAATCCTTGTTCGTATGTCTTCAGTTGTTCCCCTAATGTCTTTTGTAGCTTTAAAAATACACTTTTTAAAATCCAGTGTCCAACATGTTTCACATACTGCATTTGGTAGTTGTGTCTCTTTAGTCTCTTTGCTCTAGAAAACGCCCCATCTTCTTTTTTTTCTTTTCTTAATGAAATCCACCACTTTGAAGATTCCAAGCTAGTTGCTGTGAAGAAGAGCCCACAGCACGAATTTTCTTCATCCACTTTTACCATCTCTCACCAAGAGGGAGGAGGCTGAGGGAGCTTCTCTTTAGAATATATGATCCTCACCATCTCTTGTTTGCAGATTAAGGACCCAGGCTGGAATTCAGAGGTGGCCAGAACATTGTTGTTCGGTTGCTAAGTCATGTCAGACGCATTGTGAACCCACAGACTGCAGCCTGCCAGGCATCCCTGTCCTTCACTGTCTCCTGGAGCTTGCTCAAACTCATGTTCATTGAGTTGGTGATGCCATCCAACCATATCTCATCCTCAGTCATCCCCTTCTCCTCTGCCCTCAATCTTTCCCAGCATCAAGGTCTTTTCCAATGAGTTGGCTCTTCACATCAGGTAGCCAAAGTATTGCAGCTTCTGCTTCAGCATCAGTCTTCCAATGCATATTCAGAGTTGATTTCCTTTAGGATTGACTGGTTTGATCTCCTTGCTGTCCGAGGGACTCAAGAGTCTTCTCCATCACCACAATTCAAAAGCATCAATTCTTTGGCACTCAGCCTTCTTTATGGTCCAACTCTCACATCTGCACATGACTACTGGAAAAACAATAGCTTTGACTATATGGACCTTTGTTGGCAAAGCGATGTCTCTGCTTTTTAATATGCTGTCTAGGTTTGTCATTGCTTTTCTTCCAAGGAGCAAGCGTCTTTTAATTTCATGGCTGCAGTCACCATCTGCAGTGATTTTTGAGCCCAAGAAAATAAAATCTGCCTGTTTCCATTGTTTCCCCATCTGTTTGCCATGAAGTGATGGCCAGAACATGCCTATGCTTTATTTGGTTTCACAGGTTGTTGGAGGGGCATTACAGGAGCCTACCCTACTGACAAGCCTGGATGGAGTGCCCAGGCAGGGGCCTTCCTCCTGAGGACAATGGGAAAGTGGTCTGGACTAGCCCAGAGGGCTTTCACTCCTGGCACCCTGTCCTGCCCATGTGAGAAGGAAGCATTCCCTCCTGACTCTGGATCCTGAGAGGAGCTGGATCTTCCTCCCCAGGGACATAGCACCTATCCCCGGAAGAGCTGCCCCTGGGCCCTGGGAGGTAGGTGGAGCTGGGTTTTGTGGCCCAAGGCCAAGAGCTAATCCTTTCAACTTTTTTCGGCCACTCTGCTATCAGGTGACCAGGACAGCAGGGCCAATCTGAAAGGGGTGCTGTTTATAAAAGTCCCTCATCTGGGGCCAGAAGCTCTGGATCAGCCCCCACAATCCTGCTGACCTCCAGCACCTGCCTCTACAGGTACCTTTCTCGGGCCCCTTTCTTAGCCCTTGGGATCCCCCGATAAATATCCGGGGAACCACTCGAGATAGAGGGATGCAGGGACCCTGGGTTAGGTGTAGGAAGCCTGAGTTCTAGTTCTTGCCGCCCAGTTCCAGACTTCAGTTTCCCCAATGTTAAATGAGAAGCTTAGACTGGGCCTTGTCTAGGGACCCTTAGTGTGACAAGTGGAGAGGTGGGTAGGGCTCCCCACCTGGCATGAGGATAGCCCTGGCCTGGCTGAAGTGCAGCCTCAGCCTTCAAGACTGTGGGAGGAGGATTTCCCTGGTGGTCCAGTGGTTAAGAATCCTCCTTGCAATGCAGGGGACGCAGGTTCAATCCCTGGTCGGGGAGCTAAGCTCCCATACGCTACAGAGCAATAAGTCCACACACTGCAACCAAGACCCAAGGCAGCCAAATAAATAAACATTTAAAAGCGATGAGAGATGTGAGAGACTTCCCTGGTTGTCCAGGGGTTAGGACTCTGCATTTCCGCTCCAGGGGGCACAGTTCAATCCCTAGTCTGGGAACTGAGATTCCCACATAGTGAGCTGCACAGCCAAAAGAAAAAAGACTGGGAGAATGAGGATTTGTCCTCTCTTTTGGGTCTTAATAAGGAATGGCCTAGGGAAGACAGCATCAAAAGCCATTTGCATGAGCCCTGGGACCTTGGTCTCATCAGTGTTGCGAAGAGGGGAGCAGCTCCCTGTTCCCAAGGTATGAGGAGGTATCAGCAGGAAGGGTCCCCAGGCAGGTTCCCTTTGGCACAATGCCCAGCATACACCCTGCACTGGGGTTCGCAAGAGTGCTTCCCCGTTTTGAAGTGATCACACCGGCCTCAGAATTGGAAACAGGTGATGGGCAGAGGGGAGGGCCAGGGCTGGGAGTTCAGACACTCACGTTGGGAAGCTCAGGGCTCCTTTCCAGGCCTCAGATTCTGTGATGCACCATGGATGAGGTCCTGGGATGCAGAACCTACGTAATTTACTGGATGTAACTCAGTCTTTCTCAATCTGTCTGGCTGGGAACCAAGGAAAGAATGTGAGCAAGTGCTTATTGACTGAATAAACAAGTGAATGAATGGCTCCATCTCGCCCCTCCTTCCTCTTCCCCTGCAGTAGGTACAGATGGCATTGTCCCAACTCAGTCCCTTCTCAGCCATGGAGCTTCTCCTGGCCTCTGCCATCTTCTGCCTGGTATTCTGGGTGGTCAGGACCTGGCGGCCTCGGGTCCCTCAAGGCCTGAAGAGTCCACCGGAGCCCTGGGGCTGGCCTCTACTTGGGCACATGCTGACGTTGGGGAAGAACCCGCACGTGGTCCTGTCGCAGCTGAGCCAGCACTATGGGGACGTGCTGCAGATCCGCATTGGCTGCACACCCGTGCTGGTGCTCAGCGGCCTGGACACCGTCCGGCAGGCCCTCGTGCGGCAGGGCGATGATTTCAAGGGCCGGCCCGACCTCTACAGCTTCACCTTGGTCACTGATGGCCAGAGCATGACCTTCAACCCAGACTCTGGACCAGTGTGGGCTGCCCGGCGACGCCTGGCCCAGAATGCTCTCAACACCTTCTCTGTGGCCTCAGACCCATCTTCCTCCTCCTCCTGTTACCTGGAGGATCATGTGAGCAAGGAGGCTGAGGCCCTCCTGGGCAAGTTCCAGGAGCTGATGTCAGGGCCTGGGCGCTTCGACCCCTATGGCCATGTGGTGGCATCAGTGGCCAACGTCATCGGTGCCATGTGCTTCGGGCAGCACTTCCCCCAGAGCAGTAAGGAGATGCTCAGTCTGGTGGAGAGCAGCCATGATTTCGTGGAATCCGCCAGCTCCGGGAATCCTGTGGACTTCTTCCCTATCCTTAAATACCTGCCCAACCCGGCTCTGCAAAGGTTCAAGAGCTTCAACCAGAGGTTCCTGCAGTTCGTGCGGAAAACTGTCCAGGAGCACTACCAGGACTTTGACAAGGTAAGCCCAGGGTGCAGGTGGCATGAGGGCACCCTAGAGTCTGGGTGTGGCCCCACTCGCCCAGCACCAAGGCACCCACACAGCTGGGGTGTGGCCAAGGCCCAGGAAGTCTCTGGGACACCTCAGACCAGCTGTGTGACCTGGAGCCAGTCCCTCTCCCTCTCTGGCTTCAGTTTCCTCAGGCCTACAGCATCCTTCTCAGGGCTGCTCAAAGCCCCAGAGAGGTAACCCCGTGCATGGGGCCCTGGCAGAGCCCGCAATGTGGGGTGCTGTTATTAGGAGAAGGCTTTTGTTTTACAGGAACCTGAACCCTGACAGAGGCTAATTCCCAGCTCACATGTCACTTTGCTTCCCTGTACTCACACCAACCTCCTCCTGTGAAATTGGACCCCTGGAGTTATTGAGAGGAAGGGTCAATGGAGTATGAAATGATACTTTAAGCCCTACCTAGGGCTGCTACTGAGCTTCCCAGGTGGTGCTAGTGGTAAAGAACCCTCCTGCCAAGGCAAGAGACGTAAGCTCAATCCCTGGGTCGGGAAGATCCCCTGGAGGAGGGCATGGCAACCCACTCCAGTATTCTTGTCTGGAGAATCCCATGGACAGAGGAGCCTGGTAGGCTACAGTCCGTACATGACTGAAGCGACAGCACACACAGCTGCTGCTGTGAGCTCAACTTCCTGCCCAGAGGCCAGCAGCTGGGGCCAGAAAGGATGGGACAAGGGGCTCCAGCCTTCCACCCCAGGAGTGCTGGGGTGACCCTAAACTTATGCCCCCTCAGAACAGCGTCCAGGACATCATAGGCGCCCTGTTCAAGCACAGTGAGGATGACTCCCGAGCCAGCAGTCGCCTCATCTCCCAGGAGAAGACTGTCAACCTTGTCAACGACCTCTTTGGGGCTGGTAGGAGCCAGACTCTTGCCCCTCCATCCCTCAGTGCCTGATGCTCACCCCACAGCCCTGCCCAGCCCTGGGGTCCATCAGATAACCCATCAACCACAAGTCAGGTGGTACAGGACGCAGAGACCAGGCCCAGGCTCAAGGTTTGAGCCCCAGAGGTACCACCAACTCCCGGTGAAAACCCAGCCGAGTCCCTCTCCTCCTCTGGGTCAGTTTCCCCATCTAAACAATAAAGGCTTCTTTAGTCTATAAGTCCGGGCCCTTGTAATCCCAGCAGCTAAACTTAAAAGCAGTTACTCAAGTTTGTGCAGAGGAGACTCTGCCTCAGCCCTTAGAAAAGTCAAGGTGAGGATCTTTGGGGAAGGAAGCAGAGAAAGACAGTGCTTAATACATACTTGGTGGGTGCTTGGTAAATACTGCCTTCTCATTCTTGTCTTCCTTTCTTCCTCACCATGCCCCATGTTGTCCAGGGTTTGACACCATCACAACAGCCATCTCCTGGAGCCTTATGTACCTTGTGACAAATCCTAAGATACAGAGAAAGATCCAGGAGGAGCTGGGTATGTGGTGTCCCCCAGCCCTCTGGTGGAGGGAAGCCTTGGGGTCCAAGGTCATCTGTACAATCTACATACAGCTGTTATGTGTCTACTAAGCCCTGGGCATGTGGTGGTGCCCATCCTTGCCTAGAAGATACTGGAGGGTCACTGGGTCTCAGACCTGTAAACTTGCATAGTACCACGTAGGGTGATGCCTGGTATGAACAGGGATGCAGATGCCATGGAGCAGGGGAGACAGCCCCTAAGCCTTGTCTGTCCTCTGTGCTCTGTAGACAGAGTGGTTGGCAGGGCACGGCGGCCCCGGCTCTCCGACAGACCCCAGCTGCCCTATTTGGAGTCCTTCATCCTGGAGACCTTCCGACACTCCTCCTTCGTCCCCTTCACCATCCCACACAGGTGAGGCCTGCTTCTTCTGCCCTCGCATCCCTGAAGTCTTTGCCCTCTTTTCCCTCCTGCTTCTCAGCCCTGGCCTTGGCATCTCCTTCCTGGCTATGACACCAGATTCCTCCCAGACCTTGGCTTCTACTCTGCCCCAATCCAGTCCAAACATGATCAAAGTACCCAGCTCTCAGAAAACCAAACTCTGACCTCAGCTCTCATTCACCTCCACTCACATTCCCTCCTTCAAGTATGCTCAACCCAGCCAGGCTGGCCTAACCACCCCTCACGAACATGAACCGGCCAGCCTCCAATTTTGCTTGTGCTGGAGCTTCTGCTTGGAATACCTTCTACCTCTTCTCTGGCTACCAGAATCCTATCTTATCCTATTCTAACACAAACTTCCCATCCCCTAGAAGCCTTTCTTGACTCATCCAGCTGGCATAACCTCAGTCTGATATTTTGTAAGATTTAGAGCCATTTGTGCTATAGGATTAGGTCCTGGGACGTTAAGAATGTCAAGAGAGTTAGCAAGCACTTACTTCAGTCCATATGTTGGTCTAGTTATTCCCAGAGGAAGAGGCCTAACTCCTCAGCCAGACTGGGAACTCCCCAGGACTGGCCCAGACTCCCTGCTATTTAGCTCCGGAGAATGGCCAAGGGTAGAGTTGGCTACAGACAAAAGTTTAATAAACATTTGTTGAAGAGCAGGACCTGAGAAAGGGGAAGAACCATTTCAACCCTTCTTTGCTCCTGATATTCCCTCCTAGTATACAGTGGGGAGACCACGGTGGGCAGGCTAATGGAGTAGGGTGGAGGTAGGCGCAGGAACCTCCTAAGGTGGGGGAGGGGGCCTTCATCCTGGAGACCTTCCTACTCTCCTCCTTTGTCCCCTTCACCACCCCCACAGGTAAGGACTGCGTGTTCTGCCCTCCCACCCCTGTAGTCTTTGCCATGTTTTGTCCCCTACTTCTGGAGAGAGAAATTAGGAGTTTGGGATTAACGTATATACAACTATTATATATAAAATAGATAATAACAACAAGGATATACTATATAGCACATGGAAGCATATTCAATATCTTCTAATAACCTATCATGGAAAAGAATCTGAAAAAGAATACGTGTATATCAATTTACAATGTTGTATTAGTTTTGGATGTGATTTGTTTCAGCAAAGTTTCAGCAAACTTTGAAACAAACTAATTTGTTTCAATTAGTTTCAGCAAGGTGATCCAGTTTTACAGATAAAATTAGGAGTTTGGGATTCAGTTTTACAGATAAATTGAATCACTTTGCTGTATATCTGAAACTAATACAACATTGTAAATTAGCTATATGTCAATTTTTGGACTTCCTCAGTGATCCAGGGGTTAAGACTCTGCCTTCCAGTGCAGGGGATGTGGGCTCAACCCCTGGTTGGGGAGATAAAGTTCCACATGCCACAGGCATGGGACCAAAAAAAAGTTTTTAAAAGATGCCAATAATTATATGTCCATTTTTTTAATGATTAAAAAAGAAACCCTTCCAGAGACACACCTCAATTTTCCAGCCCCTGAAACTGACAGAGCCCTCTTCCCTCCTTAGCACAACAAGGGATACGACACTGAATGGCTTCTTCATACCCAAGGAACGCTGTGTCTTCATAAACCAGTGGCAAGTCAACCATGACCCGTGAGTACACATCCCCCACTGGAAAATGTGTGATGTTCAGCAGTCAGGAAAGCCGTTCGGCCCCCTAGGAACTGGTTACACAATAAAGGAATGCTGCCTCAATGGCTAGTTAGCCTGCTCTAAGGCGTAAAATGTAGGTCCATGTTTCTCCCTTTAGTGCATTGACTAGGAAGTTGGTTATAGATTATGGTGCTCTGTACCCCAACGTTCTGCATCGGGTGGTAAGGTGGAGTACCTCAGGTGATTCTGATGTGAATAACTTAGGGACTTCTTTGGATAACCCCACCTTAGTTGATAAGTAGAAGAATCATATAATTTACCATCCAAACTAGGGCCCTTTTGAGCGTAAAAAAAGATGCTATCGATAATTACTACAAAACCATAAGCATAAACGAGGATGGACTGTTGGTCCCCTTTGTATATTGAGTAGGATAGAGATGGACAGATGTTCCTTCTTTGAACTTCTTTTAAAGTATGATTTCTTTAAAATAGCAAGTTACTATTAAAAAGCACTATTTCCAAGGCTGGTGATTTTAGAGAGAGCTATGTAAAGAAACAAGCATCAGAAAACAGTTTGGCTCCTTTCTCCACTCTCCTTTCCTTGCTCTATTAGATCTATTCTAACACAGAAGTCCCCCCCACCAGGCCTTTCCCCTGAAGGGTCTCCCCAACCCAGAGATTCCACTTCCTCTGTTCATCTTGCAGGAAGCTGTGGGGGGACCCATCTGTGTTCCGGCCAGAGAGATTCCTCACGTCTGATGGCACCACCATTGATAAGACGGCAAGCGAGAAAGTGTTACTCTTCGGCATGGGCAAGCGCCGGTGCATAGGGGAGGTCATGGCCAGGTGGGAGGTCTTTCTCTTCCTGGCCATCTTGCTGCAGCGGCTGGAGTTCAGCGTGCCACCAGGTGTGAAAGTGGACCTAACCCCCACCTATGGGCTGACCATGAAGCATGCCCGCTGTGAGCACGTGCAGGCACGGCTGCGCTTCCACATCAAGTGAAGAAGTTGCTGGCATTCTGAGGCAGAGGGAAGGGAAGGGTGGGGGGTCACTGAGGAACCTTGTTTATTTTCCTTTCTTTCTTTTTAATTAACAGCTATATATACCATACAATTGTAGGCCAACTATACTTCAAAAAATAAACAACCTCATAGAAACAGAGATTAGATTTGTGGTTACAGTGGGGGAGGGAAAATTTGAATGAAGGTGGTCAAAAGGCACAAATTTCCAGTTATAAGGTAAATAAGTACTAGAAATGTGATATATAATGTGATTAATATAATTAACACTACTGTACATTATATATGAAAGTTGTTAGGAGTAAATCCTAAAAGTTCTCATCACAAGAAATAATTTTTTCTATTTCCTTAATTTTGTATCTATTCAAGATGATAGATGTTCAGTAAACTTATTGTGATAATCATTTCATGATGCTTATAAGTCCATCATTATGCTGTACACCTTAAACTTACAGAACGCTATACATCAGTCATGTCTCAACAAAACTAAAAAAAGAAAGGGGCAGAAGACACAGATAGACAGTTCTCTGAAGAAGATATGCAAAGGGACAAGTACATGAAAAAATACTCAACATTATTAGTTATTGCATGCATGTGTCCAATTCTGTGTGACCACAAGGACTGCAGCCTGCCAGGCTCCTCAGTCCATGTGATTCTCCAGGCAAGAATCCTGGGGTGAGTTGCCATGCCCTCCTCCAGGGGACCTTCTCAATCCAGAGACCAAACCCATGTCTTTTATGTCTAACCTGCATTGGCAGGTGGGTTCTTTACCACTAGCGCCACCTGGGAAGCCCTATTAGTTATTAGGGAAATGCAAATCAAAAACACAACGAGGTACCATTTCACACCTACTAGAACGGCTA
Organism: Bos mutus; assembly: GCF_027580195.1. Taxonomy (NCBI): domain Eukaryota; kingdom Metazoa; phylum Chordata; class Mammalia; order Artiodactyla; family Bovidae; genus Bos; species Bos mutus. The sequence continues at coordinate 33,063,413 of NC_091637.1, read as the reverse complement.
CTGGAGAAGGCAATGGCACCCCACTCCAGTACTCTTGCCTGGAAAATCCCATGGATGGAGGAGCCTGGTAGGCTGTAGTCCATGGGGTCACTAAGAGTAGGATACGACTGAGCGACTTCCCTTTCACTTTTCACTTTCATGCATTGGAGAAGGAAATGGCAACCCACTCCAGTGTTCTTGCCTGGAGAATCTCAGGGACGGGGGAGCCTGGTGGGCTTCCGTCTATGTGGTCTCACAGAGTCAGACACAACTGAAGCGACTTAGCAGCAGCAGCAGCAGCAGCAGCAGAATGGCTACAATAAAAATTAAAAACTAGACTGTTATTTGGGAATCCCCTGGCAATCTGCTAGTTAGGATTCCATGCTTACACTGCACAGGGCCCAGATTCTATCACTGGTCGGGGAACTAAGATTGTGCAAGTTGTGCAGTGTGGGGGGAAAAAAAAAAAAACCTATGATCATATGATCACCTCAATAGATGCAGAAAAAGCATTTAATAAAATTCAACACCCATTTTTGATATTTAAAAAACTCAACAAAGTAGATATAGAGGGAATGTACCTCACATAATAAAGGCCATATATGATAAGCTCACTGTTAACATCATACTCAATGGTGAAAGCTAAAAGCATTCTTCTAAGATCATGAACAAGACAAGGATGCCCACTCTCACTACTTTTATTGAACATAGTGTTGGAAGTCCTTCCCAGACCATTTAGACAAGAAAAATAAATTAAAAAGCATCCAAATTGAAAAGGAAGAAGTAAAACTGTCCTATTTGCAGATGACATGATATTACATTTAGAAAACCCTAAAGACTCCACTAAAAAATTACTAGAAATTATAAACAAATTCGGTAAAGTTTCAGAATTCAAAATCAATATGCAAATATCTGTGGCATTTCTATACACTGATAGTGAACTATTGGAAAGAGAAATTAAGAAAGCAATCCCACTTACAATTGCTTCAAAAAGAATAAAATATCTACAGATAAATTTAACTAAGGAGGTAAAAGAAACCCACTTAAAATTGGACTTCTTCCCAATGGCTCAGCAGGTAAAGCATCCACCTGCAATGCAAAAGACATAGGAGTCAAGAGTTTGTTAAGCCACTCCAGTATTCTTGCCTGAAAAATCCCATGGACAGGAGCCTGCTGGGCTATAGTCCATGGGGTCACAAAGAATCAGACACGACTGAGCAACCAAACACACATGCAAGCACACTGAAAACAATAAGACACTGGTGAGAGAAAGTGAAGAAGAAACAAATAAATGGAAAGATATTCTGTGCTAATGGATTGGAAGAATTAATATTCTAAAATGTCCATACTTTCCAAAGCAATCTACAGATTCAAGACAATCCCTATCAGAATTCCAATGGCATTTTAAACAGATACATAACAAACAATCCTAAAATTGGCATAGAAGCATAAAAAAAGATCCCAAATAACCAAAACAACTTTGAGAAGAAAGAATACGGTTGGATGCATCATAATCTCTGATTTCAAACTGTATTACAAAGGTATAGTCATCGAAACAGTATGGTATTGGCCTAAAAACAGACACAATAGAACAGAACAGAGAGCCCAGAAATAAATCTATGCATACATGGTCAATCAATTTTTGACAAAGGAGTCAAAAATATCCAATGGGGATAGGGTGGTCTCTTCAACAACCAGTGTTGGGAAACAGGACAGTCAAATGCAAATGAATGAAATTGGATTGCTATCTTACACCACACACACAAATTAATTCAAAAGGGATCAAAGATATATCCATAAGACCTGAAACCATAAAACTAGAAGGAAACATAAGTGGTAAGCTCCTTGATATTAGTCTTGGTGGTGATTTTTTGGGTTTGAAACCAAAGGCAGTGGGAACAAAAGCAAAAATAAACAAACAGGACTACACCAAACTAAAAAACTTCTTCATGGTAAAGGAAACCATCAACAAAACAAAAAGGCCGACTGACAGAATAAGAGGTGTATGCTAAGTTGTTTGAGTCATGTCTGACTCTTTGTGACCCCATGGACCATAACCTGCCATGGGATTCTCCAGGCAATAATACTGGAGTGGGTTGCCACGACCTCCTCCAGGGGATCTTCCAGCCCCATGAATCTGTAATTATATACATTATATATATTAATTATCCATATATTATATAATTAAAATTTGCAACAATGTGAATCAATCTTGAGGGCATTATGTTAAATGAAATAATCCAGACAGAGAAAGCCAAATAACATATGAACTCACTTATATGAGAAATCTAAAAATAAACACAAAGTCCCAATACCCCAAACAAAAAAAAAAAAAACAAGCTCACGTATCTAGAGAACAAATTGGTCATAGCCAGAGGTAGGGGTGGGGACAGGGGTTTCATAATGGGTGAAGGATGTTAAAAAGTACAAACTTCCAGCCATAAAGTAAGTAATGGGAATGTAATGTATAGTATTGTAACTTTAGTTAACAATAGTATTTTGCATATTTGAAAGATGCTAAGAGAGTAAATCTTAAAAGTAATCATCACAAGAAAAAAATTGTAACTATGTGTGGTGACTTATGTTAACTAGATTTGTGTGGTGATCATTTTGCAATATATACAAATAGTGAATCATTGTTTTATATCTGATACTATAATAATGTTATGTCAATTATATCACAATTTAAAAAATGGACATTAACATGTTGGTGGGGACCTGGAAAAACTGTAACCTTTGTGCATTACAAGGATGAATATAAAATGATACAATCCCTGTGGAAAATGGTTAGGCAGTTCCTCAAAAAGTTAAGCATATAATTACCATGTGACCCAACAAGTCTAAGGTATTTATATAAAAGAACTGAAAACAGGTGTTTGAACAAAAACTTGCATAGAAATGTCCAGAGCAGCATTATTCTCAATAGTTAAAAGGTGGAAACAACCCAAGTGTCCAACAACAGGTGTACGGATAAATAAAATGTGGCATCAACATATAATGGAATGGTATTCAGCCATGAAAAAGGAATGGCATTCTACAATATGTGTAAACTTTGAAAACATTATGCTAAGTGGAATAAGCCTGGTACAAAAGGACACATATTATATGATTCCACTTATGTGAGGTATCTGCTGCTGCTGCTGCTGCTAAGTCACTTGAGTCGTGTCCGACTCTGTGCGACCCGTAGACCGCAGCCACCAGGCTCCGCCATCCCTGGGATTCTCCAGGCAAGAACACTGGAGTGAGTTGCCATTTCCTTCTCCAATGCATGAAAGTGAAAAGTGAAAGTGAAGTCGCTCAGTCATGTCTGACTCTTAGTGACCCCATGGACTGCAGCCCACCAGGCTCCTCCGTCCATGGGATTTTCCAAGCAAGAGTACTGGAGTGGGGTGCCATTGCCTTCTCCGACGTGAGGTATCTAGATTAGGCAAATTTATAGAGAAAGAATTTTAGAGGTCACCAAGGGCTGGGGAAGGGGTTGGGAAGGGAAGAATGGAGAGTTACTGTTTAACAACTGCAGAGTTTCTGTTTGGGATGATGAAAAATTCTAGAAATGAATAGTAGTAATAGTTGCATCGTGAATATACTTAATGCCACTGATTGACACACAAATAGTTAAAATGGTAAATTTTGTTATGCATATTTTACTAAGGTTTTAAAGGCAAGTAAAACATAATAAAGTATTGTGTTCAATAAAAGGAAACAAGGATAAAAGCCATGAAAAGACATGGAGGAACTTTAAACACATATTGCTAACTGAAAGAAGCCAATCTGAAAAGGTTACCATTTTTATGAATCCAACTATATGACATTCTGAAAAAAGTAAAACAATGGAGACAGTAGCAGATTAGTGGTTGCCGCAAGTTCAAGGATAAGAAGGTGGCCGGGAGGAGGGGGAGATGAACAGGAGGAGCACAGAGCGGTTTTAGGGCAGTGAAATGATTCTGTCAGTGCCATAACGGTGGGTACACGGCATTTGTCTTGACCCAAAGAATGTACAACAAGAATGAACCCTGTTGTAAACTATGGATTTTAGTTACTAGAAATGTATCAATACTGATTCACTAATTGTAAAATGATTACGATTATTGCAAGTAATACAAGATGTTAGTAACAGGGGAAACTGGGAGCAGGGAAGGCAGGTACACGGGCACTCTCAGTACTTTAAAACTGTTCCAAAAATGGCCTATCAATTAAGAACACAAAAGGCAAGTAGTCCAACAAAGATATTGCAAAAACATTAGGGAACAAAGGCCCAGGCTGTCCCCTGTCTTCATCGGGCCCTGGGGGAGGTGCACTCACCATGCTCATATCTGTAGTTCCAGAGCCCTCTCTTCCCATCCGATGCGCCAGTGTTTCCACCTGCAAAATGGAGGCAGAGAGCAGAATTACTTCCATCTTATAAGAGCACTCTCTTCTAAGTGCATACTAAGTTTTCTTTGGTCTTCACAAAATGAGAGACCTATGCACTATGTTTTTTTTTTTTTAATGTTTATTTATCTGGCTGCACCAGGTCTTAATTTCGGTATGCAAGATCTTTAGCTGTGGCATTCCAGATCTAGTTCCCTGACCAAGGATGGAACCCCGGGCCCCCTGCATTGGAAGTTTGGAGTCTTAGCCACTGGACCATCGGGGAAGTTCCTGTTCATTATGTTTCATATGTATGAACAAGGCCCTTCACACACACACACACACACAAAAATGGATACAGAAAAACAGAACTTGAGGATGCTAAGACTTGGTCTTCATCTCTTCCCACACACATCTGAACTGACCACCTGCCTCCTTATTGCCCGTCCAGCCCAAGGCTCTTTCCAAGGACACATCTTTATACTTGAGAGACCGACTGGGTATAGTGTGACTCCCTTGGCGGGTTAGGGAAAATGATGGAAGAATTCTCAGGGAGGGTCCTAGGAGGTAGAAGAGAATGACAGAGAAGAACGGCTGTGCCCACACAGCTATCCTGAAATAGCTTCATCCACATGGGCAGTCGAGTGAGTTCTGCAAAGTGAATCCTCTTTTCCTATTGCCTCTTATCCCTGTATTAGAGATGTATTCTGTAGGAAAAATAGCCACTAAATAGTTCAAATTGAAAATTTAGTAAGAAGATGGCTCAGATGGTGACCAGTCCCTAGGTGTCCTAGGAGGTCCTAGGAGGGACTTTACTGACTTTTGATCCTGCCAGCACCCCTTTCCAACTAGCCCATATACTTGACTGCTGGACCTCACTTCCTACCGCTTCTGAGCGATAACCACAAGGACTACGGGCTAAGCTGCAATGCCACCTTCGGCCAACAGGACTGCTACTACCTAATACACTCCATCTGCACTCTTGCTGACATGTTCCTTCAGTTAATTTTTGCCTTCTTTGTTTCTAATCAAGATTAGAAACAAATATGTCCTACATATTGTCCTACATATATGTCCTACAAATTGCAGTTCTCTGAGATGAGATGACCCACTCCAGTGTTCTTGCCTGAAGAATCCCAGGGACGGGCGAGCCTGGTGGGCTGCTGTCTATGGGGTCGCGCGGAGTCGGACATGACTGAAGCGACTTAGCAGCAGCAGCAGCAGCAGAGATGAGATGAAAACAAGCCAGACCTCATTTCCAAAGTGTTCATCCAGTGGCTGAATTGCCCCAACCTTCTGGAAATAATCATGGCTGTCTGCGGTTTTGAAGAAAATAATATAAGAGTAAAATCAGGACTTCGCTGGTGGTCCTGTGGTAAAGAATCTGCCTGCCAATGCAGGGGACACGGGTTTGATCCCTGGTGTGGGAAGATCTCACATGCTGCTGGGCAATAAGCCTGTGCACCACAACTACAAAGCCCTCGTGCCTCGAGCCCATGCTCTGCCGCAAGAGAAGCCACCACAGTCAGGAGCCCATGCGCTGCAACTACAGACTAGCCCCCACTCGCCGCAACTAGAGAAAGCCTGCACACGGAAATGAAGTCCCAGCACAGCCACAGATAAATTAATTAATTAATTAAAAAAAAGAAAAAGAACAAAACCAGCCAGATTCTCTGTTAAAGTCCTGGAGGAAGAAAGCACCTCACTTGAGCTCCACTTGTCTGTTTCCAGGCCTGTCCTCAAACCCAAAGCAAACTCCTCAAGGAAACCTCTGAGGAAAGCCAGCTCACCTGTCAGACGAAGGAGGCATAGCTCTGCCCCAGGGAATTGTGGTCCGAGGGAGAGGACAGTCCTATCCTGGGAACCTGAGACCCGTTCCTGCATGTCGCAAGCTGAGGAAGGAGACAGCAGCCCTACCGGGGGGCTCCAGTCTGAGAGGGAAATGAGCCTGCTCTGCAAGGCCCAGTCTAATAACTGGGCTGCAGCCCAGGCCTGGGAATCTCAAGAAACACCTCCCTGTCTGAGCAAGGAGATGGGCCCTTGCTCTGGGAGCTCCAGTCTGTCAGGGACATGGTCCTATCCTTCTGGAGCCTCTAACTACTGGAAAACTCCACTAAGGCACCCTATCGGCACACGTTCAGTTCAGTCTCTCAGTTGTGTCCGACTCTTTGTGACCCCATGGACTGCAGCACACCAGGACTTCCTGTCCATCCCCAGCTCCCAGAGTTTACCGAAACTCACGTCCATTGAGTCGATGATACCATCCAACCATCTCATCCTCTGTTGTCCCCTTGTAAAGACCCCCAACAAGCAACAAACAGACACTACCATACTTTGCCCATCCAAGACTCAGTCAAGGCCCAGCGGCGGTCACCCTAGGTCACTGCCCTGGCTGGCTCCCTGTGGTCAGAAGTTGGCCTGAGCTTCTCACGCACACCTGGCCAATCTTTAACTCACTTGGGCTGACTTAGGGTTCCCTTCGTGCCAGGGCCAAAGGAGCAGAAATGGGATGCGGAGACTTTGCCCCCCATGCACCTTCTGCCTCCCACAGCAGGCTGGAGGCAGACTGAAACAGTTCTGTCCTGTCCCTTTCTGGGCAGGCCCTGGACATACATCATCCCAGGTTGTTCTCACAAAAACCTCAGAAGGCAGATACTGTGACCACCCCTTTAGAGATAAGGAACACAAGGCTCAGAACTGGTGCGGGAGGGACTCAGAGCTGGGTCTATTCCCCTGCCTCACCTCCTTAGCCAGGACTGTCTGGCTAGAACAGGGCAGCTCAGAAATGCAATACGATCATTGAACCGTGTGAAGAGTTGGAGAGAAAACTGGGCTGGAGGATTAGGAGCCCTGAACTCAGGTTATAGGTGTGGTAAATTTGGGCAAGTCCCTCCCTTTCACTGGGCCTCTGATCCCCCATCCTCAGCCAGCTCTGAGGTCTTACCATAAACCAAGATCAGGCCACTGGCAATGATCCCTGGTCTGCTATGGGCAACATCACACGAGAATCTGGCAAACTGCGGGGTGCAGGGCACTGGGGAAGGGTAATTTGGCAAAGATGAAATGGTGGGGAGACCCCTATACTGGGAAAAGCCCTGGGCTGGGAATTTCATGTCAGCCTAACAGGGGAAATTAAGTGATTTTTCAAAGTCTCCTATCTTGTCCAGCTCAGACTCTCAACTCCTTTTATCAGAGGCATCCACCCCTAACTAGCACTTTCCTTTACATAACTCAGTTCGTGGGACTTCCCTGGTGGTCCAGTGGCTAAGTCTCCTCGCTGTCAATGCAGGGGGGCCAGGTTCCATGCCTGGTCAGAGAACTAGATCCCATATGCTGCAACTGACCGTTCGCATGCCTCAAATAAAGAGTCCTCGTGCCGCAGTGAAGATCAAGGATCTCAAGCACTGCAACTTAGACCTGGTGCCGCCAAATAAAACTTTTTTTTTATTTTTAAATTAAAAAACAACCCCTCAGTTCAGGTTCTTGAGAGAGGAGTTTGATTGAACCACCCATTTGTCAGTCAGCGTTGGGTCCCCTCAGAACAGAATCTACCTTTGGTCCAAATAGTCACAGCACACCTGCCACCTTGGTAGGTAGACCCTGCAAACCAGGCCCAGGAAAGACAGTGGCGTAGAAAAAAGCTAGCAGAGCCACATAAGAGACCCCGTTTGTCATCTTCTCCTGCCCTGCCCACTCCTCCCCATGCCTTTAGTGCAAAGCAATCTTACCCTCATCCTCAGTACTCCCTGAGACTCCAAAAGGCTGGGTTTCTTGGCAAATTGGAAAAAAAACACATCACTATTCTTTTTTTTTTTTTTTTTACTGTGGTGTAGTTAATAAAACTGGAGTAGGAAATAGCAACCCGCTCCAGTATTCTTGCCTGGAAAATTCCATGGACAGAGGAGCCTGGCAGGCTACAGTCTGTGTGGTCACAAAGAGCTGGACACGACTGAGCTCACACACAACCAGTTAGTAAAACATAACTATTCTTATTGTTGGCCCAGCTCAATCCTTCTCTGAAAAGGAGTGTGACACTGGGGTGGGTGGTCCTTCCTGGTTCCTCCTTCTCCTCAGGGTGACCTCTGCCCAGGATCCCCTTGGTCCCTATGCAAATGAACCCAGTCACTAGGAAACCCTCCCACCCCAGATCTGCCCAGATTAGTCTTAGTCCAAAGGCAACTTGCTGCCCAAGAAAAGATGTTCCAACTGACAGAGAAATCTGAGGAGGGAGCAGACTTCTGAAAGAAGGGTGGTGAGTGCACCATCTGGGTAGGGGAAACCAGAGGCTGGATTTTCGTACTGCAAACTTTATGTAGTTCAAAGAGTCAATCCCTGAGTCAGCCCTCCACCTTATCCCTGGCATTGGCTCCTCTCTATGAGAGGGGGCTGCCACCAGAGGTCATTCCTCCACCCTGAGCTGAGTTCTCCATCCCTTAATGATACCCTCTTTCAAAATGTGCTCCCCAAGACCCTGCACTCTGGTTACCCCTCGACCCATAACGTAACACCTGATTCACAAGATGCCCCTGAAATTGGGGACATAATTCAAGGATCTGTAGCTGTAGCAGCAACTCTTAGGCTGTGCAGGGGAGGGGATATTTTTGAGTGGGGAGCCTGCCTAACGTGGTGCTAGAAGTAAAGAACCCACCTGCCATCGTGGGAGACATAAGAAATGTGGGTTCAATCCCTGGGTCAGGAAGATCCCCTGGAGGAGGGCATGGCAACCTACTCCAGTATTCTTGCCTGGAAAATCCCATGGACAGAGGAGCCTGGGGGGTTACAGTCCATAGGGTTGCACAGAGTTGGACATGACTGAATCAACTTAGCACGCAGCGCACCTGCCCAATGCACCTAACCCTCACTAAGGGGGGAGGCAGCCTCTGGTCTCCCTTGAGGCCACCTGCACTCTCCCTTTAGGTCCTGTGTGCCAGTGACGTTTCTAGTATTAGAAACATGGTGATACTCAATATGCTTCCCCAGGTCAACCGTTCGCCTCTGCACCCTCCCACTCCTCCTGGGCAGGTAATTAATAAGAGTCTGATCTCCAGCAAGGCCTGGGAAAGGGCGAGGAGATAAGGCAGGAGGCTGGCTCACAGAAAGAAATCTAAATCTCAGCTCCCCCACACACCCTGGGCCAGTTGCATAACCTTCCCAGGTCTATATTTTCTCAACTTGCAACTGGAGATAATAATCCTACCCCACAGGGCTGGGGAGGAGATGGAGTGTATAATACGTCAGGTATTAAGTCAGTGCTCCACACATACATGCACACACACACCAGGAATACTGGGAAAGTCTCAGGCAGGACTGAACTCAGGATCTGGATGTGGCTTGAGCAGCTGTGTGTATCCCAGGCCCCATATGAGTGAGCCAGCATTCCTGGGACCCCGCACCCTCTCAGAGGTCTTGCCAGGGCCTGGGCTCAGCCTACTTCCTTCCACTGCTCCCCCCACCCAGCAGCTGGGAAGGGATAGGGGTGCTGGCGTGCCAGGGAACAATGGGCCCCCAACCCCTTCCGGCCCATTGCGTGAGAAGGAGCTGCGGGAAGGAAACTCACCTCCCAGTGGGACTGGCCTCCTCCGCCTTGATGTCTGCCCTAGGGAGGGCTGGAGACCCCCCATGCTGCTCAAGGAGGGGGGGCACCTGTGTACTCCAGGCCTCTCACTCTCAGTACATTCTGTTCCTGCACCTGGACTGGCCACCCCTACCCCCTTTCAGAGGCATTCCTGCCCCCCTCCCCAGGGGCTGGGCTGGGTCCTCCTGCAGGAGTCTACGGCCCTGTTCTCATTCATCTCTGTGGCCGCAGTGTGGCCTGGCTAGAGCAGTCCCGATTGGTAAGTGTTGACAACTGATTGAGTGACTGAACACAAGAAGCCAGCCGAGGGATGGTCAGGGCCCAGGGGCTGAGCCAGGAAAGATGGAAGAAAGAGAAGGCTCCAGCTCAGGGCTCAGCCAAAACTCTTATATTGCAGACAGAGATGAGGTCAGGGCCCCAGAAAACCCCACAGAGAGTACAGGGCACACTGCTGGGGGAGCCACGGATGTTCTCCCTGGAAAAGCCCTTCTGGTCCTCGGGGTTCCATTGATGTAGCAGCATCTTCACTCACACCCCCGACTTCTCCTTCACGCACGATCACCTTCACTCCAGTATGCCCAGTGCCTCCACCCTCAGACTAGGAGCCCTCTGATATGGGGGTGGGGGGCACTTCCACTGTACCTGACCACACCTGGCAGGATATCTCAGAGGGTTCACACCTGACGGGCTGCTGACCAGAGGCTCTGGACAAGACACACCCTGTCCAGGCCTCCGTGTCCCCACGTGGCAGCCAGGGGAGTCAGTGGACTGGGTGGGACTGTCCGCAGAGCTGGGCCCTCCTGGCCTGGCTATGGGGTGGGTGCTATAGCCCAGCGCACAGCTGCGTCTGATTTGCATCTTGTTCCATGACTCCTTTTGGACACCACGACCCACCAAAGCCCTGGGCAAGGTCTTGGCTCCACCTGTCCAGGCAGGCAGCATCGCCCAGTCCAGATTTCCATGCTCTCAGGTGTGACCACTGCCAGCAAGGGGGAGGAGCAGAAAGACACTTTGCAAACCTGCCTGATTACCCCACTGGCCGCCTCCCCACATCCACCCCCACCTCTGAGGACGTGCTAACCTGGGGCCTGAGAGATTCCTCAATTCCCACGGCAGGAAGGACTCTCAAGCATGCGAGCAAGCAACTCCCGTGGCCCTGGGGGCACACCTGCAAACACACGCCTGGCTGCAAGCACGCACATACCCGGCTGGCGTGCTGTTGCAGCTGAACGCACACCTGGCAAACTCAGGCACGCGTATGCACCTGGCACGCTAGGATCGTGCTGGCCCGTGTGCGCGCACCACGAGAGAGAGGGTGCCCCCTCTCTTATAACCCTTATACACCCCACAGGGCTAGCTCTGAATTGCATGTCCACCCTCACCCCACTCCCCACCAGCCTACTGGTACTCCTGGCTGGGCCACCCCCCCAGGAACTTCATCTTATTGTGGACCCACACCATGCCCACTTTGGAGGTTCAGAGAATCCTCAGGGTGTGACATGAATCCCGGTGGGGCCCAGGGATAACAATAGGGTCTAGTGCTGAGTAACACATGATACAGCAGTGAGTTTTTGTGCCCAGAAATGCTACCAGTTCAGTCATTCATTCATACAAGCTTTTACTAAAAACAAGTTTTTACTAAATTTCCCCACTGATTTCAAATCAATGGGGAAAAGATTCATTATTGCATAATTGGATACCTCCCTCCCTTCTAACACCAAAATAAATTCAAGTGGATCAAAACTAAATGCTGATAATAAAAACCATAAAAGGCCAGAAGGAAACATGGAATTGATTTTTTTAAAATAAACTGGGAGTGAGAAAAGCATTTCTAAATTTGACATAAGTTCGAAAGCTTTACAAGGAAAGATTGATCCTACTACATAAAAAGTAAATCATTTCTATGTTTTAAAGAATCATGAACAAATTCAAAAGACATATAACAAACGTGTGCTGGATCTCTTCCATTTTGCCTCTCCAGACCCCCTCTTTATCCACCTCGACCCTGCTCTCTGTCTTGTGAAGCTGACCTGCAGTGGCCTGGGCCACAGGCTCCCTTGCCCTCTGGTTTCTAATTGGGTTCCTGGAATGGAATCTCCAATGGGAGATGGAGAACCTGTACTCTAAGTCACCCCTCTCCAACAACTCTTTCCCTGGGACTCCAGCAACAGGTCCCTCTAGTGGTATCCTTCAGGTGTCACCCTGCTTATTGAACTTATATGCAGAGTACATCATGAGAAACGCTGGGCTGGAGGAAGCACAAGCTGGAATCAAGATTGCCAGGAGAAATATCAATAACCTCAGATATGCAGGTTGACATATGCAGATGACATCACCCTTATGGCAGAAAGTGAAGAGGAACTAAAAAGCCTCTTGATGAAAATGAAAGAGGAGAGTGAAAAAGTTGGCTTAAAGCTCAACATTCACAAAACGAAGATCATGGCATCCGGTCCCATCACTTCATGGGAAATAGATGGGAAAACAGTGGAAACAGTGTCAGACTTTATTTTTCGGGGCTCCAAGATTGCTGCAGATGGTGATTGCAGCCATGAAATTAAAAGACGCTTACTCCTTGGAAGGAAAGTTATGACCAACCTAGATAGCATACTAAAAAGCAGAGACATTACTTTGCCAACAAAGGTCTGTCTAGACAAGGCTATGGTTTTTCCAGTGGGAAAAATGTCATATATGAATGTGAGAGTTGGACTGTGAAGAAAGCTGAGAGCCAAAGAATTGATACTTTCAAACTGTGGTGTTGGAGAAGACTCTTGAGAGTCCCTTGGACTGTAAGCAAGATCCATCCAGTCCATTCTAAAGGAGATCAGTCCTGGGTGTTCATTGGAAGGACTGATGCTAAAGCTGAAACTCCAGTACTTTGGCCACCTCATGCGAAGAGTTGACTCATTGGAAAAGACCCTGATGCTGGGAGGGATTGGGGGCAGGAGGAGAAGGGGACGACAGAGGATGAGATGGCTGGATGGCATTACAGACTCGATGGACGTGAGTCTGAGTGAACTCCGGGAGTTGGTGATGGACAGGGAGGCCTGGCGTGCTGCGATTCATGGGGTTGAAAAGAGTCGGACACGACTGAGCGACTGAACTGAACTGAATACTGGAGGAACTCCCACCATTCCCTGCCTGAGGGAGTGAGAAAAAGGTGCTCAGACATGTCCCACTCTGTGTGACCCTGTGGACTGTAGCCCGCCAGGCTCCTCTGTCCATGGAGTTCTTCAAGCAAGAATATTGGAGTGGGTTGCCATGCCCTCCTGCAAGAGATCTTCCCAACCCAGGTATCAAACCCACATCTCCTGCATTACAGGCAGATTTTTTTACCACCTTAGCCACCAAGGAAGCCCCATTCCCTGCCTATACCCTTGTAAACAATCCCTTATTAACCCTTCCCGAAGTTAACCTAGCGCTAGTGATAAAGAACCTGCCTGGCAATGCAGAAGACATCGGTTGGATCTCTGGATCAGGAAAATCCCCTGGAGAGGAGCATGGAAACCCACTCCAGTATTCTTACCTGGAGAATCCCATGGACAGAGGAGCCTAGTGAGCTATGGTTCCTCGGGTTGCAAAGAGCTGGACATGACTGAAGCAACTGAGCACAGCACACAAATTAACCTAACTTGAGAATTCCATCTGTTTCCTCCTGGAATGCTGCATGACATACAGAAAAGAGAATAGCGTCCTTAGTATGCAAAGAGGTCCAACCAACCAAAAATCCAATAAAAAATGGACAAAAACATGATTAACAGAAGAGGAAAGTACAAATAAATTTTAAACTATAAAGAGATGCTTATAAAGTAGTGTACTTCAGTTCAGTTCAGTCGCTCAGTCGTGTCCAACTCTGCGACCCCATGGACCGCAGCACGCCAGGCCTCCCTGTCCATCACCAACTCCCGGAGTTCACTCAAACTCACGTCCATCAAGTCAGTGATGCCATCCAACCATCTCATCCTCTGTCATCCCCTTCTCCTCCTACCCTCAATCTTTCCCAGCATCACGGTCTTTTCAAATGAGTCAGCTCTTCACATGAGGTGGCCAAAATATTGGAGTTTCAGCTTCAACATCAGCTCTTTCAATGAACACTCAGGACTGATCTCCTTTAGGATGGACTGGTTGGATCTCCTTACAGTCCAAGGGACTCTCAAGAGTCTTCTCCAACACCACAGTTCAAAAGCATCAATTCTTCGGCGCTCAGCTTTCTTCACAGTCCAACTCTCACACCCATACATGACCACTGGAAAAACCATAGCCTTGACTAGACAGACCTTAATTGGCAAAGTAATGTCTCTGCTTTTGAATATGCTATCTAGGTTGGTCATAACTTTCCTTCCAAGGAGTAAGCGTCTTTTAATTTCATGGCTGCAATCACCATCTGCAGCAATCTTGGAGCCCCGAAAAATAAAGTCTGACACTATATCCACTGTTTCCCCATCTATTTCCCATGAAGTGATGGGACCAGATGCCATGATCTTCGTTTTGTGAATGTTGAGCTTTAAGCCAACTTTTTCACTCTCCTCTTTCACTTTCATCAAGAGGCTTTTGAGTTCCTCTTCACTTTCTGCCATAAGGGTGGTGTCATCTGCATATCTGAGGTTATTGATATTTCTCCCGGCAATCTTGATTCCAGCTTGTGCTTCCTCCAGCCCAGCGTTTCTCATGATGTACTCTGCATATAATTTAAATAAGCAGGGTGACCATATACAGCCTTGACATACTCCTTTTCCTATTTGGAACCAGTCTGTTGTTCCATGTGCAGTTCTATACCTCAATAAAAAAGAGAAAGAGAGAGATGCTTGGCCTCACTTATCAGAAAAGAAATATAAATTATATATAATTTTTTACCAATAAGATTGGCAAAGGTAAAATATTAATACATGGTGTTGAAAACAGGCACTCATATTCATTTTGGTGAATTTAAGTTAAAAAGTAAACCGGTAAAAAAGAATTTATTAGTTTCATTAAAATTTTGAAAGAATATATATTCTTTGGCCCAGCAATTCCACTTCTAGAAATTCATCCTTCAGTTAAGTTCACACAAATGACAATAATATGTTCAATATCTTTGTTGCAGGATTGCAGTAATTCTAATAATCTGGAAATGACTAAATAAATGACGATGTGTGTGTGTGTTAAGTCACGTCAGTCGTGTCCGACTCTTTGCGACCTTATGGACTGTAGCCCACCAGGCTCCTCTGACCATGGGATTCTCCAGGCAAGAATACGGAGTGGGTTGCCCTCCTCCAGGGGATCTTCCTGACCCAGGGACCAAACCCGCATCTCTTATGACTCCTGCATTGACAGGCAGGTTCTTTACCACCAGTGCCACCTGGGAAGCCCAAATAAATTATGATAGATCCATACAAAAATAATATGCATGGCATGGAAGATTCTCCAGAACAAAATATCTACTTTTGTTACCATTTGTTTTAAAGCAGTATACTAAGACATGGGGAGAAGATCCTTGAACATCAAGGATGTTCAAGAAAAAGCAAGCCTCTTCTCAAAACAAAGTAACAGATGTCCATCGGCCATGTGTTTGAGAGAGATTTTATCCTTTTGTAACTTTAGAATTTTGTATCATGTGTATAGATTTCCTATTCCAAAAAAGGAATTTATATCATATTGATTGAATATGCACTCGGGGCTGTGCTGGGTAGGGGAGACATGGCTGTGAACAAGATCAGCATGGTTATTTCTGTTCTTATAAAGCTTATGGTCTAGTGAAGAAACAGACACTAAAAAAAGGAGATGCAAGTAAATAACCAATTACAAGTTGCAATGAGCATTATGAAGAAGAAGCAAACATACTATAAAGAGACAAATAAGGATGATGACTTTAGGTGGGTCGACCAAGGCAGGTTTCCCCCAGAAGACAGAATTAAATAAGAAGGGAAGAGAGAAAAAAAAGAGAGTTCTGGGCAGAGGGCCCAATATGTGCTAAGGTCCTGAGGCAGGGAGGGGCTTACCATGTGCCCGTGGGCAAATCACCACCCGTCTCAGGGAAGGCACAGCCTCACAAGTGAAATAATTCCATTTTAAGAGATGGAGAGACAGACGCTCAGAGAGGGAAGATGGTTTCCCCAGGAAGGCTGGCGAGACGGGACGGGCACCTTGATCTTTTGAGTCCATGGACTCTGCTATTCTCAGTTCACTTAGGGACTTTTTCGCAGGATCACAGAGACCAAGAGCGGAGGGAAAGAGGGAAAGAAGTTGGCCACTCCCCTATGTCTTTCCACCATCTCAGGGATGAGGGAGGGGAAAATCAGAGACTTCACACACGTGCAAGCATGTACTCACACAAGGCGTGAGCACCAGGCACATCCCAGACAGCTGAGCGGCTAGCCGACCGTGGACCTCAGGCCTGAAGCCGGACACCTGCCTCTACCTGAAATTTGAAATGTGCCTCTTGTAAAACGCTCCTTCTTGGTACTTACCTGGGTGATCCAGTGGTTAAGAATCACCTTCCAATGCAGGGGACACGGGTTTGATCCCTGGTTGAGGAACTAAGACCCCATACGCCACCATGCAGCTGAGCCTGGGCCTCCATAACCAAGCGCTCGGTGCCACGATGAAAGATCCTCCTGATGAGACAAAGACCCCACATGCTGCAGCTAAGACTCAACACAGCCAAGTAAATATTTTCTTAAAATAAATAGAAAGCTGTCTCTTTTGTGCACAGACTTCAGGGCACACATGCACGTGTGTCGTTGTGTATTTGTAAGCTCACGTGTGAGTATTCGTGGTGTGTTTATACTGAGAGCTACTGAAAGACAACATCCAGTTCCTATTTTCCTCACTGTGTAATAATTTAATCAACAATCTTATGGGGCACACTATATTATTTAACCCTTTTACAGATAAGGAAGGGCTTCCCTGGTGGCTCAGCAGTAAAGAATCTGCCTGCAGTGCAGGAGACTCGAGTTTGATTCTTGGGTTGGGAAGATCCCCTGGAGAAGGGAATGGCAACCCACTCCAGTCTTCTTGCCTGAAGAATCCCACGGACAGTCCATGGGGTCACACAGAGACACCACTGAAGCGACTGAGCAGGCACACACAGATAAAGAAACTGAGGCACGGATCATCACATAAATTGTCCAGCAAGTAAGTGACAAAGACTGAAACCCAGGGGTGTGGGATGGCAAAGCCCGTGCTGTTAGTTCAACAGTAGATAAATGTGCAATGAATAAATGAATAAGTGAGCCTTATGGCACAGAAGGGAAAACTGAGGTCTAGATGAGCACCTAGCAAGCTGATGTGTGCAAGGCTAGAAACCTAGCCATCACCTTCCCAGGTGCAATCACCCCCCACAGGAGCCACCTCCCTCAGGACTGCAAGATACTGTCTCGCTCCTGCCAGGCTCCAAAATAGTCCAGCAGGCAGGAGGTGGGAATGGGCAGGATCTCCTCTTTGTCATCCTGGGATGTGTCTGAGCTCTCCAGTCCCTCTCCTGGACCTGCAGCCCAAGGGAGTCCTGGCCGTGTCTGCCCTGCACCCCCAGGGATGTTCCAATGATGTGTCACAAGTGTGACCCTCTCCCCCCTCCTCGCCCAGAGAGGGCCCCAGGCCCCAGGCCCCACCCTGAGGGCAGGTGGAAGTCCCTGTGCTTCCCCACAGCTGTGCCTGTGCTAAGCCCGTGCTAAGCCCCTGCAGAGCCCAGGGGAGCAGCTGACCTGGGAAGAGGCCAGGAGCTCTGAAATTCGCACACTCATCACACACAGGCCTGCTCCCTCCCACACCAGCGTCCCCTTTTAGCCTCCATAACGCACCCCCCCCCTCAAAAAAAGCCTGTTTCCCTGCAAGGAGAGGTGTGTAAGCCCGAGATACTGGAAAGCCTGTACCATGATCTGCCCTCCCAGGGGATGATGTGAGGGACCCAGGACGGGCTATAGCCCACAGCTCAGTCCGGTGCCTGAACCATCTGAGGTCAGCACTGCCCCCCTGGGTTCCCCTCCTCCTGTGCTCCTCCCAGCACCCGTATGCTTACATTCTCTTTGCCTCACGGGAGAAATGTGTCTCTAATGCCAAGCTGGAAGGCTTCCTAGACACTTCCTACAACTGTTTTCATCAAATTCTGCACTTTTCTCCCCAGTAGCTGGACTTACTGTTCAAAGGAAAGCTTCTTACGCTTCCCCATCTCCCCATCCCCACCAAACAAAGTCAGGCTTGTGATCCATTGGGAAGAAAGTTCTCCACCCATCTCACAGCTGTCCAGTTCTGCACCCCTCTTCCTGCCCCCCAGATGTTAGATCGGGTTCTGGCCCCATGTTCCTGCTTGGAGCTGGAGCAGCAATAATGCATTCTGGCCTGACCCCTCGTGGCCACTCTGAGAAGTACATGCTTCCCGAAGCCACTGACCCTCACCTGCAGTCCTGGGAAACCCCATGCCAAACAAATAGAATCTCTCTGGTAGTTTAGACGGGGAAAGAATCTGCCTGCAATGCAGGAGACCCAGACCCAATCCCTGGGTTGGGAAGATCCCCTGGAGAAGGGTATGGCTACCCACTCCAGGATTCTTGCCTGGAGAATCCCATGGACAGAGGATCCTGGAAGGCTACAGTCCACAGAGTCACAAAGAGCCAGACACAACTGAGCAATTAACACTAACTAACCAACTAGGGAAAAGTGAGTTTATTTCACAAACACAGCTTCAAGACAACCCTCAAGTCCTTCCTTCCCAGAACTTGTGGAGGATCCACCGAGAATGGCCAGAGGACTCTCCTCCCCACCACTTCCCCATCACTCCCTGGCCCGGTCTTCAGAGACACCTAAAGTAGAAATTCCTTGTCCAGCTTCCTGATGGGAGTGCACTTCTGTTCTCTTACTTCCAGAGACAGGGAACTCACTTCTCCAAGGCTGACTCATCTTTTCTGATCTGGAGCCCCAGGAACACTGATGGTGTAGACCCACCCCTGACCTCCCAGGACTCACACTGCCCACCCCCCTGGAGCCACAGGTGAGCAAACAAGGACCTCAGGTGCACAGAGATGGGCATGCCCAGTGCTACAAGGACCTGCACACCCCCTACCTCTTCTCAGGGGTCTGGTGGTCTAAGGAATCTAGGCCCGGAACCTTGGAGACATCTGGATCTGGAGGCTAACTGCTCCCCTAATTCTGCTTGAGAATCAGCCGAAGCCCCCTGAGCACTCGCTCTCTGCCAGGTCCCTCCTAGGGCTCTGCCCTGCTTAGTGCTTATGACACTGTGAGGTCAGAGCACGTGTGTTCACCGGGCAGATGGCGGTGGGGAGCAGAGCCAGAGGTTACCTACCCAGGACAACACGGCTAGTGATTTGCAGAGTCCAGACTTGACCTCGGCCTTGCTGGTGGCTCCTGCAGAAGACCCAGCTCCCAACACATGACACCTGGACCCAAGCCAGGCCTGCTGAGAAGGTTTGGGCCAGTGGCTGCTGTCTGGCTTTTTCACATGGGGTGCTGGTAAGGGACAGCAAAATCTGGTGCAGGTGGGGGACAGTCAGATCTGGTGCTTCTGGGTGACAGCCACTTCTGGCTGCCAGAATTCTCCAGAGCCCCCCACCTAGAGTGTTCTGTGATTCCAAGGCCATGACCATGTTGGCCCCAGCTGCCTGGACTGACCTGGTCATTGCTGATGCCCCTGAAATTCTCCCAAATAACAGGAGCAACGCAAGGTCAGGAAGGAAGGCATGCTTTGTTGAATATCTATGGTATACTGTATGCCGAAGCCAAAAGTTCGATCCCAGCCTGCCCCCTCATGCTCCTCCCTTCCAGCCCTACCTCCAACAGTGCCCCCATCTTGGAGCCCAAGGCCATCCCATCCAGACCATCCTGCTCTGCACTACCAGCTCCTCCGTACCTCGAGGGTGGACTGGCAGGCAGGATGCAACCATCCCCCCGCCCACAGCTCTCTACCCCTTCACTGCTAAACAGACGCCTGGGGACTCTGGAACTGCTGTCAGAGAGCTCCCTCATGGGGCAGGATAGAAAGCCCAGGCTTTGGGGTGGTTCTGCAAATCACCTTCTGCAGGCCTCCCTTGCCATTCGGATAAGATCTAGACACTATTTTCCTTAAGGATAAGGATCAAATGAAATCCAGTGTACAAACACCCAGAATACAGTACATGTTCAACAAGGCATCCCTTCCTCCTGGTATTTGGGAGAATCCCAGGGGCATCAGCAATGCTCAAGCCAGTCCAGGCCCCTGGGGCCAGCGTGGTCATGGCCTCAGAATCACAGAACACTCCAGATGGGGGTGGCCCTGGAGAATTCTGGCAGCCAGAACTAGCTGTCCCCCACCAGCACCCCATGTGAAAAAGCCAGACAACAACCACCGGAGGAGGTTTCTGGAACAGCTGGATTCTGCCCCTCTGTGAAGAGATAACCAACCCGTCCATGCTTTCCAGACATGGCTTTTTCTCCTCAATTTCTAGTCGCTATGGGTCATCTGTCCTCATCTACTCTGGCCTGCCCTACTCAGAGCCCGCCCTGTGACACTCTAAGTTGTTAGGGGTCAGCTGTGGCTATGGCGCCAGTTGAACCCGGGACAGTGTCCAGCCCAGGCTTCGAGCAGCCAGCTTTTCCATAGCAGACTCCTGCTCTACGGGCTGCCCTGGGGCTGTCGGCCAGAACCTTGAGACTTTGCTCTGCCTGAAGCCCTGTCCCCTTTCCCTTCCCCTTGGGATCTGCACTCTGGCCACCAGGAGGCGCTATTCCCCCTCAGACCGGATAAGACCACAGGCCAGCATCATTAGAGACCAAATTCTACAAGAGGGCAGAAGGCAAGTAGTCATGGCGGGGAATGCGTGGGGAGGACAATGGCCTTTGTCTAATCGCTGCTATGAATCTGGCACTTCCCACGCAGGACCTTACCTCATCCTCCAGCCGCCACGATGAGGGCGGGGTCAGGGGGCACAGGGCAGGGTTCTGAGTCACAAACAACAAAAACCGTCCTCCGGCTAACAAGCAAAAAATAAACGTGTTCACCAAAATAACAGAATCTCAAAGAAGATAACCACAAGGAGACAGCCAGCATCAGGCCTCCAGTGCGGTTTGAACAGGATGCTGTCCCCAGCCTCTTGGCTCCCAGCTGCAACTGAAAATAACCTCCAAGGGTCCCTGGTATTTGTGGTACTGCTCCCCTTTCTGCCACACCCTCGCCCTAGCTGACCTGAAGCCTCACATTCTTTCTGCACCATGAAGGATGTAGCCAGCTCCTCTCAAGTTTTGGTCCTATCGCTCCAACCTCCATCAGGCACTCAAGACTCAGACAGGCTGCCTTTCCTCTGAGATTGCCACACTCACCGCTGACTGGCCACATGGGTGGAGGACTGGGGGAGGCGGGCAGGGCCAGCCACCCTGCCTGTAGCTGAGATTGGAGTTCCATGGCCTCAGACAGGGGGAGAGGAGTCTCTGAAGACAAGAGGACTATCTCTACCAGCTGAACTGGCTTCAGCTGGAAAGAGATGTGACCTGGAGCTCCAGGGGGCTACCTCTATGTCAGAAGAGTACCCCTGGAGACCCAGTGGTTAAGAGCTGGGGTCTAAGAAGATGGGTTTAGGGGAAGGACAACAGGGAGGCAAGCAAGAGCCTTCTTCTTGGGACTGGAACCCTGAGACCTCCAGCAGGAATGGTAGCCAGAGACCCCACGGAGAATTCAGTTGCCCATTTACTCATTCAACATGCATTTACTGCTACAAGCTCTGTGTGCCCCATGGAGAGGCAGGACAGGGACTCCCCACCTAGCCACCCACTCTGCAGAAAAGCCAAAGGATAGGGACATGTCCCTCCAGGTCCCCTGGGGCCCCATCTCGGTCTCAGCTTCTAAAACCTCCTCAGCTCGAGGAGGATCTCCTCGCTGCCCAGTTTCACCACACCCTTTAGTCAGCTCCCTGATCTCAGACACACACACAGTGGTTTATTTACAGGTACAGCACCTGGCAAGATTTGCATGTGATTTGCAAAAGCTTGACCTGAGGCTCACCAGCACCCAGCTGTTTGCAGCCCCAGCCAGGCCAGCCTCCTGCTCCAACTCCTTGCCCACCCTCAATCTAGGCCAAGTTTCCAACTTTTATACTGTGAAGACCCAAAACCCCTTTTCAGCTTTCCCCAAACAGTTCCCAGGAGGAAGCCAAAACAACACCAACTGGGCTTCCAATCCATGAGGCTGAGCCTGGGAACCTCTGGGTGGAGGTTGGTCCAGCTCAAAGACGACACTTGTCAGGTGAAGGGCTTCAAAGGTAGCCTTGAAGGGGAAACACCAAACTTTAAGAGGCTTTCTTAGGACTCCGGTTACCAAGAGACTCTCGTTCCGACTCTTTGCCACCCTATGGACTCTTTGCCACCCTATGGACTCTTTGCCACCCTATGGACCATCCTCTGTCCATGAGATTTTCCAGGCAAGAATACTGGACTGGTCTGCCATTTCCTTCTTCAGGGGATCTTTCCGATCCAGAGATCAAACCCTCATCTCTTATATCTCCCGCATTGGCAGGCGGGTTTTTACCACTAGTGCCACCTGGGAAGCCCTGGTACCTGAGAAGTAGTAAGTACATACATCTCCAGTATTTGATGAATGGATGCAGGAGGGTTATGGTTCATGAGCCATTTTGAAACTGTAGGCTCAGGAATAGACAAAAGCCTCGGGAAGCTGGATTGAACACTCAGAGGGCAGCAGGAGACAGCCGGGACTACACAGCTTGTTTCCTGAATCAGAGGAAAATATTCATCTCACCACCAGTGAGTGCAAGAGTGCCTGGGGCCACAGCACTGCGCTAAGTGGTGAACTCTCCTTCATCCCTATTTAGCATCACAAGGGAGGTGAGCCTCTCATCTTAGCGATGAGGGAAGTGAGGCTCAGAAAGTTTCTGTGACCTTTCCTTTAGGTCACACCGCTGGGCGGGAGTGTGACCAGGACTCTAACGGAGAAGCTGTTTAAGTCAATTGGGTTAGAAAGGCACAATGGCATCCCGAATTCTCTGTCCCCTACCCAGGGTCTGGTGACTAAGTTCACTCATGGAATTCCCTTCAGTTTTCTTTTCTGCAAAATGGAGAGAGTAATGGTACCTACTTCTCGAATACATCACAAGGATTAATTGACACTTAAGACACGTAAAGAGGCTTCCCAGCTGGTGCTAGTGATGAAGAACCCACCTGCCGATGCAGAAGACATAAGAGATGCTGGTTCAATCGCTGGGTTGGAAAGATCCCCTAGAGTAGGAAATGGCAACTCACTCCAGTGTTCTTGCATTGCTCCCACTTGGGTAATCCAGGATAATCTTTAAAAGGGGCTTCCCTGGTGGCTCAGATGGTAAAGAACCCACCTGCAATGCAGGAGACCCAGGTTGGATCCCTAGGTCAGGAAGACCCCCTGAAATATAGGAAGTGGCAACCGACTCCAATATCCTAGCCTGGAGAATTCCATGGACAGAGAGCGCCTGGCAGGCTACAACAGTCCATGGGATTGCAAAGAGTCGGACACAGCTGAATGACTAACAATTTCACACTTTCAAGATATGTAAAATTCTTTGGACAGTGTCTGGCTTATTGTAACCCTTACATTAGTGTTAACTATTATTGCTACTTATTAAAATTCATGTCATGGGCTTCCTCAGCAGTCCAGTGGTTAAGACTCTGCCTTCCACTGCAGGGAGCATGGGTTCCATCCTGGTGGGAGAACTAAGGTCCCACATGACATGGGGTGTGGCTGTCCCCCCCAAAAAAATTCGTGTCACTCATTCATGCAGCCAACATCTGAGCACCATGTTGCAGCCTCCAGCGGCAGACCAGAAAACCCACACAAAGCGAGCAGTCAAGGCTACAAAGCTGAGAAGAGGGCCCACTGAGGGGCCCTGCAGAGGGGAGCAGTCCAGGCTTGGGATTTGGGGAAGGCTAGTGCCGCTTCCTGGAGGACAATAAGTCAGTCAGTTCTCCATCCACGAGCAGAAGTGACCTTTTAAAAATGCAAACACACAGCTGAGGCTATGAGGAAACCCTCAAAGAGCAGGGTCCCTCTGCCCCAAGGTGGACACAGGAGGCCCTGCAGACTCTGGTCACTGGCCTTTCCTCCTGATGCAGCCCCCCACACCCTGCCCCTCAGCCCATCCTGGCCTCTTTCTGCTTCTCCCAAAGCTCAGCCCCTTCCAGCTGCAGAGCCTCTGCTTCTATTATTCCCTCGGCCTGCCTTCCAAGCACCTCTCTTCCTGCAGAGCTCACCTGAGAGCTCAGGTGAGGAGGGCTTCTCTGCTATATACCTGCATACACCTGCACATCCCTCCTAGCAGCAATAACTCTCATCACCCTGTTTAGCATCTGTGGACAGAACATTCCAAAGCCAGGGACCCCAGAGAAAAGAAACACGTGCCATGGGGAGGACACCAGACAATTTGCAGAAATCCCAGGTTCCTTGACCAATTCATGCCATGAACTTAGCTCTGCATCTCCCTACTCCAGAGGGACTATGAACTGGGGAGCCCAGACCCATGACCTTCGAGGTCAGGAGACCAGCCAATTAACTCCTGTGTTGTGGTTGGAGAGGCCCTATATACAGGCTGCCTCAGGCCACAAGAGAGAGGTCCTCCAGCTTCCAGTGGCCTTTGGTTGGGTCACCACCACCGCTAATACCACTAAAGCCAAAAAGCCACCAAATCATCACTACCAAGATTTCTGCTACTATCATAGTAGAAATAAAGAAGCTTCCTTAAAAATTCCCCTAAAGCAAACTATTACAGTAGAGAAGAGACATTAATCTGACATTTTAAATGCTTGTGCATAGTAAGTGTCCAGTAAATGTTAGCATCATCATCAATAATAATAACAAAGTATCAGGCACATGTGACAGCAGTCATGAAATTAAAAGATGCTTGCTCCTTGGAAGAAAAGCTATGACAAACCTAGACAGTGTATTAAAAAGCAAAGGCATCACTTTGCAGACAATGGTCCATATAGTCAAATCTATGGTTTTCCAGTAGTCATGTATGGATGTGAGAGTTTGACCATAAAGAAGGCTGAGTGCCAAAGAGTTGATGCTTTCAAACTGTGGTGCTGGAGAAGACTATTGAGAGTCCCTTGGACAGCAAGGAGATCAAACCAGTCAATCCTAAAGGAAATCAACCCTGAATAGTCATTAGAAGGACTGATGCTGAAGTGGAAGTTCCAATACTTGGGCCTCCTGATGCGAAGAGTCAACTCATTGGAAAAGACCCTGATGCTGGGAAAGATTGAAGGCAGGAAGAAAAGGAGGCAACAGAGGATGAGATGGTTGGATGGCATCACCAACCCAATGGACATGAATCTGAGCAAATTCCAGGAGACAGTGAAGGACAGGGAAGCCTGGTGGGCTGCAGTCCATGGGATTGTAAGGAGTCAGACACTACTTAGCAACTGAACAACAGCAACATTGTGGATGCTCAGAAATGGTAGTTCCCTGGTCCCAGGGGGACGGAAGTTGGAGGCCATTGCCAGCTGCCCACCCCGCTCATGCCCAGGGCCTCCACCTGTTCACAAGGAATCAGAGCTACAGGAGATCATCAGGTGCAACCCTTTAGTACAGATAAGAGGGGGAACCGAGGACAAGGGGAGAACTTGCCCAAAGTCAGGAGCCAGTCTGTCCCTGGAAACTGGATCTCCCGGGCCAGTGCCACCTATTCTGGATAAACAAGCCGAAAGAGGGAGATTTGCAATATGTGATGACTCTAGGTTCAGGTGGGTAATGCTTTCGCTCAAGGACAGCTTTGTGAGGGTGGGGACTCAGGCCCCTTGAGGAGAGCATAGGGCTTATCTGGAAGGTCAAGGCTTTGCCTCTGCATAAGGTAGGTATAGCTTCTTGCTTGATAGAGCCCACAAAAGCCGCTGTGGGTCAGGAAGGGAAAGAGGTCTCAGGGGAGGCCCATCCTGGCCCCTGGTCCCCTGAGCCTTTAGCAGCTATGGCTATCAGCCGGGCCACCCTACCAAGTGGTCCCTGATGTTGAGACAGCCACTGTGGTCACTTGCTTTCTCCCGGTCCTGCCCTTCCCTAGGCCTCTCAGCCCCTAGTGCTGATTCAGTCTCCCCAGCCACCTTCCAGGGAGGCCCTTTTTCCATTGCATCTACCTCTTGATCCACCCTACAACAAGGAAGTGGTATTCACACCAGGCCTGAGTGATACCAAAGCCCATGTCCTCTCCACCTGGTCTCCCTGCCTCCCCCATGTCCTTAGGTGCCGGTTCCTGTTGGTGCCACCACCAGGCGTCCTCACCAGTGACCACTCGTCCACAGCCTCTTTCAGAGGATGCTCACTCCCCCAAGGGCCTGGCGGGAATTCCTAGCTCCCAGTGGGGATGGTGATGATAAGACTGAAGATGGGCTCCTAAAGCAGGAGGGCCAGCCTCTGCAGAGCCACCCAGAGGTGCTGCCAGCAAGGGAAGCTGCTGTCAGTGAGCTCAGCCTGAGCACCTGCTCTGCAGGAAGTCGAAGGGGACTTTGCTGGAAATCTGCCTTTAATCTTGGCTTCCTGTTTTCTGCCCTGGGGGACCGCCCAGACCTCTGAGTTTCAAACTATTTCACACCAGCTTCTCTAAACTGTCAGCTCACAGTAGAGAGGCTGGGGGAGGGGAGGAAGCAGGGTGGAGGGAGGAGAGGCCCTTCCTCTCCCAGCGGATCCCGGATCCTGGGAGCAGAGCTCATTCTACCCATAAATTTGCTTAAGCTTGGGACTTCTGGTGACCAACCCAACTTTGCATTGAGCTAGTGTGGTGGTCTTGTGTCATCGAACGCAGCCAGAAATCCTGAGCCCTGTTCCCCACATCCAGGGGTCTCCAGCCTGCCTTCTTTTCTCCATTTTCCCAAGGTAGGGACAAGTAGCCCAGCCTGGCAAAGCTGGCACTTGAGCCTACCTGGCAGGGAGGGGGCTCCTCCTAAATTTCCCCCCATCCTAAAACCTGCAGATTCTTCTCTCATGAGTTCCTTCCCTAGAGTCTGCTGAAAGGGGCGGCTGTCTGGTGCCCAAGGCTTTGGAGGTCCTCAGACTGGAACCCCAGTACTGGGGGTCAGACTCTGGGAAAGTTCTTCAGGGTTGAGCCTCAGTGGCTTTGTCTTTAAAACATGGCTCCAAACGCCAATTTGACATCTCCCCATCTCATGGATGTCCTAACCTCAGCTTGTCCAAAATACAGCTCCTGAGCGCCACCCCCAGTCTGCCCCTCTCCCTGGCCCTCCCTACCTCAGCAGAGCACCAGCATTTCCCCGTGTTTCAGCTGTACTTGATGATCAGGTCCATTTTCCCCTGGGGCCTCTGCTCTCCCCAAACAGCCCCATCACCAAAACTGCCACGTGGCTGTCCCTTGTCCGCTGGGGCCCAGGCCCATCATCAGTGGCCCCACTGTACAAAGCCTCTGCACTGGTCTCTTGACTTTTGCTCAGTCGTGTTACTCCCCTACTTTAAAATCTATCATTGGGTCCACATTGCTCATATAATAAAATCCAAACTCATGTAATAAAACCTCTTCCCTACAACACCCTACCAAATCGGGCCCCTTCCTCTCATACAACCCTCCTCACTGGTCTTGTCACCTTGACCTTCTGGCTGTCCCTTAAGCTGTTGGGCCCTCTGTGTCTCTCCATCATCCCCAACCCACGCTGTCTCCTCCATCAAACATTCATTGCCCTTAAGCCAGTGTCAAATTATCCTGCTTATTTATTGATCCCACCAGGCAAGAACCAAGGTGGTCTCCTCACCCCTTCAACTCCTGCATCCAGAAGGGTGCCAAGCACTTAATAGGTGCTCAGTAACTATTTGAGTGAGGGAATGAATGAACGAATGCTGTTGAACTTGAAAGTGAACTGGCTCTTCCGCCATAGGATAGCTCTGTGGGGCCTGTGCTCGTGTATGGATTTGCCTCCTGGGCCAGGATTCAGGGAAGTTAACAAATCTATTTCATTTCTGCTCTGAAGAGGCGGAGCCAGGATGCAAATACAAGTTTATTTGACTCCAAAGTTCACACTCAGGCCACAGCAAATCCACGGGAAGAAGTCAAACATGTTTGGCGGAAAGGAAGAGGGACTGGTGATGAAACTGGAATGAGGGATCCTCACAGCCCTTTCCCATTTTGCCAGCTGATTCAATCGGGGGAGGGGAGATGTCAGTCAGGTTGACCCTTCCCAAAGCTTTTGCAGAGCTGTCGAAGTGCTTTCCTTTAGGCTGAGGGGTGGCCCCATCCGGTCCCACTTTATCATTCCATCTTGACCTCAGAGGAAAGAAAGGGAAACCAACCAAATTGAGTGCCCTCCCCACCCCCCACCCCAAGGCCTTTATCTTGCTGAATCTGCACCATCTCTCTCTCTCTCTCTTTTTTTTTTTTTTTTTTTTTTGCACCATCTCTTGCAAGAGAGGTGCATTTTGAACTTGATCTTATGGAGGAGGAAACTGAGCTCAGAGACATTAAGTAACTAGACCAAGGTCACACAACTAGGAAGTGGTTCAGCTGAGATTTAACTTTACTGTGAGAACCCCAAATCCATGCTTTTTTTCTATTACACCACAGCTGTCTCTAAGACTTACTGGACATCTCAAAGGGCAGTGGTGTGACTACACTTACTTCCCTCCTTGCAGGGCTGGCTTCTTACTGGAAACTGGCCCAGGGGTGCATTGGGTCAGAGGGCCATCCTGTGGTTTGTCCGGGGAGGCACACCCAACTCAGCTCTGCAATGTACAACCACACTGTCTTCTCAGCTGGCTCTCCCACAAGGCCCTTGACTGTCCCTCTCACTCCCGAATCCCTCACTTCTCTTGAATTTCACCTCCTGTACACCTCCTTTCCCCATCACAGAATGACCTTCTCCTGCACCCATCCAACCCTCAACCTACCTTCAGGAGCCAGTCCCTAGGAAGTGCCCCGCCTCCCACCTACACTGGAGTCTCTGGTCTCTCCTCCATCCTGACCGCCCCCCCTCACCCCCAACTCTACACTCCCCCTCACACACACACACACACACACACACACACTCACTGTCTGCTCCTGAGCTCAGAACCCATCACACCCTGTCCTTCATTAACAATAATATATAGGAAGAAATGAAACCTAGCTAAGGGCTGAGTAAGTGCCTGCCACTGCACACTAAGCACTTTAGGCATATTAACTCATTTCCTCCCCATGGAACCTTAAGAAGTTGGTGCTATTACTTTCCCCATTTGGTAAACTAGAGCACAGAGAGGTTAAGTAACTTTCCCAAGGTCACATAGTCACTGACAACTTCCTCATTGCCTCCAGGCTGAAAACAAAGTCCAAGAAAGTCCCATAAGGCCTTTTGGATCTCTGTGCTCTGTGGCTTGAGGGGACCCCATCTCCCACGACTTTACAGGACCTACCCTGCAAACTTGCAGCCATGCTAAGCCATTTACAGTTCCCAGAGCCGTCAGGGGGCTTCCCTGGTGGCTCAGACAGTAAAGAATCTGCCTGCAATGCAGGAGACCTGGGTTCCATCCCTGGGTTGGGAAGATGCCCTGGAGGAGGGCACGGCAACCCCTCTCCAGCATTCTTGCCTGGAGAATCCCCATGGACAGAGGAGTCTGGTGGGCTACACTCCACAGGTCGCGAAGAGTCGACAAGACAGCACAGCGCAGCACAGAGATGTCAAGTGCTTTCACCTCTCCCGACCTTTGCCCATGCTTATTCCTTCTGCCTAAAGTCCCAGCTCTATCAAGTCTCCCCGTTAGCCCTCCCCTCTTTTCTGCTTCCTGTGAGCCTTGTACACCACTCCTTCACTTTTATCAATTATTTCCTAGCGCTTGTCTGTTGGCCTGTCGGCGCTGGGAACTCCTTGACAGCCACCAAGCGGCCCTGCGGGTAGACTCCAGAACAGGGCCTGTCACATTGGCAGCGCCAGGAAATCCTTGTGAACGGATGAATGCTCCTGCGGGTGAGGGCCCCTGTGCACAAACAGATCCGAGCAGAGGGGCCGAGGCCTGGCCTCCGTCGCTCCTACACTGGGGAAGGCTTGGAGGTTGCTCTAAGGCGGGCTGGCCGGACCTCCCTGAGGGACCTTCGGGAGCCTCAACGCGGGCGGGCAGGCGGGGGCAGGGCGTGCGCGCGGACACACCCCCCGCAGTGTCCCCGGCGCCCGGCAGGGGGCGCTGCTCCGTCGGCCCACGCCCCGCCGCGCGCCGGGCCGGCTCCCTCGCGCAGGCGCGGTGCCGCGGGTGGAGGATCCGGGCCGCGCTTCCTCTCGCCAGGCCTGCGAGCTTCCTCCCAGCGGAGCCCAGGGCCAGCCGAGCTTGGCCGCTGCCGCCGTCGCCGCCGCCGCGACCGCCGCCGCCCTCCCGGTCTCGCCCCACCCCGCACCCCGCGCGGAGGTCTTGCTGGGGTGGGGTCCGAGCGGGGCGGTCTCCCGGCCGCGCCGCCGTCGGGGCCACCCCCCCGGCCAGCGGTCCCTCCCGCCCCAGCCAGCCTGTGGCCGCCGGAGCCTCCGGGGCGTGGAACGCGGGGACCTTCTGCGGCGCCCCGAACCAGCGTCCGGGGCCGCCCCGGGCAGCCGGCGCGACGTCCCCGCATCGAGCCTCGGTGGCGGCGTTCGGAAGCGGAACTCTGCCGGGGCTGCGCCGGCTACATTGTTTCCTCCCCCCCGACTCCCTCCCGCCCCCTCTCCCCCGCCTTTCTTCCTCCCCGACCCGGGCCGCGCGGCCATCCCCCTGCCTCTGTCTGGCCGTCCCTCCTCCCCCTCCTCTCGCACCCAGACCTCTTTGTACCTCACCACCCGGGGACCCCTGCGCCCCTCCCCTCCCCGCTGGCCGCATGGACCGTCCGGCAGGCCGCTGATGCTGCCCGCAGCGAGGTGGCCCGGACCGCAGTGCCCCGAGAGAGGTGAGTGCCTGGCGGGCCGGGAGGGGAGGTGGGCGTCCGGGTGCTTCCCGGAGGGAGGCGGGCGGAGGTCGCTCGTCCCGCTTCTCTTGCAGCTGCCGTGGCGTCCACACCCATCCCCCACCTCCCTTACCCCCCCTCCTTCCCGGGTTCGAAATCTCCCGGGAGTCCCTGTCAGCCGGACTGGGAGGGGAGCGCACGAGGGAGGTACTGCCTTTCCAGCCCCACAGACTTGTCTCAGGCCACCCCGAGTGTGTCTTCCCCCCACCCGCTTCGTGGGTGCTGGCTGGAGCCTGGAGGGAGGGGGTCAGCATGGACCAGGGCCCTCGGAGAATGGGCGGTTTGCCTTTCCCTGCCCCGGGCCTCCCTGCAGGTTCCTCGGCCTGCCTGGTTCTGACCCCTCCCTCATTCCCCCCCGCGGAGGCCCTGCTGTCTCCAGGAAGCCCAGGGCCCAGCCACCTTCCTTGAGCCTCTGCCAGAGGTTGAGCCTGTCACCCTGAGCCTCCCAGAAGACTAGGCCTAAGCCAAGGGACCTCTGACCCTAGGGTGGGGAAACTGGGCAGGGCCTGTGTCTTGGGTGGAGGTGACACTGGGCATTATTAGGACCATGCCCCCACCTGCTGGCAGCCTTGTCAGCCCATTCTCCCAGGCTCCTCAGGGCCCAGGCCAGGTGTCAGGAAGGGGCGTGCCCAGCCATCGGATTCTTGAAGCTTAACTAGGGGTTTCTTTCCCCTCCCTTTCTGTAGACCAGGGAACTGAGGCTTAAAGGGGGAAGTTCCTGTCCCCGGCCTCTGGCAGAGTTAGGTTGTCGGTCCTCTCATTCCCCCCACTCTGCAGGGCTGGACTGCTATGGGCAGAGGGAAACGATACAGGTACCTTTATCCATGAGGGACATAAGCCCCCCAGCCTGGCCATGGGACCTTGTGGGATGAGCACGTGCTCCCTTACAGAGGGCTGGAGAGAAGTGAGAGGGCTTCCGGCCTCAGCACTGCCTTGTCTGGGCTCAGGCAGCATCGGCTCTGCCTATGGGGTTTCCCCCTGCTGTCTGAGGCTGGGTCCCACTCATGGGATGTGGCGAGTGCGTGGGGGCACCCGTGGGGTGTACCCCTGCTTCTGAGCTCAAGCAGTCCAGTGGGCTGTCCTGACTCAGCCCTCCTGTACACCTTTGGCTCAGCTAGTGACTAGGATCTGGAGGGAAAGACAAAAACCCTGTAGGGATCACGCTACCGCCTTGGCATCAGAGCATTGTCAGAGTGGGGACATCCAGATGGTCTCTTCCAAGCTCCCCACACCCTAATGGTCCCAGTATCTTTCTTGGTAGGGGCCCCAGCAGGAACAGGGCGAAGGTGGAAGGAGGGAGATTGGGAGTGTGGCAGGATCCTCTTGCTCCTAGAGGTGTGGGGGTCCCCTGGAGGATACAGGGCGGTGTTTGGGGCCCCGGGGGCCACCGGCAGGTTTATCCTGCTCAGGTCTCTGCTCTTGATTGCTGCTGTTTCCGGTTGCCCTGACAGGCACAGTGGAGGGTTCACAAATGTGGTGGGTCTGTGAGGTTCCCCTCACCCAGCCCTAACTTCCTTTCCAACCCGAAGGCCTAGGGCTGAAACCTGACCTGGTTGGATGCCTGTGAGCTGTCAGGTGCAGCCCAGGGTCCCGAGGCCCTTGTAGAAAGGGTCTGGCTTCAGGAAGCGTGTGTGCAGGGATTCACTTTTTCTCTGGCGAGCTTGGTGTCTTCCTCCCTGCTCTTCTGTCTGCGTTGGACCTGGGACTGAGAAGGACCGAGAGAGGGTCTCCAGCATCACTGCAGAGGGTACCAGGCTCCTAGGGGTTGAACCATCCCAGAACAGACCAGAGTTTGGGCAGAGACAGCCCCAGGGCCCACAGTGTGACGTGGCTGCCCCCTGATCGTCCAAGACGGCTGAGGTCCACTTCTTGGCTCCATCTTTGGGCCTTGGCTTCAAAGAAATAACCCAAAGGTGCTTGATCTGCGAAAGAGAAGGTAGGGAAGGACCCTCGTGTGTCTCAGGGGCTGTCCCAAATCAGAAAGGCCATTCCTTGAAATCCCAGACACCAGGACCAGAGCTAGGGGACAGGCAGGTCCCCAGAACGCAAAGCCTGAGTTGCTTATGAGAAAACTAAGTGTGTAGGTATGTAGTGTTAGGGTGCTTAATTTAGAAAGTAACAAAACAGCACTACAGACCATTTAGAGAACGAAAAACTCACCCACTGTTTCTTCCCCAGTGCCGTGGCTGTTAGTATCTTGGAGTTCCCAGCCCATCTTTCGCTGATCTTTTTTTCCTTCGTCGCTGTTGTCATTTGGGTGTGTGTGCCTTCACACCTTTTTTCATTTAATACTGTTATCTGGGCATTTTCTCATGTTGCTACGCAGTCTGTAACTTTGCCTCTAAAAAGCTACGGAATATTCCGGACAGCTCTGCCATAGCGGCGATACTCCAACCCTGTTCCCAGGTTTGTGCACTGTTGTTGCCCGTCTGTCGCTGCTGTAACTGTTGTTACTACAGGCCCCCATAGCCGCCGAGGGTATTGGAGAGAGTAGGCAACTTGGCACCCAGCCAACAAGTGACTCCAGGCCCAGCTGTGCCATTGAGGCCAGGGTAGAGGGATCTTGGGCAGGTCATCCTTGGAGCCAGATTTCCTTTATATACACAACAGCAATCCCTACTTCAGAGGGTAGTGTGCGGACACTGAACTAACTAACCCAGGGACTGGAAGGTGCCTGGCACAGCCCCTGGCGTCCACTAGATGCTCTGTAAGAAGGGTAGGCGTTGTTGAGAGAGTGCCCACAGCCGGCTGCCTCGGCATGTGCAGAAGACGCCAGGGCCAGGGTTGGCTGATGGCTCACCTAACCGAGGGTGGTCTCTGCCCAGGGAGCCCTTCTGAAACCCTGTGTTCAGAAACTGCTCTGGCCAGTGTCCTGTCGCCCCTCTCTGCCTTCCACCCGCCCCATCACCATGTGGAAGATGGGCTATGGGTTGGTTTCTGGGGCCTGGCCCTACCCCTTCTCCTTCTGTTCTTCCAGCATCAGAGCTGAATGAATGAGGCCTCTTCTCTGAAAGCCTGGCTGCCTCCTGTCCCTCAGCTTCAGCTACTTCCTAGGCTAGCCCCACGTTTCCCCTGTAGAGACAGGGACCTACTCCCTAGGAAAACTTGAGTACTGGGCAAGGAACTCCAGGCATCCTGAGCCTCAAGCCAGGGACAGCCATGCCAGCTGCATCCTCCCACCAAGCAGCTGAAGGAGGGAAGAAAGCCGGGGCCAGGGGCCACAGACTCCAGAGCCTCCCAGCTGGGAGCTGAAGGGAACATAGATGGTCCACAGATCACTGGGAAATCTCGGGTGTTGGCAGCCCTCTCTCTGGCAGATGCTGCCCAGGTCTAACCTGAGTGTGTACTGCTGTGACATTACTTGCTTCCTCTTGTTCTGCTTCTGTAGAATGGGGGTGGGGGTGTGCCTTCCTAGCGCCACCCCAGGAACACTAGGAGGAAACCAGTCTCAGATCGGCACCCCCGGGGCCTATGAGACCATAGCCCAGATGACCAGCATGGCTCAGGAACAACGTAGGCAGAGGGTCCTTCCCGAGGTGGCTCCTTCAATGCAGAGGGCTCCCCGGTGCCTGACCTCAGGCTCCGGCTGCCAGACTTTTGCCTTTGGAGTGTCTGCCTCCTGCCTGGTCTTGGCGCAGGGGAAGTGGGCATTACAGTTGCCCTCCTGTCCCACAGCCCGGGCTGGGATGAGGTCACAGGGTGCGGTCCTCTCCACGATGCTGGCCTGGCTGGGGTGAGCACTTTGGGTGTTTCTCAGTGCCCCTGTTTCTTGGTTGGGGACAGGATGGGTGGAGGAGCAGGCCACCCCTCCATCCCAGGCAGGGAGCACCGCCTCCCCTCCTCCTCTCCTCTGGGTCCCTTCATCCAAGGGCTGGAAATAGAATCCGCTAAGTAATGATTAAAGTCAAATTCAGACCTAAAAATAAAGAGCTGGTGAGGAAGAGCTAGTGTGCTCCCTGTGTGGCTTAGGGGAGAAGCAAGCAGGGCAAGGCTGGCTGCAGAGGGCCAAGCCCTTCTTCCCAGGAGAGGCCAGAGCCCGCTGCGGGACCAGGAGTACTCCACTAATTGGGGGAGGGTCCCTGGCTTCAGGCATACCGCAGCCCATACCAGTCAGGGCCATGGTGGCAGAACCAGGGAGAGAAATCCCATTTTTCCCATGGGCAAACTGAGGCCCAGGAGGGCCAAGTGGTTTGTCCAGTGACTGTCCAGGAGCTCCCCTTGGCAGGCCCCGGGAAGCTGGGGGCCCCCCTGTGCAGCCCAGCTCACCCTTCTGCCTGCTCAGTTTCTCTTCCTGGTTTTGAGGTCCTGTGATGAACGTGGCTTCTCATCACACACCAGCTCTGAACGCCTCGGTGGGGCTGGGCCTCCAACCGCAGCTTCCCTCCGCCTCCCCCTCCCCTTCCGTGCCCTGGGCCTCCAGACACAAAAGAGAGGCTGCCTGGCGCACCCCCCACCCCCTGCCGGTCTGCTCTCCACAGGATTGGAAGCCCTGCCGGTGGGTGAAGACCTGGGTGTCACCTGACACCTGCACCCCCTGGCTGCTGCTTCTCAGCCCAACCTCTGCTCCTCACCCAGGCCCGGACATCTGTGGGCCTGGCCTGTGCTGGCCATGCCACAGGGAGAGTGGAGGGGACAGGGAACCCTCAGAGCCCCCTGCCAACCAGTATAGGAGCCCAGGCTCAGAGAGGAGTCAGCTGGGGGAGGCCTGTGGTTCTAACTTCCTGGCAGGGCTGGGGGGAGCTCAGAAGCTGGGGATCTGCGTAGGCTGGAGCAGCCAGGAGGACTTCCTGGAGGGGCAGGGCCATGAAAATCAAGAAGCATTAGAGAAAGAGGTGGGTGGGGGCAGAGGTCCTTGGCCGGAGCCCTTACTCTCTAGGGCTGCTGACTTCTCTAGCTGCTGTGTGGCCCTGGACAAACTCTTGGCCTGTCTCTGCAAGGCAGGATATGGCACAGATGTAACCCGTGCTTCCCAGAACAGGAGGGCCGGCCGGTCCCCCCTCAGCTGCCCTCCCGCACCTGTCTGTCCAGGACGTCATCGGTCCTGCCCAAGGAGAGGGTGGAGGGTTTGCTGACCAAGTTCAGACAGGCCTGAACTCAAACCCTCACTCTCCCCCTTGGAAGCTGGGTGATCGTCCTCAGCTGGGTGCCTCCTCTGTCAAGCAGATAAGGGGTTTTCTGAGGGTGAAGTAACGAGGGCAGGCTTGGGTCAGTAGGCTCTCGCTCCGTGCTTTCACTTTTACAGTCCATCCCGTGGGGGAGGGTGTTGGTAGCCCTTCTTCTCCTTCCCCTGGGCAGCATGGCTGTATGTTCTCTGAGACGGGGGGTGGAGACCAGAGACGGGAATCTGGGGGTCAAAGTTCTAGGCCACTCACCGGCCACTGGGCCACAGTCTCCCCACCTGTAAGGTGACTAGGGTGAGGGACAAGGACAGTCTGGTTTTCAAGGGTTCGTTGGAGACCAGTGCTGAGAGGCCATATGTAAATGTAGTCAAATGAAGATGCAAAGACCACAGGCTGTGCCGAGGGGTGTGGCGGAACTGAGGTCTGGGTTAGGGCCCTGGGGAGCCCTGGAGTCCCCCCCTGCCCAGCGCATGTAGGTAATTAGGCTCCTGAGCGGTAATTAGAAACCTTTCTGGGCCAGGAGTGACAGCCTCCAGCCACAGCAGTGCCTGGGGGAGGAGGCACCCCATTAGGCTTCTCTCCTCCAGCCCCCGCCTCTCCCAAACCGCTAGACGGGATTTCCGGTCCCACTGAGCCACTGGGGGGCAGGAAAAAAGCCTGTGAGTTGCTGTAGTTTGGTTTTTAACATTTTTTAGCCATTCGTCTCACCCCTCCCTTTAGGACTGGGGTGCTGAAGGCTGAGGGAGCCCTGGGGTGGGGGGTGGGCCGCACACACCAGAGGCAAAGTGAGTGGGACCCTCCTTCCAGTCCTCTCCTGACCCCCAGGGAGGTTCAGGCCTTTCCAGGGTCTTGTGCCCAGTTTTGCTGCTACCCGGCCCTGAGACATTTTGTGTAGTGGGTATGCTGAGGGCTCTGGGACCACCCGTCCAGCTTAGTGGGAACCAGCCCCTACCTCCGCCCTGGTGTGTGGCCAGGGGCATCACAGTGCCGTCAGCCTGGGTGCCCCTTGCAAAACCAGAGGCGGGGCTGATTGTGCAGCTGCCAAACCAGCTCAGCTGCTGGCGTGCCCCGCCCTCCTCAGGTGCTGTCCTTTGCTGGGGTGGGGGGTGGGGGGGTGGAGGGTCGCGCCCAGTCAGAAACAGCGCTGCTTGTGTCTGCCCCATACCTGTCAGCGGCTTCCAAACTGCCTGGGTTCAGAGCCCCTGTAGACCCCACCCCGCGCTTCTTCATTCTCAGCTAACCCTCTGCGTACCACGGTTTGAAATTCGAATCCTGGCCTGATCTAGCACAGTCGCTTCTACCTGAGATCACCTGAGATCCTCCCAGTCCCCTGCTAACACCACCCCCGCAACGCTCCGCTTCCCCAGTGGCCCCGCCCCTGCTGAGGCATCCCTTGCACACCTGGCCGTCATTGACTGACCACCTGGCAGCTCGGAGATCAGCAGCAGGGCTGGGCACCAGGGAGAGAAGCCGAGTAGCATTCTTGGGGTCCCAAGGGCAGGACCCTCCTGGGCCCTTCCCCTTCCTGGCCATACTGACCCACCACACGTGGGGCTGGGCATACAGGGAGGCTCTTGAAACGATGGCTCAAAGAACGAGAGGGCAAGGTGGACCGGCTTGTTGCCTCCAGCGGGCTGCCCCCGCCCTCCAGCGGCTCCAGCCGGGTCCTATGGCTGGACCAGAGTCTCTGGGGACCGTGGCCCCCGAGTCCCCCCCAGGTCTCCTGTGCACTTCCCTTTTCAGTGGGTATTTTTAGCTGGGTGTAAACAGTTACTGAAGGCTCCCACGCCCCACTAGGCAGTGGAGTTTTGGTGAGGGGGGCAGGGCAGGAGCCCCTTGACCTACTCTGGCCCTCAGCACGTGCTTGGCTCTGGGGTCTACAGCTGCCCCAAAGCAGGAAGAGGGCAGTTTCTGGGCTTCGCCCCTCCCTGGCAGCCTGGGCTCCCAAGAAAGCCTGCCTGAGGCTGCGGCCACTGACCTCAGTGCTTGGGCACAATGCCCAGCCTGTTCCCGGGACCCCAGCACAAGGACTGCTGGGAGCAGGGTTTGGGGCAGGAAGTAGGAGTGAAAGCCCCCTGTCCCCCAGCTCTGTGGGGGTGGGGTGGCAGCTGCTGTCCTTTTGGGGTTAAATATAGTCCTGTCGGTTGTGGGACCACAGTGTGGTGCAGCCAGCCTAGCTTCCCCCTGTTGTTTGTTGGTTCCTTCATTCATTCAGTACTCAATCACGGCCCAGCCGCTCTGGGCCTGGCCCCTGCTAGGACGTGAGTCAGCCTGGCTTTACTCCTGCAGGGCTCCCAGGCCAGGGTCGGGGAGGTTCTCACTGGACCATGAGACGTGAGAGGCTCTGGAGGCCTGGAGCAGCCAGCCACCACAGCCAGGTGACCATGGAAGACTCCTGGCATAAGTCAGTTTCCAGAAGTTGTTTATTTTCTTACTAATCGCAATTTTTGCTTTTTTTCTTGTTTTTTAATTCACTAAGTCATGTCTGACTCTTTTTTGACCCCATGGACTGTAGTCTGCCAGGCTCGTTTGTTCGTGGGATTTAGATTCTCCAGGCAAGAATACTGGAGTGGGTTGCCATTTCCTCCACCAGGGGGTCTTCCCAATCCAGGGGTTGGACCATATCTCTTGTGTTTCCTGTACTGGCAGGTGGATTCTGTACCACTAAGCCACCTGGGAAACTCAGTCGTAATTTTTAGGGGGGAGGTAATAGATACACGTATGGATGTGAGAGTTGGACTGTGAAGAAAGCTGAGTGCCAAAGAATTGATGCTTTTGAACTGTGGTGTTGGAGAAGACTCCTGAGAGTCCCTTGGACTGCAAGGAGATCTAACCAGTCCATTCTAAAGGATATCAGTCCTGGGTGTTCATTGGAAGGACTGATGCCAAAGCTGAAACTCCAGTACTTTGGCCACCTCATGTGAAGAGTTGACTCATTGGAAAAGACTCTGATGCTGGGAGGGATTGGGGGCAGGAGGAGAAGGGGACGACAGAGGATGAGATGGCTGGATGGCATCACCGACTCGTTGGACATGAGTTTGAATGAACTCCAGGAGTTGGTGATGGACAGGGAGGCCTGGTGTGCTAAGATTCATGGGGTCGCAGAGTCGGACACGACTGAGCGACTGAACTGAACTGAATAGATACATGGGCTTCCCTTGTGGCTCAGCTGAAAGAATTCACCTGCAATGCGGGAGACCTGGGTTCGATTCCTGGGTTGGGAAGATCCCTTGGAGAAGGGAAAGGCTACCCACTCCAGTGTTCTGGGCTGGAGAATTCCGTGGGCTGTATAGTCCATGGGGTCTCAAAGAGTCAGACAGGACAGACAAGTGACTTTCACTCACTCAATAGATACATGTTGTTAAAAAAACAAATTAAAGAACAGACAGCAGATATACAATGAAAAGGAAGTTGCCCTGAACTTGATCCTCACTCCTCCTTCCCCCTCCCAGAGATAGATAACCTCTGTTATCAGCTTCTTTTGTCTTTTAGCGATAATCTGTGCATTTCTGAGGTCAGGGATGAATGGTATGTCCTTTGGAAAAATAAGGATTGTAATATACCATGGATGATGTCCTGCACCTTGCTTTTTTTTTTTTTCCTCCAGTCTTTGAGTTTTTCAGACCTACCAAAAAGCTAAAATAATAGTATAATAAATACCCATATGTGGGCTTCCCTGGTGGCTCAGATGGAAAAAGAATCTGCCTGCAGTGCAGGAGACGTGGGTTCAGTCCTTGGGTAGGGAAGATCCTCCGGAGGGTGTGGCAACACACTCCAGTTTTTTTGCCGGAAGAATCCCATGGACAAAGGAGCCTGGCAGGCTGCAGTCCATGGGGTCACAGAGAATCGGACACAACTGAAGCGACTTAGCACACACACACAAATACCCATATATACTTCACCCAGATGCACCGGATTTTAACAGTTCGCCACATTTGCGTTACCTCTTCTTTTGTGTACTAGACATATGTATATACTTTGTTTTTTTGCCAATTTGAGTGTGAGTTTGCAGGCATCATACCTTCCTCTTCTAAGTATTTTAGCACAGATCTATTATATAATCACAGTACCATGATCACAGTTAAGAAAATTAACGTTAATCCTATCATATTATCTAACGTTTTCATTTTTCAAGGTTGTCCCCAAGTGACCTTTATAGCTATTTTTTCCCTCTGATCCAGAATCTGATTCAGAATCACTCATTGAGTCTTGCTGTCGTGTGTCTTTTTTTTCTTTTTCAGCTTTATTGAGATATAATTGCTATTTAGTGTTATGTGAATTTGAGTAGTGTACAGTGTGAAGATTTGATACAGATGTATGTTGTGATACGATTACCACAGTAAGGTTACCCCCTAACACACCCCTCACCTCCCGTAGTTACCATTTTGTTGTGTCCTGTTTCTTTGGTGTCCTGCTTAATCCAGAACATCCCCCAGCCTGTGCTTGTTTGTTTTGTCTTTAATGACCTTGACTCAAGGCAGGCCGGATATCTGGGCTCCCTAATTGGAGTCAGGTTAAGCGGCTCTGCGGCCATGGCACAGAAGATGCCATGCCCTGCTCAGGGCGGGAGGCACTCTGTATGCTCCTCTCCTCATTGGTGCTGCTCCGTTTGATCACTTGGTGAACGAGGCATGGGCCACATCTCGCTGTGCTGGAAGTGCTGTTTCCTCTCTCTGGTTAGTCTGGAGCGTGGTCCCTAGATGCCATGTCACTGTCCTGCACCCCTAGCAACATGTCCTTCATGATCTGAGCTGGTTATTTGCCATTTCTACTTACTCTTTCACGGGGAGGCTTCTGTTTCAACACCTTGAGATCCGTCTTGGCCCTGTCTCAGCTGGCCTTTTTCCCTTTGGGGGATATCTGGTCATTTATTTACTTGGTTCCTTATTAATGGACATAAAATCTGTCTCCCAGCCTCTTGCTACACCCATCAGTGCCGCAGGGACTGTCCTGCTACGTGTTTTTAGGCACCTGTATAACCCCAAAGGTTGAGTGGAAGTTCCTTGGGTAGAGAATGGGGAGGGGTGGAGAGGGAATGCCAAGGCAGGGAGGCAGAGTCCTAGGAGCTGCAGGTGATAAAGGGATCTGGCTCACGTGCTGGAGAGCCAGTGAGTCCCAGAAAGCTCAAGGGACTTCCCCAAGGTCACAGAGCAAGTTAGTGACAGAGCAGGAACTGGACTGAGAGCCCATGCCTCCCAGGACACTGTTCCTGCACTTCTTCTGCAAAGCTGCCTGAAACAAGGTTCAGATAACCCTGGCAGGGCTCCTCTGTGCCTGACCAAGGCTGGATCAGAGGCCACGGTTTTTAGCGGCCCCTCCCAGCCGCTGACTCTTGGCCTCTGACCTGGAGGGGGATAGCCCATCTGGACCCTCAGGGCCCTAAGGACAGGGTCGTCCTGGCCTCATGACTTCGCCAGGGAGGAGCCATCAGAGAGTATCTGCAGCTGCCTCCAGCAGGATATCTGTGTGAAGAAAGCAGGCTTCAGAGCAGCCCTGGAAGCTGCAAGGTTGTCACCAATCCATTGTACAGGTGGGAAAACTGAGTCCTGAAGCCATAGCCAGTTGAGCAAGGGGAAGGCTAGCTCACACCTCTCCTTTCCTGATTGTCCTCTCCAAAGCCAGACCCTCGAGGAAGCCCCCCTGACCTCTCTGGGCTCGTCCATCCCCCTGAGCACTGCTCACTTCTCCCTGTTCCCTTGCACTCTCTTTTCTAGGCCAGGGTGGTCCCAGCCTGCCAGCAACTCCATAGACATGTGTGGGCACGTTAGGCAGAGGGCACCAGGCATGGGGGTGGGATGGCCTGCTGGCTCAGGCCTCTGACACCTGTGTGAGGCAGGATGCTCACTGGAGGTGTAGCCTCAGGTAAGGCCACTTGCCTCTTGGCCTAGCTTGGCATCCTCACCTGTAAAATGGGAATAATAATAGCCTTTCTCTCAGTTGTTAAGAGGATTTGATGAGCCATAATGTGTCAAGGACAGCCTGGCACAGAGTAAGTGCTCAGCCAACATGGCCTATTATTATTTTTATTATTATCCTCAAGTCAGTGGGGAGGCGGCGGCGGCGGTGGCAGTGGCAGCTGCAGGCCGGGGAGAGAGTGTTTGCAAACTGACAGCTGAGAGGGTGACTAACGGCGCCTCAGCCTCCGCGCCCTCTGTGGAGGGAGGGGGAGACATGGGGATGAGGAGAGCTGGCAGAACCCCTATGCAGAAGGGCTTGCAGGTTGAGGACCCAGCCAACCACAGAGCGACCCCAATTCAAGTTCCAGACCATCACCCCTAACTAGTGGTGTGCCTTAGGGCAAGTTGTTGCAAGCTCCTGAGCCTCGGTTTCCATTTCTATGAAATGGGGGCAAGAGGAGCTCGTGGCTCCCACAGGTGGTTGTCGGGAGCCCGAAGTTGCTTCCTGTACTCATGGTGGCCCCGTCGTGTCAGTGTGTGTGTGTCTAGGGGGATCCGGTCTCCCTGCCCAGACGGCAGAGGCTGCCGCTCTGGCCTCGGGACAGGAAGCACTGTGTGTTCCGGGAGGAAGGGAAGCCCTTCATCCCCAGGCGCAGGAGGTTGATGCCAGACACTTCCAAGTCTGGGAGCTCAATCCACTCCCTCCACAGCCTGCTTGGGGGTGTCCCATCCCGACTTCGGAGTGCGAGATCCGAAGATCAGAAGGGTTGAGTTTCTCGCCTGTTGTATACTCGTCAGAGCCTGGTCTGCCTGACCCTTGCCCCAGGAGTGGGGCCTGGAAGCAGTGGTGGTGGTTCCCCTGGCTCCTTCTGGTCGCCCAGACCACACCCCCCCTGCTTAGGCCCCAGATCCCATGGCCCTCAGAAGCCAAGCTTGTCTCCTCACCTGGAATTTGAAGCCCCACATCCCTGCAGGGTCTGTGCCCTGCGGGCCCAGTACTCACCATCCCCTGCAGCGGACAACGGGGTGCTCAGACCATAGGATCTGTTTCCCACCCTCCCTCACGATGGGCTTCCAGCCTGGGTGCCCCTGCCTTTCCAAGCCCTGCGACCTTCCAGCCTCAGCTCCAGCGCTCCCTCCTCCAGGAAGCCCACCTGAGCTCTGCAGTCCTCACTCCCTTCACCCCTAGGCACT
The DNA here is from genome assembly GCF_027580195.1 of Bos mutus. Taxonomy (NCBI): domain Eukaryota; kingdom Metazoa; phylum Chordata; class Mammalia; order Artiodactyla; family Bovidae; genus Bos; species Bos mutus. Next base: position 33,020,428 of record NC_091637.1, on the reverse strand, counting down.
TGCATTTAAATGTCTTCTTTCACTGCTCGTGAATGTCAGCCAGGCCCCAGACCTTGTCCGTCACATGAATGAGCCTGGGAACAAGGCACATGGAGGCGCTGCTCTTCTGACACACCATAGGCATGGGAGAGCCACTGGCCCTGCCTAAGCCTCAGATTGCTCATCTGTCAGCAAAGAACAGTAGTCCCATCCCTCTGCTTCCTGAGACAGGTACACGGCAGCTCTGGGCTGTGTGTGGGAAGATGATGGTTGCAGAGGGAGTGCTGAGCTGGGGCCGCAGAGAGTGTGTGTGCAGGACGGGGCTGACTTGCTGCTCTGGGGGCATCAGGTTGGCTGGGGTCGCTTTCTTGGGGGAGTCCACTGTATTGAAGTCAACATGTACACCAGAAACTACACCAGTCTCAGGGCACAGCTCGGTGAGTTGCCAGAGCTCAGCTTGCCCCCTTGCAGTCAGCTAGCCGTCTCCTCCGAGGTCTCCATCCTGCCCTGGGAATCCCCTGATTCTGAACCTGATTCAGATGGGATCACACAGCGTGTGTGCTTCCTGCCTGGCGCCTTGGTCAGCACGATGCTTGGGCACGCGTCAGTGTTGGTCCATGGTGGCGGTTGGTTCACGGTTGCTGCTGTCCGTTGTTGTGTGAACACACACAGCTTATCTCACTCCCGGCGAGCATCTGGGCAGTCCCCAGTGTGCACTTTGTTCAGACCAGGCTCCCGTGCGCTCTCCCGGGCCTGTCTTGGCAACACCTGCCCTGCCATCTCTCGGGTGTGTGCCCGGAAGTGGGGTGGCCAGGCCATGGAGCTGGCTTACATTTGATTTCAGAGATTCTGCCTGGGCAAGTTTCTGTAGGTGACAGAACTGAGAGGCCCATAGAGGACGAGTGACTTTCCCCAAATCCCAAGGACCTCAGTGACCTCAGCCGCCCTCAGTGACTACCCTCAGTGGCCCCTCGCAGACCACTTAGCTGATATCCCGCCATGGGCTGGCAGGGCAGGTGCTACTCACCCGCTGTGATTTGTGGCCTCTGTCGGTCATTCTGTAGGCTATAAGGCCACAGTGGGCTCAGGGTTGGGGGTCCTCGGCCCTTCTCTCCTGCCCAGTGTCCGCAGCCTGCCAAGACTGGAAAGGGCAGCCCTTGCCCCAGACCCCAGCTCCAGAAGCCACTGGCATCTGTTCACATTGCTGTGGGGAGGGAGCAGGATCTCAGTGACAGAGGCGCCGTCTCTTCTCACAGCTTCCCCTCAGCCCCCACTTCTCCCCACAGCTCTCATGGTACCAAGTGACAGGTCGGCCTTCCTGTGACACGGGGACGCCAGATCTTCTAGGAAGATGTCGGCAATTCAGGTACTGCGGCGATGGGGGTCTGGTGTGGCGGGGGTCCCCATGCCACCATGGGGTGCCGAGAGGGGAAAGAGTGAGAATGCAGGTCGATGCTTTCCCCTTCTCCCCAGCCCTGGCTCTTAGCAAAGTAGAATTCAGATGCAGGCACTCAAGATGGAAGCCCAGGGGGTGAGACTCAGCTGGCAGGCGCCCAGCGCTCTGTGGAGGAAGGGCGCCTCACCCAGGCTTGTGGAGGCTAGGAGAGAGGCTGTGGCCTTGCAGGCGTGCAGGCAGGTGGGTGGGGGTTGCCCCGGGCTGCACCCGCCCACCTGCTGCCTGCCCTGCAGGCTGCCTGGCCATCCGGTACAGAATGTATTGCCAAGTACAACTTTCACGGCACTGCTGAGCAAGACCTTCCCTTCTGCAAAGGAGACGTGCTCACCATTGTGGCTGTCACCAAGGTAACCAGGGACCTCACACCCCCACCCACCACCCACCTCTGGGTTTTTGCTCCCCTGCAGGGGTGGGTGAGCCTGAGAAAGTGTCTGGGCTCCCCTCTCCCTAGGACCCCAATTGGTACAAAGCCAAGAACAAGGTGGGCCGTGAGGGCATCATCCCAGCCAACTATGTCCAGAAGCGGGAGGGTGTGAAGGCAGGCACCAAGCTCAGCCTCATGCCGTGAGTACCTCCAAGGAGCGATCAGAAGCTCCAGTCTGGGAGGGAGGAGGATGGGAGCCCTGAGTCCCCAGGAAGAGAGTCAGGAAAGCATGAAGGCAAGAGTAAGAGCTGGGATGTCCATGAGGGCCTCTCAAGAGGAAGAGCGTGGGTGCAGACCTCAGAGGGGATGAAGGGTGGGAAGCAGAGGACGAGGGCCTCAGTGCCTGTCTGAGCCACAAACCCTGAGGAGGCACCAGCCAGAGGGAGGGCCTTCAGGAAGTGGAACCCAGCACTGCCCTTGGGCTGCCACGACCCCAGGCTTGGCCTCCCTGCAGCTGGTTCCATGGCAAGATCACGCGGGAACAGGCAGAGCGGCTCCTGTGCCCACCAGAGACAGGCCTGTTCCTGGTGCGGGAGAGCACCAACTACCCCGGGGACTACACGCTGTGCGTGAGCTGTGACGGCAAGGTGGAGCATTACCGCATCATGTACCACGCCAGCAAGCTCAGCATCGATGAAGAGGTGTACTTTGAGAACCTCATGCAGCTGGTGGAGGTGAGCGGGGCCCCAGGGCCAGCTGGGTTCCGGCTGCAGCCCCACCGCCACTGGCAGGGTGACCTTGGGCAGGTCCTGCGGCCTCGGCGAGCCTGCCTTTCCCTGCGCCTCTGTAGAGCCCCTGTCGTGTGCCGGGGTTTATCTCTGACCCCACAGTGCCTCCACGTGGAGATGGCACCCCAGTATGTAGGCCAGGAAACAAAGGTTCAGAGCAGTTAAGGGACCTGCTGCTGGTCACACTGCTGTGATTTGGAGGTGCCAGGACTAGATCTAAGTCTTCTGATCCCAGAGCTAGCTTCCCTCCAGCCACTCAGAACTGTCTGCCCAACCATGTGTGTATAAGCATGTCTCCTCGAGCTCCACCTTGGTGGCCCCCTTGTCCGGCAGTTCCCAAGGCCGACTCTGCCCCAGGCAGCCTTCAGATGCCTCCTGCACCCACCCTCAGCACTGTCCCCGCCGCTGGCCTGACTTGGGGCAGGGGTCCTCTGCACACCTAGCTAGAGGCTGAGTCAGGGCTGTTGGTGAGGCCAAGTGATAGCAACAGCTGGTGTCCGTCCAGCACCTGGGGTGTGGGGTGGCGTGGGAGACAGGCTGTGTGTCTGGGCCTCCCTAACCCTGCTAGAAAATGGGGAGCCCGCCCTCCCCAAAGCAACTCGACTGGGTGGGACCAGCCTCTGCTGCCCTCTGGTGGTCAGATCAGAGTGGTGCACCGGTGGTGCACAGGGCCCGGTCCTGAGGGGCTGCCCTGCGCCCTGCAGCACTACACCTCAGATGCAGATGGCCTCTGTACTCGCCTCATCAAGCCAAAGGTCATGGAGGGCACTGTGGCCGCCCAGGATGAGTTCTTCCGCAGTGAGTGCCACCCCCACCCCCACCCCTCTCTTGCCCACCCGCCTCCTCCCCCACCCAGGCTTCCTGGCACGACCCCCATCCCAGAGGCTCTGGAGACCTCCAGGGAACCCACATGTCATAGTCCAGTCTTCCTCTGCTGCGACCCCTGCTCTGACTTAACCCCCGCTCCCTGACCACCGCCTCCCGCCCCCCTGTCACCTCCCACCCAGGTGGCTGGGCGCTGAACATGAAGGACCTGAAGCTGCTGCAGACCATAGGGAAGGGGGAGTTTGGAGGTGAGCCGGAGAGGGTGGGAGCCCTGGGAGGGGCTGGTGACTGTGGGGAGTCCAGGGAACAAGCCCCAGCTGTCTTCGCAGACGTGATGCTGGGTGACTACCGAGGGAACAAAGTCGCTGTCAAGTGCATTAAGAACGATGCCACTGCACAGGCCTTCCTGGCTGAAGCCTCCGTCATGACGTGAGTTGGGACAGGGGGTGGGTGGGGAGGTCGCCCCGGAGCCGGGAGGTGATGGGGAGGCTTGGCAGGCTCTGACCACCCTGTCCCGCCATAGGCAACTCCGGCATAGCAACCTGGTACAGCTTCTGGGCGTGATCGTGGAGGAGAAGAGCGGGCTGTACATCGTTACCGAGTACATGGCCAAGGTGTGTGCCTGCCCCAAGCCCCCCACCATACCCTTGGGCCCATGCTCCCTCAGTCCCTGCTCTCCAACTGAGCTTTGAAGTCACTGGGGCTTGGCTTTTGTCCTGGCTCATCATTTATTCACTGGAGGTGACCAATGGCATGACCATTCCAGGACCATGGAAAAGCTGTGTCACCTCACCAAACTTCAGGTCCTCGTCTGTGAAGGGAGGTAGTAACAAAGCTTTCCTCAGAGATTTATGAGAATTAAGAGACAGTGCATGAAAATTGCTGAGTGCAGTGTCCAGTGTGTAGGATCTGATAATCTTTCAGAAGTGATGCCCTGACCTTTCCCCTGCCCCTTCGCTCTCCTCACACCTCCCGTGAGTGTCACCGTTTACCCAGCCCCAAGTACCCTGAGGTCTGGAGGGCAAGTCTAACCTATGCGGCCTGTTGGTCTGTCTGTCCTGCCCCAGGGGAGTCTAGTGGACTACCTGCGGTCTCGGGGTCGGTCGGTGCTTGGCGGAGACTGTCTCCTCAAGTTCTCACTGTGAGTGAAGCAACCTGATTGGGGGTGGGGGGGAGCTGCCCTGCTACGGGACCCCTGCCTGAGGGGACGTGTGGGTGGCTCACCCCCAGAGACGTCTGTGAGGCCATGGAATACCTGGAGGGCAACAACTTCGTGCATCGGGATCTGGCTGCCCGCAACGTGCTGGTGTCTGAGGACAATGTGGCCAAAGTCAGCGACTTCGGCCTCACCAAGGAGGCCTCCAGCACCCAGGACACGGGCAAGCTGCCGGTCAAGTGGACAGCCCCCGAGGCCCTAAGAGAGAAGGTGGGTGGGCTTCTCCTCTGGGCCTGAGCAGTGGTGGATGGGGTTCCTGGTCACCCCCACCCCCAGTTCCCAGGATCTGACACCGCCTCTCCCATCCACATGGCAGAAATTCTCCACCAAGTCTGATGTGTGGAGTTTCGGGATCCTTCTCTGGGAAATCTACTCTTTCGGGCGAGTGCCTTATCCAAGAATTGTGAGTGTGGGCACTGGGGCTGAGACTGGGGCTTGGAGAAAGGGGAGGGTGGCAGGGTGGGGGCCCTCACTGGGCCCTGCCTCCCCCATCTGAGGCCTGGAAGCTGCAGACCTGCCCTGGGGTCCTCTCAGGGCGCCCCCGGGACCTGGATCTGAGACAGAACTAGGGGTGTCGTGGAGAGGAGTGCTAAGTAGGGGTCCCCTCGGGGTCAGGCCTCGCACCGACTCACACCACCCCCACCTCTGCGCAGCCCCTGAAGGACGTCGTCCCACGGGTGGAGAAGGGCTACAAGATGGATGCCCCCGACGGCTGCCCACCTGCAGTCTACGAGGTCATGAAGAACTGCTGGCACCTGGATGCCGCCACGCGGCCCTCCTTCCTGCAGCTCCGCGAGCAGCTCGAGCGCATCAAGACCCACGAGCTGCACCTGTGACTGCGGCCTCGCCCGGGCCGAGGGCCTGAGGGCCTGCAGGGACTGAGCCGGAGAGACTGCGGACCTCGCACCCCCGCTCGCTGGGCCCAAACCTGAACTGAGCCCAGCAGGAGGCCGCTGGGCCTCTTTCCTGTCCCAGCCCGTGCCCCCTCTGGCACCCGGAGACCCCGCCTAGGCCTGGCACCTTCTTTCATGGACCCACCTGTGGGGCTTTGGGAGCCCTGCCCTCGGGCCCGGATGGGAGGAGGCTGAAGAGCCGGGGGATAGACGCCCTACCGTGGTCAGGCTCCCCCTGGCCTCCCATCTCTCGCCTTCTTAGAGTTTTATTCCTTTTCTTTTTTTGAGATTTTTTTTTTCCGTGTGTTTATTTTTTATTATTTTTCAAGATAAGGAGAAAGAAAGTACCCAGCAAATGGGCATTTTACAAGAAGTACGAATCTTATTTTCCTGTCCTGCCCACGAGGGTTGGGGAGACCAGGCCCCTCTCTAGGGCCCCATCGCCCCGGCCCTGTTTCCCCCCCCCGTGTCCCGTGTCCGTGTCGCCTCGGTCGCCCCGTGTCTGCGCTTGACCATGTTGCAGTGTTTGCATGCGCCCGAGGCAGACGTCTGTCAGGGGCTTGGAGTCCGTGTGCCGCTGCCGCCCACCCACCTGCCTTGTGAGATGGAATCGTAATAAACCACTCCATGAGGACCCCGCTGCCCGGTCTCGGCGCTTCATCCACCGAGCCTGCCTATCCCACCCGGCCCCCCATCCCTGTGCCATCTTGTCCATCCCCCTGTCTCTTGTGAGTGAGGCTGTGCTTGCCCTGTGAGGGGGGCAGGGTGGGGAGCACTGCGGGGAGATGTAGCCACCGCCTTGTGTCAGCTGCACGAGCGAGTGTCCTGTGTCTGCCGTGAAGGAGTTCTCACCACCTGCCTCCCTCAACGTCCCGCTGCCGGGCAGGCCTGGCCCTGGGGCCGTCCTGGGCTTGGGTCCCGCCCGCCGGCATCCCAACTGCCTCTCCTGCTGTGTTGTTCAGGCCCACAGCACAGGGAGGGCTGGAGCATGGATGCGGGAGAAAGCCAGGCCTGACGTGCTGGACATGGGCTCCCCTTGGTAGGAGGCAGGATAAACGTCTCGTGCCGATGAGACGTGACCGCGACGGGGAGGCTCTGAGCTGCTGGCCGTTCTCACAGCTCCCCTGAGACGGGGCATCGCTGACCCCGCCCCATGTGCTCCCAGCCCTGCGGGGCACAGATGGAGAAGGCAGACTGGCCCTGGGTTCTGCAGGGTCAGTGCAGAGCCTCTGAGGGTTCACGTCATTCACTGAGACAGGCAGCTCGTGGAGTGTCCCCTTGTCCTTGGGGCTCTGACCTGTCCTCTCCCAGCCTGCAGGACCTGAAATCCAGGCCGTTCTGACTGTACAGGACGCCTCGGGGCTGCTCCTCAGCCCACTGGTCGGGCCCCATCACCTCCCGCAGCTCAGTGCTGCTGCCTCGCCTCCCCCAGTTTGTTTTCTCTGCACACAGCCAGATGCATTTTTTAAAAAGCCAGACCATTCACTCAACAACACACACTTGGATCCCTGCAGTGTGGTGGGACTAGGGTTCAGCAGTGAGCAAAACGGACCCTGTGGAGTTGACAGTTGGGAAGACGATCACATAGACAAACTGAGAGGTGCTGTGGAAGAAACGAGTAGCGTGGGAATCAGACCTTATGTGTAGGTCAGGGAGGGCTTCCCGGAAGAGGCAGCATGTAAGCTGAGATGGGGAAGGATGAGTGAGAGGGTGGGTAGCAGCATTTCAAGAGGGAGGAGCCAGCAGGTTCCCTGCTTCTCAGAGGACACAGGAGAGGAAAACAGTCTGCTGTTGGGGTTAGCTGCAAGGAGGTCACTGGGGACTTTGGCAAGACTGAAGTTTGGTGGGGGTGGAGTCCGGATCACGATCACAGTGGCTAGAGGAGGTGCAAGGACTGCAGGAAGGTAGACAGTCTGTGAAGGAATCCAGCTGTAATGAAAAAAGGATTTTTAAGGCAGTAGAGGCTTAAGCAAATATGACTGCCAAAGGGAAGGACGTTTACCTCGGGATCGTGTCCACATACTGAGAGGGAGGTGGACAGTAGAGAGGGGAGGGCACAGTAGTGATTTCAAGTGGGAGCTTGCCAAGGGCGAGGTTGGCAGTTGGAATCCAGAGCATGAGGGGCAGTGGGTCTGCAATGGGAGAGGGACTGTCCTGGTGAGTTGCCGAGGAGAGGCTACCACACAGTGGCACACTGGTAGACGACTCACTCAGGCCTAGGGCCGGGGTCGGGGGTGGGGGCTCTGATCTAAAGTGTGCTGGCATCCACTGTGCCCAATACCAGAGTGGACTTCACGCTCCCAACCTGACTTTGCTGAAAGCGGGGATCTGGGTGCCTTTTGATGATCAGCTCTCACTGACTGGTCCAGAAACCAGCTCAGGTTCAGAAAGCTCCAAAGATGCCCGTGGCCATGGGGTCACAAGAGGGGCCAAGCAGATGACATAACGAATTGTGCCAAGTGTGACAAGCAAGAGTGAAGGGACGAGGTCCGGCTGATGGGGCCCTGTGGGAGTGCGGGCGCAGGGGCCAGAGATTCCACCTGGTGGGTGAGCCCCCTCCTGCCCCCAGTCCTTCATTACTTCTCCACCCCTTCACAGTTCAATTCCCCCCCTTTCTTCTCTCTCACCCTTCGCTGTGCTCTCCTGGCTGCTGGCACATCATAGACGAGTGAGAGGGTTTCTCACCCAAGGCGCTCAAGGACCTAGGGGAACCTGCTCAGAACTCAGTTCAGTACCCAGAAATCTGGTGGGCGTCACCACTGCCACCCAGGCCAGGGAGGCAGAGGACAGAGGGAGCTTCTCAGACAGTGGGGGACCGTCGGGGACAGAGAGGGAGGGTGATCCTGCCAAAGGAAGGGCACTGCCTGGACAAAGGGAGTGAGCTGAGAGGCAGTTGAGAGGCTTAAGTGTGGCCGGGGCTAAGGGGCCAAGGGATGCAGTTTGGGAGCAAGTGAGGCTAAAGAAAGCAGGGCCTAGACCCCAGCTGGCTTTGCAGGCCCCGTGAGAAGTTTAACTCTATGCAAAGATGACCAATAACAACAGGATTGGAGGCAGAGTTTGGCCAGCTCTGCATTTTAGAGAGATGATTCTGGCTGCAGTCTGGCTAGAGTGAATGGGGACAGGGAGATGGTGGAAAGGCTGACAGGCCAGGCGGGAGGTGACTGATGGAGGCCTGGGCTGGGGGACCTGGTAGGAGGTGGAGAGGAAGATGAACGCAGGTGGTGTTTACTGAGCTGAGTTCTGCCCCTCTTTGTTCTAATGGATGCATTATCTCATGTAACCCTCCAAACAACCCTTGGAGAGAGACACTATTATTATCTCCAGTTTACAGATAAGGTATGTGAGGCTTGGAGAGATTAAAACGTCAGGTAACAGTTTGAGGCTGGTGGGAGCAATTGAAGAGCTTACCAACTGCTGAGGAGCAGAAGGGGCCGTGGAAGAGTTCTGGGGACACTCCAGTCTCTGGCTTGGTAAGGTGGGTGGTGCCACCCATGACACCCCAGCCCTGGAGGAGGATGTGCTGGGGGTTGCAGAAGAGTTTGGTTTGGATTTGTGGCCTGGGAGCCTTTGTGACATCCAAGCAGAAAGGTCCCCTCCAGAGTTAAATGTTTATTTGGGCCTGTGACTCCAGGAGAAGCTGGGCTGAAAGCAGAGATTTGGGGATCGTGGGCACAGAGAAGGTGTCATGGTGTGGACGAGCTTGGCCAGGTAGCATGTGGAGCCTTTGGAGAGATGGGAGGGACCAGGAAGGGACAAGAGTGACCAAGAAGCAATTCCTGGGCTGGCTGGGGGCAGCAGAGAGGCAGGTGAGCGCTGGGGTGGGGGTTCTCAGAGCAGGGGGAAGGGAGGGGTGTCCACAGCGTTTCACGTTGCAGAGGCTGTTTGAGAAGTGTCCACTGGACGCAGAGAGCGGGCATCGTCAGGCCTTGCTGGAACAGTTTTCATGGGGCACTGGGGTGGGGCGTGCAGGAGCTGGGAGCACTTAGGGGGCGGCAAGGAAGCAGGGCTGGAGGGGAGCCCACATTTCCACAGCTCGGCTGCGAAAAGGAAGGGGGAGAAGCGAGTGGAGGTGGTTGAGGGCTCAGTGTAGAGAAATGAAGTTCTTCTTTTAGCATGTCCTAAAATTTTCCATTTGCAGCCATGGTTTTAATTAACTTGTAGAGCTTCAGTGTCTTAATTCTACTGGGGGTTTACAAAGTACAGTAAAACTTAAGCTATCCAGAATTCTTGGAGCCACTCTGGAAAACCAAAATTTATTTGGATGAAAATATTTGAGATACAGGATTTTTTTTAGCTTTTAAAAAAAAAAATCATTTGGCTGCCTCAGGGCTTAGTTGCACCACGTGGAATCTCTTGTTGCAAGATGCAGGCTTCTCTAGTTGTGGCACGTGGGCTTAGCTGCTCTGCAGCCTGTGGGATCTTAGTTCTCCGACCAGAGATCGAACCCACGTCCCCTGCATTGCTAGGCAGATTCTTAACCACTGGACCACCAAGGGGAGTCCCAGGATTTCTAATTTTTTACAAACTTCTTTCATTATGGAAATTATCAAACATATAAAAGTAGAGATTAGAATACAAGGAACCCTCACGTCCCTACTACCCAACTTTAAGAGTTATCAACTCAAGGCCAATTCTCGGCCATGCACACCCTGTTCCCCTCCTCCCACCCAAGTTCTAGGAGATTTGGGAGCAAATCCTAATGTTATATCAATTCATCCATAAAGCTTTAGTATATTTCTCCAGAAGACATAAGACTTTAAAAAGACATTCTACCACAACCCCATTATTATTCCTAAAAATTCTAATAAGAATCCCTTAATCAAATATCCATTGATCAAATTTCCCCATCTCATTTTTCCCGTTACAAGGTCCATGCATTGCATTTATTTGCTCTGTCTCTTAAGACTCCCTTTCTATTTTCACATAATTCCTTTCTTTTTTTTTTATTTATTTTCACATAATTTCTTTGTTGAGGAAACCTGGTTGCTCGGAGGCATGAGCGTTTGGAATATGGGAGAGAGCTGAGAATCACGACAGTGAGAGCAGGACAGGGAAGGATGGGGGGCGGTGATGGCCAGACAGCAGGGACAGCCATCTATGGGAAGGAGCCAGGACGCCAGGGCCCATCCCAGGCAGGGAGGAAAGTCAGAGCTGCTGGGGGTGGCTAGTCCCAGTGATCCCCCTGAGGCCCTGCAGCCACAGGGACAGAAGGAAGGAGGAAGGATGGCCAGAGCTCAGGTTGGCAGGAGGTCAGGCTGCCTCAACGGGCTGGAGGTAAAGGGTGGGGCGGGGCCTGAGATCAGGCCTGGAAGGAACAGGATGTCTGTGCTGGGGAGGGAGGGAGAGGACAGTGCCAAAACCCCAGGTTCTGGGTCATCCTGGCTCCTCCCCACCTGGCCCTAGCCCAGGAGCCCCTCCCTATCCTCCCAGCTGCAAATCTACCCTGGGGCTCGGATACTAGATCCCTTCGCAATGAGGGTGGTCCGTGGCCTGGATCCCTTGCTCTGCCTTCTCCTCCTTGTACTCCTGGACCCCCACAGCCCCGAGATGGGCCATCTGCCTCAGCGAAGATTTGAGTACAAGCTCAGCTTCAAAGGACCGAGGCTGGCATTGCCTGGGGTTGGAATACCCTTCTGGAGCCATCACGGAGGTAAAATGTCGGGTGAGGACCAGCCATTCCCAGTGTTCCTCAGAACACTGGAGAGGCTGACAGGCTCTGGGTGGCCGTGACTGGGTGGGAAGTGGGCCTGCCAGTACAGCCACTGCCCAAGACGGGGCCAGGCCTGGGGCAGACAGTGCCAGGGGCCCCAGGACCCCCCAACCCCGACCTGTCTCCTGCTCCACCTCCACAGCCCCACCCCTACCTGTCCGCCTCAGCTTCTCCTCTCTGCCTCTCCCCTTCTCTGCCCTGGGACTTCTCTCTCTCCTTCTCTTCTTACCTCTCCTTGGAGAAGCCTTCACCACCCTGCCTCATGGACCTGTGCACATACACACACATGCTAATAGGCTGAGTCTCGGACTCACAGACGCAATGCAGCTTGGATCTGCACAGCCGATCCTCTGGCGCTACACTGTCAGGTTGGGGCTATCCAGGAGACCTGGGGCAGCCTGGAGGGAGGCAGCCACGTGGCCAGCTGTTTCACCAGAGAGGGCCCCAGCCCTGCCCTGTGTGTGTGTTGGGCGGAAGCAAGCATGAGAGCATCTTAGCCCATACGTTGTATTCAAGGCCTTCGAAACCCAGACCTACAAAGAATCTGTCTTTTACTCCGTCTTGTTCTAAGAAGATTTTTGAGGACTTATATGGACCTATGCAACTGAGAGGAATTTAAATTAGGAGTGAGCCAGAAGAATGAGACATAGTGTTAGGACTGAGGCATGAAATGAGTCCAGGAACATGGCTTGCTGCCAAAAGATATGCTGTTAAGCCTGCCCACTCTTCAGAGTTGATGAACCTGGTTTAGAGCCTCCTAGCAGCCAAACCAAAGAGAGAAAGCAGATCCATTGTGTATTTTTGTGTCTATGAGATGTAATGTCTGAAAAACAGCATCATTCCTGAGACTAGAGCAAATATCCCTTTAAGAAGACAGGCCTTCTTAGCAGGTTTAGGCCCGGTTCTCCCTCACAAAGCCCCAGGAAGTAAACAAAGGAGGAGGCTGTTCCCCATAGCTCGGAGCAGGCCCTGCCTCGGGCCCAGGATGGCAGGACCACACTCATTGTTCTGGGCCATGCCAAGTCTGGGGTGTTCCAGGACATATGGGGGAGCAGAGGCACATTCTTCAAGGTCACTCAGAGATATGCTCACTGTCCATTCACTCATTCATCCTTTTATCTGACTCACCCCCATGTCCTCTGTGCCCCGCCCAGAGACACAGGGCTGAGTCAATTTCGAGGATCCTGCAGTCTGCAGTGAGGTCCCCTGAACAATCCACCGGAGGCCCAGCGCAGAAGTGGGGCAGACATGGGCAACCTCTGCCTCCTGCATGCCACTTCAGAGGCGGTGGTGGCTCCCAAGGGCTCCAGCCCTCCTGGCCTTGCAGCCTCTGAGCCTCCCTACCCCCAGCTCTGGCCGCTGCTGAGCAAACAGGCTGGATTAGCAGTCTCCAGGACATGCTGGCAGGGTCTGGGCCCTGGGCCAGGTTCCAGGCTGGCAGGCCGCAGGGGAGTGGAGGCAGCTGGGGCAGGGCCTCTGGTCTCCCTTCTCCATTTCCTGCCAAACCTGCCTCAGTTTCTCACTCCTTCCTTCCCTCTCCCCCCATCCCACTCACATCAGTGGTAATTCTCACACTCACTCCATCCCTCACGGCCAGTTCCCACCTCTGCTTTCGTGCTTTCCCCACCTTGGGATGCCCCCTAGGTGCCCCCACCAGGAAGGCCCACCTCTGTCTGGACATACCCGTGTATCCACAGCCTGGAGTCCTGGCCCTCCGCCTGGTTATTCTCTCAGGGTGCTGCTCCCCTGTGTTCATGGTCTCCGGCCTGTCCTTCCCCTCATAGGCCTCTCTTTCCTCCTCTGAGAAACACAACGCTCCCATGCTCACTTGCTCAGTCATGTCTGACTCTTTGCAACCCCGTGGACTGTAGCCCGCCAGGCTCTTCTCTCCAGGGGACTCTCCAGGCAGGAATACTGGAGTGGGTTGCCATTCCCTTTGGACACAAATCTCTCTCATGGTGGAAATGACTTGTACTTTGGAGTCAGAGGGAGCTGGGTTCCCATTCATTTTTCTGAGCCTCAGCTTCCTCATCTATAAAATGGGGCCTTGGGACTTCCCTGGTGGTCCCATGGTTAAGACTCTAAGCTTCCACTGCTGGGGTCATGGGTTCGATCCCTGGTTGGGGAACTAAGATCCCCCGTGCCGTATGGCCAAAAATAGTATAATAAATAATTAAAAGATAAAATGGGGCCCTATAAAAGCAAGCTGCACAGACTTGCAATGAGGCTTATGTGAGAATGCAGGTAAAGAGCTCCATGTGTGTCTGGAGACTTCGTTCACCTTCCCTCCCCCTGGCAAAGACCCAATCCCCACTTCTTCGGTGGATTCCACTGTCTGACCAGCCAGCTTATGACCTATTGGCTGTGATGTTCCCTCCTTCCTCCTTCTGGAGCCCAGTCTAGACCAGTGAGAGAGAGTGATGGGGGAGCAGGGGCTGGTGGGGCCCAGGCCCTGAGCTGCCCTGGCCCGCAGATGCCATCCCGGGCCTGGAGGAAGTACGGCTGGCCCCATCCATGCGGAACCGGAGTGGCGCCGTGTGGAGTACAAACCCCGTCCTCTTCCCTGCCTGGGAGGTGGAGATACAGATGAGGGTGACCGGGCCGGGGCGCTGGGGAGCCCAGGGCATGGTAAGTGGTCCCCACGAAGGTCCGGCAGAAGGGTGGGTCAGAGGACCTGGTGGTGAGCCCGGGGTTCCAGGGTCCTGTAGCGACCCCTGAGCTGAGCAGCTGCGGACCCACAGGGCGTGTGGTACACCCGGGGCAGGGGCCAGGTAGGCCCTGTACTGGGGGAGCCGGACTTGGGGGACGGCATTGGGATCCTCTTCGACTCCTCAGCCCAAGATCCCCAGGTGAGTGGTGGTCTCCTGCCCGTTGTCCCGCCCACACCCTCACCCTCCGCCCTGTGCCCGGGTCTCAGGCTGCTTGTCACCTCCCACACAGAACAGCCCTGCCATCTATGTGCTGGCCAGAGACAGGCACACTCTCTACGAGCCGCTTGGGTAAGGGCCCGCCTGGGTTGACCCCTACCTCATTCCTGGGCTGCGAGGAGCTCGGTGGTCCACACACAGAGAGCCCCCCTCCTAGGGCAGTGCCTCCTTGCTGCCCTCACATCTGAGCTGATGACACTGCCCAGGGCCCCCCTCTCACTAGGTCCCAGCCAAGCCTCCTCCAGGGCCTGGGACCAGGGTTGGCTTGCTCTTCTTGGGAATTACTCCACGGAGTCCTCAATTCACTGAACCCAACAGCCCCAGGGCAGCGGGGGTAGTGAAATGACGCAGAGTGAGGCCCGTGGTCAGTGTTTTCACTCCCATCATCTCCTCTTGACACTCTTGAGAAGTGGGGATTGTTAGGCCCCAATTACAGGTGAAGACGTTGAGCCCAGAGAGGAGAAGTGATTTGCCCCAGGTCACACAGCTGTGCCCGGAGCTGAGATTTGAGGACAGACTTGCCGGTGGAGGGTCCACACCCTTTCCCGCACCAGCTGCCTGCCTGCCTGCCAGCACTGTCCCTTTCTCTCCGATGACGTGGCTCCCCATCCCTCTGTAGCCAGCATGCCTCCTCAGTAGCTGGGCCAGTTCATCAGTGTCTCTTAGCAAACATCCCTCTTAGCTCATAACAATTAGAATAATTGCTAACATTTACGACCTGAGCTTACTGTACGCCAGGCACTGCGCCAAGCACTTCACGCTCATGGCTTGGTTAACCCTCATAACAAGGTTATGAGGTAGTTTCAATTACTATTCTCATTTTAAAGATGGAGGAACTCGGATTTGGAAAGGTGAGGCAACTTGCCCAAGGTACAGGGGCTCAGAGGGCAAACACACGCCCCCGGGGCCCCGTCCCCTGCTCGGTGCTGCCCCCTCTCGGCCGAAGGCGGTAGTGACGGGCTCGCTGCCATCAGAGCCTCTGTGTGTCCATGAGCCCAGACACACTCAGGATGTCTCAGCACTCCTAACTTTCTGGACCAGCTGCTTCACCCCCGCGGGGAGGCTGGCTGGTTATATTGTCCTTGGCTGCTAGGGTGGGTCTCGTGCTGTCTGTCCTGCTATGGGCCAAGAGTGGCAGAAAGGAGAAGAAAGAGAAGCCGTACCCAGAGGGAAGCCAGTGGGAGACCAGGAGGCGGTGGTGGGCCTGGGGAATTGTGGGTAGAAATCCCACTGTTGGCCCAGGCTGAGCCCTAGGGAAGCGTCTCAGGGCGGGCCTCGGCCTCTTCTGTGGATTCCAAGTCCCAGCGTTCTGCCAGGCAAGGCTCGCTTTCCCGCTCCTCTCTCTTCTGCTGCGAGAGCAGAATACAGCAATGGAGGCTGGAGCTAGACCAGTACCATTGGGGGCGGGTGGCACTGCAGGCCTGGGCAGCACGGCCTCTGGGACCACCCCTACTGGTTAGGCCTTGGGTCCTGTGTGGCCTGGCTGGATTCCAAGTGCCCACAGGGATGGAGGCAGCCTGCTGCTGGGCTCCTGCCGCCAGGACTTCCGGAACCGGCCGTACCCCTTCAGAGCACGGATCACCTACTGGGGGCAGAGGCTGCGTGTGAGTCGTCCCTCCTGCCTTTGTGGGTCTACTGGGCAGGAAGTGCGGGTTACAGGGCTCAGAGTTCTGTGGATTCCCACGATCCCACAGACACACCTGTAACAGCACACGTGGTCCCTGGCACACGCAGGCAACACCCATAGGGATCCCTGCTCTCTACACAGACTCCTAACTTGCCCCCAGCACATTCCTGGGAGAGCTGGCACAAGCCCAGGTGTGCGAGCCCCTCCACATCACTCTGATTCCAAGCTTCCCGCCCACCTTCCGGGTCAGGGAGCCAGTGAGTCAGGTGGGGACACTGCCTCTGCTGGGGCTGGGGGAGAGACGTGGGCTCCCCCTGTGAGGGACTCATGCCCTTTGTGTCCCTCAGGTGTCCTTGAACAGCGGCCTCACTCCCAGTGACCCAGATGAGGTCTGTGTTGATGTGGGGCCCTTGCTTTTGGCCCCCGGAGGTTTCTTTGGGGTCTCGGCGGCCACGAGTATCCTGGCAGGTGAGGGCCTTCTGGGCAGAGGAGTGGTGCCCACTGAACACCCCTTCTAAGAAGCACTAGGGTGGGGCCAGCCAGTTCCTCACTGTGGGACACAGGAAAGCCACAAACTCTCTCTGGACCTCTGTTACCATCTGGGGAAGGTCGTGTCTGCCTTGCAGAGTTGATGAAAGTCTCAAATGGAGTAAAACACGAGTCACTTCCATTTCACTGTTGGCTCCACAAGGGTCCCTAGCTGGGATCTGTGGGGCAAGAGGAAGAGGGACGGCCATGGGGGACATCTAGGAAATGGAGCAAAAGGATGTGATGTAACAGACAGCCTGTGGAGGAGGCTGCAATCAGAGAGAGAGCAGGGTGCAATCAGAGGTGGCATCCTGGAACGCCAGGACTTCGGTGTTTAGACTCTAGGCGCTGGGGAGCCATGGCAGGTTTCTAAGGAGGAGAGTGACGTGGTCAGAGTCATGAGGAGGAGGAGGAGGCCCCTGTGTGGTTCTTCTGCCAGTAGCAGCCAGGCTCTGGGCCTGAGGGTATTGCTTTGCCTGTGGCCATGGCTCTAGGTCAGGAACATCCAGTTTTCCCATTCACTGGGGGTCCCCCTCTACCTCTCTGTTGGAGTCAACCCTCACAGCCCACCCGTCTGCTCATCTGATCCTCACACCTTTCCTATGAAGAGAGGCAAGATGAGGGTCAGAGCTGCTCAAAGTCACCCAGATCTCTTGCCTGCCTGGAACATAATGGAGGCCGGGGGTGAGGGCTGAGGGAGTGAGTTCCCTTCCCTTCGCTACCCTGCTTTCTAGATGACCATGATGTCCTGTCCTTCCTGACCTTCAGTCTGTGGGAACCGGGTCCAGAGGTAACGCCGAAGCTGGGCCTTCTCTCGGGGGAGGGCTGGGGGAGAAGCAGCCCAGTGATCCCTCCCCTTCCCGGATGCTCTGCTCACGTCCAGCTGTCAGACCTGTCATTCCAACGCTTATCTCTACCTGCTTGCAGAGCTCTACTCAGGCCAAGCCTTGTGCAGGGAAGTGCTGGGGGCCAGAGGAGACCCAGAGCCAGGCCCTGTCCTCAAAGAGCTGTGGGAGCACTGAGGGGTCCTAACCAGCCAGGGGAGCATGGCAAAGATGAGCTTGAAGGAACAGAGGGAGTGGCATAGACACAGGCCTGAGGGAGCTGCTGGGGTCTGGGCCACAGTGGGAGAGACGGGTGTAAAGATTGGCAGTGCAGCAGGGCTGGGAGGACTGGGCCAGGTGGCTGAGCTGAGGGAGAACTAGGTGTGTGTGTGTGTGTGTGTGCATGTGTGTGTGTGTGTGTGTGTGTGCACGTGTGGCGGAGGTACGGCAGGGCTGGGAGGACTGGGTCTATGCCAGGGTGGCTGTTTGGTCAGGGAGGGGGACAGGGCTTGAGGGAGGCCCTGTGGGAAGACTCCTCTGGGTTTGGGGCCTGAGTTTGTGTCTTCTTTCTCCAGCCTCCCTCACAGCCCTTCCTGGAGACGGAGCAGCTCCGCCTGGCAAAGCAGCTGGAAGGGCTGCAGGCAAGGCTGGGCCTGGGCACCAAGGAAGACATGACTCCAGAGCTGAACTATGGAGTCTGGGAAGAGGGTAGGGACCCAGAGAACAGGCAGGTGGGCCAGGGACTCGACTGAGGGTCACAGTATCCTCTTCCGTTCAAACCAAGAGCCCTTTAACCAGCGGGAAGGGGGCGCCTGAGGAGGCCGTATCTAAGCAGGCTCTGCCCCACCACCCAGACACATCTTTCCAGGGGAGTCCTGGAGGCAGAAGCCACACGTTTCTGCCCCTCCAAGGTGGCTTCAAAAGACAGGCTCTGTTGCCCACCCCAGCGGCCTGCCTGCCCCCACTCTGCCTTGATCCCCAGGGGAACAAAGCTTCGGCCTGGAGGAGACACTGCACAGACACAGCCAGATCCTTCAGGCCCTCCAGGGCCTCTCCAAGCACTTGATGCAGGCTGAGCGGCAATGGAAGCAGCAGCTGGGGTCCCCAGGCCACATCAGGCCTGAAGGAGGCTGGGTGAGTGGTCCTTCGAGCACCCAAGGGTCTGCCTACAGGCCCTGAGAAGCCGAGCTCCATAGGCACCAGATCTGATGGCACCAGTGAGCTCTCTCTGTCCAGAAAGAGGGGCAAGCACTACCCGGGAACTCATCTCCCCCAAGGTCTGGAGAGATAGGAGTGCGTGCATGCGTGCCTAGTCACTGCAGTCGTGTCTGACTCTTTGTGGCCCCATGGACTGTATCCCACCAGGCTCCTCTGTCCATGGGGCAAGAATACTGGAGTGGGATGCCATGCCCTTCTCTAGATCTTCCCAACCCAGGGATTGAATTCGCGTCTCTTGTGTCTTTTGCATTGGCAGGTGTGTTCTTTACCACTAGTGCCACCTGGGAAGCCCTGGAGGGAAAGGAGGGCAGGGGTGAAATGCTGCAACTGGCAGGGTGGCGTGGATCTTCGAGGCAGGGGGGTGAGGTGCGGGCTGGGGGGCTTGGCACAAGCAAAGGCCCACAGAGCCCATGGCTGGGGCTGGGGAAAGGAGTTGCCAGGTATTTAGACGCGGATCTCTAGACAAGTGACAAAAATAGACTGGGTGCTTATTTGCATGTAGCTCCACATGTGATCTGATTCACATACGCTTGCTTAATGCTCAGATGCACCAGAATTCTCGTTTCCCCTCCACTGCCATCCTGGCTTCTCCCCCCGGGAATCACGTCCCATGGCAGACCCAGCCTGGGGCCTGAGAGCTCAGCTCAGTCAAGATGTTAGACGCCCGGCAGAAGAGGCCAGCGGCTCCTGTGAGCTGGGCTCTGGCAGCTCGAGGTTTGAATCGTGTCCTCAGGACAGAGCAGCTGAGGACAGAGCAGCCAAGCCTGGGCTGCTGGAATAGGGCAGAAGGGAGGCACCAGGTCCTCCAAGGCCACGTCTCCCTGATCCTACTGCCAGGCCCAGGACTCCCCCTGCCCGGCTCCACCCACCCCTGAGAGAGGTGGCTCCCTCTCCAGGTCACTGGGCAAGATGCCAGCCCAAGCACTGGGAGTTGACTGGCTGGGACCCGGGTAGGGGGTGGGGATGGGGAGGGAGGGGGAAAGGGGACTTCTCAGGGAGAAGGGTTTGGGAGGAGGGGAAAATCAGAAGCCCAGATGCAAAAGGTCAGATAAACCTAGTGTATCCCAAATGAGGGCCCAGGTAATGGAGTGAGGCCTCTAGAAGGAAGAGGGCTGCAAATCCCCAGGGAAGGTGAACTCTTCTCAGAGGGGCTGTGCCCTGGGCCCTAGAGAAGAGGCTGGTACCCCTGCAGGACTCAGCCAAGGTCAGTGCCCTACTCCGTGGACAGCGGACTCTGCTGCAAGACCTGCAAGAGATGAGGTAAGGGCACCCAGAGAGGAGGGTCCTGGGGGAGAGGGAAGAGGAGTCCCCACCCACCAACTTGCTTCTCTGCCGGAAGACCCCCCATCAGTCCTTTAATGCTTTCATCATCTCCTGAGCAGCAAGCACAAAGCCTGGAAAACAGGGAGGGGCGTGGGGCAGAGTTAGGTTTGTTGAACTGAGCTGAATTTAACTGAATCAAGTTTAAAGTTTTGAAACTCCTGGTTTAAACACAACTCCCTGAGACATTCCCACCCCAGGGAGGGTTAGTAAAATCGAGCCTTCCTTCAGTGATAGCTTCTGGAAGGAGGGGACATTTTGAGGAGGTTCTTGGAGGGAACACAACCAAAAGCCAGCCCAGTTGGGGGATGGGCAGTCCCTGACTTCATTTTACCCCCCTCTGGCCCCTTAGCATCTCACTCTAGGCCCAGGCCTCTGGAGTTACCCATGGAGCCATAGGGGCAGGGGGTCACCTTGATGCCATGGGAGGAGAGGGGCTTCAGGCCATATGCTGTGGCTGCACCCCAACCCCAGCCCTCCTCTCTACATCTAGATTCCCTGGGGCTGGGAACATGAGGAGGAAGAGAATCTAAATCCCTGGGGGCCAGGGACGGAAGGCATAGCCCAGGGAGCCTGGGGTTGGGATGGACAGCTTAAGGGAGATGCTTCTCTGAGCTAAAGTGTCTCAAGGAGAAGCTCTGGGTTGGGGGGAGGACCACCAGTCCCCAAAAGGGGCCTTATGGGTGGTGCCTGTTCCTCACCCAGATGCTGCCTTTGAGGATTATGGGAAATCCATAATTAGGTACTTTGGGTGCAATCAGAAGGGATAATGGGTTCTCTCCCTCGGTTTCCACTCTGTATCAGGGATGCAGCTGCTCACATGGCCTCAAGAGCCCAGGTCTTCTACCTGCCTGTGGGCACCAAGCATCATTTCTCAGAGCTGGCCCAGATCCTGAGCCTCCTGCAGAAGGACCTGCGGGGCCCAGCGGTGAGAGGGACAGGAGCGAGGACCACGGGGCTCAGCCTCCTTCTAGCACTTCCACAGCCCCAGGCCCCTCCTGCCTTTGCCCTTCCCCCCTGGGACTCCTGTCAGGCACACCTGTGTCCGTGTCTGTGTGTGCATGCACACGGGCATGCAGGCACAAGGACTGCATCTTCTCTCTGCCTTCTCTGCTCTCTGGAGAGTCCCACAGACTGTCAGTACCAGCAGGGCCCTGGAGATCACTTGGTCCAACTCCCACAATGACCAGAAGATAAATGGGAATAGGCTGTGCCCAAGATCATTCAAAGCTTAGTGGTGAAATCCGCTCTTTCCTGTGCCCTACTCCATCTTGCTCTTTTCCTTGCCCTCTCCATCACCTTGTCTTTTGCTCTGTATTTCTCTCTCTCACTTATCTCTAGAGCCTTCGGTCCCCTGAAGATCCCAGGTCCCAGGCCCTCCTGGCTGTTCCCACAAATAGGGACATAGGACCTGGGGTGGGGAAGCAGCTTTGTACCCTGCCCCCTCTGCGAGTTCCCTGGATGAGAGCCAGGGTACCCCAACACTGAGAGAGGGAAACAAAACCCCACAGTGGTCCAGATTCTAGGTCCCCTCCCTCCTTCTGAGTAAGAAGCTGATCTAAGATCTTAGAACATCTCTTTTCAGAGAGCAGCAGCCAAGGACCCTCGCTCACCTGGCAGGTCCCCAAGGGTTTCCTCGTGCCTGCAGCCTGGCATCTTCCTGTTCTTCCTCTTCATCCAGACTGTAGGCTTCTTCTGCTATGTACACTTCAGGTGGGCATTCCCATGCGCAGGACTTCCCACACCTACCTGGCATCTCTTGGGTCTGGACCACAGAGATTCAGTTTGAGAGAGGGGATACTAAGATTCCCGTGGGGAGATCCACATGACTTACCAGCTGGCAAGGAGCACTGCCCAAGTTAGGGCCCATTTTTTCCATAGAGATGTGGACTACCTGCTCAGCTGCTGGTCCCATCTGAGTCCTCTCTTCACAGAATTCACTCTCTAATGTGAGAAACTGACAAGTAGCTAACAGTCACATCCTTTGTGATCAGGGCCATGATAGCAGGAAGCTCAGGGGCTTAAAAAGTGCTTGAAAAAGCACTAGAGCCAGCTTGGGGAGATCAGGTAATCACATGGAAGGGATATTTCATATGGATCATCAAGGCAACTAGGAATGTTTCAAGCCCAACAAGATAAGTAAAAGCATTGATGTAGAGGAAACATCATGAGAAAAGACGTGGAAGCATGAAAAAATATATATATATTTTGGAGAAAAAGTGGCAAGTTCGGTACTGCTAGAGCTAAATGTTTGTGAAACTGGGCAAAGAGAATTTAAAAGTTTGGGGGCATGTCACAGTTTATGCTTGATGAATGTTTGTAAACGAGTAAGACATTTAGAGATGTAAGATGTGCTAAGGAGCTCAGAAATGGGGCAGTCCTTGTCGGTGGTTTTTCAAGACAAGGAATCAGTGCAGGCTGTGATGGTCCTGGAGGAGGAGTGGAGTATGCTGAATTTCAAAAGCAGAATGGGAGAGGAGATGGCCTGCAGCTGCGCAGAACAGCAAAGGTATGAGGGTGGAAATGATGACAGGCTTATGTTACACAGGAGTGTGATGGTAGTCATAAGGCTGGAGCCACCTGGACAGAATTTGAATACCAGGAAGAAAGTGTGGTACTGATGGAGCAGACCAAGGTGTCATAGAAGTTCTCAGAGCAGGGGGTGCTGTGGTCCAGGGAGTGTAGGGTGGTGAGTGCAGTAAATATAAAGATCCTGGTCTCAAGAACCCAGAAGGGAGAAGCCCAAGTGACTGTCTTCTCTCCCTGGCAGCAAGCAGAAGCTGGACAAGGGCCTTCAGGACTATTTGTCCACATGCAGCCTTCCTCTGAGTTCTACACCACAAATCCCTAGGGTCTTGGGGGCTCTTCGGAGGCAGCCCTTCTCCCCCAGCATACAGGCGTGACCTCCTTCGAAGCCCTGATGAAATGTCCACTTCTCATCACTAGGAAGTCAACATGTACCTGGGGGTAGAGGGTTTGGCTGGTGTCTTCTGCCTCTGGGTACCTAGCTCCTACCCACACCTTAGCTTTTGGGGACATCCACCCTTATTAAAGGCAATTTCTCTCTTCCCATGCTTTGATATGCTCATTTACCTTCCAGTATCACCTTAATCTCTGAAGACTTCAACTTCTTCCAGATGGTCACTGGGAGTGGGCTCCAAGCAGGCAAGGAGGCCCAGGGCTGGCTTGACTGCCAAAAAACCAGATACCCCATAGGCCTGAACTCAGGACTATGGTGGGAGATGGCATCACTAATGTGTATAATTCTGTCCCCAAATTCACCCAAAACAAGGAAGGGTGCCTCCAAGTGCCCTTCCTGGTCCAGCCCAGCCAGCATCACCAATGAACAACTCTCTCCCTGCTCCCTGGAGCTCCAGGGGTCAGCAGGGCAGGCGCGTGACCGAGAACTCTGAGAGGCAACCAATGGAGCCATAATTGGGATTCCCCACTCTCTGGTCTCCCTCCCTTTCTCAGCGTCAAGCTCTTTGGGCAGCTGCTAGGGCGGCGGGTTGGAAAGAAGGTTGGGGCAGAGCCCAGGGCTACTCGCACCTCCCAGCTGAAATCCTGGTTATCAGCCATCCGGGGGAGAAGGAAGTAGGGATAGTAGGGTTCTGGGGCGCATAAAAGCACAAGTCATTCCCCTGGGGAGCGACCCCCCCCCCTTTAACGGCAGCCCCAATCCGTTGTCAGCAGTGCCCAGCGGAGCTTGGCATGGAAGGAGGCACGTTGGGGAGGCGGGAGTGAGGCGCGGACACGTGGTCCAGTCTGCTCAGCCCCGTGCATGCCCCCCGCCCCCTGTGAGGAGGGGTTTGGGGCTATGGAGGCGGGCAGGGGCGGGCGGTGGGCGGTGCAGAGCGTGGGGCGCCTGCCTGCGGCGGGAGCTGTCCCTGAGACCTAGTGCTGAAGTAGGAGCGGACGTGCCTGGGTGCCCGCCGCGTGGTAACCGGCGCCCGGTGCCCGGGTCAGCGAAGACCATGGCGTTCATGGTGAAGACCATGGTGGGCGGCCAGCTGAAGAACCTCACTGGGAGCCTGGGGGGCGGCGAGGACAAGGGGGACGGGGACAAGTCGGCCGCCGAAGCGCAGGGCATGAGCCGAGAGGAGTATGAGGAGTATCAGAAGCAACTGGTGGAAGAGAAGTGAGTGGCATCCCTTCCTGGCTCCAATGGCCCTCCCCATCCCCCAAGAGGCCCCCGGCCCACCCTTAGGGCAGTCTCAGACCCCGAGCCCCTCCCCTACTTTTCCAGACTAGGTAAGGGCCGGGCCCTCTAGGCTGCCCCCAGAGCCACCCCATGTCTAACCTAGAACCCCGCTCCACTTTTACATTCGGGCCCAGAGGGAGTGGGGGCAGGGGCGACAGGGGCCTGAGACGATGTGGGGGCACGTGCATTTCTGACGAAACAAGTAATCCCTTAATCCGATCTGGTCTCAGCCGTCTGTGTCTTCCAACTGGAGCTCCTCTCAGCCTGAGGCTCAGAGAAAAGCGCTGCAGCTGAGGGAGAATCAGTCATGGAGACAGATCCTGAGATGAGGGCACTCTTGTGTGCGGACAATGCTGGGACAGAGATGTACCTGGAGTGGAGTTAGGGGCTCAGTTCCACACTAGGCTGCTTGGGTCAGATCCTGGCTTCGCTTCTTTTTTGCTGGGTGACCCTAGGCAAGTTCCTTAACCTTTCTGTGCCTCAGTTTCTTCTTCTGTAAAATGTGGGTGGTGATAAAACATGCCGTATATGTTTATGAGGGTTAATACTTAATGCACATAAACCCCTTAGCAAGACACCTGGCACATGGCAAACCATTAAATGTTAGCTATTATTTCACTTAATCATGATAACAGTTTTGTGAGCTGCAAAATCTTATCCTCATTTTACAAAACGGGAAAATAAATGATTTACTCAAAGACAAAAAGTGGTAGCTGAGCCAGGATGCGAACCCGTGTCTGTCCCAAATACTTTTCCCCACACTGACACAACCTGTCAGAAAAAGAAAAGACAGACCGAGTCAGATGCCACCTATGTTAGGGTCCAGAAAGCCAGACAGACGTGCCCTGATAGCTGCATAGGGCGACGTGTGTGGAGGCAATAAAGGGCACTGTGATACCAGGGAGAGACAGTGAAGATTGATCTTGGCTGGTCAGAGCACCCAACATACCGGCCGGCGGGGGTGGGAGCCAAGTAAACTTCGGCTAGGACATAGAGACCCTTCCCGCCGCCTTCCTCGCAGGCCCCGCCCATTTTCTCAGCCCCGGCGGTGATTCCGCCCCCGGTGCCCCCACAGGATGGAGCGGGACGCGCAGTTCACGCAGAGGAAGGCAGAGCGGGCCACGCTGCGGAGCCACTTCCGAGACAAATATCGGCTGCCCAAGGTAAGCTTAGGACCCTGGGCTGCAAGACACATCCGGGACCCTGAGCTGTGGGCTCCGGACCCCTTTGCCGTACTCCTGGCACTGCAACGCTCAAGGAGTGTTTGATTAAATTAACGATTCTCTCACTCCTTCACTCATTCACGGTTAATTAGTGCCTGCCAAGGGCCAGGGCTTGACGCTGACAGGTAGCCCAGTCCAGATGGGTTTGTGTTTCTGGAGTCAATCCAGGCCCCTTCTCTCCTCCAACCCCCACTCACCCAACCCAGAGTCAGGCCTAGGCAGATGAAGAGTTGGAAGGCAGTAGATTCTACCTCAGGGGTAAAATCTCTTGGCACTTCTAAACACCCAGGGAGGGAGGTGGACAGAGAGAAGGCAGCACCTTCTGTGTGCTTGATCTTCATGCCCTTACCTAATCCTTCAGTAACTCTGCCAGGTAGCTACTACCCACATCTACAGATAAGGAAACTGAGGCTCAGAGAGATTAAGGGACTTGGCTATGGTCATACACAGCCAGAGAGTGATGGGAGTGGGAAAAGAGATCAAGCCCGTACGTGCTGAGCCTGCACTTGCTCCCAGACCCCTGGTTCCTTCCAAAGTATGAAGTCTGTCTGCAGATAGTAAAATACCCCCTTGATTGCCCAAGTAGCTAGGAGGATGTCTCCTCTAGGCTCTGCAGCATCAGATGATCATGTAAGAGTTCTGCTCCTGTTGCCTAAGGAGGGAACTGAGGCACAGGCCACTCCCCCTGCCCAGAAGCTAGAGTCTGAGGAGAAAAGGAAGCACAGGCTACACCTGAACTTGATCTTCCACTTGAATTGGAGGATTAGATATGTGAACGTCATATTCACTCATTCAGTACATGTTTACTGAGCCCCTGGCTGCCTCTGATTTCCCACAGGGCACTAGTCTTTTGAAAATCTCTCAAAGGAAGACTCAAACTCAGCTAGGAATGGATCATTCCTCAAATGCTTGCACTAAGGGTATAAGAGAAACAACTCTGCCATCAGAGAACTCTGAGTGCCCTAGGAGAGAGAAGACTTGGCTGTAACTGAGTAGGACATAAAGTGGAAAGCCCAAGAGCCCCCAAAGGGACAGGGAAGTGCAATGAACATCAGTAGGTAGGTGCTGTGCAAAGAGGACACAGACGTTGGAATGAGGGATACAGGTTTACATTTAGCTCCCCCACTTCCTAGTGCTGTGACTTTGGGCAAATTACTAAAGTTATCTGAGCCTCAATTTCCTTATTTGTAAAATGGAGAAAATAACACCTACCTCACAGTGGTGTTGTGAGCATTAAAAGCACTCAGCTCAGTGTCAGCCATGTGATAGGTGTTGGATGAATGGAATCCATCACTGTGATGGGTAACATTCTTCAGTGTAGTTAATGACAGTCAACACACAACTTAGCTGACTCAGTCTGACTCCGAAGTATTTTTATGTTGTCATTACTCACTGCGCTAGTGTCTCACCTTCAGTATCTCAGGGTGAAGTCAGGCCGTGTGAAAGGGCAAGGTCTCCATATCCAAGCGTCAAAAGCTTGATCCTGGTATGGAGAAGGGGGGCTGAGTTCACTGGAACCTGGAGTTCCAGAATCCTGGGGCCTGGAACACAGTCCAGGCTCCTCCTTGCCCCTCAACTCTGAGTCCCCACAGACCTGCAACCCCATCGCACCCCTTTCCCTCTTCCCTTCAGAACGAGACAGACGAGAGCCAGATCCAGATGGCAGGTGGAGATGTGGAGCTGCCCCGGGAGCTGGCCAAGATGATTGAGGAGGACACAGAGGAGGAGGAGGAGAGGGCCTCGGTCCTTGGGCAGCTGGCCAGCCTCCCTGGCTTGGACCTCGGCTCACTCAAGGACAAGGCCCAGAGCACATTGGGGGACCTCAAGCAATCAGCTGAGAAGTGCCACATCATGTGACTACTTCCCCTGGGGTTACCCACGGGGGTGACCAGAGGGCTGGGCCCACACAAGCGCTGAGAGCATGTCTCAGCTTCCAGGGACCCATATCCCATCTTGGCTTTGTCTCCCTGCCCCAGGCCAGCCCCAGGACCCTTCTCATCCAGGGCTCCAGTCTGCCTTCTGCTCTCACCCTCTCCACTGGGAGCAAAGTTCCCATTCCTCACCCTACCCCTCAGGACCCACCATCCCTACTCAGCCTGGGAAGGTCTCCCAGGATTGTAGGAATAGACCTGACCCTCTCTGACCATGGCCCCAAGTTCCTGCACACAGGAGAACCCATAGAGGGACACACAGAGGGACACAGAGATCCTGGTGTGCTCAGAGGGGTATGTCACAGATGCATCCTGGCACACAGAGACACAAACACGGGCCAGCTCCCCTGGGTGCCTAGCTCCTCTAGACACCAACACTCAGATATGCTCAGGGGAGCTTTAAGCAGACACTCACAACAGACAGGAGGCCTGAGTTCAAGTCTCCACATTTACTCTCCTTAAAACCCACCACCCTTTCTGGGTCTCAAGTCATCGTCTATACAACTGGAATGGACTGGGTGATTTCTAAGACTTCCTAGCTTGGCCTCCCTGACCCTTGAGAGTCAGCCCCACACCCCTCCTTGGGTAGAGCAGCAGCTGCAGCCATAGTCTCCAGCGGCTGCCACTGTGGGCTCTGGCTCTTGGAAGCTGAGTGATGCTATGTGAGGGGCTTAGTGCCAAGGATGAAGCTGGCACTGAACAGTAGCCCAGGAGGCTCCAGGCCGTCTCTGGGCCCAGGGCCCAGCCAATTTCTTTTCTGTTCCTGTAGAACTCTCTCTGGATTCCATAGCTGGATTTCCTCTCTTAGTTCAGTGAAAAATAAAAATTCCAAATGACTTGCCTATTTCACTTCTTACTGACCTCCAGGAGTCTCAGGTTTCACAGGCCCCTAACCTTGCCCTTGGAGGGGTATTCTCTACCTCCTCATCCACAGCTTCATAGGAGTACCAGCTCCTATAAGATACTCAAGCAGTCACCTAGATGGGCTGCACCAGGGAAGGCAGGGCCTCTGGGGCATTACCTGAGCCTGCAGGAGGGGCTGACTCAACCACAGCTGTCTCTGGCACCTGTGCCGATCCCCTTCCACATCTTGGCCATCGAAGGTGTAACAAAACGAAGGCAGGGCAACTGCCTTCCAGCCCAGGCACTACTGTGTGACTTTGAACAGGTCCCTTTCCCTCTCTGAGCCTGTTTCCTCCCTCGCTGTGATATTAAGAGCCCCACTCAATAATAGTAACACCTGGTTCACAGGGTGGCCATTTGTAAAGCCCTTGGCACATGGACCATATCAATAAATGGTAACTTGTTCTTAAAAAAAAAAAAGTGTAGAGTCCAAATCTCATCCTGCTCACCTATGTGTGTGTCCCGAGGGTGGGGGTTATCCAGGAGACCAACCAGGAGGCTCTGCAAGCAGGCCATCTCAGAGGCCTGCGAGGAGCAAGGTGCTACAGGCAGATCCTGGTGCCCCTGTTTCACACAGGACTGTAGAGAAGCCAGCCAAGATTTATAGGCAGAAGAGCCATCTTGGGGTTTGGTTTCAAGGGCAAAGCTTCCATTAGGTTCCTTTGTAAAATAAGAACAAGAAACATAAAACCTGTGCAGTAGGTAATGTGGGGAGGGAGAGGTGGGAGAGAAAGAGAGGACGATGAGTTAGGATGGGAGAAGACCCTATGGAGCTTTAACTAACCAGCCCAAAGAGAACAAATCAAACCACCAAGGAATAACAACAATCTCCATGAGCTGGCAGTTTCGGTTGTGGGGGCAGGGAGGGACGCAGGCCCCGGATCTGGGCAGTGATGCTCAGCTGTCACGCTGGGTCTTCTCTCTTGAACACCCCAGGGAAAGGGGCCTGGGCTGCCCCCAAGGAGGGTCACGGGACAAAAACCCCTCCTGACCTTCCTGGAGCTAGAGGAGACCAAGTTCTGGCCCCAGGTTGTGGGGGGTGGGGCATGGGCCACCTCGGCAGCATCAGCAGCAAGGCCCACGTCAGCACTCCGCCCTCCAGGGGCCTTCTGCCTAATGGGACTGGACAGACCCTTTCCCCTCAGTGGTTTGCAGGACCAAAAGCGAAAGAGCAGGGATGCGGGCCGTGGGGAGGCCGGGGAGTGAACACTCACTGAACCCTCACAAAATGGGCTGGCTGGGGCCTGGGGTTAGGGAGTGGGAGGGGGCCGAGCCCCCATTCTGGCTCCTTGCTCACAGCCTGAGAACCCTGAGGGGCCCTGACCTGTCTGCCTGTCCCTGGAATCGAGGTGGAGAGGGCAGTGAAGGCTCTGGGGCTCAGGCAGAGATGGGCAAGGAGGGTGGGCTGAGGGGTGCACAGGCTCTGCTTGCCTCCCCACCTCGCTCTTCCTTCCCCTGCTCTCTGAACTTCCCTGTCAGCCCACGGCCCTCTCATCTCCAACCCTCAGTCTCCTTCCTGGCTCTCACCCACCCAACACCTACGCCCTCAACGTGAGGCTGACCTGGCCGAGCTGGAGTGCCCCCTGCATCTGCCGCACGCTCAGCCCTCAGCCCCGCAGTCCTCCCATCCTGCTTCTACTCCCACTTAGACCATCACTTTCTTGATGACTAGTCCATCCTCCGGGTGTGATGTGACAGCCACAAAGCCACTCACCACCAAAACTTTCCAGACCGATGCAAGTGCCACCATTAGGGCACCATAGTTTAGGGAAGGTATCATTCTTCTCCCGGCCCCTCCCTCCTGTTCTCTCCTTTCTTCCTTCTCACCCCGCAGGCAGTTTGAGGATACAGGACATGCTGACAGGTGATAAGACAGCCCCTCCAACCCTCTCACTCTTTCAGGAGGAAGACAACAGAGCTGGCCGGCCTGCTCCCTCTCACCCCCACCCTCAGGCTCTCTGGCTCCAGAAACAGGGGACTTCAGGGAGATAAGTGGCGACCCCTGGCCCCTGCCAGGCTCAAGCCCCCTTCTGCCTTCACCCCTGCAGACAGCCCAGGCCTGGTTCCCAGAGGGAGGAGGGGTACAGAGAGAAATGACTTTCTGGAGGCCAGTCGATCTCCAGGGAGGAGCTGGAGAGGGTGGTGATGGGTTTGGAGTTGAGAGGCTCTTCCCTTCCCCCAGTGGCCATATGGTCCCTCCTCCAACACTGGAGGCCCCGGCAGGGGCAGGCAATGGGACATCTGGGGGATGTCCATTTGCTGAGCCCGAGCTGCTGGCAGTGCCTACTGACCCAGCTGACTCCTGAGGCTGGGCTGGGGGTGGGGAGCCGCACATGAGGGGAGTACGAGGGAACCATGGAGCCTGCTGCCCCGCCTCCCACCCGGTGCCTGCCAGAAATCGCTGTTCCCAGAATCCGTGTGAGGCTTGGAGCAAGGGAGCCAGGCTGGGCTAGGTCTGGGGAAGCAGCAACGCTGAGGCTGCCTTGTCTCTAACCAACAAGAACCGTGCCTGTGTCTGTTCGATCATGACTGCAAGTCTGTGTGGGGTCTGCATGGGATGTGAGTGTTTTTGTAGGTGTCTGTGGCCCGTGGCCTGTTAGTATCTGTGTATGTGTGGCGGGGGTGGGTGTGAGTTGCTCTGGGGAAAGTGCCCCCTTCTTTCACACCCCAGCCTCGGGGTCAGGCCACCTCCCTCTTAGGGAGGGCCTGGATGGTAGCTGGCCTCTGAGGACAGCAGATCTTCTAGACGGCGTCCCTCAGGAGCCGAGGTTCTGTGTCCTCCTCACCCTAGCTGGTCAGGCCGGCCAGACGCCTGGGTCCCTCAACCTGCTCCAGAGGCCCATCTGCTTCTCCCAGGGCTGGCCCCTTGGGTGACAGAGGGCCCAGTGCTGGCTGGGCTGGGGGACTTAGTGGAGGTGAGGGCAGGGCAGGGTGAGCACCCAGAGGCTGGGAGGGAGAGGTGGCCTGCCCTGTCTTGGGCACTCTCAGAGTGTTAAAGGTGAGAGATGGAAACTCTTGCTCCTAGGGAAAAAAACTTATTAAAAAAGATTAGCATATTTCCCACAGGCCTCTGTCATTTAAAGAAAGTCCTGGGGAGCCCCACCTCCTCTGGCTGGGCCGCCTCCCGCCTTGGCAGGTGGCTTAGACACCTTCCCCAGGGCCTCCTCCGCCAGCCTCTGGCTTCAGGTCTTTCCTATACCCAGTGCCCCCATGGGGGCCCACTCCCCTCCACAATCACATGTAGAATAGTATCAGACCCCTGTCCTCAGATCGCCAATGCAGACATCACAAATAGAAACTGGGGCCTCCAGGGCCAAGCTTTTACCCCATTATCCTTCTATTCGATTAGTCTTTCACAAACCCCATCCTTCCTCATTCCCACTCTCCCTCCCATCCATTTCTCTCAATTTATCCACACAACTGGATCCATTCATTCTCCTCCCTCCTTCTCATTTTACTCAGAGGGTTTTCTGTCCAGCCCACTCCCAAAAATAATCTGAATGCATTCCTCTGAAAATAACATTTTTTGAATTCTGTGTGCCAGGCTCATTTAATCCTCTCAGGTTCCCACGGGGCATTTACCTTCATCCTCATTTTACTGAGAAACAGGCTACTCAATGGGTCCCAAGCTTCAGAGCCACAGATCAAGGCCAGGAGTTTAGCTCTGCTTCCTGCCTTCCAGGTCACTGCTCCACACTGCCACCCAATGGTCAGGCTTCTGGAGAAGTTAGCCCTTTAAGGGAACTCGGGCCTTGGTGGCTGCCCAAGGGGGCGAGCTCCATCTCCCTAAGTCCCCAAAGATGCTCCTCCCACCCGAGGGTCGGGGGAGGGCTGCTGGAAACTACCCCAACTTGGGGGGCCCTGGGAGCTGAGCATGAGCACAACACACCCTAGAGGATGCCCTTTCCCTAATCTGGCTCTCTGGCCCAGGGTGAGAGGGGGCGGAGACACCGGGTCCTGTCTGGGACGAGCAGTGTGCAGCACAGACATTCAGCAGAATCACTCTGGTCACTGGGCCCTTCTCCCCGTGCAGACAGGAAGGGCCTTCCCTGGGCTCTGAGGCCTGCGCTTGCGGCTCCCCACTGCTCTCCTGGACGGTGGGAGGCCTGGTAGTAGGTCAGCCTGGCTCTCCTGGAAACCCTGGGGCTGAGGGCAGGGGGCAGATGTGGCTTTCACTCCCCCCAGCCTATGACCTCCCCCAGCCTCCCGCTCCACCCAGCTTTTCCTGGAGCCCCTCTAGCCCCAGCCTGTGAGCTGGGGCTCTCTCTGCTGTTTTTCCCAAGGCAAGAAGAGAAGAAGAAATTCAGAAAATAATTTAATAGAAAAACAATGAATTATATTCTTTACACCCAGTCTCCTATAGGGAAGGCAGACAACTCTTGCCCCAAGGAGGCATTTAAGGACAGAAGGATTAGAAATCACTAACACCCTCTCTGATTGTTTAGAAAAGAAAAGGCTAAATAACTCCAGGTAGACATATTCTTTCCAGGTTAAAGACACTTTGTTCTCCTGGAAGCCCACGCAGGGGCTTGAGGAGAGAGCGACAGTGCCACTGGAGAGATGGGGAGAACCCAGGCCGGGAAAGGGGAGGAGCTTGCCTGGGGTCACACACTGGTGGAGCAGCCGTGTCAGACCCAGGGCCAGGTCCCTGGATCACTGGTTCCCCTGGGGCCCGCATGCCTCCCCGTCCCAGGCCTGGACCAGCTCTGCAGTCAGTACCGGCATTCCTCAGAGGGATGAAGGTGGGAGGGATGAGGATTGAGGACCCCTCCCCTTGTGCCCCCCAGACCAGGGCAAGAACAAGGCATGGGTTTCTCAAATTTGCCCCATCTCTACCAAAGATATTGTTTTCATGCATGAAGGATAATCTTAAAATATCGAGAGGGTAGGCCGGGGTCAGCTCCCGGAAGACTGGTTGAGCTCTGCAGGGCTGAGTGCATATGGTGGGATGGATGGTCCCTGAGGGGTCTTGGAAGCCCTGTTCCAGTGCACAGAGGGAGGTGAGGCTCCCAGGAAAGACAGGGGTGGGTACAGCTGCCTGCTGGCAGGGAGTGAAAAAAGCAGGAGTGCCCTGCAGAGGGCCCTGGCCCTCATCTCAGAGCAAAACCAGAAATCAACAGGCTCAGCGCCCAGCAACCACCAAACAAAAGTCACGTGACAGAAACACACTTCTCCCAGAGTTCTCCCCACCCCAGGCCAAGGCCCCATGCTCCCGGCACACACCACGGGCTCTTAGACTCTCTAGGGAGTTAGGAGTCGCCCAGGGGTGCTGGGGATCCTGTGGTATGCGGGGGTCCCAGAATTGCCCATCCAGGAAGCCTGCTCCTTAGTGTTGCTGAAGGCCACAGAATTCTGGGGGCCAGCTGGGGTGTGTCCCCAGTTCCCAGTGATCTGTCCGATCATCCTTCAGGGTCACTGCAGAGTACAAGCTGCGGAGGGGAAGTGGGGAGCGTCAGTCTCGGGTCTCCGGCAAGAGAGGCAGAATCTAGGGCTGCCCCAGTCTTCATCCCTCCTCAGGTGAAGGGTCAGGCCCCAGGGCAGGACTCACAGCTACGAACAGACTCCGACAGCCCCTCTTTGTCCAGGGTCTCGGCTTCCCAGTGAGACTCTTTCATCTGCAGAACATAAAGGACAGACTGTGAGAAGAGGCCTTCAGACAGTAACGAGAGGGAGTCACAGCACAGGGAGCAGGGGACAGACAGCCATGGGCAGAGAGGAACAGAACGCACAAAGCTTCGCCCCAGTGTGGGTCCCCACATGCCCACCTTGACCTGCTCCTTCAGGTACTCAGCCCGAGCCATGAGATTCTGAACCTGCCAAGGGAAGACATGCCCAGGGACGCGGGGTGAGGAGAGGCCTTCAAGTCAAGCTCCTTCTCACTCCTAATGCTCCCTGGGATCCTCTGCCTCATCAGAACAACTTGCCTGAGTCCTTCTCTGCCCCTTCCTCCAGAAGCCTCCTGACTGCTGCTCAGTTCCCAGACCCTGCCTGTCCCTCTGCCCTGACCCAAGCACCTGAGCCCTGATGACGTGCATGGGAGTCACCAACTTAGCAAGTCTGTGAGGTTTGACTCCCAGACCTGGGGCACCTTGAGGGAACCCAAGGAGGTCCCCACACATGGAAGCAGGGCAAATGGGGAAGAGGAACCCCACCCCCCCATCCCCACCGACCCTCCCAACCCCAGTGGGCACCTCAGTGTGAAGCAGCTCCCGCCTCCGGCCTGAGGGCTCCGCTGCAGAGAGAGGGAGGGTGCGTGGTGAGGGCGGGGTGGCCAGGGGCCGTTGGGGAGGTGGGGCTGGGGCCTTACCTGCCAGCAGCAGCAGCAGCTCCCCCAGACTGTGCTGGTACAGGGCCAGTGCGTCCTGCTCCCCGCCAGCCTCTTCCTCCTGCAGCCACATGGACACTAGGTCGTCTAGGGGGACGACCTGGACTCCTCCTGCCCCGCCCAGACCCCTCCCAGCAGCTCCAAACCTTGGCCATGGCAGCCGAAGCCACTTCCAGGGCAGCCAGGAGGCGCGGCTTGTCCCGGGCCATCTCTGGGATGAGGGGCAAAGACGCACTGTGAGAGGGGCCGTCTGCTTTCTCACCTCAGGACACCTACCTCCACCTCCCTCCCCCTTGGGCTGGAGGGAAGTGGCCGGGGAACTGGTGGTCAGTGGGGGTCAGGGCCTACCTCTGAGCAGGTCTCGGGCAGAGGTCCCTTGCCTCAGCAGGGCCCGATTGGAGGAGGAGACGATGGCCTTGAGCTCCTCAGCCCGGGACACATACTGCCCTACCTGCTGGAGGGCAAGGGGCTGAGGAAGGGCTGTCCCCCACTGCCTCCCTCGCCAGCACCCAGCTCCAGGTTCTCCCTTTGGGTCCTCAGTGATTGCCCCAAACTGCAACATCAGTTGCAGGGGCCAACTGAGGCCAGCCTGAACCCCTTCCTGGGGAGGGAGGTTCCTCTAGGAGAGCCAACCCCCAGAGGCCCTGGGACCCCTCCCCATGTCCTCAGGGGACTCTGATCACCTTTGCCTTAATTGCCTCCTTCCGCTGGGCGTCCACTTCGTCTGCAGAAAATGGGGGTTTAAATGAGGCCTCTGAAGCGAGGAGACCCCTGCCTCACACCAACCCCTCTGGAATCCCCCAAAGAAATGAGTTCCAGATTTCTCCACTGTCTTGTCTCCCACAAAATTCTGGAAGAGGAGCTGCTTCTGGAACCCAGCCACTGTGGCTGTGGCTGACCCCGTCCTGCCACACCCGCCTGGCACTCACAGTGCAGGGCGGGGACGAAGAAGTCCAGGGCCTTGCAGTAGAGAGACAAGGCGGCCGCAGCGTCCCCCTCCTGGTCCTTCTTCACAGCCTGCACCACCAGGGCGGTCTGCCGGAGGGCAGATCGGGAGTCATGCCTACCCCCCACACTCACCGCGAGGGGTCATCCATACCCTGAGCCCACCCTCTGCCTCCTGCTGGGCAGGTCACCTGGTAACCACTGAAAGGGGTCGATGAAACCCCCCACCTGCCCTCAGCCCACCCGTCTCCACTGGCTGCTCACTGCTCGTCCCAGGCTCTCCCCACTGGGCATGTGCTCCAGGTCTACCCAAGGGTGGGCGAAGAAGTCCTGGAAGGAGATGCGGCGGCTGGGGTCCCGCTCCAGGAGCCGCTGCAGCAGATCTCGGCAGTCCTGGGAGAGTTGGGGCCGCAGGGGGAGCTGCGGGGGTAGGGGTGGAACAGATCACACTCAGCTCTGGCACCCTGGCCCCCAGCCCCCAAGGCCTGTCAGGACCACCCTGCCCTGGGGGGCCCCCAAGACACACACTGACAGATGGAGAATATGAGGCAAGGAGGAAGAGTGACAGGTCAGAATGTGACAGCCAGTGAGAGCCAAGCCTCCTCCCCAGGCTCCTGTCTTTGTGGTCCTATGGACTGTAGCCTGCTAGGCTCCTCTGTCCATGGGATTCTCCAGGCAGGAATACTGGAGTGGGTTGCCATTTCCTCTCCAGGGGATCTTCCCAACACAGGGATGAACACGCATCTCCTGTGTCTCCTGCATTGGCAGGCAGATTATCACTGAGCCACCTGGGAAGCCCTTCTCCCTGTGGGGAACCTGAAACAGGCTGTAGGGCAGGCCTTTTGCTCCCCACTATGGTTGATCTGGGTCACCGGGACTGCATGGAGCCAACTGTCAGGCTAGAGCGTGCCCAGCTCCACAGTGGTGGCCTGGAGCCCACACCCCAGTCTGTGCAGGTGGCAGTGAGCTCTGCCACCTCAGGGCCCTGACTCCCGCTGCGCCTCACAGTTTCGAAGGCCCTGCTAGACCTACCTCAATAACCCGGTTGCTCCGGATCTTCTCTTCCAGCTCTGAGAACGACCTGGAGGCAAAGGGGGGCTGCCCGAAGAGGGCTTCTGTGGAAGGGAGGCAGAGGGCAGGCTGGGAGGGGATAGGGTCAAGCTGGGCCTGGCCCACTCCTGGAGAAGGGCCCCAGACCAGGCGAGTCAGTGTTTTCATTAAAACCCTTCAGGAGTGGCCCAGTGATGCTCTGACTGAGGATGCTCTGACAGTGCAGGCCTCCACGTGGGGGCAGGGGACAGAGCTCTCACCATACAGGATGACCCCCACAGACCAGAGGTCTACACGGGCATCGTACTGCCGCTGACACACCATCTCGGGAGCCATGTAGAGTGGGGAGCCACGAAGCACGTGCTTCTCATCCCAGGGGGACATGTGCTGTGCAAAGCCAAAGTCTGCAGGCAAGAGGCCAGGCAGCAGGCTCAGTTTCTGCTCCTGCTTTACCGACTACCCGTGGGTTCCTGGGCGGGATTCCTCCCACCCTTTAGACTCACCAGGATTAACCCCACTTCCCTAATTTGCTCATGTCGTTTCTCTCACTACAAACCCTTCTACCTCCTTGAGGGCATATACTCTACCCATCCTGCACAGCCCCCTGCACACCTTTTCCCAGGAAGCCCACACCAATGAGGATAAGGGCTCACTAGGGGTTGACCTCTCCCTCACTGTCCTACTCAGCTCAGTGGACCTCTCTGGCCTCCAGCTTCAAGTCAGTTCTCCAAATTTTATCAGGGGCTACAACTACCCCTTTTCCCACTCCACACTTTCCAACACTGCCCCAGACTGAGTCATAGTCGGTGATGGATAAAGGACTAAGTCTGGTCACACTTAGAACCCTGACCCCACCCAGGATATCACATTGCTGGAGTCAAGCATCGGTAGCCTGAGAAAGGCCCTACCTTTTGGTGACGGGGCCCGTCCCTGGACATCCCAGCCTGTCACTGTCTGATGACTCAACAGAGGGCTCCATGAGAACCAGGGCTGCTGAGCGAGCCCAGGCAGAAGGAGCCCTCTGCACACCACCCTCCAAACCTCCACACCTTCCGTTCCAGACTCACACCTGCCAGTTTAAGGTGGGGCTTCTCCAGGGAGCTCAGCAGAATGTTCTGTGGCTTCAGGTCCAGGTGAGAGATGTTCCGTTCATGTAAGAACTGCAGGGCACTGGCTAGGCAGTAGGAACCGTGCAGAGTGACAGGTCAGAGAAGCCTCTCTCCCATCCCGTCTCTTACCTGCCTGCCCAACCCCAGTTCTGGCCTGGTCTACCAAATGCTTTTTTTTTTTTTTTTTGCCTGTGCTACATCTCAGCTGTAGCATGTGGGATCTAGTTCTCTGACCAGGGATTGAATCTGGGCCCCCTGCGTTGGGAACGCAGAGTCTGATCTAACCACTGAACCACCAGCAAAGTCCCTACCAAATGCTTTACATACAAGCACCAGGCTCCCCCCCACTGCTAAGACTTTGCCTCACGCCCACCTCGAGTGACCTCCTTCCTCCCTTGTGCTCCTTCACAAGTCTCCCCTCCTCCTAGAAGCCTCCCTAGATGTCCCAGCCCTTTAGGCCCTTGCTCTTCTCCTTGACAAAACACTTGGGTCTTCAGAATGCTCCATGAGGTCTTTATGTTACTGAAGATGTTTCACGTGTGGAAGCTTGTACTCCCCACGGATGGGACTCCTCTCCATCTCTCTCACAGCATCCTTAAGCCAGGGATGGGCAAAACGAAGGGTGGGCCCTACAAATCCAAGCTGGGATAGCAGGCAACTGCTAAGAGTGTCACAGCTCTAAGCCTGGGGCAGGGGTGGGGTGGGAGAGCAGAGATCATGGGAAGGGGCGTCAGGCTGGGGTCAGAGGCTTTTACCCAACTGCTGCATGAAGACCCTAGCCACCTTCTCAGGCAGAATCCTGCGGGTGTGGATGAAGCGAGACAGGTCACCTCCTGCGCAGAACTCCATGATGAGGTAGATGTTGTCACTGTCCCACTGGGGTTAGAGGCAGAGAGGAGGCTTGAAGAGAGTGGCCCTTCTCAGCCCCCTTCGGTGGTCACCCCATCCCAAGCCCACACCTGGAAGTCTTTCAGCTGTACAATGTGGGGGTGTCGAATGCCCTTGAGGATCTCAATTTCTGTCAGGAGGTTTTCCACGGATGCCTTGTTCAGACTCTTCTTGGCCACACACTTTATGGCTACCACCTCCCGAGTATCCTTCTGTGGGGACAGGAGATTCAAGGGCTCTGCCTTGAGAGGACCAAGAACCATGCATGGCCAGAAGGCTCTGGTCCCCTCTGCCCTGCTCCTCCTCTCTGGGCCTACCCACTCACACCAGCATCCAGGTTGCCCAGCTGCCCTCTCTCAGGCCAGTAAGGCACCCAGATTCTGGAATCCTGGCTTCCCCACTAGCCTCTCTGCTTCACAATCCCTTTCATTGTATTCTAGAGTGCCCCTGCTAAGGCATGTTATTCACTGTTCTAAACTGCCCACTCTGCTTCCTAAGTGGGTCCAGCCTTCTAGAACCCTGCCCCAGACTCCTCCTAGCCCACAGGTATCCTCCCTGTTTGGAGCCTAGTCTTCAGCCACTAACGCCGAGGCTCCATCGAGGTCTTCACTCGTCTCTCCGCACAACAGCGGTGTTTATTTGCTTTGAAGACCTATATGTGGCGGTCACCGCACACCTCCTCCACAGAAGGTCAACCTGGCACAGGCCAAGCCGTGCACCCTTAGCTCACGCCGTCTCAACCTCTCCCCGTTTCCCGGCCCGGGCTTGCTTAGCGTCTGGCGGGCACCGGGGCCAGAACCTCAGAAGTTCTCGAGCCCCCAATTGCTGCCTCGCACAGAAGCCCCAAGGCGCCCCGCACCCACCTTGGCGTAGGCCTTGTACACCGTGGCATACGTGCCACTGCCCAGGCGCTCAGTGAGAATGAAGCCGTCCAGTCGCGGGGGACCCCAGCCGGACCCCGCCATCCCGACAGCCCGCGCCCGCGGCCGGACGCTTCCTGGTTCCCGGAGCCAGGGTTCCGGCCAGGAGCCGAGAGGGGAGCGCGCGCGCCGCGGTAGGACCGGACTCCACACTGCCCCGAGCGGCGCCCGCCGGAAGTGCAGCGAGGCAGGCGGGGCGGGGCGCCGGCGCCCGACCGCCCCCGCGCCCCTCCCCTCCAGGTGCGGCTCCTGGGAGCCTCCGCCTTCACCTGCACAGGAAATCAGATGACTCGCCAGTACCCGCAAGATCCATTTGGAGATACGCAGGTCCTCGCGGGCCTAACGGGAGTTAGCAGAGGTCACCCGGGAAAACCCATGCAGGCTGGACAGCATCTTATTAGATCGCCCATGTGAATGGGATAGGAGAGAAGCTCCATCTAAGACGTGGATAGGGTGTGTTCAAAGAGGCCCCTCTCCTCCAAGACCAGCAACTGTGAATGTGGAAGTACTGGAACAAGAAAGTACCATGGAAGAGGACAAGCAATCTCAGTAAGGGGCTCACACCCAGGGGTGAGGGACTGAGCCTGCCCAGACTGGCCAGGGAATAGAGTGACCAGACACAGCATCTTCATCTTCTCACCTATGGCTGGCCTGCCTCAGTCCCTACACTCCCAACTTTCCAAATACAGCAGACATCAGGACAAGTATTGTCTGAAAATGTCTTTTGTTTTTATTTAAGGACAAAATTGAGACATAACATATACATTTGTACACAGAGAAAAAAAATACCAGAAAGGAGTTTACAAAACCTTGGTCACTGCCATCATCATTCAGTGGCTCTGGGGCTGTGTCAGCTGGCAGCTTCAGGGCTGCCTCTGGTTAGGCCCCAGATGCCCTGGGTTGGACAGCTTTTTGAGAAGTCCCCTCAGTCTACCCACCCACTCCTACCATCTCTGGAGCACAGGATACAGGTTTTAACCTTGAACTCCTAAGCACCCATTAGAGTGACACAACTCCTGGGGAATCCCCAGGACTAGTAGAAGGTGATCTAGACTCGGGGAGTACGGGAGAACCCTGGGGGATTAGTCTGGAACCCTTAAAAAGGTGGCCTGAAGAATGAAGTTCTGAATTCATTCCCCTTGCCCTCCCTAAGAGTCATACAAGCTAGATACTACTGATGGTGGGGGGCAGGGATAGGCAAGAATATGAGGCCAAGCTAAAGGGCAGCTGTCCCTCAGAAAGAGGAAATCAAAACGAATAGGGCCAAACCACACCAGGACAATCAGACCCACCCTAATACAAGACTGCCAAAAGCTGGGCAAGACAACTTCGGGTCAGTGTCCTCTATCCCTCTCCATCCCCAAATCCTAACCAACCCCATTGCACATTCAGTAAGTCTAAAGAGGGAAGGGCTTAAGAAGGGCCCCAGAGGGCACCACGTACTGCCCACATCGGGAGGATGCAGGGGCCCTGAAGGGCTACGAAACAAACATGGCCTGTTTGTTAGAAACATAAGGCAGGACAGAGGCTGGAAGCCCAGAGTTCACCCTAGAGTGATCTGAGGAAGAGCCCAGACTGCAGTTCATCTAAAGGGGAGCCCTTAGGAGGCTCCCAGAGTCTGAGCAGGAGGGAAGGGCAGGACTGTGGAAGTGACAGGCTGGGTCCATGAAGCCAGATTCCCATCAGGCCTGCTGGGGAGGAGTGGAATCTCAGGACTCCAGGTGGTTGGGCCCAGTACAGCCAGTGATCCCAAGTGTGTGTGTTTGTGTTTGTATGTGTGTGAGTACATGTGTGTATCTGTGAAGAAGAGAACTTCAGTCCCATTGCTTCCAAAGATACAAAAAAATCCTATCAAACCACCACCAGAGAAGAAAAGACAGCTTTTTTTTTTCTCTTGTGTAGAAAAAAGTCCCTGTCCCTCCCTCCCCTTTCCTCAGGTGGAAGGGAGAGATGGTTGCTGAGGGAGGAAGAAGAGCCATGGGCAAGACCCTCCCCAGGTCTGTGCTGGGCATACCCAATGCTTAAGGCACCCATGGAAAGTGCAGCTCAGAAGGCAGGTGAGAGAGAAGGCCAGGGCAGAGGGAGGAGTCAGGAGGACTAATTCCCCTGGAACGCTCCTTGGGCAGCAGATGAGGCGGCACTGCGGAAGGTCCTGCTACTGAAGATGCCCTGGGAAAACTCCTCCTGGGCCTGCTGGAAGCTGGCCCCTGTCCTGCGGTACAGGGAGTGCACCTGCAGAAAGAGGCTGTGGTGAGAAAAGTCCACCCGCCTGGGGGCCACCAGCTCATGGGCCCAAGGCAGCCACCACGGACCCCAGCCTGTCTGACCTCCCACCCAGAGCCTTGGAGGAAGCTGCTGGAGCTCTGAGGACCCAGGAGACACAACTGCTGTAGTGATGAACATCCCCCATGGAGAAAGCAGGAGAGAGGTGCCTACCCCAGGGGCTGGGGCTTCCTTGGGTTTGCAGTTGGCCCAGCACCCACCACTCACTCACCCGCTTCAGGAGGAAGAGTGAGAGCACGGCACAGAGGGTGAAGAAGCCAGCCACCACCATCATGATGACCGACACAGCCAAGTTGTGCTTCATCGTAGACAGGGCTGCAATCCAACCACTGCAAAGGGGGAGGAGGCCGGGGAGAGCACAGTGGGATTGGGCCCCAGAGCTCCCTGTGAGGGGCTCTTCTCCAAGTGGCCACTGTGTGCTGAACACCACCCGGGCATCTCTGGGCAGCACAGAGCCCTATGGGCCAAAAGCCTGGCCTGTGAGGCCAGGCCTCTGTAAAGGCCACCAGGCCCCATAATGCCCATAGGGAATCTATGGGCCATGTGAGGCCTGGAAGGGAGGATGTGGCTGCTGCTTTCACTGTTAAGAGTGACGGTGGGTAGAGCCCTTTAGGGGACATGGAAAGCCTAGGGCTGCTCACTGCAGAGGGCCCTCCCTCTGGGAAGGAGGATCATTAGCCAACCCACTTCATTCATCCTCTCACCTCAGCTCCCCACCCTGCAGCCCAGGAACAGCCCCGCTGCCTCCAGCCAGTCACCTCTCCTTCCTGAGCCAGTGTTCTCATCTACCAAGGGGACAGCCTCACATTTTGATTTTAAAAATTAATACAAAGCTATAGCTATCGAAACAGTATGGTACTGGCATCAGGATAGACATATATTATAGATCAATGGAATAGAATTTAGAGTCCAGAAACAAATCTATATATTTATCATCAACTGATTTTAGACAAGTGTGCCAAAACCACTGAATGTTGAAGAATGGCCTCTTCAACAAATGGTGCAGGACGGCTAGATATCCACATACAAAATAATGAAGGTGACCAACACAATAGTGTAAAGCAATTATCCTCCAATTAAAATTACATTAAAAAAATTAAAAGGAAAAAAAAAAACACAATGAAGGTGCACCCTACTTCCACCATATAGAAAAGCTAACTCAAACCTAACAATAAGAACGAAAACTATTAGATCTCATTACAATTAAGAACCTTTGTTCATCAAATGATATTATCAGGAGTGAGAAACAACACACAGAAAGGAGAAACTTTATAAATTATATACCTGACAAGTAGCTATGCAGCATCCTGAATATATGAAGAATTCAACAGACAATCCAAATACTAAATTAGAAAACAATTTGAATAGACATTTCTCCAAAGAAAATATGCAAGCACATAAAAGATGGCCAACATCATAATTGTTCAGGAAAGAGCAATCAAAATCACGAGTTACCACACTTCTAGATTGGCTATAAAAGAAAAAAGGAAAAAAACAAGAAAGGAAAATAGTAAGTGTTAGGGAGGATGTGGAGGAACTGGAATCCTCATACACTGCTATTGAGAATGTAAAACAGTTTGGCCTGCACTTCCCTGGTGGTCCAGTGGTTAAGAATCCACCTGCCAACCCAGAGGACACAGGTTCAATCCCTGGTCCAGGAAGATTTCACATGCTGTGGGGTAACGAAGCCTATGCGCCACAACTACTGAAGCCCGAGCGCCCTAGAGCCCAGGCTCCACAACAAACAGCCACTGCAACAAGACGTCCACACACCATAACTAGAGAGCAGCCCCAACAGGCCCAACTAGAGAATGCCTGCAGCAACAAAGACCCAGCACAGCCAAAAAGAAAGAAATACAATGGTTCAGCCACTGCAGGACAGTGTGGCAGTTCCTTAATAAATTATACATAGAATCACCATACGACCCAGCAATTCCACCCTCGGATACATACCCTAAAGAACTGAAAGCAGGTACTCAAAAACCTATACACAAATGTTCACAGCAGCACTATCCACAACAGCAAAAAGGTGGAAACCCAAATGTCTATCAGCTGATGAGTGGATAAACAACATGCAGTATCTCCAAGAACTATGGAATATTATTTAGTCATAAAATGTAATGAAGTACTAACATGAACCTTGAAAATATGCTATGTGAAAGAATGTGAAGTCAAGTGGGCCTTAGAAAGCATCACTATGAACAAAGCTAGTGGAGGTGATGGAATTCCAGTTGAACTATTTCAAATCCTGAAAGATGATGCTGTGAAAGTGCTGCACTCAATATGCCAGCAAATTTGGAAAACTCAGCAGTGGCCACAGGACTGGAAAAGGTCAGTTTTCATTCCAATCCCAAAGAAAGGCAATGCCAAAGAATGCTCAAACTACCGTACAATTGCACTCATCTCACACGCTAGTAAAGTAATGCTCAAAATTCTCCAAGCCAGGCTTCAGCAATACGTGAACCGTGAACTTCCTGATGTTCAAGCTGGTTTTAGAAAAGGCAGAGGAACCAGAGATCAAATTGCCAACATCTGCTGCATCATCGAAAAAGCAAGAGAGTTCCAGAAAAACATCTATTTCTGCTTTATTGACTATGCCAAAGCCTTTGACTGTGTGGATCACAATAAACTGTGGAAAATTCTGAAAGAGATGGGAATACCAGACCACCTGATCTGCCTCTTGAGAAATCTGTATGCAGGTCAGGAAGCAACACTTAGAACTGGACATGGAACAACAGACTGGTTCCAAATAGGAAAAGGAGTTCGTCAAGGCTGTATATTGTCACCCTGTTTATTTAACCTCTATGCAG
Organism: Bos mutus; assembly: GCF_027580195.1. Lineage (NCBI taxonomy): Eukaryota > Metazoa > Chordata > Mammalia > Artiodactyla > Bovidae > Bos > Bos mutus. Next base: position 32,976,165 of record NC_091637.1, on the reverse strand, counting down.
AGTACATCATGAGAAACGCTGGATTGGAAGAAACACAAGCTGGAATCAAGATTGCCGGGAGAAATATCAATAACCTCAGATATGCAGATGACACCACCCTTATGGCAGAAAGTAAAGAGGAACTCAAAAGCCTCTTGATGAAAGTGAAAGTGGAGAGTGAAAAAGTTGGCTTAAAGCTCAACATTCAAAAAACAAAGATCATAGCATCCGCTCCCACCACTTTATGGGAAACAGATGGGAAAACAGTGGAGACAGTGTCAGACTTTATTTTTCTGGGCTCCAAAATCACTACAGATGGGGACTGCAGCCATGAAATTAAAAGACGCTTACTCCTTGGAAGGAAAGTTATGACCAACCTAGATAGCATATTCAAAAGCAGAGACATTACTTTGCCAACAAAGGTTCATCTAGTCAAGGCTATGGTTTTTCCTGTGGTCATGTATGGATGTGAGAGTTGGACTGTGAAGAAGGCTGAGTGCCAAAGAATTGATGCTTTTGAACTGTGGTGTTGGAGAAGACTCTTGAGAGTCCCTTGGACTGCAAGGAGATCCAACCAGTCCATTCTGAAGGAGATCAGCCCTGGGATTTCTTTGGAAGGACTGATGCTAAAGCTGAAACTCCAGTACTTTGGCCACCTCATGTGAAGAGTTGACTCATTGGAAAAGACTCTGATGCTGGGAGGGATTGGGGGCAGGAGGAGAAGGGGATGACAGAGGATGAGATGGCTGGATGGCATTGCTGACTCGATGGACCTGAGTCTGAGTGAACTCTGGGAGTTGGTGATGGACAGGGAGGCCTGGCGTGCTGTGATTCATGGGGTGGCAAAGAGTCGGACACGACTGAGAGACTGATCTGATCTGAAAGAAGCCAGGCACCAAAAGCCAAATGTTAGGCTCAGTGGTAAAGAATCTGCCTGCCAATGCAGGGGACGCAGGTTCAATCCCTGGTCCAAGAAGATTCCATACGCTAAGGAGCAACTAAGCCTGTGTGCGCCACAACTACTGAGCCTGTGTTCTAGAGTCCAGGTGCCACATCTACTGAAGCCTGTGTGTCTAGCCCATGCTCTGCAACAAGAGAAGCCACTGCAACGAGAAGCCCACACACGCTGCAACTAGAGAAAAGCCCATGCAGCAATGAAGACCCAGCACAGTCAAAAATAAATAAATAAATAATTTTTTTTGTTTAAAGCCACATATGATTTCATTAAAATGAAATGTCCAGAATAGGCAAATCCAGAGAGGCATAAACAGTTTAATGGTTGCTATGGGCTCAGTGAATGAGGGAATGAAGAGTGACTGCTTAATGGGCATGGAGTTTCCTTACAATGTGATACAAATGTCACAGTGTGATACAGAATTAGACAGTGCTGATGTCTGCAAGACACTGTGAATGAAATAAATGCCACTCAATTATACAAAGTGGTTTAAGTGGTAAACAAAATGACAGATTTTATGTGTATTTTATAATCAGTAACAAAAAAGGGAGGCGGGAGGACTTCCACCCAATCGTGGGTGTTCTGAGGTGAGATGAGAAAGACACCGGGAGGCTGGAGGCCTCGGAGCTCAACCAGGCAGACCCAGGCAGGGCAGTGAGGGGCGGAGCAGGACCAGAACTCAAGCCTTCTGGCTCCCAGTCCAGGGTATAAACAGCAATTGTTAATCACAGTCTTCTACCAGGATCTCACTGAGGGTAATGAGTAATGAAACTGGGTCACCAGTCAAACAGAAAAGGGGCCAGGTTAGAAAAAGCAAGGCAAGAAGGCAGAGGAGAGGAGGAAGGCAGCATGCACTGGGTGTGAGGTGAGTCACCCCTCCCCGCCACTCGGGACTTGCCAGCTCCACTGGAGGGCGGGGACCAAAATAGTGCAGCCCTTCCAGGCTCAGGCTTTCAGCCAAGTGCCAGCCTGACCTTTCTGTAATGTTCCCTGTGCACTGGAGCAGAAAGGAAAACATCAGCCATCAGCTTTGCTCTTTGAGACTAATTCTGAGCTGAGAATTGCAGCAGCCGGGACTCTCAAGCCAGCTGGATGCTCAAGGAGAGCAGCCTGAAGGAGCAGATCCTCCAGGGGTGAGGGCTCCACCTCCTGAGGTTACAGGGCCTCCAGAAAAAGTCACAGCTCACAGTTTGTAAAGGCCAAGACATCCATCGGCAGCCGCCCAAGCCTCGGGGCTTGTCCGGGGCCTGTGGGAGCAGCCGCAGGCTCTAGGAGGGCCCGGCAGGAGAAAAGGACAAGGGCGCCCTGCAGTGCAGGACACAGCCCTGAGAGCCTAAGGATTCAGGCCAACTCCACCCACAGCACTCCGGAAAGGGGTGAGCAAGGCGAAACAGTGAGTGGCTACCGGGGAAGAAGCGGAAGAAGGCAGACCCCCGCTGACCCATCACCCCTCTCCCAGCCATGGTGGAAGACAGGTCATCGGTGGGGCCTTTCTGGGAGCAGGGGAACAGGGCCTAGTCCCCTCTGTGCTGCCCCACGTCTCACCTGTCCCCAAGGCTAGGGATGCCAATCAACTGGATGATGTAGATCCCTATTTGACAGAAAAATACAAAGAAGAACACGAAGAAGCTGAAAGAGTTGTCAGACCTGTGGAGAGAGGGGGAAATGAGAAGTCACACAAGGGCTTCGGGCTCAGATCTCAGCCTTCTCACTTGCCAGGATACCTTCCTCGCTAAGAGACAGGAGGAAGGGTGCCAGAGCAGACAGAGCTCCAGGGGTCAGCCACACTGTCCATGAGGACAGGGACACACAGACACCCCCGTAATCAAAAAGGTCTTGCCTTCCGCTGCCTTCCAATTTAAGGGGTCAATGCTTGAGTGCTCACAGAACTTGTAAATAAAGTTGCTCACCCCACGGACAATGTAACAAACCTAACAGTCCATTTCCTGAAGTTATCTCCATTTCATAACAGGTAAGAAAATCTAAGACTGTTATAAAGATAATAAAACTTTAAGAATCAATCTGTAGGCCTGGGCAGAAGAAAAGACACCTAGGGAGTAGGGAACACCAGATAAAACTGGTGTTTGACAACTTCCATCACGCCCTGGAGGGCTAGAATACAGTGAGGGTACAGGTTTTGCCTGCTGAGTACATGGGAGGGTTTGGCCACTGCTCTGCCCCCTCTTTCCCAGGACCTGCTGGGCTCCCTGTCTCTCCTCCCTTCTCTCTTCACTCCCTGCTGGGCTCAACTAGGAGTTGAGCATCAACTCCTAGTCTCAATTCCAAAAGTCCTAGGGGTCTGTGAGGTGGATTCATTCATGTCCACAGTACTGACTCTAGGGCCACCGGTCAAATACTGGCACTCATCGAGGCTCAAGGGTTACTGGGGAGGTAGGGGGAGGGGCAGACATGAGCATGGAGGGGTAAAGCTATTGAGAGCTTATCTCACTCTTATCAGACTCTGTCTGGCTATCACAGACACACAGCCTCTCCCCGGAACTAAAATCCCAATGAACCAGACAGACTGGGAGCAGGGGGAAGGCAAGGAAGGCTCTTGATTTCCTCTCTGGGTCTCCCGAGCCTGGTCCAAGGACAGGGCCCAGAGCAGACCTCTGGTACAACAGGGGAGAAAACAGCTGCTGATCCCTGCCTGTTCTCACTAAGGGTGGGGATCGGAAAGTGAATTTCCCCACCATTCCATTCTGCTCTAAGACTGGGAGGGGGCCCCAGGGCTGATGGGCTTTGGCCTGCTACCTGATGCCAGCCATATACTACTCACCCCTGCCCAGCCCCACTCACCTGAAAGCCTTATAGATGGGTCGATACCAACAAAGGAAGGCACAGGGGGTGAAGATCACAAACCACAGGATGGAGAGGCCGAAGTCTACTCCCCTGGAGGTGTCGACTAAGAACCAGGCCAGGCAGGCAAGCAGGTTCAGAAACAGAGTCACTGAATGCACTGGGGAAGGAGAGGTGGGGAGAGAGAGGCTTGTGCCAAGGGGACCGAAGGCCTCCCCACTGAGGCAAACCATCCCCTGAAGAGGAAATGAGGTCCACACTGTGAGAGCAGCTGCAGAAATACTAGAGGACCTTGGTGTGTACACAGGCAGGGTGTTCTGAGACCTTAAAACCAGGGAATCTTAAAACTCAGGTATCTGAGGAGTGGCAGTGGAGGGGCAGATACAGATACAAGGGCTGAGCTTTGGGGAATGAAGTCTTTCAGCAGGCTTTCCCCTGGTTGTGGACAGCCCCCAGTGGAGCTACAAGAAGTCTTCTCTCCTCGCTCCTCATTCCTAGGAGCCGAGAGGACCATGGGGAGGAGAGGCCTTCTCCTAAGGAGGGCTGTTCAGTGCAGAGAGCTCTGTAAGAACTCTGAAGCCTCCGGCTAGTCCCACCCTACCTGATATGGGGTCTGGACAGGCCCTTGTGGGGAGGTTCCCAGGACAGGCAGCAGACTGTGGGGAGCCAGTTATGTGGGCAGAGACACCCCTCAGCCCAGCCCAGAGAGAGGCTGCAGCCTGCCAAGAGGAGCAACCAGAGCATAGCCAGCACGCTCGAGTCACAGCCCACTTCACCCTGAGCTTGAAGGGGCAGAGCAAGACTCACACATCCAGAGATAGTAGAGCATCTTGCATATCCGCTGGTAGTCGGCAGGGATCTCTGTGGAGAAGTCCTGATAGAAGCAGGGCTTGACAGGGCACCACACGGGCAGGGGCGGCCAGTTGTTCTCTCTCACTGCATGGGAAGAGGTGAGGAGGTGAGCCCGGCCTTAGCAGCAGCGTGGCGGGGTACACATGCGGGCCCAGTCCCTGGGCCAAAGCAGGACTCCCGGGGGGTGCCAGCAGACGGGGCTCAGGGTGTATGGATATGGAGTGGGATGGGGAAAGAGGACGGGACACAAACACCCCTGAGCTCACTCCAATACAATGGACCCCAGATGCACTGGGAAACACAGAGCTCGACGGCCTAAGTGATTACTTTTATTAACCACCAGACCGTAAGCACAAGGGGGCATCATCATGGGTAAGGAATCCTGGGACCAAGGCTCCCACTCGAAGTAAATTCCAGAGTGGGGAAGGAGTGAAGAAATAACCTACATCCATTAGGACCAAATGGCAAGTCTCCTGACCTTCACCTTACTTGGCGTTCCCCAGGACAATGCCGTGACAGAGCTCAGCAAAGCTCTGAGGCTGCCCTGGAACAAGCGTGCTCAGGGAAGTCCTAAGCCAGGCAGCACGGCCTCCCCTACCATGTAAGTTGGCCACCGTGTTCTGAAGCTCCCGCTCCTTCCGTTCCAGCTCGGCCGCTTTCCTGTCCAGTTCTTCCTGCTGCCGGAGCAGGCTTGCCTGGGCTGCAGAGGCCACAGCCTGGAGGGTGCAGAGGAGGTGGAGGGCAGCCAGACACAGAAGACAGTGAGACAGTGGCGGTCTGAGCTGAAGCCAGAGAGGCCGTGCCCCACGCAGGGAGGGCTCAGGGGCAGTCCCAGGCCCAGGTGTCATGGGTACCCAAGACCACCATGGAGAGGCCGAGGTGACCTGCCCCCCACCACCTCCACACCACCTCTGGCCCCTTAGCCATCACCAGGGTTCTCCTCTCCCTTGTATCCCTCAGCTTGAAAGAGATGGGAACTATCCCCATATTGGAGTCAGGCAAAGTTCAAAGTGACTTTTGAGGTAACAGCAAAGGGAAAAAGACTTCAGAAGAGACCAACCTATAGCTGGAAAGCCAGAGACTCAAGCCTCATTTGAAGAACATGGAATGTGCGTGCACAGGTGTGTGTGTCTGTGTGTGTGAAGGGGAAACAGTGCAGACCCGCCAGCAGTGAGAGAGGAAGGGAGATACTTGAGGGCAGCCTTGTGCGCCCAGAGCCTCGGGATCTATATTTAAGCACTGTCCTCCCACCCAGGAGCTGCCCAGAGGCACAACTGAACTGTGTGCCCCAGTACAACCCAGCAGCCCTTTAGGCTTGGCTGTGCTTGGCCTTGCTTGCACGGTGTGCAGAGTTCAAGCTTTATCCCTCTCCAGGCAGAGCAGGGAAGGCGCTAGGAGACTACACATAAGGCTGAACAGAGCTGGGCTTGGGCACGGCGTTCCAGCCTAGGGCCCTGCTCCCCTTGTTGGGACCTGGTTCCTCCTGAAGTCTACAGTCCTCCTTAGGGAACAGGTATCAAACTGGTCATCTCATGGAATAATAAGGCAGGCATTCCTGCACATGCGTGTGTGAGCACATGCAACACACACACACCTCTCCCTCTTTAAAAGGAATTCTCCAAAGGGCCACGGCTGCCTTCAAGAGGTAAATTTTTTGTTTGTTTGTTTTGGCGGCAGGAGGGCGGGGGGCAGTGTGGGGGGAGTCTTGGCTTCCTGGCCAGGGACTGAACCCATGCCTCCTACAGTGGAAGTGTGGAGTCCTAACCACTGGACCGCCAGGCAAGTCCCAGGAGGTAAATTTCAGGCAGTGGGGGCAGAAGCAGGACCAGAAGTGGCCACACTAGACCACACTGGGGTCTCAGCCTCCTCTCCCCAAGTCTGCAACTTCAGCTGAGTAGGCCCAGGTCCCTATAGCCCACCACCCAGCTGGACAGAAGTCACTCTTGCCTCTGAGTCTCGCCTCACCTCCACAGAGCTCTAGGGCCAGGGGTGGGGCCCAGGGGCCTGGGCAGGGGCCGCACGTTCAGAGAAGTCCAGTTAGACGACAGGAGCAGCCTGGGGCCCACTGGCGCCCACAGCCCAGCTTGGCTGGGCTCTGGGCACCTTGCCCTCCCTCGTGCTCATCTACTCTTCGCCTACCTTTGGCAGGTTTCGCAGGTAGCTGTCTCTGAGAATACTATCTCCTCCTAGCAGCATCTGCCTCTCTGAGAGCTCACTCACTGCCAGGAATCTGGTGGGCAGGAACCTGCTGGCCTGTCTAAGCAGGAGCTGCAACACACAGCTCCACTGTGGGCCACGCTCACCAGGGGCCACGAGGAGCGGGCGGTGGGGCTGGGAGGCACGGAGGGGAGAGTCGGGCACAGAGCACACAAGGCTCAGAGTACTGGTGGAGGGTCAGAGGAGCACAGGAAGGCGGGCGGGAATAAATGAGGTTTAAAAAAAAAAAGGGAGAGCGAGGGGAAGAGAGATTCTGGGCCCTGGGGAAGAGAGAACGAACCAAAGGCCGGAGGAGGTTCTGGAAGGACACAATAGGGGTAAATGCTCTTCCTGCCACCAAGGAGCCTGGCCTGGTGAGTACAGCTTATTTTGGGTGGTGGTCACGGGGTTGGGGGAGAGGATATAGGTTGGTAGAGCAGACCCTCCACCTGCAAGTGACCAGCTCCCAGGAGATGACCCAGAGGGCCCTGGAAGGGGAGCCCGGGATGAAAGCCCTCTGCCCCTCCTCAATCTCGGGGCTCAGCCACCAGTCTGGGTGTGTCCCTTTCTGGAAAGGAGAGGCCAAAGGGATCTTGTCAACGGTACCTGGGGGGTTGGCTGGGTGGGCTCCACTGAGGGTTGGAGAACTGCCGGCTGCGAGGCCCCGGGCATCTGTGAGACAGGAACCGTCGTCGCTGCATTTGTCTGCGTGGGGCAGAGTGGAAGAAGGAGGTGAGTGGGCCTCCCCCAGTTGGCCACGTGGGGACAGACTCACAGCCGGGAGAGTGATGTGCCCTTGTCTGTGAGGGGCGCTCCCTCTGGGCCTGCCCTGCGCCTGCCTTTGTAGCTTCGTGGCCAACAAGCCTCAGGTTCTGGGCAATGTGAGGCCTAACCCAGGACCCTGGATCCAGACCTTTCCAACACTGCCCGGCCCTCCTCTTCGGGGAGCGCCCCAGCTCATGGATCCTGAGGGGACAATGGATGGGTTCCTCTTCCGTACCCCACCCCCCTGAGTTCACATTAGGACTGTATCTTTGAGGAACAGAACTTCTCTGTCTCTGCCAAGTCACCTTACCCAGAGATGCCAGCACCACCCAGAGAACCCAGAGACTCAAAAAGAGGGCATGCCCACCAACCTCTGAGAAAGGGTTGAATTCAGCCAGGCCTCCCTGTGGGGCATTGGTCAGCTGGGTCACAGAGGGATCCTGAGAAGGTGAGAAAAGAGTCATCAGATGCTGGGGAAAAAGGAGAGTCTTGATGATGGGGAGGGAGACCACCGTCTCTAGGCCCCTCCCAGGGCTACCTGGCTGAAGTAAGGCTGTTGATGGCCCTTCCTAGAGTCCTGGAGAGCCTCTCCTGAAGGCTCCTGTACCCAGCCCCTGCCATACCACACCTGCAGTCATTTCTCCCTTGCTGGAAAAGGAGGGCTGCAGCCCAGATGACTTGCCAGAAGAGACCCCAAGCAAGGTTTACATTCTGAGGCCCAGGAAAAGACAACACAGGTGTTCCCTTTGGAGCCCTTGAGAAATTCAAAATGTTTAGGGAATTCCCTGGTGGGCCAAAGGCTGGGGCTGTGTTCAATCCCTGGTTGAGGAACTAAGATTCCCTAAGCCATGCAGTGTGGCCCCCCCCCAAAAAAGAAAGGAGATTTAAGATGGTTTAGCCTGAAAACTAGTCCAAGCAGTATTCAGGCTGAAGTAAAGCAAAGTGAAACGATGTGTTAGCAGGTGGGGAAGTCTACTAGCTTACAGTCCTCTTCTGAATGGACCTGACTGCTCTGTGGGACCCAAGGGAGCCAGCAGGGTCTTTTTGGGTTTTTGGGAAAAAAAAAAAAGAAAACTGTACCCACACAGCATGTAGAATCTTAGATCCTTGACCAGGGATTGAACTCTGGCCCCTTGGCAGTGAGAGCACTGCGTCCTAACTACTGAACCATCAGGGAATTCTGGCACCTGTAGGTTTGACTCCAGAGGGGGGTTGAATATAAATGTCCCCACCACTTTATGGCTGCTCTTTACTGGTACTGGCCACTTGCCAGATTCGGCTCCCTCAGATCACTGTTTCCTGGAAAGGGGAGTCATCTGGGACTCACCAGCCTGCACTGAATGGATCTGGTGTGCCTTGCACACACACACACACACACACACACACACACACACACACTGACTGACTGCTTAGAATGAGTTCCTCTAGGATTGTCTTGATTGTCTTTTTTCCTCTAAATTATTTTTCTTTAAATTTAATTTTCAGTTTTGAGTCACTTGGTTGACTGATGAATCAAATGATACTATGGTTTTACAGGTGGTCTTCCAGAGATGCCAGATGGGATCAGCACAGCCTAGGTACCAGTTGCTAACACCTATAAAATAACCCCCACCTCCTAGAGGAGACTCACTTAAGAGTTCTTTGGATTTCACCCTCAAAAGTAGCCAAAGAATTCAAATGATAGGTTATCCCAGAAAACCTTGTGCAGTTAGTGAAACTGAGGGTGTAACTAAGAACACTCAGAATACCGCACGCAGTTTACGTGGGGTGGACCAGCGTGATTATAAAATGACAGTGATTAACGTGTACATGCTCTGTTAGGGAAGACTAAGGGGAAACAGGTATTCAGCCTAGAAACACATTTCTCAGTGGATTTCCTATGAAGCCAATGTGTCTTGAGTTTAACTTTGAAACAAAGTTAAAAATGTTTTTAAAAAATAAAGTAAAATAAACTGGTTTAAAGTATTTACCTTCGGGGAGGGTTTGTTTTTTTGGTGGGGGAAGTGGGTGGGGGAGGGTGGGTAAATAAGGTGGTATGAATGGATACTTTTCACTTTATAACCTTTCTATACTGTTTAGTTATTTTTATTATTTTTCAGAAAGCATTTATTCCTCTCATTTTCTAAAGGACAATTTAAAGTTCTGGAACAAAAACATGCTGCTGGCTGCCAGTGCTGATTTTATTAAACCATGCACACTTGCGAGGAATACAGATATGAAGGACTCAGCTGAAACGCCAAGAAAATGATGTTTTGGGATTTCCCCCCCCCATTCTTTTAAAAAAATCCAAAAATGTCCTCAGAACACAGCCTTTCCCCAAGTTTTCATCCTTACGTTTCCCAGAGGCCAACCCTTCAGGCTGAGGGCCTCACACAGGGCTCCCTGCCATCCTCTCTGCCGGTGCTGGCCTGGGGCCGGGCTGGGCACCTAACGCAGCTCCTGCACACTCGAACTCCCTTCCCTTCCCCACACAGAACAGGTATGGGGCTCAGGTCCAGCCCAACAGCGATGCCTCTGGGAGAAACAGCTGCCCCCAGACTCTGCCAAGGCCCCGTTACAAGGCCTCAGCGAGGCTCCCCTGTCGGCACACCTCACCCGTAGTCTCTCACGGCTCATCCAGATGCTCCTGGCCTTCTTGCCCAGCTTCCCTTCCAGCAGCAAGCCTCCACAGATTGGATTCTTAAACACATATTCATGGTAGACAGACTCTCAGAGAGCCAGTCCTCAATTTTCAAACATAGAAATGGATATTCGCCACCCTGCAGGTCTGGCTCCCTTATCTGAACATTTATACAGCCAAGGGTCAGCGCTAAACATGCCTCTCTCTCTTTTTTTAATATCTATTTATTTGGCTGTGCCGGGTCTCAGTTGTGGCACACAGGATCTTTGGTGTGGCGTGTGGGATCTAGTTCCCTGACCAGGGATGGAATCCAGGCTCTCTGCACTGGGAGTTCAGTCTCAGCCACTGGACCACCTGGGAAGTCCCAGAACGTGCCTCTTTCACACATTCTGCCATCTTCGCACCGAGGCCATCAGGCCCTAGAGGGCAAGCCTGTGTCTGCAGGGCCCCAGGGCCTGGCCCAGAGCTGGACACACAGCCTCAACCCACTTCCTGTCTCCCTCGCGTCCTTTCTGCTGGATACCATCCTTGCCAGGTGGCTCCTGCAATTTGGACAAAGTGACAAGGTGAGGCTCGAGAGGCCAGTTGGAGGAACTGGCCTTGAGGTTTTTTTGTTGGCTGAACGACTAGCAGATTTCTCCCAGAATTACTGGGCTGGCTTCCTGCAAGAAGGATCTAGGGCTCAGTATCTGTTCCTCTTTCAAACTCCGCAGACATCAAGTCACAGCCCAGTAAGTGAGCTGAAGTCATTGAAATCAGATCCACCATCCAAGGGATGAGTTACTCGAGTCTGTCACTACAGGACAAGGGCAGAGGGGCGGCCGTGGTAGCAGTGTCAGGAGCCAGCATACCCGCTTGGCTGAGGTGTACGCCTTAAATAGGCAGCCTCCATACCTGTGAAGAGATGTCATTTTCTTACCAAGGTTAGCCAGAAGAGGATTCTGGAGGGTGGGGGGACTGATCACCCTGTCCAAACTGACCCCTCTTCTTTCTCAACAATCTGAAGGACTTGGCCCTGGACCCCTAATCAGGCTCACCACAAACAAATCCTGTCTCCTCTAGCAGGCTGTAAACTGCAGTCAGGTGCCTCTGTATCTAGTTCATACTTCTGGCTCCTAGTGCTTGGTGGAGGGCCTGATGCAAGAAGAAGCTCAGGTAATGTCTGGAATAAGGACTGCAGGCTGACAGCCCTTCTCTGCTTTCTCTACGAGGTGCTACCCAAGCGCCAAGGCACAGAGAAGGGGAGGGCCGCCTGCATCAGAGGGGCAGCCCCAGGGCCTAGGAGGACTCTGCTTGGGGAAAGGAGCCTGGAACACTGGGAGACATGGGTGCTTTCCATCTGAGGAGACTAGGCACTTTCTGACAGATGTGTGTGGTTTCAAGAGAAGCTGAGGCCCACTGAGAGAGCAAGGGAGGAGGAGGGACGGACACGGGAGCCGACACGCAGAGTGTCTACCACGCACAGGTTCATCACGCAATGATACTGCTGCTAGTCATCCCAGAACCAGCCACTGTGTCACACCACCAGAAAAGAAGGCTCTACCAGCCTTTCTCAACTTGGTTCCTCGAGAGAGTCAAGCCCCACTGCCCCAGGCCATCCACTGTCTGCAATGACCTGCCTTCTTTCCTGTGTATCAGAACAGTCCTGGTGATGTTCCATCCTTGGGAAAATGGAGAAAACAGTAGTTCCAATCAGCTTCTGTGTTCTGCGGCTCAGCTGAGAGGCCCTGGCTGAGAAAAGCTACAGCCTACCTCCTCATTCAACCTTACAACCATCCTGTGAAGGAGGAGTATGAGGATGAAGAAAGGCCCAGCTCAGAGAGAGGAAGTAATTCCTCCAAGACCTCAGGGACTGTAGTGGTTGAGCCCAATTTTGAATCCAAATCTGTCTTTCTCCAAAAACACAAGTGGTAAACCTGCGTGGGCAGAGTCTCCCCAAAGCCTAGCTCAGGGGCTGACCGATGGAAGATGCTCGGTCAACATGGGGTTGAGGGGTCAACCAGGACAACTGGGTCTGCTCGGCTATTTGTTCCTGAACTTCAAAGCAGTCCTTCTGGGTGAACACCCTTGGAAGGACACTGGCAGAGAATCTTGTGAGTAAGGACCACACTGACTGGCCTGAATGAAGACCCTCAGCTTTCCCCTCGAGTCACAAATAAGCCAACAGCAGGAATCTTCCTTCCCACTCACCAAGCCTCAGCCAGCTCGTAAGTGGGTCAAGCATTTAAAAGCATGGTGAAAGCTAAGTCTCACCTACCAAGAAGTAAGCTGACACCCCCTCAGTGCCTAAAGGACTCAACCGGCTCATGCCCTTGCCTGAATTTATAACAAGAAGAACGCGCCTGGTCTCAGTTCCTTTCATGCAGTGAGCAGCCACACACAGGGTGAGGGACACACCAAGAGGAACAGAGTGCAGCTCCTACCCTTCAGGAGACCACAGTCTGGGAGCTGAGACAAGCACACAGCACGAGTGACCATGGGAGGGGAGAGGAGGCTGGGCGGGCTCGGAGGAAGGCGAGCACAGGCCTGGTCAGGCAAGCTCAGGCCATACAGCTCCAGGAAAGGGGGCACTGGGTGGAGCTGGGCTGTGAGGGGCTGAGAAAACGAGGCGGTACAGCTGGGCTGGAGTTCTGCTGCGGCGGCAGGGGGAGGGCCTTGAAAAACATACTTGTTTTCACTGGTTTGGCAACCCCTCTCCATGCATCTCCCAGGTCTCGGCTGTGCTTGAGTTTACTGCGACTTTTCCTTGCTTTCCCACCCTCCACTCCGCCCAGGCTCTCAATGTGAGGTTTATTTCAGGCTTCAAACAAACACATTAAATAAATACCTCATAGACTAAAAAACAAAAACAAAACTTGGCCACTCCCTCTGAGAGGCCAAGAGTCACCACTACTTTGGATCGTCTGTGAAGTCCTGTTTGCTTTAGTGACAAGGCTGAGTGTCACAGCACAAGAAGGAGCGGTCACCCCCACGTTGGCCGGCTCGGTCCCAGGCAAACGAGGCACCACGGTTAACCTTGGTTTCTCTGAGACAGCCTGAGAAGCCATCCAAAGGAAACATGACAAAAACATGTGAAAATCTGCATCTGCGAAAGTATCCACTGCGCTGGTATTTACAACAGGGGGGAAAAAAGCAGGGGACAACTTAAATACCCAGCGACAGTGAGTTCCAGTGCATTTTGGTACATATCCCCTCAATGGCCTAAACAGTCACTAAAAATCACAGTTATGAACACAGGGCAGCAATACGGAAACAGCTCGGTTATACGAGTATCAAATGACGATTCTGTCAGAAGTACTCGTAACAGAACACACATCAAAACAATGGCTGCAAAACACTAGTAGAAACAGGGATGGTTTATTTTGTCTTTCAAATTTTCTATAATGTGATTACGTTATGTTTATAATAAACAATGTCACGAACCTCATTCCATAGTTCATCAGGCACTCTATCTATCAGATCTAGGCCCTTAAATCTATTTCTCACTTCCACTGTATAGGGCAGAAAGTGAAGAGGAACTCAAAAGCCTCTTGATGAAAGTGGAAGTGGAGAGTGAAAAAGTTGGCTTAAAGCTCAACATTCAGAAAACAAAGATCATGGCATCCAGTCCCACCACTTCATGGGAAATAGATGGGGAAACAGTGGAGACAGTGTCAGACTTTATTTTTCTGGGCTCCAAAATCACTACAGATGGGGACTGCAGCCATGAAATTAAAAGACGCTTACTCCTTGGAAGGAAAGTTATGACCAACCTAGATAGCATATTCAAAAGCAGAGACATTACTTTGCCAACAAAGGTTCGTCTAGTCAAGGCTATGGTTTTTCCTGTGGTCATGTATGGATGTGAGAGTTGAACTGTGAAGAAGGCTGAGTGCCGAAGAATTGATGCTTTTGAGCTGTCGTGTTGGAGAAGACTCTTGAGAGTCCCTTGGACTGCAAGGAGATCCAACCAGTCCATTCTGAAGGAGATCAGCCCTGGGATTTCTTTGGAAGGAATGATGCTGAAGCTGAAACTCCAGTACTTTGGCCACCTCATGTGAAGAGTTGACTCACTGGAAAAGACTCTGATGCTGGGAGGGATTGGGGGCAGGAGGAGAAGGGGACAACAGAGGATGAGATGGCTGGATGGCATCACTGACTCGATGGACGTGAGTCTGAGTGAACTCCGGGAGTTGGTGATGGACAGGGAGGCCTGGCGTGCTGCGATTCATGGGGTTGAAAAGAGTCGGACACGACTGAGCGACTGATCTGATCTGATGTTAAACAAATACATACACACTTCTTTTTTAAGAAGAGAGCCTGAGAAGCCATCAAATGAGCAAGGTGCACCCTGGGGCCTCCCTCCCTGCCACAGCAGTGATGTACAGAGGCTCCCAGGAAAGAGAGGCCAAGTCCCTGGCCTGGCGTTGAGGCGCTCCATGGCCTGGCACCAGCTTTCCTCCAGGTGCAGCCTGTTCCCCATCAAATGGAGCCCTCTGCCCTCTCCTTCCACCGCGGTCTATCTACTCCCTACACAAACCATTCCAACCAGTGCAGGGTGAGGGCACCAAGAAAAGGCCTTGGTTCCTGCCCTCAAGAAGCAAATAGGACAGAGAACACAACAGAAGCCAGGGCAAGAAGTGACAGCATGTGACCAGTGCTGAACAAGGGCATGGGCAAAGGGCTCACAGAGGAGGGAGCGAAGAGGCTGTCGGAGACTCAGGGAAGGCTTCTCTGAGGTGGCATCTGAGCTGGATCTCGAGAGAGGAAAGAAATTAAGCAAGCACTCAAGAGGGAGAGGAGAACAGCATTTGCAAAGACATGGGGTCTTTAAAAAGACCTTGCATACATTCAGTGAGAAGGATCAGGAGACTACAGAGCAAAGTGTTATATACAAAGAGAGAAGCACCAGGGACCCAGCCTGAAGATGGCTGGGCCAGACTGCAGGCTGTGGCAATGGGGGCAACAAGAGATTGTGCAAAGCCTGTGTGCTTAGTCATATCCAACTCTTTGTGACCCCGTGGACTGTAGCCCACCAGGCTTCTCTGTCCCTGTGGGTTGCTATTTCCTTCTCTGGGGGATCTACCCGACCCTGGGATTGAACCTGTATCTCTTGCGTTTCCTAAACTGGCAGGTGGATTTTTACCACCACTCCACCTGGGAAGCCCTCAGAGATTGTGAGCAGTGATCATCTCCGCCAGCAGTGAGGAGACTGCAGTGCTCATGGAAGGAGGATGGCAGGAAGACTGCCTGGGACACAGAGTCCACATGGGTGATAGTGAGGCTTGAGCTAAGGGATGACACAGAGGATGGAGAAGAGGGAACGGGCTCCAGAGACCCTCCTCAGGTAGACGCTACGGGCTTGACCACTCCACAGGATGGTCGGGGTATAGAGTTACTGCAAGACAAGGACACAGGGGAGGGGAAGGGAAGGGAAGGGGTGGAGTGACTGAGGCTGCCAGCTCGGGGGACCAGCAAACAGTGCCACCACTGAGCAAGACAGGCAGTCATGGGAGAAGAGAAACAGGATTTTCAGGAGCAGGGGTGTGGGAGCAGGGAGAGGATCTGGGAAGGTATTGATTCGCATCAGAGAGATTGATAAAATGCATCTGGGTGGAATGGGTGGAAATGTCCAGGTAAGAGCTGGAAATACTGGTTTGGAGCTCAGAAGATGAGGGCTAGAGCTCTGGATCTGAGCCCACTGGAATGTGGATGCTACTCTGAGGCCATGGAAGTGGGAGGACTTACTCGGAGAGGTACACTGAGAACAAAGCCAAGGACAGAACTCTAGGACACCCTGAAATGCAGGAGACAAGAAGAGAAAACAGGCAGAAGGAGGTGAGAGTTATTAGTATAAAGAGGCCAAGGACAGAGAGAACTTCCAGGAGACTGGTCAGAAAAGCTGGTGCACCACAAGCAGCGGACCCACAGATCCCAGAGAGTCCACAGTGAGGTGGCGCCTGGGGGCGTGGAGCTGAGAGTGTGCGGAAGTGACTTAAGTTGGTGCTCCTTCACCTGGAATACCTTCTCGTGCCATAGGCTTTCTGCTCCCAGGACCTCCTACCATAGGACTCTGCCCCGTTCTCCCTCAGATCCCTCACAGGTCCTTTTGGCAAATTTTGACTGCCCTTATCGTGCCAGGGCATGCTGTCATGATCAGTGAGCGTTTCTTAGCTCT
Source organism: Bos mutus (assembly GCF_027580195.1). Taxonomy (NCBI): domain Eukaryota; kingdom Metazoa; phylum Chordata; class Mammalia; order Artiodactyla; family Bovidae; genus Bos; species Bos mutus. The sequence continues at coordinate 32,959,842 of NC_091637.1, read as the reverse complement.
CCTGTCAGATTAGAAGCTCTAGCAGGCCATGTGCCCATTTATCCTGGTCTCCTGCACAGGCCCTCAGAGCAGCAGTGGCTCAGTGATGTGCATGAACGTGTCAGCATCTCATAAGAGCACTGCTGGACGGGTCACACCTTTCGAATTAATGTGCACAGCACTCTTCTCTGGACCAGCAGCAAGTACCCCTTGTTTGTCCTGGTTAAATATTACCGTTTCTCTGAACCCAGGATTGTCCTACTCCAAGTGGCTCCAAAGAAAACTTAATAGACAAGTAGGGTCAAAGTTCAGCTGTATCACTGGCCAAGGGCTTTCTAACACCCAGACTACCTCCAGGTGCCAACCATTAAGGCAAAAATCCCTCCCCACCCCAACCTGGGCAGCTGCCTGGACTCAATTAAACTGTATGAACCTTGCCATTTTCAAGTTTCTTGAGACAATGCTCCTGTTCCCCAGGAAAGTTCTACCAGGTCCAACTGGGGGTTCTGAGAATTCCCAAAGCTGCAGTCAAACTGAAGTCCACCCTATCAGGGGAAGTGACACAGCCCTCAGTGTCTCTGCAGGGAACTCCATGTGACTGTTCATGCCCAAATCACATTTCTGCCATCACTTTCTCCTCCCACAGGAGAGAAATGTCTTAAATCCTTGGGAAGCAGCCATACCACCAAGATTATCTTTTAAGTGCAAGGAGACAATGTGTGAAAGTGATATGGTGTGATTTGGCGACTCACGAAGGCTGAAAGGTTTTCTCTGTTTGGAACCACCAGCTAGTCCACGCCCAGATCAATGTCGACTGCCTGGGGTAACCTAACAGAAACACCAAGCGGCAAAGCAGCCCAGGCACTTGCTGGGGTCCGCTGATTTTCAGTGGACTGCTGAAAGAGAAAATGGGGAGGACAACACCCATCTGGAGCCCTCAACCTCTTCATCATCCAACAAGACTTTCTGAGAAACTTTTGGGAACAGACATACTGGAATTAGTAGAAAGCAGAATACCCAGATGGTACACAGCAGATGCACCATAATGCACAGAGGGATTAGGGAGTGCCAGGGGAGGTTGGGAAACCAGCCACTCTCGGCTTGCACTTTCCTGCTTCCTCCTAGGAGTTTGGTAAAAAACCTCTGCTGCACTCTTGTGACAACTTTCCACTTACAGTCCGACTCTGCAGGAAGTTTTCTAATAATCCCACTATAACTGTACACAAGGAGGAAGTCATAAAAGCCCACAGCCACAGTTCAGGTGGGGATGGAACAGAGTGAAGATAAAAAATGTGTATAAGGAAGTTAACCTAAAAGCACACCAGGAGCTTCAGGGGATATTGCAAGAATTAGAAGAAGGATTCCATGGTTGCAAAACTCTGAGAAAGGCTGGATCAAACAAAGTGGAGCAAATATCTTTACTGCAGGATTTCTCGGAGCCTTTAACAAATGAACAAGCCTGGTCAACCTTCAGGAAAATGATTCCTGACTTTATTTGACCACAGAACCCTGAGCACCTTTCAGGACTGGCATTACTCAGAAAACATGCTATGTTAAAATATCATCTAATGCAATACAGGAGATTTCCTGGTGGCTCAATGGAGGAGAGCCCACCTGCCCGTGCAGAGGACAAGGATTCAATCCCTGGATCTGGAAGATACCACATGCCATGAGGCAAGCAGGCCCACGTGTCAAGCAACTATTGAGTCTGCGCTCTAGAATCCATGCTCCTCAACAAGAGAAGCCACCACAATGAAAAGCCCAAGCACCACCACAAAGAGTAGCCAACACACAGCAATAAAGACCAGAGCAACCAAAAATAAATACATCTTAACGAAAAAAAAGCAAAATACAATCCATATTATTCCACCCCCACACACTGAAAAACAACAAAAAAGCTCACCTAATTTGTTACTTTCACCCTTACCAGTACTCTCATTTTAAGAATGGTAACAGTGGTGATGATGTTACATTCTTTCCTTAGCTGGCCTAAGTAACTGCCAAGGCAGTTTAAAATCTTAAGAACAGCACTATCCAGAGAAGAAGACCCAGATCTGAGTCCCTTCCTGCTTCAATTAGCTAGTGACTCTGGCCATGTCCCATCCTCACTGCATTCTTGGTTTCTCATCTCTAAACCGAAAGGGTTAGAAGAGATTTCTGAGGATGTTCCCAGCTCTAAAAATCCACCATGGAACTCCAAACACTAAGTACATTTTCATAAACCACCATGGAGAGAAGGGGGAAAAAAAAGACTTCTGAAGGCCAGTTAGGTGTGACAGTTTCTGAGTCTATAGCCTCTCCACATTCTCTCTTCTGAGCTCTGTGCCAACACCCTAAGTAAATGAAGTTGGGCTCACACCCAGCCCCGCAAGGGCTGTGCCTTCCCAGTGTCCCAACCCTGGCAGTCAGAAAAGCAGAAACCACCATCACAAGGAGAGGGAGGGCAGCTCTCCAGGAAAAGAAGTTTGGGGGCCTCACACCCAAGGCTCCTTCTCCCTCCACAGCTGTGTGCCAAGAGGAAAAACCCAGCCCAGAATCAGGAGGAGCAGAATTGCAGCCAACCGGCTCTCGCCTTCCCCCACAGGCTTCCCCACCAGATGTTACTCTTTACAGGACCACAGCTGCTTCCTGTCCTGCCATATCCTGGGGCTGCCTGATGTACAGACTGTCTTGCTTCAATGTAGAAGTTACTTCTTCCACAGTTTGCACAATCATTTCTGGGGTTGGAGATGTGGTTTAAGACTTTCAAGCTGCTACTAATATAGGGCAAAATTTAGGCCAATTATCTAGCCCACTGCTAGCACTGAGGACAAGCTCTCGGCATCTCTGGATATCTGACTGCCTCTTTCAGATAGCAGCAGATATTTGATTTCTGATTCTGAGAGTACAAAAAAAAGAAAGAAAAAGGCACATGATTACACAGCACACATACGAAAATGCTTCTGAAAGTGAAGTCGCTCAGTCGTGTCCTTGACTCTTTGCGACCCCAGGGACTGTAGCCTACCAGGCTTCTCCGTCCATGGGATTTTCCATGCAAGAATACTGGAGTGGGTTACCATTTCCTTCTCCAGGAGATCTTCCTGACCCAGGGATTGAACCCAGGTCTCCCACATTGTAGGCAGACGCTTTACCATCCGAGCCACCCGAACTCCAGTATCATGCAGCATTTTTATAACTAAAGCAAAACAGTTATCTGAAGACAATGGCACAGGAAAAGAAAAAAAAAATGCAAATGTTCTTTCTTTACTCAAATAGAGATTACTGCCTTACATAAAAGATAAGGTCCTCCAAACAGTTCTGTCAAGAAGCATGAAGCTACTAGAGGAATGTTAGGAATTCCCTGATGTTACCAAGCTATCAAAATTTGCCTCAAGGGCTCCCACTGGCTAAGTCACCTTAAACCAAGAAAGAGAAGTAAACCGACATTCATTCTAGTCTCCTTTGTGTTTATTCTGACCCTTGAAAGAAAGGATTCAAGGTGGAAAAGCTCATGCTGTGTCTTGCAGGAAGGACCCCCTCCAAGGACTTCCCCTACACCTGCAGGAAACTTTAAAGTTGCCAATGACCAAAATAAAGAACAAGCAGGAAGAGTTCACATGCCTGGTGACATCCTGACAAAGCAGAAAGCTCGAGACTCATAAATCACTAGTCAGCACAAGCAAGCTTCCCTAGAACTGGTTTTGAGCATACACAAAACAAGAGGCACCGGAGCTTTGGAGTTAAAGGAGTCCCAACCCTCCATCATGGAAAAGAATACCCCTACGCTCTTTGCTCAAAGGCGGGAAGGTTTCGGCTTTTAAAAGGAAGTCTCTTTTTCCTTGGGCAATTGTTAAAAGGTCTGGCCAGCTCATAGATCAGTGCATCTCATCTACCCTGTCACCACACACAGGTCCATCAGACCAACATTCCTTGCACTTCAAGCCCCTCAGAGGCTCCTCATTTCTCCCCCGTCTCTACCCTGGGCTCTCTCATCTAGCCAGAGCCCAGTCCAAACTAGATCCATGGCCAAGGTGTGAAATTGTTATCAAGGCCATAATTCAACTTGGGTTACCAGCCTTCCCTTTCTGACAAATCTCAGGGGCTCTCCTATATCTTATAGACTAGTTGGCTGTGTGTGTGTTGCGGGGGATGGTCTTTGGATTTTCTGACATTTCTCCATCCCTCTAGAGGCTTCCACCTCATTACGTTGCTGTCACCCTCTCTCCTAAAGTGACTCAAGGCTAGCGTCTCCTCAAGACTGCGGGATGTGGTAGTCACACTTTCCCCTCAGGTGAAGCCGCTTATCTCCCTGAAGCTGGGGGCTTCCCTGATCCTGTCTGCGCCAGTCCCCTTCCCCAGCGGTATCCAGTTAGAAGGGCTACGTTCCTGGGAGCTAGACAGTCCCACCCTTTTCCCAGAGTACAGCGCCCCGCCCCCTCCGCTGTTCCACCTGCTGCTAGTCCCGCCCCCCAGGCGCTACGATAGGACACCCCTAGAAGCCCGCTCTCCCATTGGGCAGAGAGCCCGTCCCTCCTACGCCACGTCTCCCGGCTCTGGCGAAAGAGGCCCGGGCGGCGGCCTTTGGGCACTGGACAGAGCTGTAAGATGAGGGCTCTACCTGGAAGGGGTTTACGTCCACTGGGTCCGCGAAGGGGTTGGTGTCGAAGGACGACATGGCGGTCGGGGGCCGACGAGCGAGCTCCGAGAGCGCTTCTGCCTCCGGGCACCCAGACCCAGCGGCGCTCTCCGTGCAGGCCCTCCACTTCCGGGAGCTAGGCAGCCGTTCTGGCGCAGGCGCAACGTCCTCCCAGAGGGGCGTGGTCGTATGACATCACAGAAGTCCGCTCCGCCCTCCTGCCCAACCCACTGTGGAGCCTGGTGGGCATTCGCTTCCGTCCGCTTATTCCGTGTGTCTGTGCTCCAGTGGTCGGCGAGTCACCGAGGAACTTGGGAGACGGAAGAGTGGCTGGAGCCGTTCCCAGCTGCCTCTCGTTCAGATAGGTTACAACATAGTGTTAGAAACTCCTCAAAGTAAACTCCCAAAAGTGGGGATGGAAACTTAACCCCTTCAGCTTTCTTGGAGGTCAAATTTGGGAAATACGCTCTGGTTCAGGTAGGGGACAGGAGTTCCAGCCAACGGGGGGAGTGGGGAGTGGAATTCCCGACCCAGAGGACTTCACCAAGCTAGGAAAGGGTTCTGTTGGTAGGGGCCGAGCAGAGAGGATCTTTTCGGAAGAATGGACTGTGCAGCTGTCCCCCATACTAGCTGAGCCCTGCCTCTCTTAGGCCTTGACCCCCGATGTCAAGTTTTATCGCCTTAGGCTTGAGGATCCCTGAGCTCAGACAGGTTTAGGGCCTGAGCTGGGATTAACCTGGGCATCCAGCATTTATTAAATGAATGAGGGAGTTCAGCAATAGAGCCATCAGTATATGGGAAATGGCTGACTCATTCCCCACAAACTCAAGTTATTTATTCATGTCTTTGTACATTTCTGCTGTAACTGAGTCCAGCCACTCCTCCATACCTTCCCCTGGACGAGTACAGGGCTGCTAATTGGTCTTTTGTTGTTCATATTGTAATCAGAGATCCATTCAAATGGGGCAAAATCACTACGGAACTTTGTTTAAAATCTTTCAGTTATTTTCCATAAAGATCCACATTCTTAGTTTGACCTCTAAGACTTGTAATATCTGCCCTTCACCTATCAATCCTTCCCATTCCTTCTTGTGCCTTCCCCTCCACTACACCCCACCCCTGAGCATCCCAGCCCTCCTAGTGGCTTTTCAGGTCCTCAAAATTATTTGTTCCTTTGCCTGTCTCAGGACCTTTGTACTGGACTCTCCCTCTGCTTGGTATGCTCGTAGCCCATGCCCTCATCATCCCCTAGTTAACTCCTACTTATTCTTCAAATCCAGGTTTATGGATCTCTTCCTCAGGAGTAGCCACTCTTCAGTATAGATTATATCAGCCCCTCCCCCACAACAGAAACCCTGTGCCTTTCCTTCATAATACCTATAGCAGATTGTAATTACATATGTGTAAAGATGGTTATTTATGTCTGTTTCTCCCACTAGACTGTAATCTCCACAAGGGCAGGAATAGCATCTGTTTTGCTCACTGTTGTATTTCTGGCACTAACATAGTACCAAGCAGATACCAAGCAGATATTTCATAATTATGAAATATTTACTATTTACCTCATCCATTTTTCTGAGGGTCCAGCTCAACTTTTTTTTTTTTTTCCAGGAAACATCCTCAAGTGGAAGAACAGGAGGGATTTATGTTTGTGTACCCTTAGAAACTTCTTACCCCTAACCCCCCATGGCTACCTCTCCAATCACAGTGTAAGCACACTTGTGTTTCATCTTTACTAGTGACACAAAACAGTTCTGTGATCAGACATACAGGGGTTTTTTTTCCCCACACTAATCAATTTTCTGACACCAGTTGGATGTCATTCAATTCAGTTCTGACACTATCTACCTGGATTTTGCATCAGATCCCACAGCTTAAGTACACACTCAGTCCCACAAGACTGCCCCCACTCCAGAGACCAATTGCAAATCCCAGGCTGTCATCACTTGTACTTCTGTAAATCAAGGTCCCCATCACCCCCCTCCTTAGTTTTAATAATTTGCTAGAATGGCTTCTAGAACTCAGAGAAACACATTTACTGGCTTATCATTAGGTTGGTGCAAAAGTAATTGCCGTTTTGCATTGTTGAACTTTGCCGTTTGATACTGGAATACATTCTTAAATAAATGTGCTTATGTTACATCATTTTAATGTGCTTTTCTCGCTTAATGTTTGTATGTGTGTGTGTTGGTATTTTTTTTTTTTTTTTGCTAATGACATTACTTGCTGCTGCTGCTAAATCACTTCGGTCGTGTCCGACTCTGTGCGACCCCATAGACGGCAGCCCACCAGGCTCCCCCGTCCCTGGGATTCTCCAGGCAAGAACACTGAGTGGGTTGCCATTTCCTTCTCCAGTGCATGAAAGTGAAAATTGAAAGTGAACTCGCTCAGTCGTGTCCAACTCTTAGCGACCCCATGGACTGCAGCCCACCAGGCTCCTCTGTCCATGGGAGTCTCCAGGCAAGAGTACTGGAGTGGGGTGCCATTGCCTTCTCCGCATTACTTGCTGTGTATTATTATTTTAGACTAGGGAAATGCTGTTAGAGGAAAAGCAAATTTAAGTGATTTTCTGACTTGAGTTCAAAATGGGTTGTAAAGTAGCAGTTAAAACTCGCAACATCAACCGTGCATCTGGCCCAGAAACTGCTAAAGAATGTACAGTGCAGTGGTGTTTCAAGAAGTCTTGCATAGGAGACAAGAGCCTTGAAGATGAGGAAAATAATGGGAGGCCATTGGAAGTTGACAACAACCAATTGAAAGCAATTATCAAAGCTCATCCAACTACATGAGAAGTTGCTAAAGAACTCAGTGTTGACCATTCTCCAGTCATTTGGCATTTGAAGCAAATTGGAATGGTGAAAAACCTCAATAACTGGGTGCCTCATGAGCTGACCACAAATCAAAAAAATCATCATTTTGAAATGTTGTCTTCTCTTATTCAACAACAGCAAACCATTTCTTGACTGTATTCTGACATGACGAAAAGTGGATTTTATAGAACAATTGACAACGACCAACTCAGTGGTTGGGCCGAGAAGCTCCAAAGCATTTCCCAAAGCCAAATTTGCACCAAAAACAGGTTATGGTCACTGATTAGTGGTCTGCTGCCAATCTGATCCACTACAACTTTCTGAATCCTGGTAAAAACGTTACATCTGAGAAGCATGCTCAGCAAATCAATGAGATGCACCAAAAGCTGCAATGCCTGCAGCTGGCATTGGTCAACAGAAAAGGGCCAATTCTTCTACAGGACAAGACTCAACTGCATGTCCCACAACCAATGCTTCAAAAGTTGAACAAATTGGGCTAGAAGTTTTGCCTCATCTGGCATATTCACCTGACCTCTTGCCAATCGACTACCACTTCAAGCATCTCGACAAGTTTTTGCAGGGGAAAATGCTTCCACAAACAGCAGGAGGCAGAAAATGCTTTCCAAGAGTTCATCGAATCCCAAGGCATGGACTTTTACGCTGCAGTAAACTGGCTCCAAATTGGGAAAGGAGTACGTCAAGGCTGTATATTGTCACCTTGTTTATTTAACTTACATGCAGAGTACATCATGCAAAATGCCAGGCTGGATGAAGCACAAGCTGGAATCAAGATTACTGAGAGAAATATCAATAATCTCAGATATGAAGATGACACCACCCTTATGGCAGAAAGTGAAGAGGAACTAAAGAGCCTCTTGCTGAAAATTAAAGAGAAGAGTGAAAAAGCTGGCTTAAAACTCAACATTCAAAAAATGAAGATCATGGCATCCAGTCCCATCATCCCATGGCAAATAGATGGAGAAACAATGAAAACAGTAACAGACTTTATTTTCTTGGGCTCCAAAGTCACTGCAGATGATGACTGCAGCCATGAAATTAAGACACTTGCTCCTTGGAAGAAAGCTATTGCCAACCTAGACAGCATATTAAAAAGCAGAGACATTACTTTGCTGACAAAGGTCCGTCTAGTCAAAGCTATGGTTTTTCCAGTAGTCATGTATGGATGTGAGAGTTGAACTATAAAGAAAGCTGAGCACCAAAGAATTGACGCTTTTGAACTGTGGTGTTGGAGAAGATTCTTGAGAGTTGCTTGGACTGCAAGGAGATCCAACCAGTCCATCCTAAAGGAAATCAATCCTGAATATTCATTGGAAGGACTGATGCTGAAGCTGAAACTCTAATACTTTGGCCACCTGATGTGAAGAACTGACTCATTGGCAAAGATGCTGATGCTGGGAAAGATTGAAGGCAGGAGGAGAAGGGGACGACAGAGGATGAGATAGTTGGATGCCATCACCGACTTGATGGACATGAGTTTGAGCAAACTCCAGGAGTTGGTGATGGACAGGGAAGTCTGGCATGCTGCAGTCCATGGGATTGCAAAGAGTCAGACATGACTTAGTGACTGAACAACAATGTGACTTAGAGTTCACAATCTGAAACAAATTATATTTGCATCAGCCTAATATATAGTAAAGAAGGTGATACAGGATACAGATGAATGCCTAGTTGAAGAGATACATAAGACAAGGTCTGGGTTCTGAGTGCAGGAGCTTCTGTTCTTGTAAAGCTGGGGTTTGTCACCCTTCTGATAAGGCGATGTATTCACCAATACTGAAGCTCTCTAAACCAGCAGTTCAGGATTATTTTTTTAAATAATATGACTTAAATTATTTATTTATTTATTTTGGCCGCACTGATTCTTTGTTGCTGCAGTTGGGCTTTCTCTAGTGGCAAGTGGGGACTACTCTTCTTTGTGGTGTGCAGGCTTCTCTGGCTTCTCTTGTTGCAGAGCATGGGCTTAGCTGTGCCGCAGCATGTGGAATCCTTCCGGATGAGGGATCGAACCCTTGTCCCCTACAGTGGCAGGCAGATTCTTTACCCTGGATCACTAGGGAAGTTCAGTTCAGGGACTTTCAGTTCAGGGAGGTGTCATCATGCAGGCATGATCAACCCTTAATTCAATCTCTCCTCTCACTATAAGATAGGAGATGTGGCTGAAGATTCAAAGCTTCTAATTGTGGCTTCATCTTTCTGGTGACCAGCCCCCATCTCAGTGCTATCCAGAAGCCCCCCAACAGTTGCCTCATTAGGACAAAAGATGCTCCCATCACCCAGGAAATTCCAAGGGATTTAGGGGTTCTGTGTCAGGAACCAGGGTGAAAGACCAAATATTAGAACAAAAGATGTTCCGAGTAGTCTCACTGCTTAGGATATTACAAGATTTTAGGAGCTCTGGCCAGGAGGCAATGATTCTATGACAGTGTGACAGGCAGCATGCAGAGATCTTTGCCGTCTGCAGCCTGAGAGGAGAGCAGTCCACACAACACGGGGCTGTCCTGCCACCACCTTGTCTGCCCAGCCTAGGACATTGCTGGACCAGGAAGAACGAATGGAATTCTATTCAATGTATCCCCAATGTGAACCTTGTCCACCCATTTATCTCTGAAGACCGCTGGGTTCTGTATGCTTCCCTGTGGAAGAGACATCAAGCATTTATTCACCCGTTAACTTATTCGACAAGGGAGGAGGTATAGCAGATTGGAACTCTGTGCTCTTGAACCTGTTACCTTTTGGACATCCATTCTTCTTATCTCAAAAAATGGGGCTAATGACAGTACTTATCTCATAGCGTTGCTTCCCATGTGGCTCAGCTGGTGAAGAATCTGCCTGCAATGCGGGAGACCTGGGTTGGATCCCTGGGTTGGGAAGATCCCCTGGAGAAGGGAAAGGCTACCCACTTCAGTATTCTGGCCAGGAGAATTCCATAGACTGTATAGTCCATGGGGTCGCAAAGAGTCAGACACGACTGAGCGACTTTCACTATCTCATAGGGTTATCTTGAGAATTCTTGCAAAGGGTTAGCTTAGTATTTGTGCATGTGTGCTAAGTTGCTTCAGTTGTGTCTGACTCTTTGCGACCCTACGGACTGTAACCTGCCAGGCTCCTCTGTCCATGGGATTTTCCAGGCAAGAATACTGGAGTGGGTTGTCATGCCCTCCTCCAGGGGATCTTAACCCAAGGATCGTCTCAACCCACATCTCTTACATCTCCTGCATTGGCAGGCAGGTTCTTTACCAGTAGCACCACCTGGGAAGCCCTTTGTATTTAGTATATAACAAACAAATGTTATCTGCTATTACTGCTTGAATGTCAGCTGAGCACTGGCAGAAATGTGAAGCTGAATTAGACATATAGTCTAGAAGAAAGCAGATTATCACTAGATAATAATATGTGATCAGTTCTATTAGATCTAGACAAGCAAGAGTTAAGGGTGAAAGGTTCTAGGTTCTCCAGACACCCTAGTTTCCCTTCTAGATATATTTTTCTGTATGTGGGGAGGGTGGGGTGAGGTGGGTGCTCTGTCCCAACAATCTAAGTTCTCTCTTCCCTGTGAAAAATACTGTGAGGAAAGAACTCTAACGTTACTTCAGTGGTGGTGGTGGTAGGAGATGCCCCAAGAAGCCCCTGTGCCCAGACTAATCCCTCATTCTTCCCCGAGAAGGTCCATTTGGCTGGGCGAGTGGGAATGAGAGGAAGAGAGGTATTCAAAGTCAGGAGGTAGGTGAGATGTGCTGCTTGTATGGTTCGTTTTATTATTCCTTAGTGTGTGGTGACGCTTTCTTTGAAATGCAGGCAGATTTATCTGAGCCAGGGGACTCTTGCTGCTGCTGCTGCTAAGTCACTTCAGTTGTGTCCAACTCTATGCGACCCCATAGACGGCAGCCCACCAGGCTCCCCCATCCCTGGGATTCTCCAGGCAAGAACACTGGAGTGGGTTGCCATTTCTTTCTCCAATGCGTGAAAGTGAAGTCGCTCAGTCATGTCCGACTCTTAGCAACCCCATGGACCGCAGCCTACCAGGCTCCTCTGTCCATGGGATTTTCCAGGCAAGAGTACTGGAGTGGGGTGCCATTGCCTTCTCCAAGGGGACTCTTAGGGAGGTCGTTATCAATAGCTAGGCAGAACATTGCAGAGAAAACAGTGGCCTCTCTTTCCCCTGGACATGTATGGTAGAGGCCATGGGAATCAGTCGGGTTGGGTGGCAGGTGGAAGAGAAAGCAGAGTCAGGATTACAGGCCCTCACTCCAGGTCCCCTGGTGCTTTAGCTGCTATGTTCCTGGGATGCCCTCTTCCTGGGCTGTTGACTGAGGAGGCCTGCATGTTAGAGCCTTTGTCTACAGGATACAGCAAGATTATTCCATAGCCAAGATCCAGCCCAGCCTTTGCCATGTAGGGCTCCTGGTGACTTCCCTTGACTTCTGTGTATGTGGCTTGTGAGCAACTCAACCTGGAGGAGGAGCTAGGGTTCTAAGTCCTGCAGTGGAGTCCTTAGGGTGGAGAGAATCAGAACAGCACTAAGCACTGACTGCCTTCTGGAATCACATCATCCCATCCAACCCTCCAACAAGGCTTTCAGTCCAGCATTATTATTCCCACTTTACACACGAAGAAACTGAAGCTCAGACAGATTAAGGGCCTTGCATGTGACATTTACCATCATCACCAAGCATCAGTGAGTTCCTGCTTAGATCATAGCAGTGCTTTGCTCAAATCTGCTAATGAAAACCTGACATCCTCATAATAGTCTACAAAGAACTGCCCACTGTCTTTCCTCTCTCACCACCACACTTCCACCTTTCCTGCTCACTCTGCTCCAGCCAGTCTGGCCTCTTTGCTATTTACTCTGAAAATGGCAGGCACATTTCCACGTTCCCACCTTAGGGCCTTTGCTATAACTGTATCTTCTGCTCAGAGCATTCTCTCCTCCTCACTTCCAAGTCCACAGTCAATTCTCACCTCAGTGAGGCTTATCTAGGCAAACTTTTAAATTCTACTGGCTGCCTTCCGCCTCCACCCACACCCCTTACTTTTTGTAGCACTGACTTTTCAACTTGCTATGTGATTTACTTGTTTATCATACTTGTTTGCTGTCTTCCCTTCACCAGAATGTAAGCTCTACAAAGACAAAATAGTTCTTATCTTGCTCTTCCATGTGTCTCTAGCCCTCAGAACAGTCTGTGGCATTTATCAGGTTCTCAATAAATATGCTATTATCTAGGCCTGGCAAGCCCGAAAGCCCCGAGCAGGGCACCCAGTACTTCACAGCCTCCTGCCCCGCAGGCTAGGAACCTAGGGTGCTGGCCACTACTTTGTTCCTGCCTTTGTCTCCACCATGATTTCTGCGAAGCCGCTCCAAGTGTCCATCAGCTACTTCTGCTAAGTCGCTTCAGTCATGTCCGACTCTGTGCGACCCCATAGACGGCAGCCCACCAGGCTCCCCCGTCCCTGGGATACTCCAGGCAAGAACACTGGAGTGGGTTGCCATTTCCTTCTCCAACGCATGAAAGTGAAAACTGAAGGTGAAGTCGTTCAGTCGAGTCTGACTCTTAGCGACCCCATGGACTGCAGCCCACCAGGCTCCTCCATCCATGGGATTTTCCAGGCAAGAGTACTGGAGTGGGGTGCCATTGTCTTCTCCGAAGTGTCCATCACTTCATGGCAAATTGATGGGGGAAAAATGGAAACAGTGGCAGATTTTATTTTCTTGGGCTCCAAAATCACTGCAGATGGTGACTGCAGCCATGAAGTTAAAAGACACTTGCTCCTTGGAAGAAAAGCAATGACAAACCTAGACAGCATTTTAAAAAGCAGAGCATCACTTTGCTGACAAAGGTCCCTATGGTCAAAGCTCTGCTTTTTCTGGTAGTCATGTATAACATGTGAGAGTTGGACCATAAAGAAGGCTGAGCACTGAAGAATTGATGCTTTTGAACTCTGGTTTTGGGGAAAACTCTTGAGAGTCCGTGGGACAGCAAGGAGATCAAATCAGTTAATCCTAAAGGAAATCAACCCCAAATATTCATTGAAAGGACTGATGCTGAAGGTGAAATTCCAATACTTTGGCCAACTGATGCCAAGAGCTGACTCACTTGAAAGACCGTGATGCTGGGAAAGATTGAGGGCAGAAGAGGAGGGCGACAGAAGATGAGATGGTTGGATGGCATCACTGACTCAATGGACATGAGTTTGAGTAAGCTCAGGGAGTTGTGATGAACAAGGAGGCCTGGAGTCCTGCAGTTCACGCGGTCGCAAACAGTCTGACAGAACGTAAGAGACTGAAAAAGAACAACAGTAAATATGTGTCCGGTGAAGGAACGAGCAAAAAAAATGCTGAGCCCTCAGAATGCCGGCTGGAAGGCTCTGTACTGGTGGGGGTTCCTTCCGAGAGCGGGAGTGTGGGAGAGGGATTCAGCCTGCCAGCAGTGGCCACACCTGGCATTCAGACGTCCGAGAAGGAGAGGGAAGAACTACATTTCCCATGAAGCTCTGGGCGCAGGGAGGCCGAGGGTGCTGCCGGGAAAGATATACGTGCGAGAAGACCGGTCGGAGGCCTTAAGGATGGCCGCTCAGCGAGGTGGGCAGTTGACTGGGGTGCCAGCGAGAGTGGGGATGGATTGCGCCCGACCCTTCCTGACCTAATACGGCAGGTCGAACTCCGCCCCAGCCCCTTGGGGCTCTGCGGAAAGATGAATGAGCGCTGGAAAGAGGAGGGGGCACCCGCGATGGGGATCGAGCCCTTATTCCAGCCCTTGAAAGGGGGTTTTGAGGGGAGACGGTTCCGCATGGGTTACTTCTAGACTGGGTGCGGTGGAATAGGTTCCTCCCACGACCTCCGCGTCACCGTCACGCAGTTATCTGCCTCAGGTCAGCAGGAGATCCTTACTACCCGTCTTACAGACGGGAACATCGAGGCATGCAGAAGAGAAGGGTCTCAACTCACAACATACAAACCTCTTATTTGACTCTGTCCCTCAGATAAAACCCTCAGCTCAGGTCTGGTTCCCCCGGGACAGGAGGGTCAGGCCTCAGGAGTGGAGTGGAAACTAACGCTCTGTCTGTACCCCCCCAGTATTCCCACTTTCCTGTGTAGTGCAGCAATATGCCTGGGGAAAGATGGGTTCCAACAGTGAAGTGGCCCGGCTGCTGGCCAGCAGTGACCCACTGGCCCAGATCTCAGAGGACAGACCATATGCAGAGGTGAGACCCCGGCTGTATTTCAGCCTACTCGACCAGCAGGTGGGAGGAAGGGACTCCTCTATCAAAGGGGCTGAGGCAAGTCTTGTGAATCTGAGGGGAAGGGGAGACAGCAAAGGGAGAAGAGGCCTTCTTAGGGCTTCAGATCTGTGCAGGTTGATGAACCCAGATGGCAGCACAAAAAGAAGTGAGGTTTTGTCATAATAGACAGGAATTTCCAGTACCCTCCTTCCTTCCCCAAGGAACTCTCAGCACTTACTGAATTTTATTTTCTTGAAGTATAGTTGATTTACAATGTTGTGTTAATTTCTTCTGTACAACAGAGTGACTCAGTTGTGTGTGAATGTGTGTGTGTGTGTGAAGTCACTTCAGTCGTGTCTGACTCTGCAACCCTATGAACTGTAGCCTGCTAGGCTCCTCTGTCTGTGGGATTCTCCAGGCAAGAATACTGGAGTGGGTTGCCATTTCCTTCTCTAGGGGATCTTCCTGACCCATATTCTTTTCCATTATGATTTGTCACAGAATATTAAATATAGTTTCCTGTGCTATACAGAGGGGCTTCCCAGATGGTGCCAGTGGTAAACAGCCTTCCTGCCAGTGCAGGAGACATAAGAGATGTGGGTTCAATCCCTGGGTTGGTAAGATCCCCTGGAGGAGGGCATGGCAACCCACTCCAGTGTTCTTGCCTGGAGAATCACATGGACAGAGGAGCCTGGTGGGCTATAGTCCATAGGGTCACAAAGAGTCTGACAGGACTGAAGCGATTTAGCACACACACACGTGCTATACAGTATGACCTTGCTGCTTCTTATTTTATTTTCTATTTTTAGCACTTACTGAATTTTAATTCAGCCCTCCTTGACAATTATAATTTTTACTTTGACTAACTGACTTTTTTAATAACCTAAAATACATAGTTATCCTGCCCATTTAGTAAAGGAAAAGCCAAAACACAGGAAAGCATTAGCTTCTACTTCTGAGATTGGAATAAATGAATGTTAACCCCTCACAGAGCCATTTGAGAGAGCTTTTCAGTGATCTTGACAGTGTAGGTTTCGTTCTCCTCACTGGACAGATGAGAAAACTGAGACCCAGAGACAAGAAATTGAAACTAGCCCAAGCTTCCGCAGCTGGTTGGAGGCAGAGCCTCAACTAGAGCTTGAGTCTCCTGACTCCTGGTATTCTGTGGTCTGCTGCACTGGGTATGTCTGTGATGGTATGAACATTTATACCCAGTCCCAAGAGGCCTGTCTCAGGACTTGGCTGCCTTATGGGGAGCACAGGATAACGGAGCAGGGCAGGCCAATGGGTGGTGCCAGGTTCTGCCTTTGTCCCTCTTAAGTTTCCTGTTTTTACAGCTGTGGATGGGGACGCACCCCCGGGGAGATGCCAAGATCCTTGACAACCGCATCTCGCAGAAGACCCTAGGCCAGTGGATTGCTGATAATCAGGACAGCCTGGGTTCGAAGGTCAAGGACACCTTTAACGGCAAACTGCCCTTCCTCTTCAAAGTGCTTTCAGTTGAAACGGCCCTGTCCATCCAGGCACACCCGAACAAGGTACAGCATCAGAGTAGGGCACGGAGGTCAGGTTAGAGAAGAGCTTAAGAGTGCAGACTCTTGTACAGCTTTTACTTCTGCTTTTACCCTGCCCATGCCAGGCTCCAGCCCAGAATTAAATCTGAGCCTGACAACTCCCAGTTTAGCTCTGCAAGGCCTATTGCCAGTGACACATGTGGCAACGAAGTTCTAAGCGGACAGCTGACCAGCCTGTGCCACGGCAGCTTCTCCAGGCTTGTTCCTGGCTCCCCTCAGCAAACCCCAACCCAGCCAATTCCTATCTGCCCTATTTCCACCTGACTGTCTCAGAGTTCACCTTCCAAGGCACAGCCTAGTCATGGCCTTAATTCCATCCCTGTGGTCTTTCTACACAAGCCTGTGTGTGAGTCTTAGCTTAAGCATTTGTCCAAACGTCATGAGCAAAGAAGACCTAGAGAAGAGAGAGACTTACCCAAAGTTACACAGCTTGTTAGTGTCAGAGCTTGGCTTGGTATTTGGGTCTTCTGGTTCATAGTCCTCTTAAAGTCTGCCCCAGCTCTACCCCAGAGTTGATCCATGTGCCTGCCTTGGGTTGGCTGAACCCTGAGTTTCTGAATTATGCCTTGACTGAGCTCAGTGCCAGAGGCAGGAAGCTGACTGGGGAGGGTCAAGAACAAGGGCTGGTAGGAACTGGTGTCTTGCTGGGTGACGGCTGCACCTAAACATCCTCCTCTCCCTTGCCCATCCCACAGGAGCTGGCAGAGAAGCTGCACCTCCAGGCTCCACAGCACTACCCCGATGCCAACCATAAGCCAGAGATGGCAATTGCCCTCACCCCCTTCCAGGGCTTATGTGGCTTCCGGCCAGTTGAAGAAATTGTGACCTTTCTAACAAGTAAGGTTGGGCAAAATGCTAAGAGCCTGCATACTGGACCTAGGATGCAAGGGCAACCCAGGGCAGAGCTGGAGGCTGAGAACAGAGGCTGAGTGTCCCAGGAACTGAAGGGCTGGTTGGCCTCATGAATTTTTAAAAAATGATTTATATATGTATTTGGTTACATCAGGTCTTTATTGTGGCAGGCGGGATCGTCACTGCATCAAGCGGAACCTTTCATTATGTTGCACGGATGCTCTAGTTTGTGGCATACAGGCTCCAGGTTGCTCAGGCTCAGTAGTTGCAGTGCTCAGGCTTAGTTGCTCTGCCGTATGTGGGATCTTGGTTCCCTAACCAGGTATTGAACCTGCATCCCCTGCATTGCAAGGCAGATTCTTAACCACTGGACCACCAGGGAAGTCCCATGGCCTCATGAATTCCTGATGTTCCTGGGAGAGGCTCATGAGACCAGGCTCAGGTGTGGTTGCTGAAGGCTGGTCATGAGCAGTAAATTTTCACTGCGAAACTTACATAGCTTTGCCTGGCTCCTTGGTTAGGAATGAGACGGGGAGGCCTCCTCCAGCTTTCCACCGTTTGCGGGTTCCATCTTAACCATTCCTGATGCGGGTCCTGGCCTGACCTTCCTGCAGAGGTGCCGGAATTCCAGTTTCTAATTGGAGACAATGCAGCAGCGCAGCTGAAGCAGAGCCTGAGCCAGGACTCCGAGGCTGTGACTTCTGCTCTGCGGAGTTGTTTCTCCCACCTGATGAAGAGCGAGAAGAAGGTGGTGGTGGAGCAGCTGAACCTGTTGGTGAAGCGGATCTCGCAGCAAGGTAGGTGTCTTAGGCCTGAACGCGGTGCCCCTTCCTGGGCCCCTGGCACAATTACTAGGCTGTAGGAATAGGGTTCTCAACCCCTTTGCTCAAGTAGAACACCAAAATGGTCTGACTTAGATGGCCTGTTAGCAACTTAGCATTTCTTTCCCAGTCTTTATGGAACAGGGCCCTGCTGCTTCCTACCTGGTTATCTCCTTTAGATGAGTGGAGACAGGCTGGCCTGGAAAAGTACTAGGCTGTCTCTCACCTGGGCATTCTGAGATTTCTTAGCCCTAGAGCTGCTGTCCAAAGGGTTTTATACTTTGGAGCTGGAGAACAGGAAGGAGATAAAAGGATCCAAAAACCTGAATTCCTGAGTTCTCAATCAGTAGATCTTTTCTTAAATACCTGCTCTGGGCCCAACCTTGTGCTAATAAGGAGAGTTCAGGAAATGACTTTGATGGGTGTGGTTGTGTCAACTTTGGGTTTGAGAGTTAATACAAGCAGTAAAGAGCAAGGCAGAAGACTCTGCTAGGAGCTTATATGGCACACATGATGAGCTCCAGCTCCTTCTCCACTCTGCTTTTAGAGACACCCCCACCACACACACAGTAAAGGAAACCCAGCTCACCGCCCTCCCCTCCTCCCCGCAGTTCCCAAGCATTCCCTCACCACTCTAGCCCAGGCTGAGCTCCTTCTCCCCTGGTCAGCCTGGGACACATTTCGACCCTTGCATCCTGCCTCATGCTCTCTGGGGTGATCAACCATCACTCTTTGCCTGGGACTGAGAGATTGTAGTGTTAAACGGAAAGGCCTGGGCTAAGTGGGACAGTTGGTCACCCCACGGAGAACCCTTGGGTTCTCTCCTAACTAGATTTTAAGCTCCTAGAGCAGTCTCAAGCAGGGGACACTGGAAGTGTGGAGGTATCTTTGGTTGTCAAACCCGGGCTTGGGGTGCTAGTGGTGTTTTGTAGGTGGGGGCCAGGGATGCTACTAGACATCCTATAGTACATAGGACGGCCCCCACAACAGTTACCTTGCCTCAAATGTCAGTAATGCTGAGGCTGAGAAGCGCTGTATAAAGGACTACACTCTAGCCCTTTTAGTGCCCGGTAGAGTGGTGGGCATATCAATAGTCAAAATGGGGAAATGGCATCTGTGTAGGCTGGAGTAGCAAGGAAGGCTGGCCCCACAGGGTGGGGGATGTGACTAGAACATGCCCACCCGTTCCTGGATTCCTGGACCAGGGTCTTCTCTAGGACTCTCTCTGGGGGTGGGGGTGGGGTGGGGAGACGTGAATACCCTCAAGGGTTGCTGAGTAGCCTTGGGGTGCTCTGTGCCCCTCAGTGGCTGCTGGAAACAACATGGAGGACATCTGTGGGGAGCTCCTGCAGCAGCTGCACCAGCAGTACCCGGGTGATATCGGATGCTTTGCCATCTACTTCCTGAATCTGCTTACCCTGAAGCCGGGGGAGGCCATGTTTCTGGAGGCTAACGTGCCCCATGCCTACCTGAAAGGAGGTGAGCCGCATTTCAGCAGTGAGCCCCACGGCCCACCCCTCAGGCCTTGTTTCTCCATCTGGACAGAACAGGAGGTGGTAGTTGAGGAGACTGCCTTTAAAGTCCCATCCAGCTCTGAGCTCCCAGGGCTCCTGGGATCAGCAGGGAAGTGACCAGTCGGGATGATGAATGCCAGCTCAGTGCTGGACACTGGTTGGATCCTCACACCATCCCTGTGAGCTCAGGACACCCTCATGTTAAGCCCTGTCAATATGTGTGCCAACCGCAATTTGAATCCAAGCCTATATTGGATCAAGGCCATTGTTCTCTCCCCCGCATCATAGTGCCTTCACACGTCTATCGCATCTATGCAGAGATTTTGTTAAAAAACACATTGCCGCAAAGGGGTGTCACACTTTGATAGTTGGCTGCTTATCCACTTGTAGACAAGGTTCTTTAGTAAAAGGGGAGAATACAATGTCTCCAGAGGGTTGGAGCTCCCCCAGGGGTTAACATGACTCCCCTTGAGAGTGGTGGGTGACATCACCTGTTTTGGGTATCTGTTATCTTAGCCCATTCTCACAGAAGATGCTGTTCATACAGTTTCATCTAATGCTGCTGGGAGCTCATGGCACTCAGGTTAGAAAGCCCAGCCCTGGAGAGCCAAACTCCAAGGCACCCTTAGCACATGCCCACTGTCTGTCCCCAGACTGCGTGGAGTGCATGGCATGTTCAGACAACACAGTGCGTGCTGGCCTGACACCCAAGTTCATCGATGTGCCAACTCTGTGTGAAATGCTCAGCTACACCCCCAGCCCCAGCCAGGACAGGCTCTTCCCTCCAGCACGGAGCCCGGAAGACCCCTACCTCTCTATCTATGATCCCCCTGTGCCAGACTTCACCGTTATGAAGGTGGAGGTGAGTGAGGGCTGTGGGGTTTCTTGTGTGGCATGTAGAACCCTGGCAAGGCCACCGTGTGGGGTATACCTGGGGCTGGGCTTCCTTTCTGCCAAGCTCAGGTGGTGGGCAACTGCCGCAGGGCCTGCCTGTGCCTCTCTGTACAGGGACCAGACTGGCCTTCGTGCTGGTGAAAGCCTGAGCAGCGGGGCAGGAGGCAGCAGAGCTCTCCCTCTCACTACCCTTGGGGTGGTCCTGGGAGCCCTGGCAGCTCACAGCAGCTCAGACCCTGCTCCGTCGTGTCGTTTCTTCCTGCCCAGGTACCTGGCTCTGTCACTGAATACAAGGTCTTGGCCCTGGACTCTGCCAGCATCCTCCTGGTGGTGCAGGGGACAGTGACAGCCAGCAGCCCCACAGCCCAGGCAGCAATCCCCCTGAAACGTGGTGGGGTGCTCTTCATTGGGGCCAACGAGAGTGTCTCACTGAAGCTCACTGTGCCTAAGGACCTGCTGATGTTCCGTGCCTGCTGCCTGCTGTAGAGGCCACAGCCTTCCTGGCTCTCCTCTGCTAGTAATCCTACATCCTGGCCAGCCTCACCGCTGCAGACCCAGCCCAGATCCCTTCCCTGCTCTGGGCTCTGTGGGTACACCCTGAAAGACTGGGGGAGAAGACCTTAAAGGTGGTGACTCCCGAGCAGGCCGAGGCTGAACTGTCTTCTTCCTGGTAGGAGGGGCCCATGTGAGGACTGAGAGCTGATACTCCCCTTGGATCTCGCCACACTGGAGCCAGGCTCTCCTCAGAGCTCAAGGAGAGCAGCAGCCCTGTCCCAGCCTATGGCATTAGGCAGACTGGTGAGATCTAGGATTAGCTCAGCAGCAGTCACAGCAAGATAGGTAATTAATCTGTAAGAACATAGGGTTCCACAGTGCAGAGGGAAAAGCGTAGCCCCTGTGGCCTGATGCCGCTCTGTTAAAGCAATTAAAGATCACTTGTTTGAGGTCTGTGGGCTAAAGAGCACTCAGCCTTTGCCATTCCAGTCCCTGAAGTGGGCTGAAGGAGCCCTCCCTGGATGTTGTCTAGTTTTTGCTGTATTCCAGTTTCAGCTTCCTGAGGTAGGCAGAGGCGTCTATGGGACAGGCAGCCCGCTGTAGCCTCAGCGGCAGCTTGCAGGCAGACCTCAGGCCCTCTAGCCCTGCAGACAGTGGAAGGTGTGTCTAAAGAAAGGAACTGTCAGTGCAGGATTCTTCTCCAATGTTTTAGTTGGCTTTAGGGCGGGGATCAGGCTCTGGGAGTTGGTGATGGACAGGGAACCCTGGTGTGCTGCAGTCCATGGGGTTGCAGAGTCAGACACGACTGAGCGACTGAACTGAACTGAGGGCAGGGGCTGGGCTTCCCTGGTAGCTCAGCTGGTAAAGAATCTACCTATAATGCAGGGGACCCCAGTTCGATTCCTGGATTGGGAAGATCCCCTGAAGAAGGGATAGGCTACCCACTCCAGTATTCTTGGGCTTCCCTAGTGGCTCAGACAGTAAAAACTCCGCCTGCAATGTTCAATCCCTGGGTTGGGAATATCTCTTGGAGGAGGGCATGACAACCCACTCCAGTACTGCCTGGAGAATCCCCATGGATAGAGGAATCTGGCTGCAGTCCATGGGGTCGCAAAGTCAGACATGAGTGAGTGACTAAGCATAGCATAGAGCAGGGATCATCCACTAAGATCAGCAGGCTGGATCTGGCCACGCCCTTTCTTTGCATACCATTCAGCTGCTTTCAGGCTACAGTGGCAAAGCTGAGTCGGTGCACCAGACTGTATGGCCTGCAAAGCCAAAAGTACTCACTGGTCCTTCACAGAGAAAGGTTGTCAACCACTTCTTTAGAGCACAGTCAGTCACTGTAGAAGTGGGGACTGAAGGACAGGACAATCCAACTTGTGTTGTGAAGAGAAACCTAGTTCCTTTTTTCCTACGATGGCAGGAAGAACCTACACGGGCATCTACTCTCCCTGTGCTTACCCTCTAGAGGTGGGACACCCTCTGCAGGGGGTTGTATAGCTCTGTGTTTTGTCACTGCGGTTTCTGACTGGCAGTCTTAGCTCCTGTCATCCCAGACTAAGCAGACACCCAGGCTAGTGGCTCCTTCCTGTTGGTAAGGGATTAGTCTCACACAAAAGGATCTTTCTGGGCCATTGCCCACATTAGACCTGTACAATGGAATTCCAGGAAACTACCTACAAAAAATTTTAGCCAATCTGTTTTGGGGGTTTTTTGCCTCCAATAAATTTTCTTCAGCTGAAAAAAATCAAGCAAACAATACCTCCCATAAACCGAAAACAAAAAAACCTGAGAAGGGTCTGCCAAAGGGAACTCATAAAGTGATAAGGTAGCTCAGTGATAAAGAATGCACCTGCCACTGCAGGAGAAATGGGTTCGATCCCTGGGTCGGGAAGATCCCCTGGAGAAGGAAATGGCAAATCACTCCAGTGTTCTTGCCTGGGAAATTCCATGGACAGAGCAGCCTGGTGGGCTACAGTCCATGGGGTCACAAAACAGACATGACTTAGTGACTAAACGATTCCATCCGTGATCTCCAATGAGGACTGAAAATGGCACCCCCTGGGAACAGGAGAAAGGACGGGTGGCCCTTGGCAGAATGGTCGCAGTTAGAACTGTTAGGCTACTTCTTCATTTCAGAATTCAGAAGGGGCAACGGCCATGGTCTAGGCTTTTCTTAAAAATCCTGTTGCAACACAGAGACAGCTCAACAGAATGACTGTATTTATTTCTACAAACTTACAAAGCTGTAGAAGCCTAAGCCAAGAGTTCTGTAAACGCCACGCAGTACCGCTCCTATCCGTGAGGTAAGCCGTCTCCCGAGCGCCATCACCTGCACGCCACCCCAGCACTCTTTTATTAAGGCAGTTTGGTTCTAGACACCTTGGTGCTTTTATTGGTGACTTTCTAGCCCATGGCTTCTTAGCCCCAAGCAATTGACCATTTCTACCCTGCCTTGCTCTATGACGTTTCTGCAACTTTTTCTACAAAGGTAATGCCTCCCCCTCAGGGTCAACCAGCCCTGAAACATTCCAGGGAGAGGTGTAGCCAAATACACCAGTGTGGCTTTATAACAACAGCCATTGGAAGGTCTTGGTATTGGGGGCCCACTGCCATCCTCACCCCCAGCAGCTGTCAAATACTCTGTCCCAGTGAAATGAAGCAAGAGGCCGGGCAAGTTCCCAAGTCAGGACCACACCTCAATCCTCACTACCCTACCCCTGTCCACTCCCATTCAGCTCCATCTGGTTCTAGGTAAGGCAAAAAAAAAGGAACCACTGAAAAATTTCAGAGGCCTGGTACAGCAAGAGATGCAATCTAGTAGGGGTCACGGGAGATTATGCCTGTCCTTGCTATGTTCAAACTGGGGGCTGACTGTAAAGCCCAATCTTGAGTATCCACTGTGGTCAGAGGAATCTGGATGCAACAGAATGGCTCTCACTAGGGTGGAGGGAGGCCCTCTGCAATGGCAAGATTATCTCCTTAGGTTGGGGTGGGAGGGATAGCTGGGGAGCTTCCACAGGTCCCTCCTCCTCATCCTGTCAGCCTATGTCAGGGCCCACACAGCTGTGCAGTATACATCTCACCATTGCTGCTTCTCAAGTGTAAAATGTTAAACAAATGAGGGAATTCCCTGGTAGTCCAGTGGTTAGGATTCTGAACTTCCACTTCAGGGGCCTGAGTTCCACCCCTCCCTGGTTGGGGCACTGCTGCCGCTGCTGCTAAGTCGCTTCAGTCGTGTCGGACTCTGTGCGACTCCATAGACGGCAGCCCACCAGGCTCCCCCGTCCCTGGGATTCTCCAGGCAAGAACACTGGAGTGGGTTGCCATTTCCTTCTCCAATGCATGAAAGGGAAAAGTGAAAGTGAAGTCGCTCAGTCCTGTCCGACTCTTCGAGACCCCATGATCTGTAGCCTACCAGGCTCCTCTGTCCATGGGATTTTCCAGGCAAGAGTACTGGAGTGGGGTGCCATTGCCTTCTCCAAGATCTCACAAAACAACAAAAAATCCAAATGGGAAGGCACTTAACTGCTCCTGCAGCTCCCTCTGCTGGTAACCAAAAAGTGCAGGCTTCTGTGGCCAACTCCAGAACCTTCATTCAACCTTAGATCAAAGACTGGTGAAGATATTAGCTAAGACCAAGGTGAAGAATGGCAACCAAGGAAAGAAATTTTGTCTACCCGGTGGAGTAGAGTTAGTTTTCTCTAACTAGGGTTGGACTAAACAAGTTACTAAGCTCACACAGACACATGGACCAGTTGGGAATGCTCAGCTTCCAAGGATTCTGGAAGCCTTGATCAGGCTGTGCCATCAAGCAACTTGTCGTACTCTCTGCCACAGTCATACAGGAACAACTGGCAAACATGTAACCCATCTTGGAGCTTGGAAGAGAAGAGAATATGGAATTTCCTGAACTGAACTGGCCCCAAATAGTTAAATTCTTTTTCCACAGACTCCCAGCTGCAAGCCATAAAGTGCTATTTTCTGCCTCCATGCAACACCAGCCAGCACAGCCTGGGCACAAAAGCTCCCTTTTTCCCTCCACAGGGCATCATGACAAATACCAATCAAGAAGTCTGCAAGTTTCTCTTCACCAATTTTGTCACTCAGCATAAGAAACAGAATTCCTGTGTTCCTGCCCTTATT
The DNA here is from genome assembly GCF_027580195.1 of Bos mutus. Classification (NCBI taxonomy): domain Eukaryota; kingdom Metazoa; phylum Chordata; class Mammalia; order Artiodactyla; family Bovidae; genus Bos; species Bos mutus. Next base: position 32,934,900 of record NC_091637.1, on the reverse strand, counting down.
AAAGCAGTTTCTCCAAATGCTACTCCAACAGCAGAGAACTGCAGAATTCCACCTGTCACCCTATGACCCAGATGGGGGCCTCTGGCCTGAGAAGCACCAGGTTTGGGGTAACTGCAGTCACTGCCTTTCCCAGAGGGTCAGTGTCTCCAGTGATCCTGGGGTTGACAGCAGCAGGTTCCCACTGCACTCTGTGACCAACGCAGGGTCAATAGGACTCTGCAGGCATGGTGAGCAAGACCTGTCCTAGAGGGTTATGTCTACTGGAGAGTACAGGATGAAGAGGCCCCAAGACAGCACCAGCAGCAGGAGCATGTTGAGGTCATAGGCTTGGGAGGAATTAGGTCCAAGTCCTCATCATCTGGAATCTCATCCAAGTGATACCCGTCCTGGAGCAGCTGCCGGCTCACATCCTGGTTCACCTGCTAAGAACATGAGAAGAGAGAACTATAAGCCAGGCCACAAGGCAGAAATAACTGCTGCCCCCAAAGCAGACCCACATCTCCTCACTGGAGCTTACTGTCCATTTCCTCCTGTCCGTGCTCCACCCTCAGGCCAGGCCTGCACATCCCTGGACTATAGGAAGAAGTGCTAACCTTTTCCTACCTGTCTCACCCAGCAGGGGCTGGGGGACATCCAGGGACCTGAGCCAGGACTGTCCAGGCTGCACTGTTACATGCCCCCAAGGAAGCTGCCCTCACTCAAGAATCCCAAGGCAGGTGATATGAGATTCGAGATTATGTCTGAAAGTCAAGCCCTGACCATTACCACTGTGAACCCAGATTGGTTCCTATGAAGGTGAAGATTATGGAACAATTGGTACCAGTACAATGGGGTAGACGGGTGGAGGAAAATGGGTTAGAGCAGAATAGGGTGGGGAACAGCTGCTTCTGCACTGCCAGTGTTTCTCTTTGATGCCAACAGAGCTCATTCCTTGCAAAGTAGAACCTGTCAGCCTGCCTTCACCAGTTCCACCAGTTCCAAATGAGACTGGGGAGTGTAGGACTTCTCTGGCTCTTGGCTTATTTTTCTTTCCTTTGTTCTAACAATCTTAGGCACCTAGATATTCAAGGAGGATACAATTTGCAAACTGTATTCTCTGGCAGAAACTCGGGGTGGCCAAGGGTTTCCAGGAATGTGAGGAAGAAATACCAGTGGTATATAGTCAGGTCCCCAGCACTTCACCTCTGTCAAAAGCAGTAAGCCACAGATGCCAGAACCTTCGGTCTCTGTTTTAGTCTGGGACAGTCACTTGTCCAAAAGGCCAGCCCAGGAGTATCTATCTCAGTCACAGTTCCCACAGATGGAACAAAGGAGGAACAGAATTTGTCTGGCCTGGAAGTAAGCAAGCTTGAGGATGGAAAGGGGAGGGACAGGAATGCTGATCTCAGGTAAAAGATGATCAAAAGAAGGCAGAGTAAAATTACTCTGTCACTGGAGACAGGACTAAGACCACTAAGTCCAAGCTGCAGGAGACTTTTCCAATTAACAAGGAAGACGTCTCTATGAGCTACCTGAATTGTGTGTGTTGCAGGGGAAGACAGGCAGCAAGGTTTCTTGGAGGTAGTACCCAATTACAAGAAGCATTCAAATAAGCATTTAGCTGGGATTTATCAAGAGGATTCCTTTTCTAAGTGGTGGCCTGGTTTAGACTTGTGAGGTCATTTCCAGCCCTAAGAGTCTCTGGGGATTTCCCTGGTGGTCAGTCCAATGGTTAAGACTCTACACTTCCAATGCAGGGGGTGTGAGTTTGATCCCTAGTTGGGGAATGAAAATCCTATATGCCAAAAAAAAAAGTTCTGTAGTCTCCTGTGGGCTTCCTCGGTGACACTAGTGGTAAAGAACCTGCCTGCCAATGCAGGAGACATAAGAGACTCTAGTTCACTCCCTGGGTCGGGAAGATCCACTGGAGGAGGGCATGGCAACCCACTGCAGTATTCTTGCCTGGAGAATCCCATGGACAGACGAGCCCGGTGGGCTATAATCCATAGGGTCGCAAAGAGTCAGACACAAAGAGACTTAGCATGCAGCACACACATAGTCTCCTGGACTTTCAACAGTCCTCTTCAGACACCTAAACTTCTGCTAGGGGAACAGGGTAGAGTAGAAGACTGGAGAACACATGGGAAGTCTGGTACAGTGCCATGCATATAGCAGGAACCAGACAAGCGTTTTGCAGTGGCTATGACACTGCCTGCAGCCTGGCCCCGCCACAGAAAGGTGCTCTGGACTTGCCTCTGCAGAGGAATACCCGGAGGAGTATCTGGATTCCAGCTCTCCATCACTAGGACAAGAGGAAGACAGTCAGTTCAGGGAGATGCCTGCGGAGCACAGCTGCAAGCGGCAAGGTGCACAACATGTAAGGGGGTCTGGAGGACTTGTGAAGCAAAGACCACACACCACAGAACTCAAACCCATAATCTGCCATGAGTATCAATGGCTCCTTCTTGGCTCCAGCAGGGAGAGTCACTGTCACTAATAATGCAGACATAATAGGACAGGATGACTCCCCCAGACAAGGTTGGTGCTTCACATCCAAGAGCAGCAAGGTCACCTATGAGTCCTCTAAGCAAGCCATCCCGGAAGAGACAGTGCTCTGAAGCAGCAGCCCTGGAACATGCACAAAAGGTCTTGGAAGAGACAGGGAAAAAGCAAAGCAAGTTGTCTGCAATTTTTATCCAAGGCACTCCCCAAGGGGTATTTCCAAGGACAGCACTTACCTGTCAGAGTCGAGGGACACCAGGTTTTCATCTGGACTCTGACTAAGAGCAGTGTAGCCCTTGTTAAACTTCACTGACCTGAGGGGAGACGGGGGAGAGACCAAGCATAGATGCAATGCCAGCATTTCAGAAGGAAAGCCAGCGTCCTCACCCTTATGGGGAAAACAAAAAAACTGACTGCACTACTCCTGACTATCTTCTACCTGGACAGCCACCACTGCCTGCCATGTATCCATGCACTTCCCCACACCGCTCTCCCTGCTGCTTCTGAGGATAAGCACACCTCCTCTTCTAAGAATCAGGAAAAGCCCGATCTCCCCACCTTTTTAACCTGAGGACAGAAAAATCAAAGTCCTTAGGCAAATTCCTTCACCTGCTTTAGCTCAAGCCCTGGTGAAGGTCCGATCCAGCCCTCAGTGCTTACCGTTCTATTAAGGAAAAATCACAGTCCTAGCTGTTCCCACACTGCTCTCCATCCTCACTCCTGGGGACCCCAGCCACTACGCTCCTCCCTAATTTAGACAGTGATTGACCCTACGAACTGACAAAACTCATAGCAAGGCTCTTTCCTCGACACCATCACATCCTGGAAAGCAAAGAAAAGGTCGTTCCTCTTTCCATTTTTAAACAGTGAATCCGACAGGCCGGCGTCAGGGGAATGACTGGCTCGGCTTTAAACGTGGGTACTCGGTGTCCCAGCCTGAGCACTAGGGCCTACTGTGAAAACGCTTGCACAGAGGAGGTGGCGCCTGCTGAGACCTTTTCCCTGAAGAGTCGGGGCGGTTCGGCGCGGCCCCCAGCATGCTTTTTCTCCGCAGAACCGCCTTGGCCAGGTCCCGGTGCTTCTCTGGAAGTCAAAGGGCCCAGATCAGCGGGCTCATCCCTACTCCGCCGTGTCTCCCAAAGGCCAGGAGCCCGCTCTCCGAACAGATTTTCTGGTGCGGGAGCGGGCTGCAGTTGCCCCTCCGGGGTCGCCCCAGCGGCGCTCCGGAGCCAGCCCGGGAACGCGGCAGCCCGCCCAAGCAGAGACCCCTCATCGGGCCGCACTCACTCAGCTTGGCCTGAATGGAAGGCGCACGCGCCACCATGTACGGGCCCCGCTTCTCCACAGCCGCCGGGATCCGCTCTCCCAACCGGGGGGCTCCAATGCCGCTTCGCCCGGAGGGCAGCCCCGCAGCTCCCGTCCCGCTGGGCCGGGGTCCCGGGATAGAGGGCGCAGCATGCCCGTCGGGATCCGCGGTCGCCATCGCCTGGCCACGCCCCGCCGAGTCGCGAAGCCCCGCCTTCTGGCTAACCAGCCGCCAGACGGGAGGGAGGCGGTCCCTCCTGGAGCAAGATGGCGGCGCGCAGGCGTGGGCCGTGCCCACCCGAGCTTTCTGGCCCCTCCTGCTGTGTGATTGGCTCAACTGTTCCGCCTTTCCGGAGGTTGGGTTGTTTCAGTTCCTCCGTTCTGGCACTAGGTCGCCTCTCGCAGTCGGCCTGAAACTGGTGATGTCAAGCCAAGTTCTGTCTCTGGTCGAAAGTAAATATCACTATTTCCGGGGAGCTGCGGGTGTGCGCCCGCACACTCAAAGCCCTGATGCCTGCGCTCTCACCGCAGTGTCTCCGCAGTGGTCCTCTCGCCACAGCCGGAGCACCCCAAGGGCGGGCCAGAGAGAGGCTGGATTGAATCGGAAAGCGAGCGGTAGGAGAAAGGGAGTTAATAACGCCCTTCTCCAGAAGATGAAACAGGTCGGAAAGGTTCAAGGACCTTGTGGAGGTTACACAACTAGAGGCAGTTCCTTGGCTGATAGATATAACACCAAACCCTCGTTATTGCCAGCACTGCGCAATGCCCGAGACCTTGGATGAGGCCTGACCCTAAGCCTCAGTTTCCACGTTTCAAAATGCAACCAACATCAGTACCTGTCTTATAGCGATAAACAAGGACAAAACAGGACTTGGGAAGAAAACCGAAAGTGCGCTGAGTTTGTGTCGGGGCACAGGACTGTCATGGCTCTTGACGTCTCTGAGTCCAACCGACTGAGCTGAGCGACTGATCTGATCTGAATCTGTACACATTGTGAATGTATACAATGTGTATACATTGTATACATTGTGATAACCACAATTAGTCTAGCTATATTTTGTCTCTTTTTTGTTATGATTAAGACTTCTAAGATCTATTATTTTAGCATCTTCAGTTCAGTTCAGTTCAGTCGCTCAGTCGTGTCCGACTCTTTGTGACCCCGTGAATCGCAGCATGCCAGGCCTCCCTGTCCATCACCAACTCCCGGAGTTCACTCAGACTCACATCCATTGAGTCAGTGATGCCATCCAGCCATCTCATCCTCTGTCGTCCCCTTCTCCTCCTGCCCCCAATCCCTCCTAGCATCAGAGTCTTTTCCAATGAATCAACTCTTCGCATGAGGTGGCCAAAGTACTGGAGTTTCAGCTTCAGCATCATTCCCTCCAAAGAAATCCCAGGGCTGATCTCCTTCAGAATGGACTGGTTGGATCTCCTTGCAGTCCATGGGACTCTCAAGAGTCTTCTCCAACACCACAGTTCAAAAGCATCAATTCTTTGGCACTCAGCCTTCTTCACAGTTCAACTCTCACATCCATACATGACCACAGGAAAAACCATAGCCTTGACTAGATGAACCTTTGTTGGCAAAGTAATGTCTCTGCTTTTGAATATGCTATCTAGGTTGGTCATAACTTTCCTTCCAAGGAGTAAGCGTCTTTTAATTTCATGGCTGCAGTCACCATCTGCGGTGATTTTGGAGCCCAGAAAAATAAAGTCTGACCCTGTTTCCACTGTTTCCCCATCTATTTCTCATGAAGTGATGGGACCAGATGCCATGATCTTCGTTTTCTGAATGTTGAGCTTTAAGCCAACTTTTTCACTCTCCACTTCCACTTTCATCAAGAGGCTTTTGAGTTCCTCTTTACTTTCTGCCATAAGGGTGCTGTCATCTGCATATCTGAGGTTATTGATATTTCTCTCCCAGCAATCTTGATTCCAGCTTGTGTTTCTTCCAGTCCAGCATTTCTCATGATGTACTCTGCATAGAAGTTAAATAAGCAGGGTGATAATATATAGCCTTGACGTACTCCTTTTCCTATTTGGAACCAGTCTGTTGTTCCATGTCCAGTTCTAACTGTTGCTTCCTGACCTGCATATAGATTTCTCAAGAGGCAGGTCAGGTGGTCTGGTATTCCCATCTCTTTCAGAATTTTCCACAGTTTATTGTGATGCACACAGTCAAAGGCTTTGGCATAGTCAATAAAGCAGAAATAGATGTTTTTCTGGAACTCTCTTGCTTTTTCGATGATCCAGCGGATGTTGGCAATTTGATCTCTGGTTCCTCTGCCTTTTCTAAAACCAGCTTGAACATCTAGAAGTTCACAGTTCACATATTTCTGAAGCCTGGCTTGGAGAATTTTGAGCATTACTTTACTAGTGTGTGAGATGAGTACAATTGTGCGGTAGTTTGAGCATTCTTTGGCATTGCCCTTTGGGATTGGAATGAAAACTGACCTTTTCCAGTCCTGTGGCCACTGCTGAGTTTTCCAAATTTGCTGGCATATTGAGTGTAGCACTTTCACAGCATCATCTTTCAGGATTTGAAATAGCTCAACTGGAATTCCATCACCTGCACTACCTTTGTTTGTGTGATGCTTCCTAAGGCCCACTTGATTTCACATTCCAGGATATCTGGCTCTAGGTGAGTGATCACACCATCATGATTATCTGGGTCGTGAAGATCTTTTCGTAGGTTGCCTTTTAATTTTGTTGGTTTCTGTTGCTATGTAGAAGCTTTTAGTTTGATGTAATCCCACTTGTTTATATTGGTTTTTGTTGCCTTTGTTTTTGGTATTAAATAAAAAAATCATCACCAAAGTGAATGTCAAGGCGCTTACCACCTATGATTTCTCCTAGGAGTTTTATGGTTTCAGGTCTTACATTTAACTCTTTGATCAATTTTTAGTTAATTTTTGTGTATAATGGAAGATAGTCACGTTTTATTTTTCTGGGTGTGGTTGTTCAGTTTTCTCAAAACCGTTTACTGAAGAGATTTTCCTTTCTCCATTGCATATTCTTGCCTTCTTTGTTGTAAATTAGTTGACCATACATGTGTGGGTTTGTTTCTGGGCTCTGTATTCTGTCCCATTGATCTGTGTCTGGTTGGTTTACCAATACCATTCTGTTTTGATTATTATAGCCTTGTAATATGGAAAAGGAAATGGCAACCCACTCCAGTGTTCTTGCCTGGAGAATCCCAGGGATGGTGGACCTATGGGGTCGCACAGAGTCAGACACAACTAAAGCGACTTAGCAGCAGTAGCAGCAGCAGCCTTGTAATATAGTTGAAATCAAGGCACATGACGTCTCCAGCTTTGTTCTTCTTTCTCAAGATTGCTTTAGCTGTTTGGCGTCTTTTGTGGTTCCACACAAATTTTAGAACTCTTTGTTCTTTTCTGTGAAAAATGCCATTGTAATTTTGATAGGGATAGAATTGAATCTGTAGATTGCTTTGGGTATTATGACATTTTACAATATTAATTCTTTCAATCCATGAACATGGAATATCTTTCCATTTATTTTTGTCTTATTCAAATTCTTTAATCAACATTAAGAGGAACTAAAGAGCCTCTTGATGAAAGTGAAAGAGGAGAGTGAAAAAGCTGGCTTAAAACTCAACATTCAGAAAATGAAAATCATGGCATTCGGTCCCATCACTACATGGCAAACAGATGGGGAAACAATGGAAACAGTGACAGACTTTATTTTCTTGGGTTCCAGAATCACTGCAGATGGTGACTGCAGCCATGAAATTAAAAGATACTTGCTCCTTGGAAGAAAAGCTATGACCAACCTAGATGGCACATTAAAAAGCAGAGACATTACTTTGCTTACAAAGGTCTGTCTACTCAAAGCTATGTTTTTTCCAGTAGTTATGTATGGATGTGAGAGTTAGACCATAAAGAAGGCTGAGTGCCGAAGTAATGCTTTTGAACTGTGATATTGGAGAAGACTCTTGAGAGTCCCTTGGACTTCAAGGAGATCAAACCAGTAAATCCTAAAGGAAATCAATCCTGAATATTCTTTGGAGGGACTGATTCGGGACCTGAAGCTCCAGTATTTTGGCCACCTGATGCGAAGAACTGACTCATTTGAAAAGACCCTGATGCTGGGAAAGATTGAAGGCAGGAGAAGGGGATGACAGAGGATGAGATGGTTGGATGGCATCACTGACTTGATGGACATGAGTTTGAATAAACTCGGGGAGATAGTGAAGGACAGGGAAGCACTGTGTGCTCCAGTCCATGGGGTCACAAAGAGTCAGACATGACTGAGCAACTGAACTGAACTGATACAAGATTTTGTATATTGATTTTGTATCCTGCTACTTTTTTACCTTTCTTCATTGTCTTGTTTCTGATATTAGAAGAAAGCTTTTAGCTTTCATTATTGGATATGATATTAACTGTGAACTTATCATACATGGCCTTTATTACATTTGAGGTACATTTCTTCTATACCCACTTAGTTATTTTTGTTTTTTAATCATAGGTGTATGTTGAAATTTTCGGGGGGGATGTTGAATTTTGTCCTATGATTTTTCTGCATCTATACATGATCATGCAGTTTTCATCCTTTATTATGTTAATGTGATGTACAATAAGTCCCCTATATGTGAACAAATTCTGTTCTGAGAATGCTTTTGTAAGTCCAATCTGTTCTTAAGTTCAACAAAGTTAGCCTAGGTCCCCACCTCGCACAATTAGCTATATAATACTGTACTGTAATACAGGGGTCTCCAATCTCCAGGATCTAATGCTTGATGATCTGAGGTGGAGCTGATGTAATAACGGAAATAAAGTACACAATAAATGTAATGCACCTGAATCATTCCCAAACCACCCCTCCACTCCCAGTTCATGAAAAAATTATCTTCCATAAAACTGGTCCCTGGTGTCCAAAAGGTTGTGGACTGCTACCTAGGTTTATAATACTTTTCACACAAATAATACATAAGAACACACACACAAAGCATTTTAAATCTTACAGTACAGTACCTTAAAAAGTATGCCAGACACATGAAGTAATTTACTGATTGGACATGCGACTGCATGTTCACATCTTTGAAAGTGTGCAACTTCAATGTTCATATGTGGGGAATTTACTGTATCATGTTCATTGATTTGTGGATATTGAACCATCTTTGTATTCCTGAAATAAATCCCACTTGATAATGTTGTATGATCTTTTCAATATATTGTTGAATTGTTTCCTACTATTTCGTTGCGGCTTTTTGCATCTGTATTCATCAGGGGTGATCTTTTTATCCTGCTACTTCTTTCTGAGGCTTTTTTCTTATCTCAGCAGGTTTCAGACTTTAACCTTCGATAAAGGTTAAATAGTAGACCTTTGATAAAAGGCCTACTATTGGTGGAGCACAGGTAACTGACGGATGGAGCCTATGAATCTGCAGGTCTTTCTGGGTTTTCAGGTCACCAGCCTCACCTTAATCCCCACATTAATGCATGTCATCTCCCTCTAGGGAAGGTATTTGCCAATCCTCATAGCATCCTCATATGGTACCGCCATACCTACTTCACATATGTATAAGGAGTGAGGCTGCAGGGACTGACTGACTTGAACAGGCCACAAAGTTTATAGGTAAGAATTGAATCCTTATCTGCCTCAAAAGCCTGACCTCTTTTTATATCGGTCAGATGTATGTCTTTAATGTTATGGACTGAATTGTGCCCCCACCCACCCAAATTTGTATGTTGAAGCCCTAAACCCTAGGGTGCCTTTATTTTGGAGCTACAGCTTAAAAGGGGGGTGATTAAGGTTAAGTGAGGTCATATGGGTTGAGCTGTAGTCCTGATGTCATTATAAGAAATATAATGGGAATATAACAGGGAATTCGCTAGCAGTCTAGTGGTTAGGACTCTGTTTCCATTGAAGGGAGTATGGGTTCAATCCCTAGTCGGAGAACGAAGATCTTGCATGCTGCACAGCATGGTTAAAAAAGACAGACACCAATGTATACACACAAAGAAAAAGGGCTTTTGAGGACCCTGAGAGAAGGCAGCTATCTGCAAGCCAGGCAGATGGAACTCATCAGAAACCAACACTAATGGCACCTTGATCTTGGAATTCCAGCCTCCAGAACTGTGAGAAAATATATTTTGTTTTTGTTTTTCAGCCACGCAGCTTATGGGATCTGTTTCCCAACCAGGGACTGAACCTGGGTCACAGCAGTGAAAGTGCTGAATCTCAACCACTAGACCACCAGGAACTCCCAAACTTCTGTTGCTGCTAAGTCACTTCAGTTGTGTCCGACTCTGTGCAACCCCATAGATGGCAGCCCACCAGGCTCCCCCGTCCCTGGGATTCTCCAGGCAAGAACACTGGAGTGGGTTGCCATTTCCTTCTCCAATGCATGAAAGTGAAAGTGAAGTTGGTCAGTCGTGTCTGACCCTCAGTGACCCCATGGATTGCAGCCTTCCAGGCTCCTCCATCCATGGGATTTTCCAGGCAAGAGTACTGGAGTGGTGTGCCATTGCCTTCTCCCAAACTTCTGTTAAGCCTGTGATATTATGATTTGGCAGCCCTAGCACACTGATACAAATGACATTCTCCAAATTTTTAGAATCTACTTCCAGAGCTTAATACTTGCTCTAACATACTTTTTTTTTTTTTTGGCTGGCTGCACTGGGTCTTCGTTGCTGTGTGCAGGTTTTCTCTATTTGCAGAGATCAGAGGCTACCCTCTAGCTGTAGCACATGGGCTTATTGTGGTGGCTTCTCTTGCAGTAGAGCACAGGCTCTAGGGCACATGGTCTTCAGTAGTTGCAGCACAAGGGCTCAGCAGCTGCAGCCTGTGGGCTCCAGAGCGTGGGGCTCAATAGCTGTGGCACACAGGCCCAGCTGCCCCACAGCACGTGGGGTCCTTCTGGACCTGAGATTGAACTTGTGTCCCCTGGGTTGCAAGACGGATTCTTAAAACTAGCGGATGACCAGGGACACTGCTTGTTTTCTTAAAAACATTTATTGATTTATTTGGCTGCACTGGTTCTTAGTTGCAGCACACAGGATCTTTAATATTCGTTGTGGCATGCTGGATCTTTAGTTGCAGTGTGCAAACTGTTAGTTGCATATGGGGTCTAGTTCCCTGACCAGGGATCAAACCTGGACCCCCTGAATTGGGAGCTCAGAAGCTTAGCTACCAGACTACCAGGGAAGTTCCACTAACATGATACTTTCAGAATTAAAATGCTGGGCAGAAAGCTAGTCATAAATAAAAGCATGAGCACCACTGTGGAGAGCCAAGGCTGGCACAGAATCGTCATCACTTCTGTTCTGAACAAACTTTCCAAACGTAGGAAAATGATGTGCAATTGGGCCAAATGAACTTGCCTTTTCAAAACACAAAGATGGACTCCACTTGCTGCTAAGGACAAGCGCTCTGGCATCTGAGAAACAGGAGAAACTGCAGTGGTAGCTAGCAAAACTAAGGGATGGCTAGGCTTAAACCATTTACCGAAGTACTATGATTATAAAAATGACTGTAATAAGACCTAATCTTACTAAACTTCCCTTATAAGCCTGCAAAGTTGCTCCCATTTTCAGATCATAAAACAGAAGCACAGGAAGGTGCTTATCCGTAACTTATCCATAGTAACTTATGCTTATCCGTAACTTATCCATAACTGCTATACAGTAGAATCAGATTTGAACATTAAGTCTGAATACAAACCCACCCTATTGCTACATTGTGTTACCTTCCATCAGCTGATGGGTAAATGTAATTAAAAAAAAAAACCGCTAGGACATACAAATATAATATCCTTCTTGAGGGGATACAATTGGAATTCCACATCATCTATATAGTACTCCCTTATCCATGGGTGGATTCATTTCAGGACCCCTAGTGGATGCCTGAAACTGCAGATAGTACCAAACCCTGTAAAAACTGTTTCTTCCTATACATACCTATGATAAAGTTTAATTTATAAATTAGCCATAGTAACAATAACAATATACTATAAGTTATGTGAACATGGTCTCCGTCTCCCTTAAAATATTTTATTGTACTAATTTAATGCCTTTTCCATTTTAACTAAGCACTAATTTCTCACTGTGGCTTAAACTTTCGCAGTTTGAGGTTCAACAGCAAAACTAGCACACAATTTTTTTCTTTCTTCACAGTATCACGGATTGAAGAGTTCTTAGTCTAGCTCTGAGCTACCTCAGCACAGGATGTTTTTTTCTTTCCTTAAAAGGAAGCACTTTATAGGTTCTCTTTGACATATGCAAATTGGCAGTATTACTACTCTTGCACTTTGGTGATATTATTATAAGTAAAATTTCTTGAACACAGGTACTATGATACCATGACCATCAATCTGACAACTAAGACAGCTTCTAAGTGACTAATGGGATGGAGAGGGAAGGTGAGAGATTTCATCACACTACTCAGAGCAGAGTTCAATTCAAAACTTATGTTATTTATGAAATGTTCCATTTAATATTTTCAGGCTGTGGTTGGTGAGTAACAAACTGCAGAAAGCAAAACTGCATAGAAAGGGTGGGGTGGGGGATACTACTGTATTCTTGTCAAAAATGTTTAACTGGATTTAAAAAATAAAAATATTTAATTGGCTGCATCGGGTCTTAGTAGCAGCACGTGGGATCTTTTGCTGTCATGCGGGATCTTTCGCTGTGGCCCAGGAGTCCATGGGGCTCAGCTTAGTTTAGTTGCTCCATGTCGTGCTGGATCTTTACTCCCCAACCAGGTATTGAACCCACGTCCCCTGCACTGATTACAAGGTGGATTCTTAACCACTGGACCACTAGGGAAGTTTAACTAGATTTTAATGAACCACCAGTAAGATGCAGATGCAGGACATTATTCTACTCCAACTGGCCTGGACTCTTCAGAAAAATGAATTGTATGTATTTTATGCCAAAGTTCTTGAAGCATATTAATGGTACTGTGGTTACTTAGGAGAAATCTTTCAGTTCAGTTCAGTCTCTCAGTCGTGTCCAACTCTTTGCAACCCCATGAATCGCAGCACGCCAGGCCTCCCTGTCCATCACCAACTCCCGGAGTTCACTCAGACTCACGTCCATCGAGTCAGTGATGCCATCCAGCCATCTCATCCTCTGTCGTCCCCTTCTCCTTCTGCCCCCAGTCCCTCCCAGCATCAGAGTCTTTTCAAATGAGTCAACTCGTCGCATGAGGTGGCCAAAGTACTGGAGTTTCAGCTTTAGCATCGTTCCTTCCAAAGAAATCCCAGGGCTGAGCTCCTTCAGAGAAATTTCTCTTAGATGTTGCTTAAGTATTCAGGGTTAAAGTGTCATGTCTGCAACTCACTTTTAAATGACTGAGGGAAAAGTGTACATAAACTAGAACAAAACAAATGTAGCAAACCATTAACTGCTTTGAAAATTCTCAAAACAGAAAGTAGGGAAAGAAAAAGCTAGAGATCCCATTCTGTTAGGATAGAAGCCCTACCTGTCATCAAGTTGTCTCTCTCCTATTCTAGCACCATCTAAAAGAAGACAACCATAAGTAGTTAATTTATTTCACATCTCTACTTCTTAAAAAAAGGGGGAAAGAAGGATCTTTCTTGTAGGGAATCAGCCTTTCATAAAAGGTCATTTGTATTAAACCTTATCAAAACTGATTTTACTTTTTTCCTTCTTTTCGGCTGCACTGCACAGCATGCAGGATCTTAGTTCCTTGACTGAGGAGACCAGAGATTGAATCTGTGCCCCCTGCAGTGGAAGCACAGAGTCTTAACCGCTAGACCACGAGGGAAGTTCCCCAAAACTGATTTTACTAACACTTCCTTACATGGCTTTAGGAGAGAAGACATCAAAAAAAAAAAGAGAAGACATCAAAATTTCAACCTAATATTAATCCAGTTCACCTGATGAAGCAGTCAAACTGGCTGTACTAGAACTCACTCAAACCTAGAACCTCTTTACCCAGCAGCTGGCTTCCAGTATTATGGCATCTAAAGTAAGACAAAGCTTCCCTGGTGGCTCAGTGGTAAAGAATCTGCCTGCCAATGCAGGACACTCAGGTTTGACCCCTGGGTCAGGAAGATACCTGGAGAAGGAAATGGCAACCCACTCCAGTATTCTGGCCTAGGAAATCCCATGGACAGAGGAGCCTGGCGAACCACAGTCCATGGTGGCACAAGAAAGTCAGACACAACTGAGTGACTAAACAACAACAACAAAGTAAGACAGGATTGTGTATTTTATTCTCTCAAGAAGGAAAACCATTTACTCAGTTCTTTAAGCAGAAAGCCTCCAAATCTACCACAGCAAATTCTTTGATGTCCAAGGCTAATACTGTACTGCTAGGGAAGAAACGGTAGGGAAGATGAGAAGCACTAAGGGGCTGGCTTCTACAGAGCACATCCTAAAGATTATCTCAATGACTACTTTAAAAACTTTATTTCACCCATTTTTGGGAAGGTACACAATTTGACCTGTACCCACAGACAACTAACCCTCTAAGCCCAGAGTACTTGCTGGCCCTGTCAACTAGAAAATTCTACACTGGACTTCCCCAGTGGTTCAGTGGTTAAGAATCTCCCTGCCAGGGCAGGGGACACAGGTTCGATCCCTGGTCTGGGACCATCCTACATGCCGTGGAGCAGCTAAGCCCATGCACCACAACCACTGAGCCAGCATGCTGCAACTGCTAAGGCCTGTGCTCCACAACAAGAGAAAAGCCTCTGCTTGCTGCAACTAGAGAAATCCCGCACGCAGCAATGAAGACCTTACACACCCAAATAAATACTTTTTTAAAAAGAAAATTCTATATGAAATTATTTTTTAAAAAAATTTTAGCTAATTTACCAGCAAGTGCATCCAAATATGTTAATGTAGCTGACTCATGTTGGATGGTTTCCAGAAAACTGAAGCAGTTCTCTCAGCATATAATGTGGCAACCAAACAGTGAAATCAATGACACTATAATAATTTTTTTTCCCCCTGCCTTTCAATGCAAACACATGAAATACCTAATTTCAGTTCAAACTCATTTCCCTTTTATTAAAGTCCAAGTTACATTACACGGTTTGGTACTCAACAAAGGAAAACTTGTTCGAATAAGGTAATATGTTATCATCAGTATTTCCAGGTGACTTTATAATCAAGTAGCATTATCAATAAGTCCTTGGGAAGTCCATCTGTAAGAGAAAACATGAAAAATTAGCTGGGAAATAAAGAAAAGATAGAAATCTTACTAAAAATAACCTCTAGAGCAACAGCCCAAGGAAATCGCTGCCTCTGTGTAGTCTCTTCTGCCCTTTCTTAATCCTGCCTAAAATCAACACACCAGCTACTAGCTCTTTGGCTTTTCTGTTGTTATCCACCTGGTAATTATTGAGGTAGTATTCTTTTCTAATCAGAAAAGTATTAGGGAGCTGCCCTCTTAAAAATTTTTAAGTGAAAGAAATACAATGTTACTGCAGCTAGAAAATATCCTATATAACAAAGATCTTCTGGACTCCTTCAAATAATACTTGATAAATGAAAGCCTTTTCACATTTCACAAAGATGTGCTATCTGGCTTCAGGGAGGAGGAAAAGACAGTGGTGATACAGAGATGGACAAAGATAAAATTAAGACTCTTCTTTCAAAGCAAGCTGTAAAAAGAGATCTCAAAATTGAATTCAAAACCTCAGGCATTTTCTGCTCAGTCTGTGGTAGGAAGATTGAATGTAGGTATTCTTTAAGATTTTTAGAGTGTAGAATTAGGTGTTCACTAATGGTACCCTAACCATGCTCACGGTTTCTTTATCTTGTGAGGATCTGATACTAGCTTTTAAAATAATTTTGGGTCCACTTTTACTGAAACTTTTATAAGATAGCTTAGTTCCACCTTTTAAAAATAAACTTCTTACTCTTAGGAAGCAAATCTTCTATTTAAGCCTCATTATTTACATCTGAGAAATAAGACAATGGCCTTAGTAAATGCTTTAGTATTGCAATGCCTACAAAGGATGTGTGGCATAGTAAAAACAATGGACTCTGGAACCAGACTGCTGCTGCTGCTGCTAAGTCGCATCAGTCGTGTCCAACTCTGTGTGACCCCACGGACGGCAGCCCAACAGGCTCCCCCATCCCTGGCATTCTCCAGGCAAGAACACTGGAGTGGGTTGCCATTTCCTTCTCCAATGCATGAAAGTGAAAAGTGAAAGTGAAGTCGCTCAGTTGTGTCCGACTCTTAGCGACCCCATGCTGCCTTGGTTTAAATGTGGGTTCCTCTACTACTTATATGACTTTGGACAAGGTGCCTCATTTTCCTCATTAGTAAAATAGTAAAATGGGAATAAGTGTAATAATAATAAGTACTTCACAGGACTGTTCATGAGGATTAAACGAGTTTATAAAGCACATAAAACAGTACCTCATACATAATAAGAGTTACACAGACTATACGTGTTTGTTAAATAAAATAAATATAAGCGTTATTACTTATGTATTTTTTTCTGTTTTACAAAGGATTTTCTGCGTACTGCTCACTACCCGGCAATCTTGTGACTGGTTTTATTACCTAGTCTGTATTTTCCACAAGGTATCAAGTTTGTATTATCAATGAATATTACCTATTATATTTCAACTTGGGCACACAATAACAGAAGCATCAAATTAATAAAACCCTGATATTAAAAATAAAGATGTATAAAAGCATGCATGATGAATACCTGGTATGTAGTGGATTACCTTAATTGAGGAGAGGTTAAAGAGCTGGAATTAGGAAAAAGGTACAGAGAGGGCTTTAACTCTATGTGAAACCTCTCATTTCTTGGGGGAGAGGGAGAAACTAAAGCAAATATGGCAAAAATAGTATCTCAAAATTTGGGTATGGTTACATTTATTCCCTATGCTATTCTTTACCTTTGAAATATTTTATATTATATAGATTTTAAAGTAGGTTCTTTAACTTGCCTTTACACCAATAAAAGAACAATTATAACAACCAGAAACAACAATTCTAATTCTTTAAATTAATCATCACAGGTACTCTCTAAGCTCACAGCCTCTATCAAAGCCATGAAAACGTCTTTCTCTGAGACTACTGTAATGCCACTCACTCACCCCTCCCTGGATCCTTTCTTGCCTTATTCAGGTATACCTTACCCATGGGGTTTACACTTTGTCAAGGCCCAGTTCCTCTGGAGTGGAGATTCCCAGTTCATTCAAAGTTGGTCTAAGTTCCTGGATGACATAGGGGTAGATTTCCTTATGAGGTCCTGCTTTGTCCTGATGGCAAAGAGGATATTCACATTTAGCTCCGAAAAGCTGTCTCTATTAACAAAATGAAGCTGAAAATGCTTTCAGTCATATGCAGAGGCTAGCAGCAGAGAATATAAGTCACCTACTTTTAAGTTAACATATTCGTTCAAAAGAGAGAGCAACTTACATAGGCACTATTCAAGGTAGACTGTTAAGACACCTGGAGACTAAGACTACTAAATCCAGGGGGAAAGAAACATTTTAAAGCCTTGAGTTACTGGAAAAGAAGGTGGTGATGACAGAATTTTGTGATGGCAATTAAATGTGCCCAGCAGGCAACAGGAATAATTACGTTAACACAAAAAAAGTTTCTTAATTTGCCTCAATTTGAGACCCTAACTGAATTAACTACTGGTGCTGAATGGCTTGACAGCCTACAGAACCCTTAATTATCTTACCCATTTTAGATAAAGTATTGTCATACTTTCCCTCTTACAGACCTTGCATTTCTTTCCTATAGAATATACAAGTCTTTTCATGGAGAGCTACACGTAGAGAATACTTATTTCTAAGGCAAGAGAGCTTTGAGGAATACTTACCATAATATACAATTAGACCTCTATTGTCACAACATTCTTCAGAGACAAATATTAGAAGGTCAAATAGACTAAGACAGTGTCAAGTTATTATATTATTCTTCTGTCTAACAAATTCTAGGTCTCCTTAAGTGTGTTTTTTAAATTATAAAATTCTTATTTAAAGTTGGTCTAAGTTTTAATAGAAAAATTAAAAACTATAATGAAATAAGAGAGAAGAAAGTATATATCCTTACATTTTGATCATTGTCTCTATACTTTTTAATAAAAAGGGGATACACCACAAAAAATTATTTCATAATTTCCTTCAATTAACATGAATATCTTAAATGTTAAATACACTTCTACAGCATTAATAATAACCTCCTCTGGGAAGTCCCATTTTAAGAAGCCACTGGCAACACTTAATTTCATATCACAAGCAGCACAAAGATAAACTGCAATTCTTAATTATTTCCTTAAGATAAATTCTCAAATGGGATTGCTGAAATTCTAACAAAATAAATTCCTGAATAAATTCTCCCAAATACTCTCCAAAGAGAATATAACCACAATGTACATTCCCTCTAACTATGTAAAAACTAATTTCAGGTATTTTAACAAATTCAAAAATACAGAATACGCTAATACCTAATCAATAGTCCACCTACTTCCAGAACAACCTTAGCATTGTTATTTCACTGACCTTAACAACTTCTAGGATGCGAACTGCACTAGCAAAATCATTTAAACGTCTGCATGCCCGCAAAGCAGCATCAATGATTTTGGGCTCTGGAACCAGGTCATAGCCAACAAGTGTGTTCATCCCTGTCAAATTAAAAAGAGGGGTCATATCAATCTGGAATATCCTCACTTAAACTACAATTTAGTTACCCATACTCTTTTATTGAACCATAGACATGTGATCTTATCTGTTTGATCTGCTAGTTTTTTTTTGCTCTACCATATGGCATGCAGAATTTCCCTTCCATGGATCAAAACCTATGCTTCTTTCAATGGAAGCGTGGAGTCTTAACCATTGGACCACCAAGTAAGTCCCTGGGCCTCTATTATCTCTGCTGCTGCTGCTGCTGCTAAGTCGCTTCAGTCGTGTCCGACTCTGTGCGATCCCAGAGACGGCAGCTCACCAGGCTCCCCCATCCCTGGGATTCTCCAGCCAAGAACACTGGAGTGGGTTGCCATTCGCTTTAGTCGTGTCCCACTCTGTGCCACCCCATAGACGACAGCCCACCAGACTCCTCTGTCCCTGGGATTCTCCAGGCAAGAATACTGGAGTGGGTTGCCATTTCCTTCCCCAATGCATGCAGGGATGCTAAGTTGCTTCAGTCGTGTCCGACTCTGTGCAACCCCATGAATAGCAGCCCACAAGGCTCCTCTGTCCACGGGATTCTCTAGGCAAGAATACTGGAGTGGGTTGCCATTGCCTTCTATTATCTCTAAAATGAGATAACTGGGAATTCCCTGGTGGTCCAATGGTTAGAACTTGGCATTTCCACTGCCCGGGGCCTAGGTTTGATCCTTGATTGGAGAACAAAGATCCTACAAACCACGTAGTACAACCAAAAAATAATAAGCTTGAGAGTGATTTTAAATGCAAACACTATCTTCAAAATTAGCTGGTTTCTTTTCAAACAAGACGGTCATTTTCAACTCATATCTTTACCTCTTAGTACAGTGTATGTACTTTGACTGCTTTAAAATAGATCTGACTGAAAAATAATCTAAAAACCACCAGGGAAATACTTTAGGAGAAAGTAATGAAGCCCAAATGAGGACTTTAAGGCGATATAGAGAACCATTAGTGCAGAGTCATAAACATTCAACCAGAAAATACTGGGCATGATTACTTTTGGCTCTGCACAAAATGACACATCATAAAATTTAAGATTCTCTTAATGGGAATGCAGAACAGCTCTTTTCATTACTTCTACTCAAGATTATCCAATAAGAATTTCCCTAGTTGCAGCAAAATGGAGTCATTACATGCCTGTGGAGAAGTATGAAGCACTTAGGTTTCTGGCTTTTATTAATTTTAAAATATTAAAGGACACCAGTGACTGCGATGCTACAATATAGTCATAGAATGAATTCTTCATCTGATATAAACTGCCTACACTTAAAATTATCTATCAGTCTACTAGCTTGGTTATTATTAATGCTACTTACTCATGTTAAACGCACATTTACAAATTTAGGATAAACAAGTTCTAGCTTACTCTGATAGGACACTTACTCAGGGCAAGACAGATAAATCACAACCGAGAATAAAAATAACAAAAATCCCAAACTATTACCAAGAAGGGAAGAAAACCAAATGACTACTTAAATAAATTATCTATTTATTCAAAGTTACACAACTGCTAAATCTTGCTCACCTTGGCCTATCTCTATAGCAGTGATGATTTTATCCCTTAGGAGACATTTTTGGTTGTCACAACTGGGGGTTTGTAGGGGTGTTAGCATCTAGTGGGTAGAAACCAAGGATGCTGCTAAACATCCTACAATGCAAAGGACAGCCCCTGCAACAAAGAACTGTCTGGCCCAAAACATCAACTGTGCCTCCTTCAAAACCCTGCTTTACAGGAAACACGTACTCTGGAAACTATAAACTTTCCTAATTGCAAGATGCATGACAATACCTAGTCTACATGATACATGTTTTTTTCAAAATACAGCTGACCCTTGAACATGGGTTTGAACTCTACGTGTCCACTTACACAGAGATTTTTTTCATAAATACTACATGATCTGAATCCATATACGGAGAACCTTGGACTCAGAACTGTGGGTCAGAAGGGCCAACTGTAAAGTTGTATATGGATTTTCTATGTGCAAGTGGGTGTCAATGTCCCTAACCCCCACGTTTTTCAAGGGTTAACTGTAGTTACTTTTAACAAAGTAGTGGAAGACTGCACAGCAGTTCATAATTCTGTATTAAAATAGACACATATGCCTGTGTTCAATTACCTTTACGCAACTCCCAAGCATCAATATCTGGCTTATTGAAGTATGTCACCCAGCGAGCATCAAACTCCTCGTCTGTCTCATGTGACCCATGGGAGTAGCAGCGAAGTGACTGGACAGCTACAGGGGAGGAAGAACAGTAACTTCAATGTACAGAAGTAGGACTTGACTGGTTTTTTCCTTTTTTGGGTGTGTCTTAAAATACACACAAAGTCTACTATCTTAACCATTTCTAAATGTACAGTTCAGTGGTATTACATTCATTCAATGCCTTAGGTTTTGAATCAGCTATGCATGTCATGGTAAAAAAAATTATTCACCAGGTCAAATGAAATAAATCTTATGTACTGATTTGAAAAAAACATCTTAAAAAACTAAGCACAGAGGGACTTCCCTGGCTCTGAGCTCCCAGTGCAGGGAGCCTGGGTTCGATCTGTGGTCAGGGAACTAGATCCCACATGCCACAACTAAGAACCCGAGTGCTGCAATAAAGATCCTGCATACTGCAACTAAGACCCATCACAGAAAAAAAAAAAAGAATTAAGCACTGAAAAGTAAAACAAAAAGTACTACAGATGTATGTTTATGCTCTTCTCACTTATGTGTAATGCTGGTGTGTAACTGTTAACAGTGGTTATCTCTGGAAAGAAAAATTTTCTTTATACACTTATTTTTATGATAAACAGTATTAATTCCTAATTTAAAATAATGTTCATTCTTGGGAATGCCCTGGTGGTCCAATGCTTATGACTTTGTGCTTCAACTGCCCAGGGCCTGGGTTCAAGCCCTAACTGGGAAACTAAGATCCCTTAAGTTGCACAGCCAAGAAGTAAGTAAAATGATATCCATTCTATGTTTTTTTTGGCTGTGCCATGTGGCATGTGGGATCTTAGTTTCCAGATCAGGGAGGAACCCGTGCCCCCTTCAGTGGAATCACAGAGCCCTAACCACTGGACTGCCAGGGAATTACCTCCATTCTAGTTATGAAGCAAATTTCTAACATATATTTTCTTAATTTAAAAAGTCACAATGAGAAGCACATGGACCACAAGTGAAGAGTAGCTCCCACTCACACAACTAGAAAAAGACCGCTAGAAGCAATGAAGACCCAGCGCAGCTAACAATTAAAAAAAAAGTTCACTTACACTCAATGAAAAAAAAGTTTTATTAGATTTCTAAGGAGTGAGATTTTTAAATATAACACTATCAAGAAAACAGGACACCCTTAGCACTCTGCTCCCAATCAATATACCCTTTTCCAGCACCATATGAAAAGCCTTTCATTTTCAGTTTCTGCTTGTAACTGGACAGTGAATTGGGAGTTAAGAAATCTAAATTCCTTCTGAATAGCCTCTGAATGGAAAATCCCATGGATGGAGGAGCCTGGTAGGCTGCAGTCCATGGGGTCGCTAGGAGTCGGACATGACTGAGTGACTTCACTTTCACTTTTCACTTTCATGCATTGGAGAAGAAATGGCAACCCACTCCAGTGTTCTTGCCTGGAGAATCCCAGGGACAGGGGAGCCCAGTGGGCTGCCGTCTCTGGGGTCGCATAGAGTCAGACACGACTGAAGCGACTTAGCAGCAGCAGCAGCCTCTGAATGGGGCAGGACGTGGGAGAAGGAATTTTTACCTTTGGGTTTTAGGAGGCAGCAGAGCCTAGTGGTCAGATACTTCTAGGCTCTTAACTCTCTTGTTGTTAATTAACTCAGGTTTTATATTCCTTATCTGTAAAATGCAGATACCACTACCGTAGCAGCTGCTAAGTCGCTTCAGTCATGTCCAACTCTGCGACCCCATAGACGGCAGCCCACCAGTCTCCCCCGTCCCTGGGATTCTCCAGGCAAGAACACTGGAGTGGGTTGCCATTTCCTTCTCCAATGCATGAAAGTGAAAAGTGAAAGTGAAGTCGCTCAGTCGTGTCTGACCCTCAGCAACCCCATGGACTGCAGCCTACCAGGCTCCTCCGTCCATGGGATTTTCCAGGCAAGAGTACTGGAGTGGGGTGCCATCGCCTTCTCCCTACCGTAGCAGAGTATGATGATTAAACATGAAAGCCAGGTTAACGTTTTGCCTAGGGCTTAGTAACCTTGTAGGTATGTACTCAGTGTAGCTTTGAATTAATCCTTATCTAGAAGTGTCTTAATTGATCTATTTATAGAAATCATAATTCCTAAAAATAAAACATTCTTCAAGTTGCATCTCTTATTATATGAATTTTAAGAGCTTGGTATAATTTCTAGTGATTTTTAAAGGCTTAAAATATCAAAAACAACCTTTCAGCCCACCATCACCCAAAATTTGTAAACCATCTTTCAAAAACTAAAGTTATCCTTAACTGAAAAAAGTGCAAGTATATAATTGAAGTATAAACTGTTAAGCAGTTCCTTATCAAGTTAAATATACACCTACCAAACACAGTAATTCCACTTCTAAGTATTTACTCAAGAAAAATGAAGTATATAATTATCTCCCTAGAGGCAACTATTAAGTGTACCTTCCCAATCATCCAGTAAATTGTTTCATGATAACGAATTTCTTTTGCTCACTGCTGGACACGGATTTCAACTAGATGACTGTGGTTTTGTTTTCTAAATGTGAAAAAGATGACCAACAAATGCAAATCCTAGTCAGGGAGATCAATGGATCACCTTCAGTGATTTGTTCACCTTCCTTCTGAGAGTCCCAAATTACAAACTGATTGTATTAAAAAACAAAGACACTGCATGAGACAGCTATTTAGAAAACCAAGCAAGCACTGGGAACACACACAGATCCCAGGTTGAGGAAAACTCACTTTCCCAATGGTTTACATTATATTCCTTATTCCAGTCATAAGTAAAGCAGAATCTATTCTTCTAGTTATGGACATGCTTAACATTCTGATTTTTAGGTAAATTATATCCCTCACACCACCCCCTATGTACAGCATTTCCACCTAGTTTTGAGGCTTGTATGGTAAACTATTTTGAAAAACAGTTACTTGGTGTTTTTATATAAAGGTTCCAGAGTAGAAAAAGAGAAGCATCTGTTAAAAAAACTGGGACATTTCTAGGGCTACAATCTAAAAATCTATTTCTAACACTGCTTTTTGGCATTCCGTTAAGCAAGTTTTTTTTTTTTTTAAGCAAACATATTTAGAAAAATTAAGTGGCTCATAATTCCCTTCAGTAACTAAACAGCTCAGACAAAGCTCAAAGAACAGGCATTTTGGTGGTGGTGATTCTAAGGCATAATGGAAAGAACGGACTAATGTAAAGGGTACATAAACAAGCTCAAAGACAGCTATACAGAAGTACAAGGTTTAGGGGCCCAAAAGCTGGAAATCTATAAATGTGGGAGTGGTGCAGAAAAGGCTGGAAGGTAATTAAAAATGCTACTTAAATTTAGCCCTCCACCAAGAAAGAGAAAGCAGAAACTCCTCCCACCTTTTCAGAGCCTATCAGGGTAAGGAATGGGGTGAGGACTGTGTAACTCTTAAGGGTTGGCTGGAGAATCTAGCAATTATTCAAAATATTTAATTATCTAATTCAGTAGTTATAGGAAAACAATTCTGTTACCAGGTGGAGGCTGAAGTGGGACAAAATATTAAGTCTGGGTTGCTACTTATTTACAGCAAACTTGAAGCTCCCCAGGTTAACCCCTCCAGAGGCTATCCAAGAATCTTAAGCCTTTCTGACTTTTAATTGCATGAAATTTCTTCAGTCTCATAATGATAATAAACCTCACCTATAATATGCAAAAATGAAAGGCACTATAAAAATAAAGCAAATATGTTTCAAGTATTTGTGCCAGGAAAGGTGTTGAGAGTTAACATTATCTCATTTAAACCTCACAACTATTAAATAGTATCCCAATTTTAGACTTAGGCAACTGAGTCTTAGGGTTTAACTAACATGTCCAAGGTCACACAGCTAGAAAGTAGTTGACATGAATGTAACCATGACTGCCTCCTTGTGGCAAATATTTAGGTTTATGGGACAATTATGCTTAAGAGGGCGGCTAGAGATAAATCAGTTTGTCTAACCTTAGCAAGAGTTTGAGTTCGTACGTTTAAATATGCATGCTTAGGGGCCAAATTTCTTAATGTAGCATATACTACCATCATGGGCCGAAATCAAAGTGCAGTTAAAATAATTAAAAGTGCTAGACACAAAGTCTCCAGGAACAGACATAACAGGAAGGCAGAACAAGAGACAGGAATCAGCAGAACATCTTATACTCCGCAATCAGGCTTCTAACCGGAAGCAAAAACATAAAGCTTCCCCATATAGGCAGAACCCCCTATTTCTGGGTCTGTGATATCCAATTTCTGAAATAAGAGCCTTAAAAGATCTATCAAGTCAGTCCCTCTTCCAGGTCTCAGGAAATAACTACACACGTCGATCTATCGTAAAAGTTTAAGAATTAGAAAGTGGCACGGCAGTCTCTAAAAATACCAGAATGGTCTGGTTAAGTGACGGACAAAACGCTAACCGAGACACGTCTGATAACTGTCGTACACGGAAGTATAACGTGTTCTCGGAAGACGCTGGGGGCAGCGGTGCCGGGGACCCCGGAGGGATCACCCCCGCCCCTACCCTGAGCTCAATGTCACCTTCGCCGAAGCGCTGCAGGCCGGCGGTGGCCACTCCTAGTCAGGTGGCCGCAGGGTCAGCGCCGGGGCACGGTCACGGCCTGGGGACCGAAGGGGTCCGGTGGGCACGGGAGGTGCGCTGCGCCCCCTCCTTGGCGCCCACAGCAGGTCCACATTTGATCTGTCCGCGGTGCCCGCACCAGGAAGTCGCGCCGAGGGGGGCCCCGGGGTCGCGACCTCGAGTCCTCCACAACTCGAGGCGGCGGCGAGAACGGCAAGCGGTCACCAGGTTCGGCCGCCGGCCCGCAAGGCAGGAGCTAGGCCTCTGGGAGAGCCTGCCATCGCATGGCGGCGGGGGCCCAGGTCACCGCAAGGACACGCGGGCGCGGACAGCGGCAGGCGGGAGCCTTACCGGCGGCTTGGCCGGGGGCCGGAGTGGGGTGCAGGAGGCCTCGAGGGCTGGCCCGGGCGACTGCGGCTGCAGCTACAGAGCAGCGGCGGACAGCGGCGCCTAGCATGACGGCGATGGCGGCGCACAGGTTAAGGCTGAAGAGAAGCCGGGTGTGAGCCCACGACCGCTCGGGAGCTCGTGGGGGCCGTACTCACGCACCGACGCACGGTGGGCGGAGCATAAGGGTCCGCCCACTGCGGCGCTCGCGCCTTGGCGGAAAGAAGGCGTCACGCGGCCACCGGCGGGCTACGGCGGCGCGCTGAGGACAAACTATTTCGGCGCCGCTTCCCCACGGCTCTCTGGTCCCTTGGAAAGCAGCGGCCGTTGTGGAGCGAGGAATAGAAGGCAGGGGAAGAGCCGTCAGTAGACAGTAGCGCGGTTCAGATCCGGCTCGGGAGATGACTCCTGCACCTCAACATGCGAAAATAACACTACAAATTATAATTAAAAAATACCTTCTTTGCTCTTTCTTTCCCAGGTTTGAGCCTAAAATAAGAGAGTGGGACAGAACGACTGCCTTCGTATAAAGGACTTTATTGGTAACTTTTCTTATATCAGAGACCCGCAAGCATTCAGAGTCCAATCACTTAACAAATGGGCTCTGAAATTAGATTGCTTGCCGGCAATCGAGGCTCTTTTCACCCAATTCCCAGTTCCAGCACTCACCTGGATATTTCTGGTGACATACCCTCCTCCAGTCTCTACAGGAGGGGGGTTGATTAAGTTGCAAGATTTTTTTTTTTTGCCGGGGGGTGTGCTTCTGGTCTTAGCTGTGACACGTGGGGTCTTCCGTTTCCTCATGCAGGATCTTTTGTTGGCCGGGGAGAGGACGTTCTAGTGGCACTCCCGTCTCTAGGGTTCGTGGGCTCAGTAGTTGTGGCCGCTGGGGACTTACTTGCTCTGCAGCATGTGGTATCTTAGCTCCCCAACCAAGGATTGAACCCTTATCCTCTGCAAGGCGGATTCTTAACCACTGGGCCATCAGGGAATTCCCCAGTGCCGACTTTTAACATCTAATTTGGCCTCATTAACTGCATTCTGACCTTGAGTTCCTCAGCAGCGCGGGATCACTTTCCCCAGGCCTGAATTACCTAGCTGCCATGCAGTGTTAATGAGACAAGTCTGTTGTCTTGTTATCCCTCATTCTCTATCCCTGGAACTACTGAGGAAAGAAAAGATGGGGATTCAGGCTTTGCTTGCTGACTCTAAGCCCTGTCTCTAGGGTTTCAGCAGATAACCCTTTTCTGCTTCCTCCCTAGCAGTATGGCTTTAAGGGATATGAACCTGGCTGGGAAAATGATAAAAAAGCTTTTTAGAAAGCACTGTCCTCATTTTCTCCCACCAAAATATTGAAAAGACACCTGGGGAAATATGACCTCTTTGATTTCAAATAGTATTCATTCAATTGCCAAGCACTGGATGCCCAGGAGACGGCAGGGCTCTCATGATTGAGAAAGCACTAGAAGGGACTTCCCTCATGGTCCAGTGGTTAAGAATCTGCCTGCCAATTCAGAGGACATGGGTTCGATCCCTCCTTTGGGAAGATCCCACATGCTGAGGAGCAGCTAAGCCTGTGGGCCACAACTACTGGGACCCCAGTGCCTAGAGCCAGTGCTCTGCAACAAGAGAAGCCACTGCAATGAGAAGCTCAAGCACCACGAGGAAGAGTAGCCCCCGTTTGCCTCAACTAGAGAAAGCTGGTGGGTGACAATGAAGACCCAGTGCAGGCAAAAATATAAATAATATGTTTTAAAAATAAAAAGGACTGGAAAAAGAATCTAGAAAGAGGTGGATATATGTATATGTGTAACTGAATCACTTTGCTGTGCAGCAGAAGTTAACATTGTAAATCAACTATACTCCAATTAAAAAGAAAAAAGATAAAAACTTGAGAAAGAAAGCAATGAGTTGGGAGTTCCCTGGCAGTCCAGTGGTTAAGATTCAGTGCTTTCACTGCTGTGGTCTCGGTTCAGCGCCTGGTGAGGGAATTAAGATCCCTCAAGCCTTGCTCGGCTAAAAAGAAAAAGAAAAAGCGCTGGCTACATGGCACTTGAATCCCAATCCCAAATTGTAAGGTGCTGTACTTGTGTTTGCCTGCAGTACCTTAGATTGGCTACTGTAATATTGTATGTTTTCGTTGTTTTCAAAAACAATTATGATCATAATTAATTTTGTGCCACTGCAAGCTACAAACTATTTATTATCCCATCTAAGCCTCATAACAGTGTTGTGAGGTGAGTATTTACCCCTATTTTATGGATGAAGGAATAGATTCAAAGGACACTTCCCCAAGAATCACATAACTGATAAATATCAAGAATAGTGCTTAGATTTGAGCCCAGGTTTGTCTGACTGCAGAAATTTTCTTTCCCCAGTACCCACAAAGGTAGACTTTGCTGGCTTCACAGCAAATTCTGAACCCCCTGCTACCTTGAAGGCAGTTCTAAGTCCTTATGACCTGTATTAGTTGTTGTTTTGGTTATGCTGGATCTTCATTGCTGTGTGTGGGCTTTCTCTAGTTGTGGTGAGCAGGGCCTATTCTGCGTTGTGGTGCACAGGTTTCTCATTGTGGTGGGTTCTTTTGTGGGGCACAGGCTCTAGGGCACATGGGCTTCAGAAGTTGTGGCACCAGGGCTCAATGGGCTTTAGTTACCCAAGGTATGTGGAATCTTCCCAGACCAGGGATCGAACCTTTGTCCCCTGCACTGGCAGGCCGATTCCCATCCACTGTGTCACCAGGAAGTCCCTGTATTAGCTTTATTATTGCTGAATGATAATTTACCACAAACTAACTTTAAAACAATACCCATTTATTATTTCTCATTTCTGTAGGTCAGTTATGCCTTCATAGCATAACTGATTTTTCTTCTCAGGGTCTTACAAGACTGAAATCAAGATGTCAGCCAGGTCTGCGGTCTCACTTGAAGCTCAGAGTCCTTTTCCAGGCTTGTTTAGGTTGTTGGCAGAATTCAGTTCCTTGCAGTTGTAGGACTAAGTGCCCGTTTTTTTCTTGCTGTCAGCCAAGGATCACCCTCAGCTCCTAGAGGCCACCCTCAGGGCCTTACCACATGGATCCTCTGTAGGTCCCCTCACAGTACCACCGTTTATTTCTTCAAACCAACAGGAAAGTATCTCTGACACTTCACCTTCCTTTAAAGGAGGCCTCATCTGATTAGGCTTCAGGCACATCCAGCATAATCTCTCTTTTGATTAACTCAAAGTAAATGGATTAGTACTAATCTTGAGAATGATATATCCCATCACTTTCACAAATTCAGCCCTGTTTATACAAGGCATGTACACTAGGGGACATGAACCCTGGGGGCCATCTTTGAATTCAGCCTATTACCTCACTTAAGTCGGGAAGCCTCTGCTTATTCCCAAGTTCTTCTCCAGTTGTGCCCCTGCAGCCCATTCTGTCTACTTCCTCCAGGATAGGTTTAGACCAGATATCTTGGTTCCTGCCCAAGGCTGTCAGGGTCTTTTGACTCTATCATCTTCAGCCCGAAATCCTTTGCTATCCCAATGGAGAAGCAGCAGCTGGACTTTGATATCTCAGGGATGTCATCATCATCAGTTGATCAGCCTATCAGCTTCCTGCTGCAGCAGAGTCTTCCTCCTGAAAGAGTTGTGATGAGGCATTTCCTCTGATGTGTGCAGAGGGGAGGAATTATTGAGGAGCTTGTACAGATACAGACATTGTTCCATCATGTGACTTTCTAGTAAAGTGAAGTTCACATGCAAGAAAAGTTCTTATCTTCTCTGGTGGGAATTAAGCATGCTTTGAGGAAAAAAAATGAATCCTGTCATTTCAAGGCTGGAAGTAGCTTGTGGCTCTTAGTCTGACTGATCCTATGTTGCTTCCATTCCCAAGTCCTCACTTGGGCACTTCTAGTGATGGGAATCCCAACACTAGCCTGCTTCAGAAAAGGAGATGAATGTGAGAGGGCACCCGAGAGAATGACATTCTTGCTACTGTTAAATTACAGCTCTGCTGCAGGGCCTTAGGCAAGGTATTCCAATTTCCTGAACCACAGTTAATTCATCTATATAATGATAATAATGATGGAACCTACTAATTTGTTATTGAGAAAATTATATAACATAGTGCGTGTAAAATACTATGTCCTGCCTGGACATACCTCAATAAATAGAACTCAATAAATGGTGAGTGTTGCATTTTTCTGTTGTAAATTGTAGAAAGTTCTTTTCCCAGGGCATGGCAGGTTGTGAGACTAGGGACAAGGCATGGAGGTGGAGTGGATAAACACACCACATGGATCACCTGGGAATCAGGGAGAAAAGGTGGCAGGAGGAGGTAGCCTTCAAAGGTGATCCTGCTCGGGGATCCAGTACAAGTGCATGCATGCGTGCTCAGTCACTTCAGTAGTGTCCAACTCTTTGCAACCCCATGGACTGCAGCCCGTCAGGCTCCTCTGTCCAAGGGATTCTCTGGAAAAGAACACTGGAGTGGATTGCCATTCCCTCCTCCAGAGGTAGCCTCCCAATCCAGGGATTTAACCCATGTCTCTTATGTCTCCTGCATTGGCAGGTGGGTTCTTTACCACTAGTGCCACCTAGGAAGCCCATTGAATATAGATAGGAGAGCTCTAATAGTACTTTTTCATAATTAATTAATACTTATTATGTAATTTCCTAAGTTATTACTTTTATGATAACATCATTAAAGGATATAATTTTTGATTGAAATATAATTCACAAACCAGAAAATTCATCCTTTTAAAGTCTATAATTCAGTGTCCTTTTATTTGCTATGTTGTATAAGCATTATCATTATCTAGTTCCAGAACATTTTTACCATCCCAAAGAGAAACTCCATACCCAATGGCAGTCACTCCTCATTCCCTGAACCCCACCAGCCCTAGGCAACTACAGATCTACTTTCTGTATTTATGGATTTGCTTCACTAGAAATTTCACATAAATATGAATGTCCTTTGGGGTCTGGTTTCTTTCACAGGGCTTCCCTCGTAGCTCAGCTGGTGAAGAATCCAACTGCAATGCAGGAGACCCTGGTTCAATTCCTGGATTGGGAAGATGCACTGGAGAAGGGATAGGGTACCCACTCCAGTATTCTAGGGCTTCGCTGGTGGCTCAGATGGTAGAGAATCTGCCTGCAATGCAGGAGACCTGGATTCGATCTCTGGACTGAGAAGATCCCCTGAGATGGGAACAGCTACCCACTCCAGTATTCTTGCCTGGAGAATCACATGAACAGAGAAGCCTGGAGGGCTACAGTCCATGGGGTTGCAAAGAGCCAGGCACAACTGAGCAACTTTCTTGCACTTCATATAAAGTTTACAAGATTCATCCATGTTGTAATAAGTTCTTCATTTCTTTTTGTGGCAGAGTTATACTCCATTATATGGATATTCCACATTTTGTTTACTCATTCATCAGTTAATGGACATTTGAGTTTTTTCCACTTTTTGCCTATTATGAACAAGGCTTCTGTGAACATTTGTGGGCATATTTTCATGTGGACACATGTGTTCCATTATTTCCATTATTATATCTAGCAACAATATATGGGTCATAAGGTAAGTCTATGTTTAACTTTTTGAGGAACTGCCAAGCTGTTCCGAGGTAGCCTGCATCAACATTCCCATCAGCAATGTATGCAGGCTCCATGTTTTCTGCATCCTTATAATTTTTTTTAAACAAAGAAAGCTGAGTTTTTGTAGTTGTCTGAACTGGACCTCACACCCTCAGTTTCCTGTCAGGACAAAGGGCCCAGGGCTGGGATGCTTTGTGTTCTGAGTCTACTAGCTGCTGTCTTAAAGGTTTTTTCCTGTGATGGGGATTTAACTTTGGGTCTTGCTTAAGAATGAGTGTGCCACTCCTTCTAAAAATTATCTCACCGACTAGTCAACCTTGATTAACCATCAAAATCACTCAAGGATCTTATTGAAATACCCATTTCCAGGTCCTTTCTGGGAGATTCTGACGCTGTTGCTTTGAAGTTCAACCCCAGCAATCTGTATTTTTAAAAAATTGTGGGATAATTAACATATAACATGTAATCTACACATTTTTTTCAGTTGTAATGCAAGGTCTATTTTATTTAGAAATCAATCAGTTTATACCAATTAATTTATAACAGCAATCTATATTTTTGACAAGTGCCCTAGGTGATTCCAATGAGTAAAGATTGGGAAGGCTGGTATTATCCCCACAGCAATCTGGCCCATTTTGCAGATGAGAGAGCTGAGGCTCAGAGAAGAATAACTTGCTCTAAATCAGAATCAGCCTCATTTCTTGCAAAGCCTATCATCTATTCAATATGACACTGTTCAATATGATCTGTTCACATTTGCTAGCAGAACTCTGAAAAGAGCCTTTCACCATGCACGACTAGACCTTAGCAAACACCCCATATTCCTTTTCCCTATTCCCACTGAAGGTGGTGAGAATATTGTATTAGTTTCTTATGGCTGCTTTCATAAAGTACCCCAGGCTGGATGATTTAAAACAGCAGAAATTTATTTTCTCAGTTCTGGAAGCTAGATATCCAAAATCAGGATGTCTGCAGGACCATGCTGTCTCTGATGGCTCCAGGGAGGACTACATTCTATACCTTTCTCTTAGCTTCTGTTGTTCACTGGCAGTCTTTGGCATTACTTGGCTTGCAGCTGCATAACTCCAGTCTTTGCCTCCATCTTCACATGCTGTTCTTCTCTCTATGTGTCAGTCTGTATCTTCTCCTCTTCCTATAAGGACATATTGGATTAAGGACTCTTCCTATTTCAGTATGACCTCATCTTACATATTAATTACACCTGCAAAGATCCTGTTTCCAAATAAGGTTATGTTTACAGGTACCAGGGGTTAAGGCTTCAAAATACCTTTTGGAGGGATACAATTCAACTCACAATGTCTATGATAATCAACAGGAGTCAAAAACAACACCAGAATCCTCCAGTTAGGCCTAAACATGGTGACCCTTAGCTTTTTCAAAAAGAAGATAGAACCCAAAGGTCCATATGGTGGGGATGGGGGACTTTGGCCACTTTCTGGGGATGGACAGTTAAGGGCTTTGATGTGGTGTCAGAACAGTTCAGAAATCTCATTCACCCAGTCCTTATTCACTCAATCAACAGCTCTCTGTGGGATTCCTGCATTCCAAGAGCTAGGTAGGGAGCAAGGCAGGCAGGATCCATTTAATCACGGCTTCTGGTTTACTGGGTAACTGACAACCAGAGGTTCACACTAATGAGGGCACAACTACAAACTAAGGTAAGCTCCGACAGGAAGAAACCCAATGTCACCAAGGAGACCTTCCTGTGACTGTATTTCGTCCTTCCCTTTCTTCAATTACCCTTTTCCCTGGGAAACCTGTAGGTATTTCAACATCTCAGTGAAAGAGGGGACTAGAGCGTCCCTAGTGGCCAATATGGGCATAGCAGTGATCCAAACTGTAGAACAAATCGAGTAGGGGCTGGGAGATGAAGGGAGCCAGTCTGGGAGATGCACTGGCCAGGCGGGAGTGTGTCTCACCCAGGACTTCCTTTAACTGTGCAGTGAACATGTTCTAGGAGATTCATGGCCAGTGGACAAGAGCTTTAAAGCTTTTACCAATTTGAAGCTGCGGACCCCTCTAACTCACCCCTCTTCCCTACCAAAATCCATCTATTGTTTGGTTCATCCTGTGATGCCAGGAAGGCAGGCTAAGTTCTGGCCAAGCTAGGGTTAAGCCACAAAGAACAACCCTCCTCTATGCTGGCTGTAATGGCAATGAAATCCTACCTAGCCTGGGTAGCTCTCAAATCTGACTCCATCTCTGGTCCCACTACCAGAGCTCCGTCTCCTACCTCCCTGCAGTATAGCAAATGCAGTCAGGCCCCTTCCAATTCACCTTCCACCTACACTGGTGCCAGAAGGATCCTTCTCAAACATCAATCAGACTAAGGTGAGACTTCCTTGGTAGTCCAGTGGCTAAGACTTCCACTCCCAATCAGGGGCCCCAAGCTCCAGCCCTGGTCAGGGAACTAGATCCTAAACATCACAACTAAAGATCTCGCTCAAGTCCTGCAACTAAGACCCAGTGCAGCCTAAATAAGTAAATGCTTTGTGCTGTGCTAAGTCGATTCAATCGTGTCTGACTCTGCAACCCCATGGACTGTATCCCATCAGGTTCCTCTGTCTATGGGATTCTCCAGGCAAGAATACTGGAGTGGGTTGATGTGCCCTCCTCCAGGGGATCGTCCCAACCCAGGGACCAAACCAGAGTCTCTTATGCCCCCTGCATTGGCAGGCATGTTCTTTACCACTAGTGCCACCTCAGAAGCCAAATATTTAATAAGTAAATATTAAGAATAATATTAAGAATAATAAGAAGTAAATAAATATTTTTAAAAATAACAATGGAATATAACGAAAAGAAAAAAGACCAATACCAAAAAAAACCAATGGAATATAATGAAAAGAAAAAAGACCATTGCCTCCCTCCCTTTCTTCAGGGAGGCTACTTGTGACCTGGCTCCCAGCTCCCACCTGGTATTCCAGTCCCACCTGCTTTGGCCGAGCTTTGTTCAGACACTTGTAGCTGCCTCAACACCAGATGCAGCATCACCTCTCTGCCTGGAATTCCTTGTCTAGTCCTGTCCAGCTGTCTAACTCTGTCTGGTCACTGCTGAGCCAGCTCCATCAGTACCTCTGAGTGAATTAAGTGCCTCTTCTCAGAACTCCCTTCTCCTACTATTACTGCATTGTGCCATGACTTTCTTTTCCCTCTCCCCTAGACTGGGATATCCTGCAGCAGAAACTGTGTCTGATTACACTGTGATTCTCCCCCCGACTCCCCACCCAACCCTGTGCTTAGATTGGCACCTGGCACAACAATGAAGTCCCTCACGGTCCAGCTGGTGGCCCATTGCCCATCTAACCACATGCTCTGGCCTTAGATTATATATATTTATGCTCCCAAGTGGATTCTGATTGTGTGACCGGATAGTTTTGGGGGTGTGAGTCTTCACTGCCACCCCTAGCTGGAAGTGTCCCCAAAGGAGGGCCCAGAAAGCTCTTGGATAGAGGTCCTACTGGAAAGATGGTGTCTCACAGTGGGGCAGGGCACTCCCCACTCCCTCCCATTCTGCCACGAGTCAGTTCTTGAAGTGAGCTGTCTCTGAGGTGCTCCTGTGGCCACCCCCTGCTTTATTCCAGCACTTCTCAGGTTCCCACCTCAGCCTTGGAGTTGGGGGTGGATAGGGGTATCTGTCACCTCTTGGGTCAGCAGGGCCAGAGGATCTAGTAAAGCAGGGGTGGGGAGCTCATTCATAGATGCTGGGTTCCATTGCCACTCGTGAGCACATATCAAAATCCTGGGAACTGAAGCTGCTGGGATGGAGTAAAGGTGCAAAAAAGACAGCCAGTTTTATAACCCACTTTCTAGCATGGGAGGCAGAAACGCAGTCCACCATGTGAGCAGGGTAACACTCTGAAGGTGGGGAAACAACATGCCCCTCTCCTCTCCACACCACAGGGTGAGTTTCTAGGCTGGAAGGTGACTCACCTGACCCAAGACATCTTCAATGAGAAAGTCTCTGCTTGCATTGTCCTGGTGACCCAGCAATCAGGACTTTAGACGCTAGTGATCTTGGAAAGTTGACCCTCTTCCAGAACCAAGAGCAGTCTCTCCTAAGACTCTACCATGCAGGACCTCTTCTGCGTTGTATCATTTAAATTCAGATGCGGACGCCCAGTGCCAGCCCAGGGCACCCTTGTTGTCAGGACAGTTTACATTCTCTCCACACTTCCTGGGCTGCTCCTGAGAGAGTCAGACTCATACACCCCAATCCCTTGGCTCTCCCCAGGGACTCATCAAGAACAAGACATTAGGGAGAGCAGCCCGTGCCAGTCTCTTTGACAGGGCCCACCTATCCAAAGCACAAGCAGAGCTGGGGGGTGAGGGTGAACTCCCTGAAGAGCCCCTTCTATCAACTGCAGAAACCTACCTCTTGTTACCAGCAGAAGGATTTATTTCAGCTTTTTGCCTACAAAGTGACTTACATATTTCCCCATCTCTTCCTTTCCATGGATGCTGTTAAGTTGCAAGGGGACAGGGTCTGCTTCTATGATCTTGGAGCTATATGCCCCTCCCCCTCATATTTGCTAGAGTGCTTCCAGTACACAGCACTCCTTCCACCCTCCCACCTGACTTGGAGTTGGGCAGAAAGGCTTATAAGGCTGTTATCTCTCAACAGACAGCTGTGCAGGGCCAGAGGCAGCAGCTTATCAGGGAGCCTGCAGTGATTCACAGCCCAAGTCCCAGCTTCTCTGCTGAATAGTAATTTCCAGCAGTGGATTTGTGCTCAGTCTCTCCTCCCCCTCTCCCAAGGGTGTGCTGTCCTTTCTCAGAGAGAGAGAGAGAGAGAGAGAGAGAGCAGTGAAGGGTAGATTCTATCCATGGGTCTGGGGGGCTCTGTGCCAGCCGTCTGGTAGGGCTGTTTATTGGCAGGAGGCTGCAGACTTAGGGAGCCCAGTTGGGTCTACCACCCTTGGCAGTGACCCCCAGGATAGTTCACTGATGCTCACTTTCCTCCCCCTTCCAGAAAAGCAGTATGCTGCTCCCTTTCCCTTAGTGGTAACACATAAGGTGACAAAGGTCCCCTTCTGGCCACAAGCCCTGAAGCTACTGGAGCTAGCCAGGAAGGGCTGAGAAAGAGGGAGGAACCAGCCACTGGGTAAGGTGCTCCCGGCACCATTTCAAAGCTGTCCAGTTTCTGTGCCTGACCCTTAAGACTCCAAAAGCTAAGGATTCCAGGCTGGAGGGGACTGAGACACAAGGGGGCAGACCAGAGCAGTCTCTACACAGGCAAGTGGTTAGGAAAAAACCCAGGGACAGAACCATTTTTGTGTTTGTGTTATTGGAAGCAAGACTCCAGCTGTGGGGCTCAGGGGAGGTGGCATGGAGAGTTCTGTCCTGGGTCTCTCCCTCTGGGCCAGCATGGGGAAAGTGGGATGTTAAAAGAGCCTATGGAGACGTCCCTGCCACCATGATCTCAGGATGCTCCTTAAAAGCAGGGAAAGGAAAACTAGAAACTGTCCTGGGGTGAGGGGCAGAATAGCCCCTTACCACTTGCCACTCAAAATCGCCCGCCCTCAAGCAGTGGCTTCCAACCCTTTGCCCTCTGCTGACAATGGTGGGGTGATTCCAAGAGCTTTCCTCAGCTTCCACCTTCCTACCCCACTTCAAGAATCCTACAGGAACCTTTAACCCTTGGGGTTAAAGGCTCAAGAGTCCCATTGCCCACCATTCCCTCCCTGAAGAAGGTCCCCGTATGGTTCAGAAAAGCTGAAGGTGTCGTCAGGCAACACAGGTGGAGGAGCAACCCCACGACGAAGCTTCCCTGGGGTTCCCCTCTTGTCGCCTTGGGGTCTATACTGCCACATTGTAGGTTCCAGAGTACCAAGGCATGAAAGGCTAGAGATGCGTCTCAAGGTCGAAGCTCGGGGGTAGGATCCAGCCCGTCCAGGTGGCCCAGAGGCCGTAGTTCTCAGGCGGTCTGTTCCTCTTCAGCAGCACCTGGCTCGGGTTGTGACCTCTTCGCGGAGCTCTCTCCAGCAGCAGGTTCCCCTAGACTCCTCTTGGACGTCGGAGCAGTTGGCTGGGACGAGGGGCCGGGATGGGGGTTCGGCGGCTGGTAGCCGGGTTGGCGCGGATCCAGGGCATCCTTGGAAAGTAGGATGGCGAGGCTGGGCACGTTCTTAAGTACACTGAGACTGGCGGCTGGCTCGCCAGGCTTCTGCCCCGGCGTGGGCTCCGGAGGGAGGCTCTGCCACAGCTCGCGCACGCTCTGGTAGCGCAGCCGCGTGACCTGATGCAGACCCGCCAGGCGGCGCTTAAGGATCTCGGCACACGTGACGGTTTTGGTGGTGGCTCGACCGCAGCCGCTGAAGACGATGGCGCGCGTGGCTGGCTGCGCCATGCTGGCAGTGGCGAAGGCCAGCAGGTTCCGGATCTTGCTGCCCTCCT
This sequence comes from Bos mutus, assembly GCF_027580195.1. NCBI lineage: Eukaryota > Metazoa > Chordata > Mammalia > Artiodactyla > Bovidae > Bos > Bos mutus. The sequence continues at coordinate 32,897,337 of NC_091637.1, read as the reverse complement.
TGACCCGCATATGCACGGCGCCCGGCGCCAGGTCGGCGAAGGGGCCTGAGCCCGGGCCGCCCTCCTCATCCCCGCTCCCCACCGGCGCCTCCTCGGAGCGCACCTTACGGAAGTTCTCCATGAGCCGTCGTTGCGGGGACGTGGGCTTCGCCATCGGGCCGCCTCAGCCCCGGGGCTGCATGTCGGTGGGTCGCGTCCGGCAAGGGCCGGCAGGGGTAAGGGTGCGGGAGCGGCGTGGACGCTGGCTGGCGGATTGGGACGGTGCGATCCTAGCCTTCCTCTTCTCTCCACTGGGCGCTGCTCTACTCGGCTATCTCGGCGCCCTGTGCTACGCGCCTTTAGCTGTGCCCCGCCTCAGAGCCTGGGAGCCCCGCCCCTGCCGCCGGGCCCCGCCCCTTACCCAGCCCTGCCGGCTCGCGCCCCAGCCGCCCCAGCCTCCCCAGCCTTTCGCCTGCATCCACTGCGGTCCTCGGATACCCGGGTTTGGGAGGTGCGCGCACCGCGGGGTGCCATGGCAGTGCCAGGGGTGACCTGCCAGCTGAAGTTTCCCTGTAATCACCATCAGCCCTACCTGAGCCTACCTTCATAAACCTACAACCTAAATAAAAACTGCGTTTGCTGGGCAAACGCCGCTTCAAGCCGGGTCCCCGAGCCCTTTCGCGGTTTAGCTGAAGTCCACCCACCCCTTGCCCGCTCCCAATGAGAGATTTCAAAGCGGCCTTCTGGGGACTGGGACCTCTTTCTCCCACTCCTAGAGGAATGACACCCCCACCCCGACCCCGTCCCTTCGCTCCCGAGCCGCTCTTCTCGCCTGAATGACAGCCTGCGCGCTGTCAGCTGAGTGTAGTAGGCGCTGGCTCCGTCTCCGCTCCGCGCCTGCCCTCGACGACTATGTCTCGGCATGGTCCTCGCAGGGCAGCCTGAGAACTGAGGTCTCAGCCTCGCCGCGCCTGACCGGAGCTGAAGGCTCCCAGACACCCCCGCACACCCGCTGGGGTGTGCGAACTGAGGCTCTGGGCCAGGCTGTCCCCTGGAATGAATGGGACGAGAACGATGAGACCCGCCTCTCAAGAGGAGTTAAGCTCCCTCCGTCCATGCCTGAAAGTCAAGTATTAGAGCTGCATGCCCTACAGTAAGCCAGACATTGTCCTCAGCTCGCGTGGATCCCCCTTCTTCTCAGGTGGAATTTGCTGTTAGTCAATCGGGCCCCCTGGGACACAGTGGGGTCCTTTTTCAGAAAAGAGACTGGGTAAAAGCAGGTTTTGAGGGAGAAGGGAGGTAGCTGGGAAACGGATCTCTGGGACCTTATGGTGTTACTGGGTGCCCTTCCCCGGGAACTCCGCAAGACCGAGGGAGTGGCCCGGGATCTCTTTCCAGGAGAGATGAACAGTGAAGGGAGAGACGAGATTGGGCTTTAAAGGATTGCTGATGAGAGAGAGAGGGTTTGTGAAGGAGCTGTATTCCTCCTAGAATTGCCCTAGGGCCTCGTCCTTCATCCTTCCACCCCTCGCGCACACAAAGAACTGAAGGCGGGCCAGACCTGATCCGGGTAGGGATGACTACGACGGGGCGTGGCCGGGTGGAGCCCTGATAGCTGCGGCGGACAGGAAGCCGTTGAAGTGCTGGGGTCACCCCAGTGCCCGGGCGAGCTGGTGCTCAGTCTCGAGACGGGGCTGCTGGGGTCCCTCTCCTCTCCTCCAGGCTGCTTTCGCCTTCTCAGTATCTCGTATCTCCTAGCGCTCGGCCCTGCTATTTGGGACCCAGGACTGACTCCAATACGGCCCTTTGGGAGTGACTGGAGAGCAGGTGGACTTTTGAGCCCCAGTACGTGAATGACCATCCTCTTCTCGGATCTCCTGCTCGCACGCTGGGGAGAGAGGCTCTGGAGGACGCTGTCGGCTCGGAACCTGTGTTTCTGGCCAGTCCCAGCTCCCGCGGCCCCACCCCCGCCCCGAGGAACAGCCGTAGGAGTCGAAGGGCAGCAGTCTGGTGAAGGCAAAAGAGTTTGCAGCCCTTGACGAGGCTCAGGGGTACTCAGGTTCTGTAAAACTGGGGCAGTTGTGGGCCTTAACGGGCATCAGTTTCGTTGCTGCTGCTGCTGCTAAGTCGCTTCAGTCGTGTCCGACTCTGTGCGACCCCGTAGACGGCAGCCCACCAGGCTCCCCCGTCCCTCCAGGCTTGCCGTTGCCTTCTCCAATGCATGAAAGGAAAAGTGAAAGGGAAGTCGCTCAGTCGTGTCCAACTCTTAGCGACCCCATGGACTGCAGCCCACCAGGCTCCTCCGTCCATGGGATTTTCCAGGCGAGAGTATTGGAGTGGGGTGCCATTGCCTTCTCCTAAGAAAAAGTCCCCAAACCGCTGAAATCTAAGTCCGAACCGGTTGGTTACGGAAGAAGAGAGCTCTCCATCCACGGGGGTATGTAAGCCTAGGCTGAACGTTCACTTGGAGGGGATTAATCAGTGGTCTGCAGTTTGGAGGAAGGGGCCTGGGAGCTCCGAGTTCACGTCTGTTGAGGATGAGGCAGTTCTGCATTCGCCCGGGTTGGCCCTGGAAAGCCTCGCACCGCCATCCCCCTCCGCTGCCGCCAGCTGGAGAAGACTCGGTTCACTTCGCTCCCCTGTCAGTGAAGGGAGGCTGCGGAAAAGGCCCGCGTCCCCTCCCGTCTCTCTCCTCCTCTTCTCCAGCTCCCTCTGCAGCACTTAAAATGTAAATGTACATCATGATTAGCCGCCGGGTCGCTAATTACCGCTGAAGCCATTCATTACCCTGTCAGCGCGCGTCGCAGCCCGCCTGCTGTGAGCTCCTGCCGGGCCGCGGAGTGGCAGGGCTTAGCGGGGAACGAGGACGGGGAGGGGAGCGGAAAGATTTAAAGCGGGGCGGGGCACTGTGAATGAGGGTAGCGAGGTTGGCAGAGGGCAACCGAGGGCGGGAGAGGGGCCTGTGCGCTGGATGGCCAAGTGCTGGGGTGGGGCAGGGAGAGGCAGAAATGCATTAGACAGTTAGCAAGAGAGACGAAGGAGAAGGAGCAAGGATAGCAGAGGAGAGACGCGCTGTGAGAGAGAAAACGGGGTGAGAAGCGAGGCCCAGGAAGGACACGCCGGGGGAGGCAGGGAGGAACGGGGGAGGGGGACAGGGGGACCCGGCAGACGCAGCTGGGAGGAGAGTAGAGGGCTCAACTCTTGGGAAGGTGCCTAAGTTGAGCATCTGTGGTGCACACTCCACGACAGAAACGTGGAAAGAGAGTCAAGACTTTCTGTCAAAAAAACCTCACAATAGGACCACAAGTTTTTTTTTTTTAAGTGTGTGCATGTTTATAGATATAAATACATTTAAAAATTATTTTTATTTTTTTTTTTTTGTAGTGTGTGCTGTTTTCTAGTACACACTCTCTGAAGCCTCAATTTGTGCCTTCAGAATACAAAGTTTAAGCCTGGAGGTTTGGAACAGACTGTGTAATGAAGTCCTGACCTTGAAGTCTGAGCTTCATTAGCTTCTTTTTGCCTCTGTGTGACCTTGGGCCATTAGCCCCTGTGCCTTGGTTTTCTCAGCTGTAAAATGGGGTAAATACAGGAACCTGCCTCATAAAGCAGTTGTGAGACACCTAACAGTCTTAGAACCTTGGCTGGTAAGTTCTCAGGAAATGTTGGCTGATGTTATTTTTCACATATTATTTGTGATTAAAATAAAAATTAAAAATTTATAAAGGGAGAGGGGAGGAAGAAAGGGAAAGAAATGGGCAAAGCCTTGGAAATAGCGTTTTTCCTTATATGTAGAGGATTAGTGAGTGGCAAAGTAGATTCTTTTCACCTTCCAAGGAGTTGGAGGGGTGACCAGGCTGGAGCCTAAGCCTTGCCAGTGCAGCTCCAGTCCCTCATCTGCAAGGGGACCTTTGTAGCAGTACATCTGCCTCTCATGGACAAGTTACTTCTTACCCAATAGTGGGAGGAAGAAAACCCTTATTCAGGGCAGATCTCTTCCTCCTCTGTCTCCAGTGGCAGAAAGAGGATGTGGGGCCCCTAAAATCCCTGGTCCTAGTCCCAGTGTGTTCAGGCAGGGGATTGGGAGACAGGAACTAGAAAGCCAGAGCCAGAGGAAGGTCACATTTATCAGGCACCCACCAAGTGCCCAGTACTGGGCCAGGCACTCTCACATCTATTCCCTGATTTAATCTTTAAAATCTTCCTTTTTATCATTGTTTGACAGATGTGGAAACTGAGGCACAGAGAGATTAAGTAACCAGCCCAATATATTTAATACCAGCTAGAAAGCAGCAACCACAGGTATTTCAACACAGGTGTTCTATCTCATCTGTGTGCTGTGAGCATTAGTCCCTCAGTCTTGTCTAACTCTTTGTGACCCCATGGACTGTAGTCTGCCACATTTCTCTGTCCATGGGATTCTCCAGGCAAGAATACTGGAGTGGGTAGCCATTGCCTTCTCCAGAGGATTTTCCCACCCAGGGATCAAACCCACGTCTCCTGCATTGCAGGCAGATTCTTTACAGTTTGAGCCAACTTCACCTGAGTATAAGAGAAAAGGAAACTTCCCAATGATTTGAGCTCTCCAGTAAAGGTGTGAGTTGGTGTGGGGAAGAAAGGCAATTCCTACAATGGGGAAGAGGTGCTGGTTATCTATTGCTGCATAAAAAATCACCCCAAAACTCAGTAACTTGAAAACATTCATTATCTTACCCAGTTTCTTAGGGTTAGAAATCCAAGAGCAGCTTATAGGGGTGGTTCAATTTCTTGAAGTGAGTAGTATCAAAGAATGCATAGGCATTTCAAAACCATAGCAGAAGGGGTGTGTTTGGGAGGCAAATGCAAGAGAACAGGACTCAATATATTGAAGACATAGGTTGAAAGACTTTGGATCAGAAGAGCTGGATTTATTTGTTTGTTGTTAAGTTGATGCATCATCCTAAAAGATGATACTGTGAAAGTGCTCCACTCAATATGCCAGCAAATTTGGAAAACTCAGCAGTGGCCACAGGACTGGAAAAGGTCAGTTTTCATTCCAATCCCAAAGAAAGGCAATGACAAAGAATGCTCAAACTACCGCACAGTTGCACTCATCTCACACACTAGCAAAGTAATGCTCAAAATTCTCAAAGCCAGGTTTCAACAGTATGTGAACCGAGAACTTCCAGATGTTCAAGCTGGATTTAGAAAAGGCAGAGGAACCAAAGATCAAATTGCCAACATCTGATGGATCATAGAGAAAGCAAGAGAGTTTCAGAAAAACATCTACTTCTGCTTCATTGACTACACCAAAGCCTTTGACTGTGTGGATCACAACAAACTGTGGAAAATTCTGAAAGAGGTGGGAATACCAGACCACCTTACCTGCCTCCGAGAACTCTGTATGCAGGTCAAGAAGCAACAGTTAGAACCAGACATGTAACAACAGACTGGTTCCAAATTGGGAAAGGAGTATGTCAAGGCTGTATATTGTCACCCAGCTTATTTAACTTATATGCAGAGTACATCATGAGAAATACCAGGCTGGATGAAGCACAAGCTGGAATCAAGAGTGCCAGGAGAAATATCAATAACCTCAGATGACACCACCCTTATGGCAGAAAGCTAAGAAGAACCTTTTGATGAAATTGAAAGAGGACTGACGGGGCGGGGCCCCGTGGGAGGAGGGTCTGGTGGGCGGGGCCTCGCCGGGAGGCCGGCCTGATGGGGCGAGGAAAAAAAAAGAAATTGAAAGAGGAGAGTGAAAAAGTTGCCTTAAAACTCAACATTCAGAAAACTAAGATCATGGCATCTGGTCCCATCAGTTCAGTTCAGTTCAGTTCAGTCACTCAGTCATGTCCAACTCTCCGCAACCCCATGAACTTCAGCACGCCAGGCCTCCCTGTCCATTACCAGCTCCCAGAGTTCACCTAAACTCATGTCCATCGAGTCGATGATGCCATCCAGCCATCTCATCCTCTGTCGTCCCCTTCTCCTCCTGCCCCCAATCCCTCCCAGCATCAGAGTCTTTTCCAATGAGTCAACTCTTCACATGAGGTGGCCAAAGTACTGGAGTTTCAGCTTTAGCATCATTCCTTCCAAAGAAATCCCAGGGCTGATCTCCTTCAGAATGGACTGGATGGATCTCCTTGCAGTCCAAGGGACTTTCAAGAGTCTTCTCCAACACCACAGTTCAAAAACATAAATTCTTTGGCGCTCAGCTTTCTTCACAGTCCAACTCTCACATCCATACATGACCACTGGAAAAACCATAGCCTTGACTAGACGGACCTTTGTTGGCAAAGTAATATCTCTGCTTTTGAATATGCTATCTAGGTTGGTCATAACTTGCCTTCCAAGGAGTAAGCGTCTTTTAATTTCATGGCTGCAATCACCATCTGCAGTGATTTTGGAGCCCCCAAAAATAAAGTCTGACACTGTTTCCCCATCTATTTTCCATGAAGTGATGGGACCAGATGTCCTGATCTTCGTTTTCTGAATGTTGAGCTTTAAGCCAACTTTTTCACTCTCCACTTTCACCTTCATCAAGAGGCTTTTGAGTTCCTCTTCACTTTCTGCCATAAGGGTGGTGTCATCTGCATATCTGAGGTTATTGATATTTCTCCCAGCAATCTTGATTCCAGCTTGTGCCCAGCGTTTCTCATGATATACTCTGCATATAAGTTAAATAAGCAGGGTGACAATATACAGTCTTGACATACTCCTTTTCCTATTTGGAACCAGTCTGTTTTTCCATGTCCAGTTCTGTTGCTTCCTGGCCTGCATATAGGTTTCTCAAGAGGCAGGTCAGGTGGTCTGGTATTCCCATCTCTTGAAGAATTTTCCACAGTTTATTGTGATCCACACAGTCAAATGCTTTGGCATAGTCAATAAAGCAGAAATAGATGTTTTTCTGGAACTCTCTTGCTTTTTCCATGATCCAGCAGATGTTGGCAATTTGATCTCTGGTTCCTCTGCCTTTTCTAAAACCAGCTTGAACATCAGGAAGTTCACGGTTCACGTATTACTGAAGCCTGGCTTGGAGAATTTTGAGCATTACTTTACTAGCGTGTGAGATGAGTGCAACTGTGCGGTAGTTTGAGCATTCTTTGTCATTGCCTTTCTTTGGGATTGGAATGAAAACTGACCTTTTCCAGTCCTGTGGCCACTGCTGAGTTTTCCAAATTTGCTGGCATATTGAGTGCAGCACTTTCACAGCATCATCTTCCAGGATTTGAAATAGCTCAACTGGTCCCATCACTTCATGGGAAATAGATGGGGAAACAGACTATCTGTAAATATTTTTTTTATTTTCTTGGGCTACAAAATCACTGCAGATGGTGACTGCCACCATGAAATTAAAAGACACTTGCTCCTTGAAAGAAAAGGTGACCAACCTAGACAGTATATTAAAAAGCAGAGACATTACTTTGCCAACAATGGTCCATCTAGTCAAGGCTATGGTTTTTCCAGTAGTCATGTATGGATGTGAGAGTTGGACTATAAAGAAAGCTGAGCACCAAAGAATTGATGCTTTTGAACTGTGGTGTTGGAGAAGACTCTTGAGAGTCCCTTGGTCTGCAAGGAGATCCAACCAGGCCTTCTAAAGGAAATCAGTCCTGAATTATTCATTGGAGGGACTGATGCTGAAGCTGAAACTCTAATACTTTGGCCACCTGATGTGAAGAACTGACTCATTGGAAAAGACTCTGATGCTGGGAAAGATTGAAGGCAGAAGGAGATGGGGACAACAGAGGATGAGATGGTTAGATGGCGTCACTGACTTGATGGACATGAGTTTGAGCAAGCTCCGGGAGTTGGTGATGGACAGGGAGGTCTGCCGTGCTGCAGTCCATGGGGTTGCAAAGAGTCAGACATGACTGAGCAACTGAACTGAACTGAAATGGATGTAAGAGGGGCAACTTTTCTAAGGCTGTTTTCAAGTCTTTGGTCATGGGTGTAAGAGCAGTCACCACTTTACAGGGCTCTCCTGGAGGCTCTGTAAGATTATGGCTGTCAGAGCTCTTTGTAAATTTAACACTGCTAGGCAATGATGCCTGGAGGTGAATGTAGTCTGGGAGAGAGCTCTGCTATATCAGAGTCCCTACCCAGGCCAGGTGCCCTTCCCTTAGACTGCGTCCTGGGGCCTGGGGCAGTGGTCTGATTCTAGCTCCCTGTCTCTCTTTCCACCCTAGTCCAGCCTCCTTACCATGTTTCACCTTCATCATTGCTTTTTCCCTTGGGCCAGCCAGGATAGGACCCAGGAGTCCCAACACTGCAAAGTGTCCGCCTGCAGCCCACTCCTGCTGTGTTGGCTCTGATCCCATGGATAGGGAATAAAGAGTTTGCCTTGCCGATCCAGTGAGGGATTCCCTTGGAGACAAGAGCCATTAACCTTGCATGCAATTCAATTGCTTTTCTAGCCAACAGGCCAAGTCACCTAAGTCCTGGAAGGGAGAGGCGAAAGGGGATATGTGGGACTTAGAATTGTTAAAACCACTGGAGTTTCTTCTTTCTCTCTCCAGGAGTGGGTGCCACCACTAAGTCGGTCCTCCATCTTTGTTCCAGATTCTGTATAGTAAAAGGCACCTACCTGGGCAAAGTTAGGTTCCCAGGAGTTCTTGTCCCCAAACGTCTTCCCAAGACCCTGCTGGGATGCCTGAAACCGCTCCCCCCACCCCCATTATTGCTTCCACCTTTAGATCAGTTTTGCCTTCTGAAAATAAGGTTATACTCCTAATTTCAAAGTGGGGATTGATTAAAAAAAAATAAGAGTCAGGATATTTGAGAACCTTGGCATAGGAGGAAGGTATAGAGCTGATAAGGCTTGGAAATAGTTATCAATTATAGCTAATGTTTACTTAGCCACTTACTAGGTGCCAGACACATGTATCAACAGTGAAGCCACTACCCATTTCATAAGTGAGGTAGAGCCAGGTCGATAGTCAGTCTGGCTCCAGAGTCTGTTTTTTCTTTTTTTAATTATTTAATTGATTAATTTTGGTTGTGCTCGGTCTTCACTGCAGCATGGGCTTTTCTCTAGTTGTGGCGAGTGAGGACTCCTCTCTAGATGCAGTGTGAGGGCTTCTCATCACGGTGGCATCTCTTGTTTCAGAGCACAGGCTCTAGGGCATGTAGTCTTAAGTAGTTGCAGTTCCCAGGCTCCAGAGCACAGACTCAATAGTTGTGACACGTGGTCTTAGATGCTCCACAGCATGCGGGATCTTCCTGGATCAGGGATCAAACCTGTGTCTCCTGCATCGGCAGGTGGTTTCTTTCCTACTGAGCCACCAGGAAAGCCCCCAGAGTCTCTTCTTAATCATGGCACTAGACCATCTACAGGAGGAAGAGGAAGCAGGATGGAAAGCCATCAGCTCTAGGCCTCCTCAAGTACCACAGTGAAGGTTCTGAAACTCCAGGGTAGAATTCTGCTATGTCAGGTGCTTGCCTGGGATGGGGGTGAGGGTTCGGGCACCGGGGCCAGTCTTCCTCCTCCCACTCAGACCTGGGGCACAGCTAGGGTGCTTGGTTTATGCTTTCCCAGAATTTTAACTATACTTCAGGGATGCGCTGAGTTTCTCTATAGCTTACAAAATGCTTTTTTATCTAATAGCCAGGTGCAGCTAGTGGAGTGGTTAAGAGCATGGACTCTGGAGCCCAACTGCCTGGGTTTGAGTCTCAGCTCTGAGACTTGTGAGCTGTGCCCTTGGTCAAGCTATGGGAATCTCTTTGTGCCTCAGTTTCCTCTATTATAAAATGGAATCTATGAGGATGGTAATAGGACTTCTTGGAATTGTCTCATCTTATCTCCCCAAGTACTTCCATGGAATCATCATCTCTCACTTTGCAGATATAGGCTAACTCTCTTGCCTAGAAACTCAGCTACTGAGCATTGAGGCTTGTAGGCAAACCTGGAGGGTGGGGTTTATAAAAAAAAAAGAGAGAGAGAGAAAAAAAAAAGAGAGAGAGAGAGAGAGGAAGGGCAGGATCAGCCCTCATGGGGCAGCCAGAGCTGCTGGGCCCCAGCTGTTTGTTGACAAGCGGGAATGCAGAGCCAGTGGTTTTGTTTTGCTTGTGTGTGATTGAACATTTTCTGCTTCATTTCAATGAGGAGTGGCTGTATCAGCTTTTCTGAATGTTGCATACATAGATCCCTTCCTCCATCACATCCTGTCAGAGTCAGGCTTATAATAAACAGTGTAATTTTGTTGCTGTAGAGGCCCCTAGGATTGGAACACTGGGGAGAAGCCAGAAAATAGTTTCTTCTTCCCTGGACTCTCTTCCTGGCAATTGTTCCTTTCCCACCTCCCCTTGGTGGAGAGAGTAGAAATAGCTTTTTCATATAATGCCCCTGTCCCCCCCACCCCCAGCCTACTGGTCCAGAACAGAGCCGCAAATCAGGCTGGGTGAATTGGGGTTCATCCCAGTGCAAGAAACTGCTTGGTCAAATCCTGTTTATGTCCTGTTTATGACATAAGGGTCTCCTGTCACCACCAGGTAATTAATTGTCTTCCTTTCCCTTGAGCAAAAGATGCAATTAGCCAAGTGTGCTTGCCCTCTATTGTTCTGAAGTAAATCACAGGGCGCCCTGTGCATACTGTCCCAGAAGATAAATTTTATATAATTCAACAAGGGTTAAGAGTATATTTTGTTTGCTGAATTCCTGGGAGAACTGTCTCTCTGCTCAGAAATCACGCATGCTGCTGCTACTGCTGCTAAGTGGCTTCAGTCATGTCCGACTGTGTGTGACCCCATAGATGGCAGCCCACCAGGCTCTCCGGTCCCTGGGATTCTCCAGGCAAGAACACTGGAGTGGGTTGCATACTTGCTTATTAATGACCTGACCAGTGTACCTGCCTGGGGAAAGATAATAGTTGTGATTGGGTGTCACTAGCTCCCATCATTTCTGCCTCCAGGGAAGCCATGGTAACAGGCAGAGCTCCTCTCCTCCCTGAAGCAGTTGTCCTGTTGTACACACAGATCTTCACTCTGAAATATGGGCAACCCTTTCAGATTCTGCCCTAAAGTTCAAGTGAGCAACACAGGTCCAGTGTTTTCCAAAAACAGGCCCCAAATTTCATATTTCTGTATGACAATATATATTTATTTATTTTCAATTTTTAAAAATTCTCTGGCTGTGCCATGTGGCATGTGGTCTCTTAGTTCCCTGACCAGGGATTGAATGTGTGTCTCCTGTTTTGGAGGTGCAGAGTCTTAACCACTAGACCACCAGGGAAGGCCAGTTTAGGTTTTTAAATGTTGCCAAATGTTTCAGTTAACAGTTCACTTCAGTTGCTCAGTCCTGTCAGACTTTTTGTGACCCCATGGACTGCAGGCAGCATGCCAGGCTTCCCTGTCTATCACCAACTCCTGGAGCTTGCTCAAACTCGTGTCCATCAAGTCAGTGATGCCATCCAACCATCTCATCCTCTGTTGTCCCTTCTCCTTCTGCCTTCAGTTTTTCCCAGCATCAGGCTGTTTTCCAATGAGTCAGTTCTTCACATCAGGTGGCCAAAGTATTGGAGTTTCAGCTTCAGCATCAATCCTTCCAACGAATATTCAGGACTGATTTCCTTTAGGAAGGTCTGGTTGGATCTCCTTGCAGACCAAGGGACTCTCAAGAGTCTTCTCCAACACCACAGTTCAAAAGCGTCAATTCTTTGGTACTCAGCTTTCTTTATAGTCCAACTCTCACATCCATACATGACTGCTGGAAAAACCATAGCTTTGACTAGATGGACCTTTGTTGGCAAAGTAATGTCTCTGTCTAGGTTGGTCATAGCCTTTCTTTCAAGGAGCAAGTGTCTTTTAATTTCATGGCTGCAGTAACCATCTGCGGTGATTTTGAAGCCCAAGAAAATAATGTCTGTCACTGTTTCCATTGTTTCCCCATCTATTTCCCATGAAGTAATGGGACCGGATGCCATCTTTAATTTTCTGAATGTTGAGTTTTAAGGCAACTTTTTCACTGTCCTCTTTCAATTTCATCAAAAGGTTCTTCTTCACTTTCTGGCATAAGGGTGGTGTCATCTGCATTTCTGAGGTTATTGATATTTCTCCCCGCAATCTTGATTCCAGCTTGTGCTTCATCCAGCCTGGCATTTCTCATGATATACTCTGCATATAAGTTAAATAAGCCAGGTGACAATACACAGCCTTGACATACTCCTTTCCCAATTTGGAACCAGTCTGTTGTTACATGTCTGGTTCTAACTGTTGCTTCTTGACCTGCATACAGAGTTCTCGGAGGCAGGTAAGGTGGTCTGGTATTCCCACCTCTTTCAGAATTTTCCACAGTATGTTGTGATCCACACAGTCAAAGGCTTTGGTGTAGTCAATGAAGCAGAAGTAGATGTTTTTCTGGAACTCTCTTGCTTTCTCTATGATCCGTCAGATGTTGGCAATTTGATCTTTGGTTCCTCTGCCTTTTCTAAATCCAGCTTGAACATCTGGAAGTTCTCGGTTCACATACTGTTGAAACCTGGCTTTGAGAATTTTGAGCATTACTTTGCTAGCGTGTGAGATGAGTGCAACTGTGCGGTAGTTTGAGCATTCTTTGTCATTGCCTTTCTTTGGGATTGGAATGAAAACTGACCTTTTCCAGTCCTGTGGCCACTGCTGAGTTTTCCAAATTTTCTGGCATATTGAGTGGAGCACTTTCACAGCATCATCTTTTAGGATTTGAAATAGCTCAACTGGAATTAACAGTTAATAGTTGCTTGCTAACAAATCACCTTGAAGTTTAGTGGTTAAAAATAGCAGTTATTTATTGTTTCTCTTGCTTCTGTGTTTTGGCTGGGTGCAGCTGGGCAGTTCTGCTCCATATGGTGTCAGCTGGGGTCACTCACTCGAAGGCATTCAGCGGGGCTGGATGCTTTTGCTCGCATGTCTGGTGCCTCAGATGGAATGGCTGGAATGGGTGGTGATGCTGGCTGAGTCTCTCTCCACATTGTCTCTACCCTAAGCTTATTTTTAGAGTGGCTTGATCCTAAAAAGGTGAAAATGGGGTCTTCACAGACTCTTAGGGTCTAGGCCCAGAAATTACACATTATTACTTCTTTTGAATTCTACTGGTCAAACCAAGATGCATATCTAGCCCAGATTCAAGGTGCAGGAAAGAAACTGGTGGAAGGTCTAACGTGTATACAGGCATGGGAGCTATCTCTCTGGACAGTCTACCACAGCAACTAACTCATGTCATTAAAACACACATACCTGTATGTGTACATATAACTGATTCACTTTACAGCAGAAACCAACACAACATTGTAAGTTAACTATACTCCAATAAAAATTAATTTCACATACACATATCTGCAGGCCATAGTGGCCCACAGATGTAACTTCTACTTGAAACTTTTAAGAAATTCACCTGGAAATCCTTCATGACCATGGGTCTTTTTATACTTGCTGCTCCCAGCAAGGAGTGTAGCAAGAGAAGGAGACTCTTGGGCTTTTTCTGGTGTTCCTGAGACCTTTGTTCATTGGAGGAAAAGAAGTCAGAAGCTTATGCACTGCCCATGTCTATTATTACTTCTTTCTTATTAACCTCCTTTAGCACTACTTCCATCCATGAGCCTGAATCCCAAAGCTGCCCATTTATAACCTGGAGGGAAGAAGACCAAATGATTGATGAGATTTCTTTTAATACCCTAGTGGGTGCATCAGCTTTAGCCTAAGAAATCACTGTTGGGTTTTAATCAGGCCTGTTTTGATTAGGTTGGGGGTTCCCAGGTGGCGCTAGTGGTAAAGAACCTGTCTGCCAATGCAGGAGATGTAAGAGGCATGGGTTCGATCCCTGGGTGGGGAAGAGCGCCTGAAGGAGGGCATGGCGACCTACTTCAGTATTCTGGCCTGGAGAATCCAATGAACAGAGGAGCCTGGTGGACTACAGTCCATGGTGTCACAGAGTTGGACATGACTGAAGCGACTTAATCATGCTTAAGTCAGATAATCATGATGGTGTGATCACTGACCTAGAGCCAGACATCCTGGAATGTGAAGTCAAGTGGGCCTTAGAAAGCATCACTACGAACAAAGCTAGTGGAGGTGATGGAATTCCAGTTGAGCTGTTCCAGGTCCTGAAAGATGATGCTGTGAAAGTGCTCCACGCAATATGCCAGCAAATTTGGAAAACTCAGCAGTGGCCACAGGACTGGAAAAGGTCCGTTTTCATTCCAATCCCAAAGAAAGGCAATGCCAAAGAATGCTCAAACTACTGCACGATTGCACTCATCTCACACGCTAGTAAGGTAATGCTTAAAATTCTCCAAGCCAGGCTTCAGCAATATGTGAACCGTGAACTTCCTGATGTTCAAGCTGGTTTTAGAAAAGGCAGAGGAACCAGAGATCAAATTGCCAACATCCACTGGATCATGGAAAAAGCAAGAGAGTTCCAGAAAAACATCTATTTCTGCTTTATTGACTATGCCAAAGCCTTTGACTGTGTGGATCACAATAAACTGTGGAAAATTCTGAAAGAGATGGGAATATGAGACCACCTGATCTGTCGCTTGAGAAATTTGTTTTCAGGTCAGGAAGCAACAGTTAGAACTGGACATGGAACAACAGACTGGTTCCAAATTGGGAAAAGAGTATGTCAAGGCTGTATATTGTCACCCTGTTTATTTAACTTATATGCAGAGTACATCATGAGAAACGCTGGGCTGGAAGAAACACAAGCTGGAATCAAGATTGCCGGAAGAAATATCAATAACCTCAGATATGCAGATGACACCACCCTTATGGCAGAAAGTGAAGAGGAACTCAAAAGCCTCTTGATGAAGGTGAAAGTGGAGAGTGAAAAAGTTGGCTTAAAGCTCAACATTCAGAAAACAAAGATCATGGCATCCGGTCCCACCACTTCATGGGAAATAGATGGGGAAATAGTGGAAACAGTGTCAGACTTTATTTTTTGGGGCTCCAAAATCACTGCAGATGGTGACTGCAGCCATGAAATTAAAAGACACTTACTCCTTGGAAGGCAAGTTATGACCAACCTACATAGCATATTCAAAAGCAGAGACATTACTTTGCCAACAAAGGTCCATCTAGTCAAGGCTATGGTTTTTCCAGTGGTCATGTATGGATGTGAGAGTTGGACTGTGAAGAAGGCTGAGCACCGAAGAATTGATGCTTTTGAACTGTGGTGTTGGAGAAGACTCTTGAGAGTCCCTTGGACTGCAAGGAGATCCAACCAGTCCATTCTGAAGGAGATCAGCCCTGGGATTTCTTTGGAAGAATGATGCTAAAGCAGAAACTCCAGTACTTTTGCCACCTCATGCGAAGAGTTGACTCATTGGAAAAGACTCTGATGCTGGGAGGGTTTGGGGGCAGGAGGAGAAGGGGATGACAGAGGATGAGATGGCTGGATGGCATCACTGACTCGATGGACGTTAGTCTGAGTGAACTCCGGGAGATGGTGATGGACAGGGAGGCCTGGCATGCTGCGATTCATGGGGTCGTAAAGAGTCGGACACGACTGAGCGACTGATCTGATCTGATCTGAAGCGACTTAGCATGCATGGACACGTGCACATTTTGATTAGATTAGGACTTGGAAATGCTCACTTAGGATGCTAAGAGGCCTCTGTTCCAGTTACCAACTGACAAATTATCCACAATTGAGTTCTGTAAAGCAATAACTTATGCTCACAGATTCAGTAGGACAGGAATTTAGGCAGTGCACAGAGAGGATGGTTTGTCTCTTTCTTACCATGTCCGTGGTTTCAGCTAGAAGACTTATGTGAATGCTGAGGCTGGAATAACCTGAAAGCTTGCTTACTTGCATGTCTGTTGGTTCTTTTGGTTGTTGTTGGTTCTTGCAGGCTGTCAAATGAAAGCTTCAAATTTCTATGTGGTCTTTCTGCCTGGGTTTGTTTGAGCTTCCTCACAGCATGGAGGCTGGATTCCACGGTTAACATCCAATGACAGAGAGAGCCAGGCATAAACCATATTGCTTTTTATGAACTTGGGTGTCATACAGGGTCACTTTTGCCACATTCTGTTTATCAAGGAAGTCACTAAGCCTTTTCCCAGGCTTGTGGGCAAAGGAAGTAGACTCCGTTTCTACATGGGGAATGGCAAAGTTCTGGAAGAGTATGTTGGACTGGAAATATCGCTGTGGCTGTTTTTAGAGAATATAATCTTCCATGGCCTTGAAGAGACACTATAATTTGGTGAAATCACCATTACACCCAAAACCTGCTCTTCTGCCTCCTCTGACCTGTCTCTCCCTCTCACTCATTCCATTCAAGCCTCACCAGCTTCCTTGTGTGTATGTCTTAGTCACTTAGTCGTGTCCAACTCCTTGTGATCCCATGGACTGTAGCCCGCCAGGTTCCTCTGTCCATGGGATTCACCAGGCAAGAACACTGGAGTGGATTGCCATTTTCTCCTCCAGGGGATCTTTCTAACCCAGGGATCGAGCCCTGATCTCCTGCACTGCAGGCACATTCTTTACCATCTGAGCTATAGGGAAGTTCACCAGCTTCCTTGCTTTCCCTCAAACACAATGAACACACTTCCACGTCAGGGCCTTTGTACTTGCTGCTCCTTCTGCCTGGAATGCTGTCCCTCTGATATCCCCTAGGTCTCTCCCTCGTATCCTTCAGTCCCTGCCCAAATGTCACCTCTGAGAGGCTTCCCTGACCATCCTAATAAAACAAACAAACAAGCCAACAAACACTAGTCCACCTATTTCAATCTCTGTTCCATTTTTTGGCTTTATTTTTTTTCATGGCATTTATTAAAGTTGGCTTAAAGGTCAACATTCAGAAGACGAAGATCATGGCATCTGGTCCCATCACTTCATGGGAAATAGATGGGGAAACAGTGGAAACAGTGTCAGACTTTATTTTTTGGGGCTCCAAAATCACTGCAGATGGTGATTGCAGCCATGAAATTAAAAGACACTTACTCCTTGGAAGGAAAGTTATGACCAACCTAGATAGCATATTCAAAAGCAGAGACATTACTTTGCCAACAAAGGTCCATCTAGTCAAGGCTATGGTTTTTCCAGTGGTCATGTATGGATGTGAGAGTTGGACTGTGAAGAAAGCTGAGCCCCGAAGAATTGATGCTTTTGAACTGTGGTGTTGGAGAAGACTCTTGAGAGTCCCTTGGACTGCAAGGAGATCCAACCAGTCCATTCTGAAGGAGATCAGCCCTGGGATTTCTTTGGAAGGAATGATGCTAAAGCTGAAACTCCAGTACTTTGGTCACCTCATGCAAAGAGTTGACTCATTGGAAAAGACTCTGATGCTGGAAGGGATTAGGAGCAGGAGGAGAAGGGGAGGACAGAGGATGAGATGGCTGGATGGCATCACTGACTCAATGGATGTGAGTCTGAGTGAACTCCGGGAGTTGGTGATGGACAGGGAGGCCTGGCGTGCTGCGATTCATGGGGTTGCAAAGAGTCGGACATGACTGAGCGACTGAACTGAACTGATTGCATAACATAATTATATTTTTATAATTGTCTATTACCTGTCTCCTCCCACTAGAATGCAGGCTCTGAGAGGACAGGGACATTGTTTTATTCTCGTCTGCATCTCTAGTACCCAGAACAGTGTTTGATATTCAGATGGTGGTCAGTATTTGTAGAGTGATAGGGTTCTTTGGACATGAAAAAGCAGCAGCTCACTCCCAGGATGTGGTCTAAAACAGTGGTTCCTAAACTGTGAGCCAGGCATCTTTGGAGGTCCTTGGATCTTGGTGGGAGATTGCTGGCGGCAGGGAGGATCTGTGAAGTGAAACATGTTTTTAACACTCAGTTCAGTTCAGTTGCTCAGTCGTGTCCGATTCTCTTTATGACAACATGAATTGCAGCATGCCAGGCCTCCCTGTCCATCACCAACTCCCGGAGTTCACTCAGACTCAGGTCCATAGAGTCAGTGATGCCATCCAGCCATCTCACTACTGAGACATTATTTGCCTTTTTCATTCTTATTCTCTCATGAATATACAGTGGAATTTTCCAAAGATTGAATGGCGTGATATTGCTGCAATTAAATGCAGAAGCAGACATGGGACTCCAGCTGCCTTCTATTTAGCCAGACACGAAAGACGTCTGCAGAATTGCCAGACAATGCCCTCTGCTCTTCACTGAGTGGGGACTCAGTGAGAAAGCAGCTGTCTACAATCTAGGAAGTGGGTCCTCACCAGAACGTGACTGTGCTGGCACCCTGATCTCAGACTTTCCAGTCTCCAGAACTGTGAGAAATAAATCTGTTGTTTAAGCCAAAACAAAACAAGTAATAACACAATGCCACCCTTCTCACTACTTTTTTAATGTGTCTTTGGAAAATATAATTAACTTAAATAAAATTGTGTTTTTTATGTTAACATGCAATTTATTTTCATTATGTTGAATGGATGAACACATAAGTATTTTTAAATGTTTAAGTTATAACAGTGCTGCTGCTGCTAAGTCACTTCAGTCGTGTACGACTCTGTGCGACCCCACAGACGGCAGCCCACCAGGCTCCCCCATCCCTGGGATTCT
Organism: Bos mutus; assembly: GCF_027580195.1. Classification (NCBI taxonomy): domain Eukaryota; kingdom Metazoa; phylum Chordata; class Mammalia; order Artiodactyla; family Bovidae; genus Bos; species Bos mutus. Next base: position 32,878,874 of record NC_091637.1, on the reverse strand, counting down.
CCAGGCAAGAACACTGGAGTGGGTTGCCATTTCCTTCTCCAATGCATGAAAGTGAAAAGTGAAAGTGAAGTCGCTCAGTTGTGTCCGACCCTCAGCGACCCCATGGACTGCAGCCTACCAGGCTCCTCCATCAATGGGATTTTCCAGGCAAGAGTACTGGAGTGGGGTGCCACTGCCTTCCCCAAAGTTATAACAGTAAATATTGGTAAATGATAGACATTTTCAAAGTTCTATGAGATTAATAATTTTTAAGAACGTAAAGTGGTTCTGAGACTAAAATATTCAAGAGGGTAGGAAGCAGAGAAGCTAAATTGTTTTCCGTATTGCAGAACTAGAGATTGTGGAGCCCATCAGCAGCAGTTCTACAGAGACAGGAGGGTTGGGAGGAGGCAAGGGGTTTGGATTCAGGCAAAAGTTAATGTATGCAAAAGAGTTGAACATCACAGTGACCCATGCACCCACGGAGTCTGAACAAGGCCAGGGCAACAGGGTCTGAGTTCAGGAATGACCAAAAGTATTCTGTGTGCTGTGTGCTTAGCAGTGTCCAACTCTTGCGACCCCATAGACTGTAGCCTGCCAGGCTCCTCTGTCCATGGGATTCTCCAGGCACGAATACTGGAGTGAGTTGCCATTTCCTTCTCCAAAAGTATTCTAGGGATAGTCATGTATGATATTGACTGTTTATTATTGGTCCAAAAGGTTTAATTTGTTTGGAGAAATACACATAAAATATTTTTGTTTTCATAGTCATTTACCTATATAACAAAAGAATAAAGCAGCCAGATCTTTGAAATCAAAGAGTAAAATACTGATTCAAATTAGCTTCAGTTTCTAAAATTAAAAACCAAGCAAGGAAAGTAATAATATATGTCTTATTATATAATGAGCAGCCATAAAATGATCAATTCATGAAAGGAAGGCTGACTTGATAACAGACTAGCTCACAAGAGACAGATGAATAAATCAGACACAAATTGTCAAGGATCTGGCAGTCACATCCTCTAATAATCACACTCATTGAAAATGCCCACAGGAGGCTGGGTAATGACCGCTGTTATAGTTGATGGGTCTTGAGTCGGAGAAAGGAGTTTGTCTTATGACTTATCTGATACCTTTCCAATGAATACCTCTTCTGCTTACATTAGCCAGAGTTGGCTTCTTCGGTTGACAGCCAAGAGCCCTTGGTTGTCTTGTAATCTTCAAGATTGATCAAGGAATCAATGTTGACTGTTTGATCAAGGAATCTTCAACATGCAGGAGATTATTTACTGCCTTGGGAGTGGCTGAAATCACCCAGGGATATGAGTTAAACAATAGTTTAAGTGGACTATAGACAGAGGAATAACAGTTTTGCTTTTTCTTTAGGGAGATGTTTGAAGGATAAATACAAGAAAGGAGTTGAAAGCACTGAAGAAAGAGGAATATTGATGGATTAAAATCTCTGAGGAGGGACTTCCCTGGTGGTCCAGTGGTTTACGACTCCAAGCTTCTACTGCAGGGGGCACCAGTTCGATTCTTGGTTGGGGAAAAGATCCTGAAAGCTGTGTACAGTGGGAAAAAAAAAATCCCTGAGACAATAAAAAGGGTGGAAATCAGAGTAAAGTTGGGGACGGGGAGTTGGCCTTAGCCTGGAGAGGATGGGGAGACAGTCCCTTAGTTTTGTATAACAAAATACCACAGACTCAGCAGCTTATAAACAACAAAAATTTATTTCTCACTTTTCTGGAAGCTGGAGGTCCAAGGTCACACACAGTTGGGTGTGTGTGTGGGTCTTCTTCTGGGATGCAGACGTTTATTGTACCCTTACAATGGTGGAAGGGGCTAGGGAGCTCTTTGGGGGTCTCTTTCATAAGATCTACAAGGGCTACAGTCCACGGGTTGCAGAGTCGGACACGACTGAGCGACTTCACTTTCACTTTCATAAGATCACTAATCCCTGGTTTCTTCCCCCAAACCTCACCTCCTAATTATATCACATCATGGGTTAGGATTCAACATATCAGTTTGAAGGGGCCCCAATATTCAGCCTATAGCAGCATCTCTTCCTCTGGGAACAAGCAGGAATGAGAAAAGGATAGAGGGGCATCTTAGTTAACTTTTCCCCCTGAAAGAATAGAGGTTAACCGCTGGGACTAAATGGAGTGGGCACTATTGGGAGGAATTATCCCCAGTAGTGGAGGAGGGCATGGCAACCCACTCGAGTATTCTTGCCTGGAGAATCCCCATGGACTGAGATTGGCTACTGGCGGGCTACAGTCCATAGGGATGCAAAGAGTCGGATGCCACTTAGCACTTAGCGACTTAGCATACACATCCCCAATGGGCTTTTGCAGGTTCCACTTTCGAGGATATCAGCTGATAGGAGTTTATTGAGAAGAGACCTAGGAAAGAAAGCAACACTATTATTGATCATTCATTAATTCCAAATATGTTTGGAGTTTCTGCTATGTGACAGACACTGATGTGGGTGCTGGGTATATGGCAATGAACAACACAAGAACTGTCCTGGCTCAGTGGAGCTGGCATTCTAGTGAAATAAAAATAGCCCAATAAATGTGCTCATCACCACCTCCATGGCAATGAGTCAGCGAATGAGCCAAACCCCATTGCCTCAGCACACAGAATGAAGCGCATGGCCCCCTGAAGGTGCCTAGTTGGTAAAAGGCCACTCTCTAGTGTGGCAGACAGTGCTGGTACCCTCCTTAGTATCCGTTCTCCCAGTCTTCCTTACTAATACAACCTTGGTTTTACTGGAAGATACAAGGTGACCAGTTAAAAAACTAAAATGTGTCACACGGTCACTTCTGTGCCACATAGGAGTGATTATGTGACAGTTTAGGACAAAGAGAGATAAATGGAAATTGTTGGGTAGGGCTTTCTGGAAAGCTCATTAAATGGGCGTGCAGACTCGGCTGGCGTGCCCTTTGCTCCGTGCCCTTCTACCTTTCAGATGTCTGCAATGCAACCATGATGGCTGAGGCTGGGGAGACATTGCAAAAGTCTGAGGAAATGGCCAAGAGATTTGCAGAGATTTCTACCCTGAATCTTTTTATTTTTATTTTTTCCAAATTGAAGTATAGTTGATTTACAATATTGTGTTAATTTCTGCTGTACAATCAAGTGACTCAGTTATACATATATGGGGCTTCCCTGTTGGCTCAGGTGGTAATGCAGAATGCATAATGCAAACCTGCAATGCAGAAAACCTGGGTTTGATCCCTGGGTTGGGAAGATCCCCTGAAGATGGGAATGGCTACCTAATCCAGTATACTTTGCTGGAGAATTCCATGGGCAGAGGATCCTGGTGACTATAATCCACAGGGTCACAAAAAATCAGACATGGCTGAACAACTAACACTTACTTATACACATATACTTTCTTTTTTTTTTTTCTGGCCTTGCCACGAGGTTTGTCGGATCTCAGTTACCTGATCAAAGATTGAACCTGGACCATGGCAGTGAAAGCCTAGAATCCTAGCCACTAGGCAACAGGGGAACTCCCTACACATTCTTTTTCATATTCTTTTTCAAATGGCTTGTTGTAGGCTATTAAATATAGTTCCCTGTACTGTACAGTAGGACCTTGTTATTTATCCATTCTATATATACTGGTTTGCAGCTGCTCATTTGAATTCCTAATCCATCCCTCATTCACCCCCTTGGCAACCACATGTCTGTTTCTTTGTCCATTGAATCTGTTTCCGTTTCACAGATAAGTTCATTAGCGTCATATTTTGGATTCCACATAGAAGTGATATCACATGACATGTGTCTTTCTTTTCCTTTTTTCTATTTGGCTGTGCCCTGCGGTATGTGGGATCTTTGTTCCCTGACCAGGGATGGAGCCCATTCCCCCTGCAGTGAAAGCATGGAGTTTTAACCACTGGGCCACCAGGGAAGTCTCTGTCTTTCTCTTTCTGACTTACTTCACTTAGTATGATAATCTCTAGGTCTATCCATGTTGCTGCAAATAGTATTCTTTTGTTCCTTTTTATGGCTGAGTAGTATTGTGGCACCCCACTCCAATACTCTTGCCTAAAAAATCCCATGGACGGAGGAGCCTGGTAGGCTGCAGTCCATGGGGTCGCGAAAAGTCAGACACAACTGAGCAACTTCACTTTCACTTTTCACTTTCATGCATTGGAGAAGGAAATGGCAAGCCACTCCAGTGTTCTTGCCTGGAGAATCCCAGGGACGGGAGAGCCTGGTGGGCTGCCGTTTCTCGGGTCGCACAGAGTCGGACACGACTGAGGCGACTTGGCAGCAGGAGCAGTACTCCATTATATATATGCACCACATCTTCTTTATCCATTCATCTGTCAATGGACATTTTAGGTGGTTTTCATGTTTTGGCTATTGTGAATAGTGCTGCTATGAACACAGGAGAGCGTGCATCTCTTTGAATTACAGTTTATTCTGGATATGTCCCCAGGAGTGGGATTGCTGGATCATATGGCAACTCTATTTTTAGTTTTTTCAGGAACCTCCATACTGTTTTCCATAATGGCTGCACCAACTTACATTCCTACCAAGAGTGTGGGAGGATTCTCTTTTCTCCACACCTTCTCTAGCATTTGTTATTTGTAGACTTCTTTTTTTTAATTTTTAATTCTTTTAATATAAATTTATTTATTTTAATTGGAGGCTAATTACTTTACAATATTGTATTGGTTTTGCCATACATCAACATGAATCCGCCACGGGTGTACACATGTTCCCCATCCTGAACCCCCCTCCCCGTACCATCCCTCTGGGTCATCCCAGTGCACCAGCCCCAAGCATCCTGTATCATGCATCGAACCTCGACTGGTGATTCGTTTCATATATGATATTATACATGTTTCAATGCCATTGTAGACTTCTTAATGATGGTCATTCTGATCAGTGTGAAGTGGTATCTCATTGTAGTTTTGATTTGCATTTCTCTAATAATTAATGATGTTGAGCATCTTTTCATTTGCCTATTGACCATCTGTACGTCTTTGAAGAAATGTCTGTGTAAGTCTTCTGCCCATTTTTTGATTGGGTTATTTGTTTTCATTGTTGTTGAGCCTTATGAGCTCTTTGCATGTTTTGGAAATTAGTCCCTTGTCAGCCACTTTGTTGCAAATATTTTCTCCTATTCTATAGGTTGTTTTTCCTTTTTGTTTATGGTTTCCATTGCTGTACAAAAGCTAAGTTAGATTAGGTCCCATTTATTTATTTATTTTTGCTTTTATTTCTATTGCCTTGGAGGACTGTTCTAAGAAAACATTGGTATGATTTATGTCAGAGAATGCTTTGTCTGTGTTCTCTTCTAGGAATTTTATGGTGTCATGTCTTATATTTAAGTCTTTAAGCCATTTTCAGTTTATTTTTATGAATGGTATGAAGATGTATTCTAACTTCATTGATTTACATGCAGCTGTCCAACTTTCCCAACACCACTTGCTAAAGAGACTGTCTTTCCCCCAATGTATGTTCTTGTCTCTTTTATCTAAGATTAATTGACCATGGGGATGTGGGTTTATTTCTGGGTTCTCTATTCTGTTCCATTGATCCATATGTCTGTTTTTGTGCCAGTACCATACAATTTCGATTATTTTAGCTTTGTAGTATTGTCTGAAGTCTGGGAGGGTTATGCCTCCTACTTCATTTTTTTCACCCTTAAGATTGCTTTGGCAATTTGGGGTCTTTTATGGTTGGCTATAAATTTCAGTATTTTTTGTCCTATTTCTGTGAAGAATATCATGGCTAATTTGATAGGGATCACATTAAATCTGTATATTGCTTTGAGTAGTATGGCCGTTTTTAACAATATTAACTCTTCCAATCCAAGAGCAATTAATTTCCTTTATTAATGTTTTGTAGTTCTCAGCCAAAAAGTTTTTTTACTTCCTTGGTCAGGTCTATTCCTAAGCATTTTTTTTTTTTCTGAGAGGGGTGGGTGGGATGTGATTTTAAAAGGGATTGTCTTTTTGTATTCCTTTTCTGATATTTCATTATTAGTATAAAGAAATGCAGCTGATTTCTATATGTTGAGCTTGAATCCTGCTACCTTGCTACATTCGTTTATCAGTTCTAGTAGTTTTCCTGTGGAGTCTTTAGGGTTTTCTATATATATCATCATGTCATCTGCATATAAGGACAATGTTACCTCTTATCTTCCAATTTGGAATCACTTTATTTCTTTTTCTTGTCTGATAGCTATGACTAGACTCCCAATACTATGTTGAATAGAAGTGATGAGAGTAGGTATCCTTGTCTTATTCTGGATTTTAGTCGGAAGGCTTCTAGCTTTTCACCACTGAGTATTACATTGGTTATGGTTTTGTCATAAATAGCTTTTATTATGTTGAAATATGTTCCCTCTATACCCACTTTGTCTACCCTGAATCTTCAAGTCGCTGAGCCAACTCAATTATTCCTAGACTTCTCATTATGTAAGGAAAAGACCTATCTTGTTGAACTCACTGTTATTTGAGTTTTCTGTTACATGTAGCCAAGCTAAATCTATACATGATACACCAAGAATCATGTGCTTGTGACCTGTGGTGGCCATGAGAATGACTTCTTACATCTTTGATGAGAGGGAGCACAATTGACCAAGGGACCCAGCTGCTGCATTCTGAAACCCATCACTGCTTTCGTGCCAGGGCCAAATTTCCCATGGGCTGTTCCTGGCTAATGAATGAGCACAGATGGGATATTAAGGCAGGCCCATTCCTTGGAGACAGAAGGATAATGGGTGGCTTTGGCTGGAAAACTCCCCAATAGTGTTGCTGAACTTTCCTTAGAACTGTACTGAAGTCTAGGATGCTTCCACCAAATTTCCTTCTTCCCTCTTTCCTTCACTCAGGCTCAGACTTGTAGCGTGGTCTGATGTTTCTCCTAGGCTCACCTGGCTCCCTCTTCATTTTCTCTAACAAATCACTCTGAAAGGTTGTTATGTTGTAGCCACATGTTCCAGGAAACAAACTCACTCAGAAGGACAATGCAGATAGTGGAATGCAGTTTATTACATTGGCAGGCCCAAGGCAGAGTCTTCTCTTAGCCAAGGACCCCAACCAGTTTTTGTGAAAACCTTATATACCCTAAGTGTATGTGCCCAAACTCACCTCGCCGAATTCCCTGAAGCTAGTCTGAACAAAGGAAAAGAAAGATACAATCGAAGTTAACCTGTGATTCATATGCCTTAAGCCTAGGTAGTTAACAGTGGACAATTATCAATAGGTCTGTGGTCATACTCCAATAAGCATAATAGAATTTATGATTCTATTCAGTTACACAGATAATTAGGGTATTCTTTTGGGCGATGGAGAGTCTAGGTATGAGCCCTGGGGCTCTTCCATCTGGGGGTCTGGTTTTCCAGTTGGTATGTTGTTTCCATAGATACTGGGCATATAGCTCAAAGTCCACAGTCCGGCTCCAGATGGAGTCCTGCTTTCAAGATGGAGCCTGTTCTGTCTGTTTCCTCCTTCAGTTGCTGAACCATGAAAGACGCCAGGATTCTTGGCCTCTGGAGGAGAAGAATTCAATCCGGGGCCAGAGATGAGGTTCGATCGCTCAGAGCTTTTGTGTAATAAAGTTTTATTAAAGTATAAAAGAGATAGAGAAAGCCTCTGACAGAGACCTCAGAAGGGGGAAGAAAGAGTACTCCCCTGCTAGTCTTTAGCTGGATATTATATAGCTACTAGCAGTCTTCTAACTGGAGAAAGGAAATGTCTCAAAACTCAGAGAATAGCACCAGGCCCCTCACCCAAAACATGCATTGAGATAACATTGGCACCAGGTGAGTCATCCCAGGCCATAAAACGATTGACATGAATCTTGATGAAAAGCATTTTATCTTATGTGTTTTTTTTTTTAAACCATAATGAAAAATAAAATTTTAAAAAAGCTTTCTATTTTGGCTCGGGGAAACCACTGTAAAAGATTTGGGAAACTATAAAAACTTGAGTCTTCACTCACATTACTTTGCAAGTATCCTAAAGCTCTTATCTGTGTTATAGACGTGGAAGTCTAGACAATTTGTTATAGGTATGTTCTACAAGAAACGTGGAATTCCATTCAGCAGACCCATACTCAAAGAAAAAGCCTCAGCATTACATCAGAGGATTTTTTTAGTGAACAACTTGACAAAATGATTGGGTGGGGCCTCCCAAGTGGCGCTAGTGGTAAAGAACCTGCCTGCCAGTGAAGGAGACATAAGAGACACAGGTTCGATCCCTGGGTCAGGAAGATCTCCTGGAGAAGGGCACAGCAACCCATTCCAGTATTCTTGCCTGGAGAATCCCATGGACAGAGGAACCTGGCGGGCTACAGTCCATAGGGTCAGACACGACTGAAGCAACTTAGCTTGCATTATATCAAAAGATTGGCAAGTTTAAGTTTTAACTTAAAACACATTTATATGTTTTAAGTTAAAACATGCATAAATACAAACCATTTTTTATGATACTTCTTTTAAACTGACTTTCTTTGTTGTTCAACTGAGAAAGTCCTGGTTTCAGTTGCATCAGATAAGAGGGCTTCTACTGAAATAATGATAGTGTATGTGAATTGCTTTATTGCACAATAATTATATGCCCAGTGTAAATGGCTTGAGTATAGCTTCAGCAGAATTATGAGCAGAGAGGAGGGATATTTCAGGCATTATGAAGAGGCTGGTAAACAGGGCTCTGGGAATAATGTCCTTCAAGATTGAAGGACCTGTTTGGCAGTGCTGAGAGGACTGGAAGAAGAGAAGGCTGTAGTCCAAGAGGCAAGAGGGGAGAATGGGATTCTTGAGCAAAACTGTTCCTGGTGATGGATGAAAAGTCCCATGGTGAGGCCATGGGAACAGGGTGGTGGCTGAAGGAGAGACAAAGGTCACTGGAGTGAGGAGGTCAGCTATAGAGGCAAGGCCAGGGTAGGTGGGTCATCCAACGAACTAGAAGGTCTTCTACACTGGCTGCAAGATTGGGCCTGGAGGAGAAATTAGGGGCCAGTGATGTGCTGGAAGCAGCTTGTACTGGCTCATGAGAGCCAAATGTTAAATTTTCAGTTTTATGATCTGGTTGTTAAACACAGCCATTATTAAAAATTTAATTATATTGCCTATAATGAAGTCAACTATATTAAAACAAAGATAGTAAATATTTAAAACTAATCACTTTTTAATACCTTTATGACATTTTACTGCTCATGTTCTTAAAATTATTTATGTTTCTTATCTCTGTGTGGTGGAAATACTATACAATGGTGTGCTATGGTACATCTTTGCTCAACTGTCTCCAGTGACATAATGTTGATAACTCAAAATCAGCCATGATGGAAATATTTACATCACAGGAATTTGAAATTCTACAATTGCAGAGCTTGATTTATTGTTTTGTTGTTTATCTGCACTCACTCATCAATTGCAGCTGTAGGTTGGCTGTAGATACAAGAGTTAAAGAAAAACCAATGAAAGCATTCTGTGGGAATCAATTGGCTATATGAATTTTACAATGAGTACTGTATGTTTTATTATGTGTTGTTTATGTCACATACATATCAGTAAAACAATAAATATATGTGTATATTTATGAATATATTTCTCATAAAGAGCCAGTTGTTAAACATTTAGCAAATGTACCTCTGAACTAAGGTCTCATCTCCCTGAGCCTGGCACTGAGATGATGGTGAGCAATTCATATGGGGCTCTGCTCCTTCCCCACAGCCCCAGAACTCACAGGCTCATGAGGAGTCAAGACATCTAGGTAACAACACAGCACTGAGTGGCAGAGAGAGAAGCAGCAAGACGAGGTATCTAGTCTCGGCAGCCATCCTGAGGCGTGAGACTCATGTGGGCACTCAAAGGACGAGTAGGAATCAGCCAGTCAGACGGACCACACGAGCTAAACCCAGCTGTTGACAGAAACAATGAAGGACAGAAGGCAGGAAGTCGCGGGACACAGGGCATGGTGTGTCTGCCAGAGAGAAACCAGCAGGCTCTGGGGTGCTCCACCTGGCCTCGTGGTACTCAGAGGGTGGAGTAAGGGCAGCTTCTACTAGCAAGGGTCCTCTGGACCCCAGTTCTTAAGAGTAGAATTTCCGGGCAAAGCGGTGGGGTGGGAGTCAGATGAGGGGGAGAGAGGATGGAACAGCATGTGCAAAGGCAAAGAGGTAAAGGGAATCTGAATTCTTAGAGCTGCAGGCAGTGCTGGGTGACAGCCGCAATAGAGAGAGCCTCAGGAGGGTTCTCAGCAGGAGAGTGGTGAGGCTGAGATCCCTGCGACTGCTTGGAGGAGAATGGTTTGAGAGAGTGTCAGGTGGGGAAGCAGTAAAGAATGCAATGTCTTTGAGGAGACTATCGCAGAGGTGATGGAAGAGGGTAGTGGGTATGGGAAAGCAGAATTGATGGGACTTAATTTTCAGGGTCTGGCTTGGGTAACTGAGGTCTGACATAATCATTTTTTAAAGAGTACCCACCAATTATTGTGTAGAATATTCTTCAAATTGGGTTTGTCTGATGTTTTCCTTGTGATTAAATTGAGGCTATGCATTTTGGAGGTAAGAATATTCAGTCAGTGAAGCATATCAGAAGGTGTACAATGTCAGTGTGTCTTATCACTGATGATAGAGCCAATTTTGGAGGCAGGATCACAGGAGGAGGCACAAATAGGGTGGAAAATATCTGGGGTTCCAGCTTGGGATAGGACTGGAATGCAGAAGAGAATTCAGGCCAGAGACAGAGCTCTGGGAGCCTAGGTTACTGAAGAGGTAGCAGAAGACTTTGCAGGGGGCAAGGTTGCCGGGGAATAAGGTATCAGGCTGAGGAGGGGGAAGGGAGACCATGGAGGTAAAAGCCAGACTGGCTTTGCAATATATTAATATCTAACTTTTCAGGCAGATGAAGACTGGAACGTGACCTGTGGATTTGGGATCTAGGGACTCAGCCAGTGACCACAGCCGGCGCTTACCAGGCCAGGCCCAGGCTGGGGTTTGTGAAGAGTACTTTCTCTCTGGACAGTTGGCTGAAGCACGCTGGGAGGGGCACTCCTGTTCTAATTCGATGAGTGTGAGCAGTGGATGTTGCATATTCAGAGCTGCTGGCAAGGCTGCAAGGGGTGGTGGTGATGAAAATGAGCTGTGTATAGGCCAGCAGGCTGCCCAACACCCAGCACTTTTAGCTGCCAGCAAAGCAACCTAGCTGATGGAGCATTAGCCTTAGAAGTGTTAGTGGATGCCAAGCGCAAGTGCAGCCGTGACCGCCCCCAAGTGGTCTATTGGAGGCACTGCCTGTAGAAGAGAAGCCATGAGGGGTGGTCCTTGACCTGGGTTTCACATGTAGGCAAGAGGTTGGAGGTGTGGAATCATCTTTGTTTGCCAGATTCAGGCTGCCTCAGGGATCCCTATTTTTTTTTTTTTAACACTAACAGGCCTTTCAGTTCAGTTCAGTTCAGTCACTCAGTCGTGTCTGACTCTTTACTGAGTTATAATCAGTAAGTTTTCAGTTTGGTAAGTTTAGGTACTTTTATATACCTTATAATTATCACCCCAAACAAAATCTAGAATATTTCCACCACCCAGAAATTTCTTTTACATCCCTTTCCTGTCAGTCTACCCCCATCCCCAACCAGGAACCACTTTTCTCCTGTCACATTAATTTTCCTGTTTTTGAATTTCCTATCCGTGGAATCACATAATATTTTTGTTTTTGCTTTTGGCTGCTTGCCCAGTATGCAGGATCTTAGTTTCTCTCTTGAACCTGGGATAACTGCGGTGGAAGCGCTGAGTCCTAACCACTGGGCCACCAGGGAATGCCCCCCTTAGTATGTATTTTTTTGATCTACCTTATTTTGCTCAACATAATGTTTTTGAGATTCACTCATGTTGTAGTTATCAATTGCTCATTCATTTGTACTTCTGATTCCATTGTTTGAATATACAATCATTTATTTATACATTTTCTTGTTGATGCCTGTCTCTGGGTTTTAATTACTACAGATAGAGTTGCAATGAATTTGCAAGTCTCTTGTGAATATATGTTTTTATTTTTCTTGGGTGTATACATAGGAGTAGAACTGATAGATTAGATGGTAACTCTCAGTTTAACTCCTTGAGGAACTGCCAAACTGTGTTGCAAAGCGGCTGCACCATTTACATTCCTTCCAGCCACGTATAAAGGTTCCAATTTCTCCCCATCCCTGTTGTACTTGTTATTATTTGCCTTTTTTATTATAGCCATTCTAGTGGGTGTGAAATGGTATCTCATGATGATTTTGACTTGCATTTCCCTGATGACTAATGATACTGAGCATGTTTTCAAGTGCTTATTGGCCATCTGTATATCTTCTCTGGAGAAATTTCTATTCCAATTCTTTTTCTATTTTATAGCGGATTGTTTGTCTTTTTTATTATTGAGTTGTAAGAATTCTTAATATATTCTAGATGCAAGTCTCTTATCAGATATATGGTTCAAAGTATTTTTTCCCATTCTGTAGGTTGGGTTGGGGAGGTTCCAGTCTGGCTGGGGAAAGAAGACAAACGTGGGGAGTGAGAAGATGGGAAGGAGATGCTGAGGCGAGAGGCACTGTAGGGGAGATCTAGGGTGAATTCTCTGAGCTTCAAGCTGCCCACCTAGGTAGAGACTGGATTGGACGGACTGCTCTGACATTGCCCTGGCTCTGCAGCAAGAATACGTGTCACTGTATACTCAGCGCTGTGCCATCAGGCATATATACTTACATTAAGTGTCAGGGACTTGGCATTCTGTACGACCAGGAGCATGAGTGGGATGGAGGGGGAAGAAGTCTCTTTCTTAAAAAAGGAGACTCCATTTTGCAAACTTCCACAGGACTAATGGGTGACCTTGGAGGCAGCCTGATGTGGCCTTAAGAGCCAGTCAGGCTTGGATTCAGATCTTGGGTACAGCTGACACGGCTACTAGTGCTCCTTTAGCTGTTCCTGATGGCTTCCTATATCCTTATTCTAATATCCTTACTATGTATATATTTAATTGTAAATATAGTTTAAATATGTATATAGTTTAAATGTAAATATAAATTTTTAGCAACACTGCATGGCATGTGAGATCTTAGTTCCCCAACCAGGGATCGAACACATCCTCTTGCAATAGAAGCATGGAGTCTCACCCACTGGATCACCAGGGAAGTCCTTGTAAATTCTTTTATTCTTACAGTATGTGAACCCCTGGGGTTTTCTGCTTAAGGGTTTTCTCTGCTCAGAAGGCACACAGGACACAGAAAAGTCTGAGAATTCAGGAGCAGCCCTCAGCCCTAGTTTCCTCATTCTTTGATAATACAACAATACAATACAATGGTATTCTTCACTGTGTCTTGGAGGTCCCCAGTAGAATCGGGACCCCCATTGCCCACTGTTCATTATAGCACCCTGAATTGAGTTCCTTTCATTTCTTTGTTTCTACTTTGTCCACTCCTCTACTAGTGCTTTCTGAGATCATCTCTCAAGTAGACCAGTGTCTGTTTCTGGGGAAATCCAACCTAAAGATACTGGTTCTTCCACTTCTTAGATTCTATTTTCTTGGGCAGATCATCTTACCTCTCTGAAGCTTACTTTCCTTATCTACAAAATGAGGATAAAAGCATTTCCTTCATAGGGTAGTCATGAGGTTTAGCATCTCACTCAGGTATATTTAGAGCTCAGTAAATACTAGTCCTCTTTTCTTCCCGGTTGTTTATTGTCCTGTAAACAGATTTTCTCCCAGAGATTGTTGGGTGGACATGCCTCAGTAAGCCATAGCTGAGCGGGAATGATAAGCAGCCTGGAGCTGGTCCCATAGGTGACTGGATTACTATTCCCAGTCACTTGCTGCCTCTCTGCTGTTGGATTAAACATCCCTACTGTTTGTCATGTCTTGCATCCTCTAAACAGTGGTCCCCAACCTTTTTGGCACCAGAGACTGGTTTTGTTGGAGACAATTTTTCCATGGACTGGGATGGGGGATGGTTTGGGGATGATTCAAGCACATTACAATTAGTGTGCACTTTATTTCTATCTTTGTTACATTGTGAAGTAATTATACAGCTCACCATTATGAAGAATCTATGGGAGCCATGAGCTTATTTTCCTGAGCTCAGGTGGTAATTCGAGTGATGGGGAGTGACTGTAAATGCAGATGAAGCTTTGCTGGCTCACCCAAAGCTCACCTCCTGTTGTGTGGCCTGGGGATTGAGGACCCCTGCTCTAGAGGGAGCAAGTCTCCCTGTTGCCCATGCTTTAGCCATAGGACATGCTTTGGTGAGTGGCATGTGAGCTGATGTGACATTTACCACATCTGAGAAGAGGCTTTAACTGTTAATGCGTGGTTTGGCTCTGGCTCTTTTTTTAACTCCTGCCCTCACCATAAGAAAGAGGTGTCCCCAGAGCCTGGCACTCATTAGACACTTACTGTGTCCAGGCATTGTCTCAATTGTTACATATGTCTACACATGTTATTAATAATTCATTTCATTCTCACAGGATCTCTAAGACATAGGTACTATTATTATCATCCTTATTTTACATTTTTGGAAAACTAAGATTCAGTAAGGGTTACTGCCTTGCACAAACGTACACAGTTGGGAAGGGGGAGGCAGTCTGCCTTCTAGGTTCATATTCCTAACCACTGCACTATGCTGTTTCTCACAGCTGATCAGCAAACGCTTGTCAAGTAAAAGTTTGTTTCAGTTCAGTTCAGTCGCTCAGTCATGTCCGACTCTTTGCGACCCCATGGACTGCGGCATGCCAGGCCTCCCTGTCCATCACCAACTCCCGGAGTTCACTCAAACTCATGTCCATTGAGTCCGTGATGCCATCCAACCATCTCATCCTCTGTTGTCCCCTTCTCCTCCTGCCCTCAATCTTTCCCAGCATCAGGGTCTTTTCCAATGAGTCATTTCTTCACATCAGGTGGCCAAAGTATTGGAGTTTCAGCTTCAACATCAGTCTTTCTGATGAATATTCAGGACTGATTTCCTTTAAGATTGACTGGTTGGATCTCCTTGCAGTCCAAGGGACTCTCAAGAGTCTTCTCCAACACCACAGTTCAAAAGCATCAATTCTTTGGTGCTAAGCTTTCTTTGTAATCCAACTCACATCCATACATGACTGCTGGAAAAACCATAGCTTTGACTAGACAGACCTTTTTTGGCAAAGTAACGTCTCTGCTATTCAATATGTTATCTAGGTGGGTCATAACTTTTCTTCTAAGAAGCAAATGTCTTTTAATTTCATGGCTGCAGTCACCATCTGCAGTGATTTTGGAGCCCCCCAAAATTAAGTCTGTCACTGTTTCCCCATCTATTTGCCATGATGTGATGGGACCAGATGCCATGATCTTAGTTTTCTGAATGTTGAGTTTTAAGCCAACTTTCTCACTCTCCTCTTTCACTTTCATCAAGAGGCTCTCTAGTTCTTCGCTTTCTGGCATAAGGGTGGTGTCATCTGCGTATCTAAGGTTATTGATATTTCTCCCGCCAATCTTGATTCTAGCTTGTGTGTCATTCAGCCCAGCATTTCCCATGATGTACTCTGCATATAAGTTAAATAAGCAGGGTGACAATATACAGCCTTGATGTACTCCTTTTCCTATTTGGAAACAGTCTATTGTTCCATGTCCAGTTCTAACTGTTGCTTCCTGACCAGTGTACAGATTTCTCAAGAGGCAGGTCAGTTGATCTGCTATTACCATCTCTTTCAGAATTTTCCAGTTTGTTGTGATCCACACAGTCAAATGCTTTAACATAGTCAATAAAGCAGAAATAGATGTTTTTCTGAAACTCTCTTGCTCTTTTGATGATCCAACAGATGTTGGCAATTTGATCTCTGGTTCCTCTGCCTTTTCTAAATCTAGCTTGAACATCTGGAAGTTCACTGTTCATGTGCTGTTGAAGCCTACTAGCTTGGAGAATTTTGAGCATTACTTTACTAGCATGTGAGATGAGTGCAATTGTGCAGTAGTTTGAGCATTCTTTGGCATTGCTTTTCTTTGGGATTAGAATTAAAACTGACCTTTTCCAGTCCTGTGGCCACTGCTGAGTTTTCCATATTTTCTGGCATATTGAGTGCAGCACTTTCACAGCATCATCTTTCAGGATTTGAAATAGCTCAACTGGAATTCCATCACCTCCACTAGCTTTGTTCGTAGTGATGCTTCCTAAGTTTGTTTAAATGATTGTAATTCATGAAACACTGTTTCCTTCTA